>NC_135350.1:23787716-24398786 GCF_023851605.1 Tamandua tetradactyla
GTATGCTTTGTTTAGTCCAGCATTTCCCTGAGAAATATTTTCTATCTTTTTGCCATTTGATCTTTTATGTGTTCAAAATCAGTTGAACTTAATCTTTCTTCCACCTCTTCAGATCCACTGTTGTGTGTCTCTAGCATATTTTTTACTTCGTTTACAGCATCTTCTATCTCTGTGATACCTGCTATTTTTCTATTCTTTCAATTCCTCATTGTGCTTTTCTAGTGTCTCCTTGATCTCCTTTATGTCATTAGCCATTCCTTTGATTTTATTTAGTAGAGTTACATGAACATCTTTGATTAGTTGTTCCAAAGTCTGTATGTCCTCCAGAACTTTTTTCTCTCTCTCTTTTTTTTTAATATATGGAATGCTTCACAAATTTGCATTTCATCCTTGTTCAGGGGCCATGCTAATCTTCTCTGTATCATTCCAATTTTAGTGTATGTGCTGCCGAAGCGAGTATTCTGGGGTTTTAATTTGGTCATTAGGCTGGGCTATATCTGTGATCTTCTATTGCCTTTGAGGCATGTAAATATCTTGATAGGGTCACTTTAGAAGTTGATTTATTTCAGTAATCTAAAGCGTTGTATTTGCAGGACAGGTGTGAAGCAGGATGTGGGGCTCAACAATGTAGTGACGGGTTGCAGTGCAGATACAGGCATGGGTCAGGGATGCTATGCTGGTGCCTGTGAGTGTGGGGTGTGGGATGTGGGGTTGTGGAGGTGCAGTGTGGGAGCCATAGGAGTGGGGTGTAGCTCAGATAGGCCTAGGAAACCAGGAGCAGGGTGCAGCATGGGGGACACAGAGTTAAAGCATGGCAGGAGGCAGATAGGGTGCTGTGTGGATGCACAGGGGCTGGTGCTTGGGTAGGATGTGGGTGGGCAGGTGGAGAGTGGGGTTTGTGGGTATCAGTATGGGGTATGGAGCACAAAAGTTGAGGCAGAGGGAGGGATTGGCGTGGGTGTGTCCTTGCACAGGGGGGAGGGGTCCAGGAGGGTTAGGATGTGGATGTGCAAGTGTGCAGGGGCAAGGCCCAGGTTGCGGAGGTTGTGGGATATGGGTCAGGGGCAGATGAAGTTGTTTGGGCTGAGTCCTGATGGGGGTGCACAGGTGTGTGGGCATGGGACAGGGGTGCAAGTGTCTGCAGAGCAGGGGTTATGTGGCACAGATGCACGAGTGAGCACCTGCCAGATGTGGGATCAGGGCACTTCTGATGGGGGTTGTGGGCAAAGGTGTGCACATATGTGGGGCAAGGATGGTGGTGTGCAGGGGTCAAGAGATCAGTGCACAAATGAGTGGGCACTCATCAGGGAGGATGTGCTGTGCTCGTGCACAGGCCTGTGGGGTCTGGGGGACAGTTTGCATACACAGAGCTCCGGGGCTGTGGGCCAGGGTTCACTTGAATGCAAGATGTGGCCCAAGTGTGCAGGTCAGTGCTTGCCCAGAGCTGGTGTTACTTGGCAAGATTGAGCATGCGTGTGGGTCTTGGGTGGGGGCCAGACGCTGATGCACGTGTGCTCAGAGCTCAGGGAAGAGGGGGCGGGGTTAAGGGACAGTATGGGCTGGGGCAGGTGTGGCCCAGGTGTGAAGGTGAGTGCCTGCAGCCTGGATGCACCACCTGCTGGGGGCAGGGAGAAGGAGGTGAGAGTCAAGGGGCTGGCAGTGGATACATGGGTCTCTGGAGGGTCAGGGCAAGATGGTCCACTTGCACAGGAGAGGTAAGGTCAGGTGGAGCAGGTGTTTGTGCGTGCTCAGGGCAAGGATGTGGAGCAGGGATGCACAGGGGGTGTTTGGATCACAGTGGGGGAATGAGTGACTTCATTCTGGTGCATTGGATGTGGGGGAAGTTGCAAATTGTGAGGCAGAGGAGGTGTGCATCAGTGCAACATATTCAAGGAATGCATCTTGGCTTACTTCCTTGTCCCCACCTCCCTGTCCGTGCACTCCTGAGGGATCCAGGCCTTCAATTGGAAAGGGGCACATTAGGCTATTTGCGGTCTTGGTTCTTTGTGTCTCATTTCTTCAGTTTTTGCAACCAGGCCTCCCTATGTGGTATAAAAGACCCTCCCAGATGACTTACACCCTGGAATTGCTGTCCCAGTCATTTTTCTGTCACTTCTCCAACTATTCCTTAGAGAAGGGGTGAACTCGACCTATCCTATTCCTCCATCTTCCTGGAACTCCTAAGATAATGCTTTTAACTGGCACACAAGATTATTGGAGATAAAATGTTTTTTCTTATTCCAAAAGGAAAATTTGCATGGAATTTAAATTTGAGAAGTCATACCAATGACAGGGTTATTATGATGGCACACAGTATGACTGCAATTTGAACTTAGGTCTTTGCTACTCAAAGTCCATCCTCTTAACGATCATGCATGTGTATATATGTGTATGTGTGCATGTGTGTGTCTGTGTGTGTGTATTTAAGGGCCAAATGTAAATTTGTGGATTCTGTATTTGCCTACTTGCAAAAATTTGTCTGTAAGCATGAAATCAACACTCAGGGCACTTTTGTAGTCATTCATCAACCACACAGAGGTGAAACGTTTGAATCATCCAATGTGCACATTCCCAGCTGAGGTTGAAAAAAATGTGATGTTCTGTCTTCTTGTTTCAATTCTCATACTGTCAATGTGTCCTTTTTGCAGTATATTTAGTGCTTCATTTTTTCACTTATGTGCTTTTTGCTGGTGATTTTGCTGTGTAAAACCATCCTGCAGTGTAGGACTTGTCTAGTGTTCCTAAGTGCAGGAAATCTGTGGGGTACCTTACAGAGAAAATCTGTATGATAGATAAGCTTTGTTCAGGCATGAGTTATAATGTTATTAATTGGGAGACCAATCTTATTGAATCAACTGTATATATTAAACAAAAACACACATGGATCCAGGCTATGTATTGATTGTCTGGTGAAAATATTATGCCAGAAGCTTGCAAAACACACCCCCTGTATTTACCCTGGTAGCAATGGTTCAGTATTTGTTGGATTAATTCAGTGTTTATGGTAATTTTATAAAACGTTAACTACCTCAAATAACAAAAACTGACTATATATACTATCAAAGTAATGATAAAAACGCTTATGTTTTAAAAATTTTTAATTAATATTGTCCATAGTTATGAATACTTTTCCCAAGTCTTTTGTAGATTTTCCCTATTTTTATTTTTGATCTTCAATATGTTAGTGAGTGTAGAGAGAAGCGACCAACAAAATACAAGATTAAATGCTAATAAGTTAAAATAATTTTATGTGAAGGGAATATTTCAATAGACCAAATCCTGCATAATTACTTTGAAAAAATAATAATAGAGTGATAATTTTTCCAGCTCTGTCTATATATTTCAATGGAAATTTTAAGAATTATTCTTAAAAAGACATATGTAATGTGCACCACACTAATGTATTACCTTCATTTATGTGAGTTTTGTTGTCCAAATACTGTGACAGTTTAGAGAAATAAATAATTCAAAAATGCAGATTTGTGGTGTCTTCACTGTTAAAAATATAGTCATGTTGCAATTGCTGAATTTCTTTAAAATTCATCTTTCTTTAGAACTTATCTTTATATGAAATATATGCATGTGTCCATATGCATATTGCTTTATGTCAAGAAAAAATATATTAATACTGATACTTCATTACTTAATAGATTCTTAATAAATTTAACTTGCTATGAAAATATTTAGTAAAACACCCAATGCCTACAGAGAGCATATTTAAAGGTTTCATCTGACATGGTTAGTTTAATTGATTTAAACATTTTGTTAAATTTCAATTTGCATGTTTATTCCTCCTTGTTATTGTCAGATATTGTATAGTTTCAAAGTCACAGAATGTTCCTGCTGACCCATTTGAAAAATCATGATTTTGGTGAGATGCAGATAGAATTAGTGAATGAATGGTGAACCCAAGGATAAATTCACTACATATAGAAAATAAACTCCAAATCCATGCCCTACTGAGTGGGTAGCACAGTATACTCACACCTATGAGCATTTATTAGACAAAGTAGAGAACTATGCTTATATGGCCACAGCTAACCTAATAAAACTCTAAAAATAAAACAATCTTGAATTTCAATTAATCTATTGCTTGACGAAGTACATTTTAAAACAACTCCGTTAACACAATTTACTTTTCTAGATGTTGGAAACACATCTATTCCTGTATTATCATCAACAAGAATTCTTACAACACAAGAAGCAGCAAGCATAAAGCCGTCAGCAGATCTTGTTACACAACCAATCCTGGGAGCATCTTCTGAAGGTAGGTTTAACATTAGTCAAAGTTACTATAAGTTTAACAAATAAAATTAGTAACATCTGCATAACTGAATCACAGGAAAATGTATGAAATTTTATATTTGATTGTTATGAAGTTCCATGGCATTTCACTATTTTGAAATTAATTCATAAATTAGTTTGGGACGAATACAGAACACTGAGATCTTTATTCCTTTGGACCACTTCCTGTTTGAAAATGACTTTATTGTAAATGATGCATATAAAAGCTTATTTTTGGAGAAGAAAAAATGATCATTTCCTAAGCTATAAGAATATCCTTTTAAATTTTCCAATTCTCCACTTAAGCAGTGCTTACAGAAAGGTAAACTTCTATTAATTACAGACTGACTTTGTTGATTGTGTTCTGATGATAGTAGAGTCTGTGGATTTCAGTATCAATGCCATCATCATTGTCACTGGGCTGCATGACAAAAATGAGTCACTAAGACCATTTGATTTAATACCCAAAGGTTATCAAACCCTTGTCTACTATGTTGCCCATCACGAAACATACATAAAATGAAGTTTGCCATGCAGGTCTAAGAATCAAGGTAGGAGAACAAGAGGATTGTTGGTTGAATGCCAATGAGTAGAAACACCAATTAAAATGCTAAGGTTGTTGGGTAGCTGATGGCTGGTTAGCTGCTGGCTGGGGGTAAGTGGCCGTACTAAGTCAGTCACACAGACAGAGAGCACACAGCAGGCAACTCAGGAGACAACCCTCAGGGGTGAGTGGAAGGCATCGGCTTTATTGAGGAAGTACACAGGCTTACATAGGCTGGGAGCATGCAGGGACACGTGTCGGGTGGGGAATGGTGGCCATTGTTGCTAGGGTGGATGGCAGATTTCTGGGATTGGTCACGGTTGTTGCTAGGGCAGAGGGCAGATTTCTGGGATTGGTCATCGTTGTTGCTAGGGCGGAGGGCAGATTTCAGGTTAGCCATTTTGTGTTGCCTTCCATCAGTCACGGCAGCCAGGTGAGTGATATTTTATGGCTTCTCCAACAAAGGTCACAGAAGACTCTCAAGATCATATACCTTGATAAATGGAAGCCTGATGTGTCCACTACTGGTTTCCATGCCTCTCTATGCCTTTCTTAAGGTTCATTCCAAAACCGAGTCCAAACACATGCAGAGACTGATGCAGATTAATTCACTGAGCTTGATTGAAGTGGTAATTCTCAGAGAAAAAAGTGAGTCATATTTATAGTCCAGTATTCCTGAAATATTTGATAATAGGATGAAACCAAATCAATTCTCACAGAACTTCTCTACTAAGTCAGGAGAAAGCATTATGTGATGAGGGCAGGACAAGGGACTTTATTCCAACAATACCCTATAGCCTCTTATTTCTAGCCACAAATGACATGATCAGAAATCCAGGCACCATGGGGTATCCAGGCAACTGCCAACTCCTGCATTTTGTTTTTATTTGGTTGGTGGGATTTGTGTTTTATTTTTCATTTAATTGTCTCAGTTCTGTGCTCCCAGGGTTCAAGCACAGGTATCCTAGAACTATTACGATGTCTAATTATTTGCTTGTCTCTCTCTGTGAGCTAGTAGCTGAGTTCTCGGTATAAAGGATTCTAATATTCTTTTTTGCAATTAATAACACCTCCCTAGAAATAATCAACACACAGAAGTTGCATGCAGATATAAAAGTTTAAAATTTCATAATTTGTATGTTATCTACTTGGAACTTATGCTTTCTCAATGGGTAGATTCCTAGATCTGCCAACAATATTTTATGAATAGTGCCCACCTTGTAATAACACAGACCCTAACCTGTGTGTTAAGCAATGGTGAAGGGACAGAGACAGAAGTTCAGTGAGGGAGTTCAGGTAGAATTGCAATTTGTCTTAGCAGGAATGGATATACTTTGCTAACTTGAAGGGAAATTCTTCATATCTGCCCCACCAGCATAAGTGGGGGCATTTTCTAGCACCTAGCCCCTGTGGTGGGAAAATAAACCACCCTTCTCTGAAACAATTGCATAACCTACGTAAGATTATATTCAAACAAACATATATAATCCTTTTAAATCCTTTCTTTGAATACTGTTACTGCTTTATATTACCCAATTTATAAAAATCAAACTTTGGTTTCTGTTCTTCAAAGCTCTCCAAAGTGAGGTTTAAATTATTCACATGCATTTATAAAAATTATAATAGAGCACAGCAGATTTTCCTTTTCATTAATTTTTTATTATTATAAAAATGTTCAGATATGCCTCAAAGTAGACAGAAGTATCCATAAACACATCTCCCAACATCAGCTTTGCTACATTTGCTTCTTTTTGTTTTCCTTTCCCTTTCTTTCTTTCCTTTTCTTTTTACCCCTCTCTCTTTCTTTATTTGATTGTTTATACATTATAAGAATCTAGATCTGATGGCATTTTAACTTTACATTCTAAATATGTATTTCAAAGTAAAGACAATTTACTACCTAGCTACAATGTCATTATGGGACCTCCAAAGTTAATATCTTAGTATCATCTAATATATACTTCTAGATCATGAAGATAGCAGTAGGTAGGGGATTGTGAGTCAATTCTGGGGATTCTGAGATCAGCAGAGAGAGGTGGTAGGGAGGAGGTGAAGAAAGACAAACAGATACTGATGTCCAAAATCTTCTCTAATCCTGTAAGAGAAAAAGAAAGGTTGGTGTAGTAGGGCTGGGTCAAACCATCAGGCAGCTGGCTACATATAGTGCTTATAGGAGAAGGGTGGAATAACACAGGAGAAGGAGGACTATATGTGGCTCAACTCACTTATACCATATGTAGTGATTACTGCCTGTACTCTATACTTAAATAGTGATAAAGAAGATATGGTAAATTTGCCTTGAAATCTTGTATTATAAAAGAGCTTCTTTATTTTCCCTGTAATGCTCCCCAATCAGGTTTTCCTTGAATAAAGATCAAACGACACTTAGTTAATAGTACTTAGGTCTATCTAAGACACATACATTTTCTTTCTCCTACAAATGGAAAAAATGCTATCATCAGAAAAGTGGCCAATATGCCACCGAGTTGGAAAGACTTCTTTCAATGGCACAGTAACAGGGGCAGCCGAGATTGATAGAGCTTTGCCTGGAGCTGGCTTACCTCCAGAGGTTCACCCAGTTAGAAAGAAGGGCTTTAACCTCTTCCTAGATGTGATCAAATGTGCTGCACATTTTGTGCAAATGCCAGGTGGCCAGAGTTAAGATCAACATTTCACTGACACTGAATATCACTATCATAAAATTAATTTCTGGTAAAAAAAATAAATCCGATTTTTAAAAAAAATGTAATTATTATTCCACTTGATTTTAAAACATTTAATAGTTAAATATATTTTAATGAGATGATTTGTAGTGCAAGAACAACAATTTTTCAGCACATTTTGATACTAAATAGACATTCAGTTCCAACTGAAGTCAGTAGCGGAGCCATATACTTTTGGGCCATCTCTCCCCAAAAGTGCCAGTGACATTTAAGTTGCATTTATTTTCTGTAGAAACCAGCTAAGATAAAACTATAAAGAATAGACTTTAAAAAAAAATCATTGCAAATTTGTTTATTTGATTAGTATAAGAAGAATGGGTTTGGATAGCTCATTTTTCTCTTTAACATTCTTCTCTTCTCAGTTGTCTTTATATTCCTTGTTAAGTTTGAGTTGAAGATGAATTACCTGAAGTATGTTTGTATATGACTTTTTGAAGTATGTTTGTACATGACACGTAAAAAGTCTTTACATAGACTTTTCAAAAATTGTATGATAAAGTTGACATTGTGCTTATAATTTATCCTCACAAGATATGAAATGTTTAAAAATTAGCCTTTTTCCTCAAAGACTCATGGTTAAATGTTATCTAAAGTTAATTGAGATAATACTATGAATACTAGTTCACTAAACAATTTGTATAGATCAGAATTATGATTAACTTCATTTAAATTTTTATAAACGTATTGACTCAGAATGCTATACCCTTAAAGATATCTAACATATTCTCTTAATATTCATATTAACTTCAGCCTGTTTTTCTATTTTATCATTCGAAAGTCCTTTACTATTGTTTTGTGCATAAAATTCATAGCAATCACAATCATCATTAGTCACCATCTTGCTCCTATAGTAATAAGTATGCATTTATATTTCAGAATTTTAACATGTTCTGCACATAAGGATAATCTCACTTTAAGTTATATGTAGAATGCTTACCTTTATTTGAAAGTGAATTGTCATACATTAACAATACATTTAAAATAAATTGTGCCCTGTTCATGTTACGGATATTTTCATACTGAATAAATATGATGACAACCTACATAATCACAAAATCACTGTTCACAGACAAGTTCATAAACACCAGAATTGTACAGCCACTTAGCTGTTTAGTTTTCCAAACACCAGATAAATAAATATGTGGGCTAAATACTGAGGCTGACTTTCAGTACATCTAGTACATTTCTTCCCTTTATTAAACATGAGAGCAGGATAGCTGTGAAAGAAAGGGTTAAGTGCTGTAGAAACTCAAAGCCTGCAAACGTTTGATGTCTTTCCTCTTTATGTCCATCAGCATTTTATGAGTTCTAATTATTTCCCATAATTGATTCTATGTTTTAAATTTTCAAGCAATAAATGAGACCTGCCAGTTAAGGATAATAGGCAAACAAATTTTTAAATTCAATTCATTCGGCTACTAGTACCAAGAATCTCAAGAGTCATGATGAAGGGAAAACAAAGGAACCACGTCTGGCTGGAGGAAAACATGCCATTTATACCATTAGATTTTTACCTCACTATGCCATGCAAACTCTCAAAACTAGATTTTATGAACTACATTTCCTTTGTTGTTTTATTCTTTTAAAATATAGCCACGTTTGGGGCTAGAACCCTAACAAACAGGACAGAGGGATAAGCTGTAAAAAATAAACAAACAAAAATTCTTCACCATAACTTGGAAGTTGTATCATTGTTCTCCAGAGAAACAGAATCAAGATTAGAGATGATAGATGGAGATAGGTATAAAGACAGAGCTAGAAATAGAAGATAGAGATAGATATAAAGATTTATTTTAAGGAATGGGCGGGCTCACATGATTGTGGGATTGTGGGGACTAGCAAGTGTGAAATTTGTAGAACAGACTGGCATGTTGAAAACTCAGCAAGAATTGATGTCATAGTCTCAGAACAGAATTTCTTCTCTTTGAAATCGGTTTTTACTCTTAAGGCCTTCAACTGATTGAATGAGGCCTACCCACATTATTAAAGGTAATCTCCATTAAAGTTAACTGTAGATGACCATTACTTCTACAAATACCTTCCCAGAGGCATCTAGGCTACGGTTTAACCAAACAACTGGGCATCATAGCCTTGCCAAGTGGACACATACATACAATTAAATACTGCAGAATCATTTGTCCTCATCAATTGTCCACAAATCTTATCTTCTTCTTGTGATTCCTCAGTATTATCTGGCAAACAATTCCAGCCACCCTGCACTTTAAAACTTCTCTCTAGATTAGGGTTTATGGAATTATATATGTTCAGCACAGCCTAATATTACCTCTTCCAAATACAGCATGCACGCATAAAAGAACCAAGATTTTATATATTTCACATAGTAAATATGGGACCCGCACCCTAATAACAAAAGGACATTTCAAAGTGTTTTACAAGAGAAGTGAATGCTGTGACAGCCAATGGTATTAAACTGATAAATTGCATTTATGACTTAAGGTAAACCTTTGTCCCTTTGTGATCTCCATGTTCTGGGTGAGTGCCAATTTATGTGAAACAACATTCACTAAATACCTACTATATGTCAGGAATTATTCTTTGTACTACTCAGACTGAAAAGATGAGTAAGACATGGCCACAGGAGCTGAGGATAGGGCCTGACAGAGAATACAAACTCAATGAATGTTTCATGAAAAAACAAATTAAGTCATTCCCAAAGTTTGCAAATCCCTTTAATATTTGTGTTTATTTGCAAGTTTCACTGCTATAATTAAATCAACAAAATGGCATTTAATACTGAATAGCAGGTATATTAGTTCTGTATCCTACTGATCAATACATGTTTCCCACTGGGGAAAAAACAATTTGAAATTGAGTTCTGCAATAACTCTTTTCCTATTTAAAGATACCCAGTTAAGAATTTGCAGTAAAAATTTACTTTTTTGCATGTATCATACAAAAATATATGCCCTTTTTCCATATTGAGCCATCTTATCATTAAATACTTATATTTTCCTCTTTGGAAAAAAATACTTAGAAAAATGGTAAATTTAAAGCTTGATAAAGACTTACTCAGTACCACTGCAGGGGGACTCTAATCCACCTCCAGATTCAAATTACTTTTGCTTATTTCTTGACAGATGTGATGAGATTGTGATTAATAATATCCTGTATCTTATCAAACTAGGGCCAACCAAAAGTGAATTCTTAAAAATATCTTTGCTGCCAACAACTTCTTCATTAACTACAACAGTTAAAGATGAAGGTGAGTAATAATTTATTTTGCCATCTCATTTTTGAGATATAACTCACATATAATATTTATATTTTTAAAGTGTAAAATCCAATAGTTTTAGTATACTTGCCAGATTGTGCAAACATAACTACTATCTCATTCCAAAACATTTTCATTGCCTTAAAAAAGAAATCCTGTACCCATTAGTCATTAATGAAATCCTGCACTCCAGTCCCCCTTTTCTCCAGTTTCTGGCAACCAAGTATTCTACTTTCGTTCTCTATAGTTTGTCTATTCTGGATACTTCATATAAACAAAATCACATAGTATATGGCCTTTTGTACCTAGTTTCATTCACATATCATAAATGCTTTCAAGCTTATTCTTGTCACAGCAACTATCTGTATTCCATTCTTGTTTGTGGCTGGCTAATATTGCATTGTATCGATACATCACATATTATGTATCCATTTTTCAGTTGATGGACATTTGTGTTGTTTCCATTTTGGATACAGGTATGTTTGTGAACATATATTTTCATTGCTCTTGGGTATATATTTAGAAATGGAATTGCTGAGTCATATGGTAACTCTATGTTGAACTTTTTTGAAGAACTGCCAACTGTTTTCAAAGCAGCTCCACTACTTTGAATTACTACCATCAATGTATGAGGGTTTTATTTCTCCGCATCCTTGCTAACACTTGTTATTGTCCATTTGTTTTATTTTTTATTATAATAATCCTTCTAGTGGGCATGAAATGATATCACATTGTGGGTTTGATTTGCATTTTTCTAATTACCAATAGTATTGGACATCTTCATATGTGCTCATTTACCATTTTATACCTTCTTTGGAGTAATGTCTATTCAAATCATTTGCTCATCTTTTAAATGAGCTATTTGTCTTTTTTATTTTGAGATGTGAAATTTTGTGTTCTGGATACTAGACCCCTCATCAGTTACATGTTTTTGCAAATACTTTTCCTACGCTGCAGTTTGTCTTCTTGCTTTCTTAATAATAGCCTTTGAAACATTGAAGTTTTTAATTTTGTTGAAGTCCTATTTACATTCTTTTCTTTGTCACGCATGCTTCAGGTATCAAATCTAAGAAAATATTGACCAATCTAAGATCATGAAGATTTGCACCTTTGTTTTTTTTCTAAGAATTTTATAGTTTTAGGTTTTTAATCTTTGGCTATGCTGTGAGAATGATATCCCAATTCATTTTTTTGCCTGTGAATATCCAGCTGACCCAGCACCATTTGTTGAAAACACTATTCTTTCTTCTTCAAGTAGTTTTGGCACCCCTGTAGAAAATCGTAAGATCATAGACACATTAATTTATTTCTGGATTTTCAATTCTATTCCATTGGTCTAAATATCTATACTAAACCAGTGAATACAGTCTTGATTACTGTAGTTTTACAGTATGTTTTGAAGTCAGGTAGTAAGTGTCCACCAACTCCTTTCACCTTTTTCAAGATTGTTTTGACTGTTATGGCTCCCTTGTATTTTTATATAAATTTCAGGATCAGTTTGTCAGTTTCTGGAAAACGCTGGGTGGGATTTTGAAAGGTATTGCCATCTTAACGATGTTAAGCCATCCAATCCATTAACATGGATGTCTTTCCACTTCTTTAAGTTCTCTTTACTTTTTTTCAATGATATTTTGTGGTTTTCAGTTAAGACTTGTGCTTCTTTTGTTAAATATATTCATTACTATTTTATTCTCTTTGATTCTACCATAAATGCAAATATTTTCTTAATTTTATTTTTGGATTATTCATTGCAACTGTGTATAGAATTAAAATTGATTTTCATATGTTGGTTTTGTTCCCTGAAAGCTTGCTGAACTCATTTATTGATATTAATTTTTTTTTCAATTTTTGTGGCTCCGTTAGGATTTTCTACATACAAGATCATTTTATATGAAACTAGAAATAGCTTTACTTCTCCTTTCCGATCTAGATGTCTTTTATTTCATTTTATTTCCTAACAGTTCTGGGTAGACCTACAGAAAAAATTTTGAATAGAAGTGACAAGAGTGGACATGCTTATCTTGTTCCTGCTTATGGAGGAAACTTTCATTCAATCACCATTAAGAATGATGTTAGCTATGGGTTTTACATAGATGTCCTTTTTCAGATTAAGGAAGCTCCCTTCTATTCCTAGTTTTCTTACTTTCCTTTTAATCATGAATGAGTGTTGGATTTAGTCAAGTACTTTTGGGGTATCAAATGAAATGGTCATGGCTGTGGGTTTTTCCACTTCATTCTGTAAACGTAGTGTATTACATTGACTGATTTCTATACGTTGAACCAATCTTGCATTCTTAGGATAAACCCTACTTGTTTATTGTGTATAATATTTCCTTTATATTGTTAGATTTGTTTGCTGCTTGATTTGTTGAGAATTGTGTATCTGTGTTCATGAAGAATATTAGTTTGTAGTTTTTTCTTGTGATATCTTTATCTTGTTCTGTATCATTGTAATACAAGTCCTCATAGAATGAGTTGGTAAGTGTTCTCCCCTCTACAGTTTTTGGATGAGTTTGTGAAGAATTGGTGTAAAGTCCTCATAGTATTTTACAATTTACTAATAAGACATCTAGTGCTTAGATTTTCTTATGTAATTATTTTGATTACTAACTCAATCTCCTTATTGGTCAGTAAGTCTATTCAGAATTTTCTATTTCTTCTTAAGTCAGTGTTGGTAGCTTGTGTTTCTCTAGGAATTTTTCCATTTTGCTATTTTGTCTCATTTATTGGAATTGAATTGTTCATAATATTCTAAGATATCCTTCATATTTCTATAAGGTCAGTAGCAATGTTCTTTAATTATTGATTTTAGTAATTTAAGTCTACTCAAATTTAGTTATTCTTCATCAGTTTAACCAACAATCTAAATTCTATTGATCTTTTAAAAGACAACATTTGACGTTAATTTTCTCTATTGTTTTTCTTTCATTTTTTCCACTCTAATGTTTATTTTTCCTTTTCTTTTCCTTCTGCTTTCTTAGATCTTCCTTTCCTAGTTTATTAAGATGGCAAGTTAAGCACTGCTTTTGATTCATCCTGTAAGTTACAGAATGTTGCATTTTCACTTTCATTCTTCTCAAGGTATTTTTTAATTTCTCTTTTTAATTTCTTGCTTTATCTGGTGGTTATAGAGAGGGATATTATATAATTTCTAGGTATTTGTGAATTTCTTGCCACCACGTTTACAAAAAAAGTGGTTCTTTTTTTACCGCATATATGTGATACCTAGTAGAAATTACCTGGTTTGGGTATCTATTTTTAAAATGAAATGAAATAATAAGATACAATTGTTTTAGTTTCCTAGGAAGTGTTATACAATGAGTTGGGTTAAATGAGAATTTATTCACTTGTGAATTGAGGCTGAGAAAAAGTCGAAATGAAGGTATCAGCAAGGTGATGCTTTCTTCCCAAAGACTGAATCTTGGGGTTGACTTTTGGTGATCCCTGGTCCTTAGTTTGTGTCACAGCTGAGCATATGGTACATCTTGTGGTCTCTTCCTTCTCTTCTGGGTTCCATTAATGTTCTGCTTCTGGTTGCTCCCTCTGTGGCTTCCTCTCTCTGTATCTGAGACTCTAGTAACAAGATTTAGACCCATCTTGATTGAGGTAGGCCACACCTTAACTGAAATAATTGCATGAAAATACACTACTTACAATGGGTTCACATCCACAGGAATGGATTAAATTTAAGAGCATTGTTTTGTGGGGTATATATAGCTTCAAGCTATCACACTCCACCCTCAGGACCCCCAAAAGACATTCCCTTTCTAGATGCAAAATACATTCAGCCAACATAATATCCCAAAAGCCTTAAGTCCTTTCAGAAACAATGCTTAGTACAAGGTCTCACCAAAATTAGTTATACATGTGTTCTGTCCTGGGGCACAATTTCCCTCAGTATGAGGACCTGTTAAATCTAGAGACCAGATTATCTGCTTCCAATATACAAAGGAGGAATAGGCAAATAATAAATACTTCCATTCCAGCTAGAAGAAAATTGGAAGGAAAACAGGAGTCACTGGTCCTAAGCAATTCTGACACCCAGCAGGATAAGACTCTCCATTAGATTTCAAGGTCTGACAGTTATCTGTGGGATGATGGTTTGTCTTCTGGACCTGATGGAACAGCAGTGCCACCCATTCTAAGTGCTTGTGAAGTGACCATGCTCTCCTCCAACCTGGGGTGGAGGCTCCACCCACTCCAAGCATCAAGATGGCTGTCATGTTTTCTGTACTTCCTGAGGCATAAGCCCCATCATCTCAGCATTGGGGTAGCAGCACTTTTCCTGAACAAGGCAGAAGGCCCACCCTCTCCAATTGCCAGGGCAGACTCACCTTTTCCACATACAAGAGCTGGACCGCTCTCTGGATCTGTGGAGATACCTTCTGTCCAGACGTCAGTTTCCATGGCTCTACCCTTGAAGGGATTCTTCTTTCAATATTTCTATTTTTTGTCCCTTTAAGTTCAGACTGGTAGAACACAACAGGTTCTGTTCATACAAATTATGCAAAAAGTTGTTGGCTTTGCAAGTAGTTCACAGAATCCAGACCACCAGACGATAGAGGTTCCCATAGATCTTTCCTGCATCACTGC
The DNA here is from genome assembly GCF_023851605.1 of Tamandua tetradactyla. Taxonomy (NCBI): domain Eukaryota; kingdom Metazoa; phylum Chordata; class Mammalia; order Pilosa; family Myrmecophagidae; genus Tamandua; species Tamandua tetradactyla. The sequence goes on from NC_135350.1 coordinate 23,803,093, forward strand.
ATTTCCAATTCTTAATTCCTTGAAGTGATTGACTGGTTCAGTTAAACCCTCATGTGGAGCACTATTTTCTGCTGACTCACTTTCTGGACGCTCAGGATCCTCCAAACCATCAATTTCTGATTTCTTTGTGACTAGGAGTTCAGTTCTCAGCTTATCCTTTTCCTCTTGCATAATATATAAGCTCCAAGGAAAAATCGGACTTCACTTTCCACAATTAGCTTCAAAATCTCCTCAGCTAAATATCCATGTTCATTGTTTTCAAGTTCTGCTTTCTACTTGATATCAGAACTCAATTTCATCAAGTTCTCTGCCATTTTAAAACAAGGATAGCCTTTCCTCTAGTTTCCAATAACACATTCATCACATTCTTCTAGGGTCAGAAGTAACTTTAGCATCCATATTTCCACCAACTGTCCCTTCACATAAATCTAAACCTTTTCTTTAAGTGCATCACAGTTCTTCCAGTCTCTACCAATACCCAACTCCACAGCTATTTTCACATTTTTCATATTTGCATTAGTAACACCCCACTGTCCTGGTCCTACAATCTGTTTTAATTTCCTATGAAATGGGTCAGGTTAAACAATGGGAATTTATTCACTTATTGTTTGAGGCTGGGAAAAAGTCCAAATCAATTCATCATCAAAGTGATGCTTTCTTTCTGAAGATAGTGGCTCTCTGGAGCTGTTTCCTCCTTGGTCCTTAGTTGTCAAGAGCAAGGCAAATAGTGGTGTGTTCTGGTCTCCTTTCTCTTCTGGGTTCTGTTTATGTTCAGCTTCGAACAGGTCCCTCTGTGGCTTTCCCTCTGTGTGCCTGAATTTCATTCTGCTTATACTCTAGTAATAGGATTAAGACCCATACTGATTGTCCTGGGCTTATTTTAACTGAAGTAACCTCAGCAAAAGATCCTACTTAAAATAGGTTCACACCCACAGGAATGAATTAAATTTAAGAACGTGTTTTTCTGGGGTACATCCAACTTTAAACCAGGACAAAAATTAAAAAGCAAGAAATTGTGTGGAGATTGTTCTAAAATATATTATAAAAGCCTTTGACTCATCAGGCTAAGCATAATAATCATGACTTGCAAGTGTTTTGCATTTTTTTTCAGAATGCTATTTCTGCAATAGTGGATTTGGCTCTCATTAAGAGATACAGTATCATTATTTTAAGGATTATTTAAAGGCATAAAAACAGTTTCAAAGAGGTTAAAATCTTAACACAAAAAGCATGTTATAACAATTTAGTATCTGAAACCTTATACATTGATTTCAAATCCTTTCTTTCTATTTAGTTAATTCATAATGGACTATTTTTTTAACAATTTAATATTATCATTTTAATTTTAACTGGTATATATACTAGCATATATATATAGTATATATAGTATAGTATATATACTAAAAGAGGACAGGTAAGATTAGCATTTTAGGAATCTCACTAATAAGTAAGGCGATTACTATTTAATATTTTCTTTTCAGCCAAAGAAACTTTTACACATTAAAATCTTATGAGGAAGTCCAAAATGTAAATATTTCAAACAAATAGAAGAGGAACTGCCCTCACTGGTCATGGTGGTATGTTTTGGGAGTGGACTCCTTATCATTTCTCTCCCTTTACCAACAAAAATAGTCCTGAAGCCTTCACATTATTATTTTTTTTTTTCTTAGAGAAGTTGTGGATTTAAAGAAACCATGCATCAGATACAGGATTCCCATATGAAATGACACCTTGCATTGGTGTGGAACATTTGTTACAATTGATGATAGCACATTTTATAATTGTACTATTAACTATGGCCCAGGAATTAATTTAGGATTCACTGTTTGTATTGTGTAGTTCAGTGGATTTTTTAATTTTATTTTTATTCTGTTACAATATACAAACATTTCCCTTTTTAATTATATTCACATATATATTTCCATGCTGTTAATTGGGTTCACAATGTTGTGCTACCATTATCCTCATACCAAAGCCAGATAGAACATAAAACTACAGACCAATGTCTCTTATGAATATAGAGTCAACAATATACTAGCAAACTGAATCTGCCAGCTAATTAAAAGAATTATACACCATGATCAAGTGGAATTTACCCCTGGCACACAAGGTTGGTTCAATATAAAAAAATTGATTAATGTAATAGAGCACATTAACACAATGAAGGAAAAGAACCAAATGATATTCTTAATTGATGCAAAAAGGGCATTGGACAAAATCCAGCATCTCTTCTTGATAAAAACACTTAGAATACTAGGAATAAAAGAAAACTTCCTTAACATGATGAAGGGCATAAAATCCCTCAACATGAAAACCTACAGCTAACATCCTACTTAATGGTGAAAGTCTGAAAGCTTTCTCTCTAAGACCAGGACAAAGACAAGGATGCCCACTGTTACTGCTATTATTCAACATTGTACTAGAAGTTCTTGCTGGAGCAGTTAGGCAAGAAAAAGAAATAAAAGCCATTCAAATTGGAAAAAAAAAAAGGAGTAAAACTTTCCTCTTCACAGATACATGTTTGTATATACAGGAAAGTGAGGGAAAATTCACAATAAAGCTCCTAGACCTAATAAATGAATTCTGTTGATGTTTTAAGAACTATATCTGCAGTCCTTAACCTAGATTTAAGGACTCCAGTTAATCTGAACCCAGATTACATTACCATTCTAATTTTGCAATCCTATTTTGCATATGCAGTTGTTATTTTAACCAGTCTATAGTCTTTTACTTATTCATGACTTAGTTTAAATGCAACTTCTTGCACCAAAGGAGGACTGAAAACCACAGGACTGCAAAGGTTTATTGAACTGGGTTCCAACTCAAATGCAAAATGTCTTTTAGAGAAATGCTTTCACAAAGTCATACTCTTAACTTTTTGTCTCTCTTGGCCTTGGATTTCACACTAAAGGAAGACTGAGGTTTAACAGTAATGCCACAAGAAGGAGCATAAGGGGTACAGATGGTAAGACAATCTGAATTCATACTTTCATTTGGGATACCAAAAGAAAATACAGACCTGAAAATTCCCTGAAAGGGAGGATAAGAGAAATTATACACAATAGATCTCTCTGCCATGTTGTAGAAAGATATTTGCCCATATTCATAGTCTAGGAAAACTAAACTTGGTACATTTGCTCTCTAAGGGAAACCCTTTTTAAGGGAGAAAAGACCAGAAGGTAAAATCACTCCCCTTAATGGCTCCTGTAATTAAGAATTTATCTCTAGAAACATTGGATGTGTCACTTTGTAGCTTTTTCTACACCTACCTTCTGGTAATGCCTCCCTGAGATGAAGCTCTCCACATCCAACCCAGTGGCACTGAAGTTAAATCTCTTTGGGTATTCAGGTATATCCTGAGGGACATTTCCAAATCTTACACTTCTCAGATCCTCAGATGAGACTAGAAAGGGATGAGCTGTTTCAGGATCCAAGGTTATTTGTCTTTGGAATACTCTTAGTATTTCACTCATTCCTGTTATTTGGCCAAAACTCAAGTTTGTGAGACCCTGAAATAGTAATGACTCAGTCCTTTCCAGAGAATTATTTATTTTTTTTTCAAGGTTTGGATTTTATTAGCATCCTTTAATGTGGAAGTCACACCTACAGGCAAAGGTACAGATAGGTGCTTCTATGTGAATAAAACAACGCCTTACTTGAATCTCTGGGTGTTCAGGACACAGAAAAGAGATGTGATGTAAAGCCTTTCCACTTTCCTGTCAATACAGGTTTAGTATCAGTACAGAAATTGCTGTGCTTGCATTATTGCCATAAAACCTTATTTGTTTTTTTTTGTTTTTTTATTAATTAAAAAAATTAACACAACATTTAGAAATCATTCCATTCTACATATACAATCAGTAATTCTTAATATCATCACATAGATGCATATTCATCGTTTCTTAGTACATTTGCATCGATTTAGAAAAAGAAATGGAAAGACAACAGAAAAAGAAATAAAACGATAATAGAGAGAAAAAAATAAAAAATAGAAAAAGAAAAAAGAAAAAAAACTATACCTCAAATGCAGCTTCATTCAGTGTTTTAACCTAATTATATTACAATTAGGTAGTATTGTGCTGTTCATTTCTGAGTTTTTGTATCCAGTCTTGTTGCACAGTCTGTATCCCTTCAGCTCCAATTACCCATTATCTTACCCTATTTCTATCTCCTGATGGACTCTGTTACCAATGACATATTCCAAGTTTATTCTCGAATGTCGGTCCACATCAGTGGGACCATACAGTATTTGTCCTTTAGTTTTTGGCTAGTCTCACTCAGCATAATGTTCTCTAGGTCCATCCATGTTATTACATGCTTCATAAGTTTATTCTGTCTTAAAGCTGCATAATATTCCCTCATATGTATATAGCACAGTTTGTTTAGCCACTCGTCTGTTGATGGACATTTTGGCTGTTTCCATCTCTTTGCAATTGTAAATAATGCTGCTATAAACATTGGTGTGCAAATGTCCGTTTGTGTCTTTGCCCTTAACTCCTCTGAGTAGATACCTAGCAATGGTATTGCTGGGTCATATGGCAATTCTATGTTCAGTTTTTTGAGGAACCACCGAACTGCCTTCCACAGTGGTTGCACCATTTGACATTCCCACCAAGAGTGGATAAGTGTGCCTCTTTCTCCACATCCTCTCCAGCACTTGTCATTTTCTTTTTTGTTGATAATGGCCATTCTGGTGGGTGTGAGATGATATCTCATTGTGGTTTTGATTTGCATTTCTCTAATGGCCAGGGACATTGAGTATCTCTTCATGTGTCTTTTGGCCATTTGTATTTCCTCTTCTGAGAAGTGTCTGTTCAAATCTTTTTCCCATTTTGTAATTGGATTGGCTGTCTTTTTGTTGTTGAGTTGAACAATCTCTTTATAAATTCTGGATACTAGACCTTTATCTGATATGTCGTTTCCAAATATTGTCTCCCATTGTGTAGGCTGTCTTTCTACTTTCTTGATGAAGTTCTTTGATGCACAAAAGTGTTTGATTTTGAGGAGCTCCCATTTCTTTTTTCTTTCTTCAGTGCTCTTGCTTTAGGTGTAAGGTCCATAAAACCGCCTCCAATTGTAAGATTCATAAGATATCTTCCTACATTTCCCTCTGTTTTATGGTCTTAGACCTAATGTTTAGATTTTTGATCCATTTTGAGTTAACTTTTGTATAGGGTGTGAGATACGGGTCCTCTTTCATTGTTTTGCATATGGATATCCAGTTCTCTAGGCACCGTTTATTGAAGAGACTGTTCTGTGCCAGGTGAGTTGGCTTGACTGCCTTATCAAAGATCAAATGTCCATAGATGAGAAGGTCTATATCTGAGCACTCTATTCAATTCCATTGGTCGATATATCTATCTTTATGCCAGTACCATGCTGTTTTGATCACTGTGGCTTCATAGTATGCCTTAAAGTCAGGCAGTGCAAGACCTCCAGCTTCATTTTTTTTCCTCAAGATACTTTTAGCAAATCGGGGCACCCTGCCCTTCAGATAAATTTGGTTATTGGTTTTTCTATTTCTGAAAAATAAGTTGTTGGGATTTTGATTGGTATTGCGTTGAATCTGTAAATCAATTTAGGTAGGATTGACATCTTAACTATATTTAGTCTTCCAATCCATGAACACAGTATGCCCTTCCATCTATTTAGGTCTTCTGTGATTTCTTTTAACAGTTTTTTGTAGTTTTCTTTGTATAAGTCTTTTGTCTCTTTAGTTAAATTTATTCCTATGTATTTTATTCTTTTAGTTGCAGTTGTAAATGGAATTCGTGTCTTGATTTCCCCCTCAGCTTGTTCATTGCTAGTGTATAGAGACACTACAGATTTTTGAATGTTGATCTTGTAACCTGCTACTTTGCTGTACTCATTTATTACCTCAGTAGTTTTGCTGTGGATTTTTCAGGGTTTTTGACATATAGTATCATATCATCTGCAAACAGTGATAGTTTTACTTCTTCCTTTCCAATTTTGATGCCTTGTATTTCTTTTTCTTGTCCAATTGCTCTGGCTAGAACCTCCAAAATGATGCTGAATAACAGTGCTGATAACGGACATCCTTGTCTTGTTCCTGATCTTAGGGGGAAAGTTTTCAATTTTTCCCCGTTGAGGATGATATTAGCTGTGGGTTTTTCATATATTTCCTCTATCATTTTAAGGAGGTTCCCTTGTATTCCTATCCTTTGAAGTGTTTTCAACAGGAAAGGATGTTGAATCTTGTCAAATGCCTTCTCTGCATCAATTGAGATGATCATGTGAGTTTTCTGCTTTGATTTGTTGATATGGTGTATTACATTAATTGATTTTCTTATGTTGAACCATCCTTGCATACCTGGGATGAATCCTACTTGGTCATGATGTATAATTCTTTGAATGTGTTGCTGGATTCGATTTGCTAGAATTTTGTTGAGGATTTCTGCATCTATATTAATTAGAGAGATTGGTCTGTAGTTTTCTTTTTTGTAATATCTTTGCCTGGTTTTGGTATGAGGGTGATGTTGGCTTCATAGAATGAATTAGGTAGCTTTCCCTTCACTTCAATTTTTTTGAAGAGTTTGAGCAGGGTTGGTACTAATTCTTTCTGAAATGTTTGGTAGAATTCACATGTGAAGCCGTCTGGTCCTGGACTTTTCTTTTTGGAAAGCTTTTGAATGACTGATTCAATTTCTTTACTTGTGATTGGTTTGTTGCGGTCATCTATTTCTTCTTGAGTCAAAGTTGGTTGTTCATGCCTTTCTAGGAACTTGTCCATTTCATCTCTATTGTTGTATTTATTAGCATAGAGTTGTTCATAGTATCCTGTTATTACCTCCTTTATTTCTGTGAGGTCAGTGGTTATGTCTCCTCTACCATTTCTGATCCTATTCATTTGCGTCCTTTCTCTTCTTCTTTTTGTCAATCTTGCTAAGGGCCCATCAATCTTGTTGATTTTCTCATAGAACCAACTTCTGGTCTTATTGATTTTCTTTATTGTTTTCATGTTCTCAATTTCTTTTATTTCTGCTCTAATCTTTGTTATTTCTTTCCTATTGCTTGCTTTGGGGTTAGTTTACTATTCTTTCTCCAGTTCTTCCAAGTGGACAGTTAGTTCCTGAATTTTTGCCCTTTCTTCTATTTTGATATAGGCATTTAGGGCAATAAATTTCCCTCTTAGCACTGCCTTTGCTGCCTCCCATAGGTTTTGATATGTTGTGTTTTCATTTTCATTCACCTCGAGATATTTACTAATTTCTCTTGTAATTTCTTCCTTGACCCACTCGTTGTTTAAGAGTGTGTTGTTGAGACTCCATGTATTTGTGAATTTTCTGGCACTCTGCCTATTGTTGATTTCCAACTTCATTCCTTTATGATCTGAGAAAGTGTTGTGTATGATTTCAATCTTTTTAAATTTGTTGAGACTTGTTTTGTGACCCAGCATATGGTCTATCTTTGAGAATGATCCATGAGCACTTGAGAAAAAGGTGTATCCTGCTGTTGTGGGGTGTAATGTTCTATAAAGTCTGTTAAGTCTAGCTCACTTATTGTAATATTCAAATTCTCTGTTTCTTTATTGATCCTCTGTCTAGATGTTCTGTCCATTGATGAAAGTGGGGAATTGAAGTTTCCAACTATTATGGCAGATGTGTCTATTTCCCTTTTCAGTATTTGTAGCATATTCCTCACGTAGTTTGGGGATTCTGATTCGGTGCGTAAATATTTATGATTGTTATGTTTTCTTGTTTAATTGTTCCTTTTATTAGTAGACAGTATCCTTCTTTGTCTCTTTTAACTGTTTTACATTTGAAGTCTAATTTGTTGGATATTAGTATAGCTACTCCTGCTCTTTTCTGGTTGTTATTTGCATGAAATATCTTTTCCCAATCTTTCACTTTCAACCGATGTTTATCTTTGGGTCTATGATGTGTTTCCTGTAGACAGCATATAGAAGGATCCTGTTTTTTAATCCATTCTGCCAGTCTATGTCTTTTGATTGGGGAGTTCAGTCCATTAACATTTAGTGTTATTACTGTTTGGGTAATAGTTTCCTCTACCATTTTGCCTTTTGTATTATATATATCATATCTAATTTTCCTTCTTTCTACACTCTTCTCCATACCTCTCTCTTCTGTCTTTTCGTATCTGTCTCTAGTGCTCCCTTTAGTATTTCTTGCAGAGCTGGTCTCTTGGTCACAAATTCTCTCAGTGACTTTTTGTCTGAAAATGTTTTAATTTCTCCCTCATTTTTGAAGGACAATTTTGCTGGGTATAGAATTCTTGGTTGGCAATTTTTCTCTTTTAGTAATTTAAATATATCATCCCACTGTCTTCTTGCCTCCATGGTTTCTGCTGAGAAATCTACACATAGTCTTATTGGATTTCCCTTGTATGTGATGGATTGCTTTTCTCTTGCTGCTTTCAAAATCCTCTCTTTCTCTTTGACCTCTGACATTCTAACTAGTAAGTGTCTTGGAGAACGCGTATTTGGATCTCTTCTCTTTGAGGTGTGCTGCACTTCTAGGATCTGTAATTTTAGGTCTTTCATAAGAGTTGGGAAATTTTCAGTGATAATTTCTTCCATTAGTTTTTCTCCTCCTTTTCCCTTCTCTTCTCCTTCTGGGACACCCACAACACGTATATTTGTGCGCTTCATATTATCATTCAATTCCCTGAGCCCCTGCTCAAATTTTTCCATTCTTTTCCCTATAGTTACTGTTTCTTTTTGGATTTCAGATGTTCTATCTTCCAGTTCACTAATTCTAACCTCTGTCTCTTGAAATCTACCATTGTAGGTTTCCATTGTTTTTTTCATCTCCTCTCCTGTATCTTTCATTCCCATAAGTTCTGTGATTTGTTTTTTCAGACTTTCCATTTCTTCATTTTGTTCATCCCATGCCTTCTTCATGTCCTCCCTCAATTTATTGATTTGGTTTTTGAAGAGGTTTTCCATTTCTGTTCATATATTCAGAATTAGTAGTCTCAGCTCCTGTATCTCATTTGAACTATTGGTTTGTTCCTTTGACTGGGCCATATCTTCAATTTTCCTGGTATGATTTGTTATTTTTTGCTGGCATCTGGACTTTTAATCAGTTTTCCCTGAGTGTGAGACCCAGCAGGTTGAAAGATTTTCCTGTGAAGTCTCTGGACTCTGTTTTATTTTTATCCTGCCCAGTAGGTGGCGCTTGTCTGTCTGTGGGTCCCACCAGCAAAAGATGTTGTGGCTCCTTTATTAATGCCACTATTTGTGTTTGGTTGGACCCAGTCCCTGCCACTGTCAGAATCTCCCTCCTCTCCCTCTGGGCAGCTGCCTGTGTGGGAGGGGCGCCGGTCACCGGCCACCGTGGCCCAGGGAACTCGCCACTGGACCGGGAAGCTGCCTGTGGGAGAGGGGCACCGGTCGCCGGCCGCCGTGGCCTGGAGAGCTCGCCAATCTGAGACCCACCGCCGGACCGGGAAGCCGCCTGCGGGGGAGGGGCGCCGGTTGCCGGCCACCGCAGCTTGGGGAGCCCGCTGATCCGAGACTCGTAGCCAGTCCGGGAAGCCGCCCACGAAAGACGGTCGCTGGCCACCGTGGCTTGGGAAGCTTGCCTCTCTGAGACTCTCAGCCGGCCCGGGAAGGAGGGAGAAAGGAGCTCTGGCTGCCAGCCACCACGGCCCGGGGAAGCACACGCCACTCGAGAATCTCACCGCAGCAGAGTCTTGCAGTTGGTCTAACCAGTCTGTGGGAGACTGGGGTACGCTGTGTGTCTGTTTCCTGCCGTGGCCCCGGAAGCTCTTCTGCACTGTTTCTGATCACATAGTAGTTGCTCTGGAGGAGGAACTAAGATGCGCGTACCTTACTAAGCCACCATCTTGGCCCCCTCTCTCCAGAGAATTATTTTGCATTCTGGAGCAGTGCTAAGGCAAATCCCCCATACTTCTCTAAATAGGTGGTGATCCTTTTGAAGGCTACTGATCTGTTCAGAGACATTGACTTCACTCTTCTTCAAATTATATTTTATGTTCTTTCTTCCCAAACAGTTGAGTCTTTGTAGCATCTCCTGGAACTTCTCTAGCTCTCTGACAAACTTGTTCAGGTGACTGACTTTTCTCATATTCTGGTTGACTGCAAGTCCTTGCAGTCTCAAGAGGTTCATCTCTCTTCATTCAAAGCTGGATCCTTGTCCTGTGTTTAGATTCAAGCATCTCTTTAAAATTCTGCTCTTCTCCCTGAATCATCACCATTCTTCCTTGCTCATCAATCAATATCCTTTTAGCTACTTCAATTATCTCCTTCAATATCTCCTAAAATAACTTCCTATAATTCGCAGCAACCTATTCTATTCTCTACACCATGAAATTCTTGTGCTTTTGGGACAGGAAACAGTTGACACAAAGTATGGTTTGGTCATCATCACAGAATAGCTGTAGTGATTCCAGGTCTTTCACACAATAATAATCTTCTGGGATTTTTTGCTGTCAATGGAGGCTGAGCCTTTTGGGTATCCTGGAATGTGTGGCTAGTTGAGGATGGGACTGTTTGTTTCTGACGTGGACAGGAGAAAGATTGGCAGGTTTCTTCCATGAGCAGACACACTTGACAACTACTATGCAGTAGCTGTGGCATATATAGGCGCAGTATTTTGGCTTATTCTAGACTCTTCAAATCAAACAAACCTTTGGACTCCCTATGCTTCTTTCTTTATAATCCTGAGTATTTTCTTCAGGGAACAAAGAGACTGAAGGGCTTTTATCTGTACAAATGTTTCCGGAGCCTCTCTCTTTCTCCCTATTAGTCAGGCAATGTGGAGGCCATTTAACCTTTATGGTTCCAAGAACATAGTTAAAAACTATGAAAGTAAGGTATTAGTATGTTTATCTAATTCCATTTACAGTTAAATAAGGAAAATTAAAGTGCATTCTGCAATCAGAAAACAAACAAAGCAACTCTTTCATACACCACCTGACCTAAGATTGATTTCATTAGTGGTTGTTATGAATTATAATGGGGGAAACTGGAATATTCCAGAAGGCTTTTAACATTCCCATAAGCACTGTTGTCAGTCATTCATGGATAAATAAGACCTTGAGGGTAAATGGGATCAATAGCAATGAGAAAATAAAGAAGCCCTTACTAATATTTTCTCTGACTCCAAGAAACATTGTTAAAGTAGATTTTAAGTAAGAGGAAATTCATCATCTACTTATTAGTGGAATCTCTGAAGAAGATCAGAGAGACAAAAAAGGAATTCCAAATTCCTGAATTCCTCTGAGACTAACAAATGCCTCAGCCCATTTGGTTGCTGAGATATATGGAAATTCCTGGCCTAAAATCAGTCCCAAATTCCTTTATGAACCTATCTTAGTAAACTAGGTTAAATAGTGGATAAATCTGGATATAACTATAACCAAGACACACTGCTAGCCAAGGCCTAAACTGCGGGTAGACCTTGGTCATCTACTCTGATTCCCCTCCCCGCCGGGCTTATATCCAGGTAGGATTTAGGCTTACAAGGTTAGGACTCTGCTAAATATGCATTTCCAATGGGTGCTACCCTTGGTGCCTACCTTAATTCACCTTCTAAATGATGTAGAAAAGAGAAAAAATTTAAAACTCACATAGAAATAAAACCTTCTCCCCTTTTTATCTCCCACATTGTCGCAGAGATAGAATTTCTGTGAAACTCCACCACCACCACTCCTGTTTTGTTCTCTTCAAAATCTGTGGGTCCTCATTATAGCCTAGTCCCATTATCTGAGTTCCACCTTCCTAGGGGTAGAGTACTGGAAGAGATGATGTCTTAAGTTCTTAAAGAATTGCACGTTTATCTTATACTTCATTTATATTCCCCCCTGTTAACAGATAAACTTGTTTGCAATGTGGCATTATACTTTTCACCCCTAGAAAAGAGACCAAAATAATCTGAGAAAAGCCTTTAAGAAATTTCTTTTCCTATTTTTATCAATGCTTTGGTACCTCTTCCTAAGAACATTGGTATGGACATTTAAACTCCTCACAATCTTATGATGAGTTACTCTTTAATATTATCCTGGAGGTCACTGAAATGAATCAGGACATCTCTTTAATTGAATTTTTTCCAGACTGCCCACCTTGTCATAGAGATGAATTTCTATGAAATGCTAGCCCGTCAAATGATTCCCCAAGGTGGAGGTCCTTGGGAAATTACATTAGAATATTACAGTTTATCTCCTTATGATGTTTTATAATGCATAACATACTAAAATATCCATTTGACTTTGTAAACTTTATGCAGCCCCAAATTAATTTGACTGCAGGGACATCGTTTTCCACCTAAAATCGAATAACATCATGGAACCAGAATTCGATAGCATAAATTGTAGAAGGTCTAACTTTGTCAAAAAGTCACCCACTTCCTTATTCTATTTCTCAAGACAAAGTGACCAAACCAGGTACTTTTGCCTTGTACATCAAATAAAAAAATTATTGTAATTCAAATAATTTTTCCAAAGAATAAAGCTGCTTAATCTCCATCTCTGATAATTTAATTCCATAAACTCCCCCTTTCAAGTAAATCTGTTGAAACCAAACATTGAATTCCTTATATAATTACTGTCCTTATTTATTGTACACCCAAGAAACTTAATTGTCCAAAATGAACAAAATGGATCTGACATTAATAAGACAACTATAAAACAGCCACTGTCCCTCATGTACTTTATTCTATTCAGTCAGCCAATGGTTCTCACCTAAGTGTAAGTTTGGAGTCAGGTCCTCTTCTCTACATCACAGTATAGTATTTGTGTGACTCCTCTGAGCAGCTCCAGTGTTAAATTCCCCTTATTCCAATTGAAATATGGATAATTATTCCTTATGTTTTCGTGCATCCTACCTTTACCAAAATCCGAAGATTCAAAAAGATATGTTTCAAAAGCACAAGTCCTAAAACTAAAGTCAGTATTATCTTAATGCTCCAACTCTCTTGTAAGTTAGTATTGCTTAAGCAAAATGTTTGTTAAGCCTGATACATACATTATTATTTAGAATTCCAGCGCTTTGGCACCTGAAGACCAAAGCAGATACATATAGTTAGCTGAGGGAAAGTGGTGATCCATAGGAAAAATAGAAGAGAGAAAAGAATTTAAGTTAAAAAACAGTTTCAAGATTGTTTTCCTTTTCTGAGGTGCCAGTCAATCCTTGGAAGGAGTCCAAAATTTGCTATGTCTGAACCCAAAGTTCCATTAGGAAAATTTCCCAACAAGATGTTACTACACATCTATGATCCCCATATCTTAATAAATGTCAGTCAACCATGCACAGAGCCTTCTCTCCTGATACTAGTATTTGGAGCATGTCTGTACACATAAATCCTGAAATTTTCTGAAAATTTTTTACTGTGGCAGCAGTAGGCCCCACATATTTCTCTTTATAATTTTAAGTTGATCATGTTTAGTTTGAAATATTTTGATTTATGTTCAAACTATTCTGTATTCCTCTCATTGTCTACTTGATGCTACAAAATTAACAACCTGTTCTAAATTAGGTATGGATTCTAACTCCGCTTTTTTGTGTGAAGAATTAGGATATTACACAATAATACTAGGTAATTCTCTGGCAACATTTTTAGCATCGTATTCTCAGCCATCCCATTATCAGCTCTTCCCCTTGTATTTGTCCAATCTGACAGCCTCCCATATCTCCCTTAGATGTACATCCTTTTTTCTTTCCACTGAAGAATTCTTTAGGCCATCAGGATAGCTTTGCTACCATTTCCAAAGTTAGATCAAATGTAGAATCCTTCTGCAAAGATTCTGAAAGTGGTATTCATGTTCTGATATTTCCCAAGCATTTGTACTTGGAATTCCAGTGCGAAGCAAAACCCTCCCCTCCGAGTGTTTCTTCTTCCTCAAATGTTGAGTTTCTGCTCCTTGGAGTGAACTTTCCCACTTGCATTCTATCATGAACATTCATTTCTGCTTTCCTGCTACAAAAAGATCTTACTCTACTTCCTCAAGTGTTTCCCTGTATCTCTCAACTTAATAGTCAAGATGCCTCTGAAGTGTGTACCCATTCACATTCCTTCTTTCTCATGTGTATGGTATTCATTGCAGTCTATATCCAAATTCATTTCACTCTTGTTTGCACACTAATTCCTGAAGGACTTCAACCTGAAGACATACTTATCCCACTGTCTATGAGGTCTTCTTTCAAACTGTATCTCAAAGTTGAATCTCTCAACTGCACTAAGAATTTGCAGGACACAATAGATGTTTATTGCCTTAAGAGTGTAAGCTGCTTGTGACCTGCGGAAGTCACCAGCAATTTAGGTTTCCAGCTAACTCTGTAATAGGGATCTACTAAACTGCTTTTTCTCCAGGACACATCTTGTTAATCCCAAATATACACTAAATAGCATGTCTGTCGTTCCTTTATTAATAAAAAATTCCCTATAATAAACTTTGAAAAGACTGAAGGCCACCTATATGTTTCATGTTTTTAAAATATTTGTGCAAATATAGATCATTTCAAGTCATTTTATTACAATGCTATTTTTAAAAATCTTAGCTTATCCTTTCTTTCTTGTTATTTTCCCCCCAAAAAAAGAACAAAGTTTAATCGAAAGTTTATTCTATTTACTTCCTGTTATCTCTTTTCCCTTGGATATCCCATCAATCTGAAAATTCTCTCCTAGACAATATGATAACCATGGTGACATCTTGAACTACTGCCACTTCCTTATAACCCCCTTTCCACGGTAGCTGAAAGATTAACATTTGCATTAGAAAAGCTTAGGTCAAGGTCTTGGATCACTCCCATTATAAATTATATGACTGTGGGGAAATTCTTTAATATCTCTGAATCATATATAAAATACTTAATTCATGGATTTACTGTGTTGGTCAAATGAGGATAACTTATAGCAGGCATATTTAGAGTTTAATGTTCCTCCACTTTATTTAATATAATTAACTGGTTACCAAAAGGCACACATTAAAATCCTGGATTTCTAAACGCTAATCAGAAGTTATTTTGTCAAGTAAACTTCAAGCTATAAGTAGATGTTAATATGAACTCTTATGAATGCTCTTCTGTTTATATAATTAGGATCCACAGCCACTGATGCCACAAAGAATGAATTCATCATGACAAATTCAACAGTGGCAAATAGTCTGCTCACAAATGCTGTTTCAACATTAAAAAGTTCCCAACACAAGAGTAAGTATGAAAATTTGTGTTGATATGTTAAACTAGTATTTGGATAGATTTAGACTCAGAAAGTTTTTAGCCCACAGCTACCAAGGAATCATGTCCCACTTATGTTTTCTCCTAATGTCTACCAAATGGGACAAATTTTTGACAGTCTTGCTTTGTATAGTGATACTCTGTCTCTCCACAGCCATAAATAATGAGAATACTATGGGGGCTAAGGAAGGTCAATTCAGTTCTGGGGAGCAATATGATATCACCTGGCATAAAAAGATGAGCTGAGTCAAAAAATTAGAAAACTTTGATGAAATGGGAAAATCCTTCGAAAGAAACAAATTGCTAAAACTGATTCCAGAGAATAGGAAGTCTGAATAGACCTATAACAAATAAAAAGATCTATTTAAAAGTTTTAGGTGTTCCCATGAAAAAATTCCAAGACAAAATGGCTTCAATGGCGAATTTTTTAAAAATGCTTTAAAAAGAAATTGTACCAATTCTTCCCATACTTTTTTAGAAAGTAGAAGAGAAGCGCACACTGCTAGAACTTCTCTGAGGTCAATGCTAACTTGATACCGAAGTCAGAAAATTAAGTCACAAGAAAAGAGGACTATCTACCATGAACATAGATGCAGAAATACTAGAAACCAAATTCAGTAACATATGAAATGGATTATAAAAAATGAGCAGGTAGGGGGTGGTGTGACGGCGGCTCAGCAAGCAGAATTCTTACCTGCCATGCCAGAGACCCAGGTTTGATTCTGATGCCTGCCCAAGCCAAAAAAAAAAAAAAAAAAAAGCAAGTAGGATTTATTACAGGAAAGCAAAGTTGTTTTAAACATGAATATCAAGTAATAGAATACAAAATATTGGTATGGTATAACCAGTAGATGCAGAGAAACCATTTTTCCAAACCAAATGCCTACTCATGATAAAAACTCTGTTTTATCTCAATGAACTATGAATATAAGGAAATTTTCTCAACCTGATAAAGGCAAAAACAACCCACAGAATAACATTATACTTAATAACGAAAGACTGAATGATTCCTCTTAAGATCTGAAACAGAGCAAGGATCTATACTCTTGACACTTTTATTCAGCACTGTGACCAGGGAAAGAAGAAAGAAAGAGAGAAAAAGAGAAAGAGAGAAAGAATTAGAGAGCAAGAGAGAGAGAGAGAGAGGGAGGGAGAGAAAGAAAGAAAGAGGGAGGGAGGGAGGGATTCAGATTTGAAAGGAAGAAATATAATTGTTTTTATTAGCAGATTATATGATCATCTGTAACCCACAATAACCCACAAATAACCCACAATAAAACTACTAGAACTAATAAAGACTATTTTGAATTACAAGATTAATATATAGAAATCAACTGTATTTATATGCATAAGTAATGAAAACCTAAAATAAAATTAAAGAAAAAAATTTGATTCACAATAACATGTAAAAGTGTAAATATTTAGCAATAGAAGTGCATGATTTGTACACTGAACTATAAAACATGTACATGAAAAATTGTGAGAAGATGTAAATAAATGAAAAGACATTACATGTTCATGGATTTTGAAGATTCACTATTGTTAAGATGGGAATTCTCCCCAAACTGATCAATAATTAAACAATCGAGTCCACACAATCCCTATTAAAATCCCAACAAGATTTTTTGCAGAAATTGATAAACTAATCCTAAAGTGTATATGGAAATAGAAACACAATATATATGGCAAAACTAAAACACTTTAGAAAAAAAATAATGAAATTGGAGGAATGATGCAACCCAATTTCAAAACTTACTTTAAAGTCATAATATTCAAGACAAAGTGTTAATTAATACCCATATTAATTAGTATTAATATGATGAGGATTCAAAGTAGTAGTATTCATAATAGCCAAACACAGGAAACAATCAACTATCAACTAGTGAATGGGTAAACAAAATGTGGAATATCCATACAATGGAATACCATCCTGCAATTAAAAGAAAAAAATACTATTTCTTGCTATAAATGGATGAACTCAGAAATGCTATGCTCAGATTAAGAAGCCATGCACAAAACACGATATATTCTCTGCTACATTTATATGAAATATATAGAAAAGACATTTTTATAGGGACAGAAAGTAGATCAGTGGGTACCTGGGACCGGGAGTGGGAACAGGAATTGACTGCAAAAGGGCTGGAAGCAAGTGTTCAAAAACAGGACTCTGGTGACTGTTGCACAACTGATTAAATTTACATAATATCATGGAGTTTGTATATCTAAAATAGTGAATTTAACGGCATGTAAATAACATTCATGTAAAACTCTGTTTTAAAGAAAAGGCCAGGAAATATTGAGCTGTGCCAAACACATTTCTGGGCAAATATGAATTAGAAAACACAATTAATAAAGAAATAGCTATAGGAACTGAAGCTACAGTGTTTTTAGCATAGTGAGTCAGAGATCCAACATGACATAACAAAGCAGATATCATGAGTGAGAAGAGTTGGTAGAGAAGAACAGAAAATAACTGTGAGGATGGAGAGACTGTGAGCAAGACAAAAATTAAACCAGACCAGCCCCCCCCACCCAATTTCTAACAGCTTTCCAGTGCCAGTCCACACAAGCCCCACAACAAGCACTTCCCACATCCTTGCCTCCATAAAATGAAGCTATCTGTATTTTTAATCAGAATGTCTTGACTAGAAAAACTAGTAATCTATATATAACAGCTTCATCAGAGACAATTTACTATAACTAATGGATGTATTTTTTGGCACATCCATAATCCTTTAAAAAGCGGCTACAGATGACTCATGGTCTCCAAGTCTATTGTTGGGAGACCTCTAAGCTAGAGGGAGGTGGCAAACAGGAACTTCAAATATTCAAAGCCTACTCTTACCTAGAAACATATCAAAAGCACCAGCTTCCATCTCTTTTTATTGTATCATCTTAAGCGCAATATAAGGAAGAATATCTAGAAGGAGTCTAATTCTGCATCATAATTTTACATGACTAATTCCAGTTAATGAGATAGTCAACTCATAAAAGGAATTCAAAAGACAGTATCATCTGTCCTTCATATGAAAAACATGTCTTTGTGGTAGTTTTTTTTTTGGGCTCCCAATGAGTAGGAGTTATTTTGTGTGCAATCTTTGTCTTTAAGTAATTTTTGCCAACCAAAAACTCATCAACCTCATAGACTATGATTGTCTCTAATACAAATAAGAACAAAACTAAATATAAATCTGCGAAATGTGTAGCAACTTTTTGAAGATTAAACTCAAATAACTGTTACTCTGCACTAAATATGCACCCATTCAGTTATTGTTGATGAGGAAATTTCATTCATTGGCCATGGTGATGAATGATCAGTCTGAGTCACTTAAAACTTAATTTTACTTTGATTCATAAAAGAAAATGTCCTTTGCATCTCAGTTCTGGGGACTATTGAATTTATTTAGCTTTTAAACAGAGTTTGAAATGACTTTTCTTCCAAGTAATTAAAAAGTACACCCACAAAGGCATTCCTTGAAAAATGAAATGCTCTGAACAGTAAGATAATAAAATAAGAGTACTTACTACTTTCCTTTGCATTTGTTGTTTGATAACCAGTTTTATACTAAGCCTTTTAGATATTTTTTATAAAATTCATTCCATGGGCAGCCATGCCTCCCAGATGTCTTTTTCCTCAAAGTGCTTGTTGTTCAGCCTGCGCGCCACTTGGTATAAAAAGTTTGCACACACAAAAGATTTAAAAAATAGACAAAAGAAGGCCAGCTATGGTGGATCAGCCAGCAGAGTTCTCGCCTGGCATGCCAGAGACCCAGGTTCGATTCCCGGTGGCTGACCACGCAAAAAAAAAAAAAATGGTTTATACACATTTGCATTTACCAAATGATCAAATCAAGAGCTCTCCCAAATTACTTGTTAGCAGAATGTCACTTCCATCACTCACACTTATACACACTCAAAACTTATGAGGTCAACACACACACACAAACACATACACATAGAGAGAGAGAGAGAGAGAGAGAGAACTCAGCAATCTACTGGTAGGGTAAGGTTGAATAGCTAAAGATTCATCTCCTTCTCAGACAAACTGGTGTATCTTATTGAATATCAGATAAAAGAATTATGGTAAGTTATTTCACGATGAGAGCAAGTGCTGAATTGACTTGGAGTAGAAAATAAGTTAGTGAAGTTTGTTGCTTTACTCCTTAGAAAAGTGAAGTGTAGATCAAAAAAGAAAAACATGTCCTCAAAACTATATTGATTGATTTTCCCTCTGCTCTTTCCCCATTCTCATAAAGATGTGTATAATTTTCCTGTTTCACTCACAGAAGACAAATTCCAAGAATCTTGGAATTTTAAAGTTAGAAAGAAGCTGTCATCAACTTGATACTCTTGTTTTATAGCTAAAGAAATGAAGTCCCTTTGAATTAATTAATAGACTAATGTTTTAGTTTGCCAGGGCTGCTATGACAAATATCAAGTAGGAGTTGACTAAACAATAGGAGTTTATTGGCTCACAGTTGGGGAGGCTAGAAGTACAAAATCAAGAGGACAACAAGGAAATGCTTTCTTCAAAATCTCTCATCTTCCGATGATGACAATCCTCTGTCATTTGGAAAGCTGTCTCCTTGGAATCTTCCTGTGTTTTCTCTGATTACTGATTTTTACTTGACTGTGTCTGATTTCCTCTGTTTTATAAAGACTCAGGTCATATGGATTAAAACTTGGACTGATTCAATTTGGCCTCATCTAAATAGGATCTTCAAAAATCCTATTCACAAATGAGTCCACGCATAAACTAATAACATCTTCAAAGGTCCTGTTCATGAAGGGGTTGAAACCCAGAAGGATGCAGATTAAGACTTGAGCCTGTCCTTATGGAGCACATGGTACAATCCTCCAAAATTCATTTATTCATTTAAAATATTTTATGTACTACCTGTGCATCTGGCATTATTCAAGATGCTAAAAAATAGCTGTATATTAGATAATACCATAAGGAATTTACCTTCTAGTGGATTTACTATCAAGACAGATAATAAAAAAATTAAAAATTCATAATTCAGTATCAGATCATATGACGTCTTACAAAGATAGATAAAACAGAATAAAGAAAAAGCAAGGAGGGTGAGGATGCCTTTTTTCATAGGAAGTTCGAGGCCTTTTTGAAGGAGCGGTGTTGGGGACAAAATTAAATAAAACAAAAGAATGAAATATGGTTATCTGGGGAAGAGGATTCAAAGCAGAGAAAATGCAAAGTGTACAGACTGTCACGTGGGTGTATATAGGTTGTCTCAGTAAAAAACAGGAAATCCTGCGACTGATGTGCAAGGAGGGAAAAGTAGAATAGATAGTAGATGCAGAGGGAGTGGAAACGGGACCAGCCCATAAGGAGGCAAGTAACATGATGAAGAAAGTGATTTATTTTTATAATGGGCTAAAAGTGTGATTGAGGGTTGAAGGGAGAGGAATTGTATGATTTACGTTTTAACTTAGTGATAAAGCTGCTGTGTGGAGAATAAAATGTTGAGGGTGTGGTGTGGATTTCTGTCAAAAGTAAAAGCAGAGAAATCAGTTGGTAGGGTGTGAAAATGTCTTCTAAATTATTCATGGATGGGTTTCAGGTACTCTGTGATTCCACCCAAAATTGTGTGCAAATGTATGCTTATGAGCACAGACACATTTTTCAGAGTCTGGGATGCTTATGGTCCTAAACAAAACTAAGCACAAATTCTCCCCACCAAGAATGGGTTTCCCATCCTGCTCATAGGGTCCTGCTTCCAAGACCTGTCGTCACGGACATCAACCTCAATGCTTACCTGCAGCTACGTTTTATCTTAAACTCAGCTTTGAGAGTCACTCATGTAACCCTTTTTACTAATGGCATCTGACTTAAGTCTCACAAATTCTTTGGCTATGTAAGTGTTTTCTCAAGCTGTCATTTTTCTGTTATAGAATATTTGTTTCTAGGAAGCAATATCTGTTTGAAGGAACCAATAGACATGCCACTAACTTGTGGACCTCAATTCCTTTTCCAAAAGAGATAGTACCCTCAGCTCTATCCAGTGTAAAAGCCGACAAGAGTAAAAACAAAACAATCAGAAAGATTTTAAAGTGGGATATTGACCATCTAGACATTTTTCAATGACTTTTCCAGATAGGCCTATGTTTTACATTCCTCTTTCAATTTTTCTTGGAAAAAATGGTTTCTGTCAAGTCATGTATCAATCTGGTCCCAGCAGAACACTTAGGATCAAAGAATAAGAGATAAATATACAAACGAATGAAAGAACTAGGATCAAAAGTGAACTTCAGTTTTAAGGATGACTAAGTTTTAAGGATGTGATTTACAGATGCTTTTTGTTCATTCTTTCACCAGATATTCATGGGGCTCTCCAAGGTGCCAGATGTCTGGTGTCATTCCCCAGGGCTTCTAGGAATGGGTATTATCATGTTCTCTGAAGTTTAGAAATAATCATCTAAGTATCTAGAGATGTTTCTAGCATTTATGTACTGTTAAATACGAAAATGATAGATACACATGTAACAACATATGATAAATGCATTTACTAAAGGTTAAAATGATTTTCTTTTTAACCTCCATTCATATATCTGAAATTCTTTCCTCTTTTCAAACTTGTTGAAACTCAAAATGAATTTCCCTCATGATCAGAAGGAGGAGAACACATGGGATAGATCATCAAGGTGATAAATTTGAGGACCTTTCATTTCAGTGATATTGGGTCAAGTTTCTCTAGATTTTTCACTGTCATTAGTTGTTAATTTTTTGTACCTCGATCTCAGTGCAATTATTTAGTATAATTATTTTAAATTGTTTGGGTTTTATCTGCTATAGAACTCACAAGTTATATTTTTAAGTTTGTAGAAAACTGAAAATGCTCCATATATTTTTCTCACTCTCTCTTTTTAAAAAAGAAGCCATCGTTATTAACAGTGAACACATTTATTTCTTCCATATTTTCCCACATCCCATTATTCACATTTTAATTAATGATAGCTTCATTCAATCAATTATCCAAGACTGAATGTTAGAAATCAATCCTAAACCTGCTTCCAGTAATGTTGGAATATGTATTTTGAAAATCCTTTGGTAAAATTAGAGGAGTTAGATGAAATGTGTATTTTAAAAAATATGTTTGAAAGTATTCAGATTGAGCAAGGTAGTGTAGATTATGGAGTCAAATTCTGCAGAGAAGTAGTAACTTCACATACGTGTCGTTCCTTGGAGTTTGAGAAAAGTTTTCCTCTATTTTATTCTGCTGATTTTCAAAGAGGCAGATTAGAAACTGAGAACTAAAAAGAAATTCTAACCTCCTTTCACAATTAGAGAGACAACATCAACAAAAAAAAGAATTCAGAATTTACAAAGGAGAAGGTGCTTTGCTAAATCTGACTTCATTTGGTAGGAATCCCAAAGGGCTAAATAAAGTTGATAAACACACTGCCTTCACTCAGTGCATGAGATTGAAGCTCAGTTATAAAGCATCTCAATTCCTGGTTTCCTAGATTAAGGTGATATGGGATAGCTTGTGAGCCAAAGGCTTCCAGAAATAAACATAACTCTTATCTAGAAGGAGATAACATCACCCCACATTAAATTATCTTCACAGTATTTTTAAATACTGTGCTTGGCACTACATAAAGCATAACTGATATATGGGAAACAAAACCATTTGATTCAAAACTAAGAGATAAAAGACAATAGATAGGAGAAACAAATGCACAGAAGATCCATATATTAAATTTATTAGACATTCATGTATTCAATGGAACAGAAAAAAGATTGAAAATTTCATCCAAAATGTGGAAACCATAGAACAGAGAACAAATGGAAATTCCAGAGCTAAAAATTACTAAGTGGAGACTTGAGATAAAATGGCAGAGTAGGGCGCTTCAAGGCTCAGTTTGTCCTCCAGGAAAGCTCATTAACAGCTGTCTGAAACAATGGTTCTGGGCTCCAGAGACCAGAACACTGTAAATTATCCAGGGAAGTGGGGATGGAAGAGACTGATATAACCTGTGGTGAAGAGCTGTGAGTAAATCTCTGTGTACTGCAGAGCTGGTGCCCATTTTTCCTCTAGCTGCACGTCGTCCCAAAGTCAGGTCCCTGGCTGAAAATAAAAGTTTTCTTTCCAAAGATGGGAGGGAAGGGGAGAGGGGGGTATGGCCAGCAGTGACTGAGGCTTTTGATTAGCAAATTTGAAACTGTGTCCCAGCCCTGAGGGAACAAAAAGCAGCCAACAGCTTCTGTTTCAACTGTGACCCTGAGTGGACTAGAAGCAGTGGGGATTTAAAGTCACAGAGGGCTAAAGGGGGGTCTTCCCCAAGAAAAGAGGAAGGGGCACAGCCCAGCACTGTTTGTGACTTTAGATTAGTGAATTCAGATCGCAAAGTCAGAGCTCTATGCTAGGGTTTCAACTTGCCACAGAAAAAAGTAGTGAGAAAGAGTTTCAACCTTGCTCCCAAAAGAGGCAGAGTTGGTTGAGACTTAAAGGCACAGTAGCACCTTATGACTGTGGGGAATAATTCACTAAAGAATTATTCTACTGGGCAGGCCAGGAAAGTAAAGATTCAGGGAGGTATCAAAGAGAAGTTTGGCAGCCTTCTGGATGGCCTCCCCTGGACATTTGGAACTGACTTATGCCCTCTTACTGAGTTCCTGGTCTGTTTTGACCAGGAAATACTGACTTAAGAAAGTCCCTCTGAGGTTACCCTCTACCCAGAATTTGTCCATGTGCAAAAGCAGCTAGAGACAATTGAGCGTTAAAAAACAAACAAAAAACCACTACAGTGGCACTGCTTAATTTCAAAGAATATTACAAAGCTACATGGCACAAGCATAAAGGCAAATATATTACCAATGGAATCAATTTGAAAGTTCAGAAATAGAACCTCATATATAAGGTCAGTGGATTTTTTGACTAGTTTGCCAAGTTCACTCAATTGGGAAAGAATAGCTCTTTCAACAAATGGTGCTGGGAGAACTGCATGTCCATATGCAAAAGAGTGAAAGACCCTATATAAAAATTAACTCAAAATGGATTAAAGGCCTAAATAGAACAACCAGAGCCATTAGACTCCTAGAAGAAAATTTAGGGAAGCATTTTCAGTATTTAGGTAGAAGATGGTTTCTTAGACCTTATACCCAAAGCACAAGCAGCAAATGGAAAAAAAAGATAAATGGTACGTTCTCAAAACTGAATACTTTTTCATATTAAAGGACCTCATCAGGAGGGTGAAAAGGCAGCCTACTCAATGGGAGAAAATATTTTGACACCACATATGCAATAAGGGTTTAATGTCCAGGATATATAAAGAGATCCTACAACTCAATGGTAAAAAGACAAACAACCCAACTAAAAAGTGGACAAAGACATGAGTGGACATTTTTCCTGAGGATACACAAATGGCTAAAAAGACCACATGAAAAGATGTTCAATATCACCAGCTACTAGGGAAATGCAAATTAAACTACAGTGCTATATCATTTCACACCTACTAGAATGGCCACCATTAAAATAACAGAAACCTGCCAGCATTGGAGAGGATTTGGAGAAACAGGAACACTTATTCACTGTTGGTGGGAATGTAGAATGGTGCAGTCACTGTGGAAGACAGTTTGGTTTTGCCTCAGGAAGTTAAATATAGAACCATATAACCTGGCAATCCCACTACTAGGTATATTCCCAGAAGAAATGGAAGAGAGATGTGAACAGACATTTGCACACTGATGTTCATAGCAGCATTATTTACAATTATCAAAAATGGAAATAATACAGGTGTCCATAATTGATGAATGAATAAACAAAATGTGGTATATATACATACAAGAGAATATTATTTGGCTATGGGAAGGAATGAAGTCCTGATGCATGTGACAACATGGATGAACTTTGAGAACATTGTATTGGGTGAAATAAGTCAGACACAAAAGAACAAATATTGTATGATCTCACTAATATGATTTAATTATAATATGTAAGCTCATAGACACAAACCTAGAATATAGATTACAAGGGGATAGAATGAGGCTAGAGAACGAGGAGCAGTGGCCTAATCTGTGTGGAATGTTTAACTAGTTTGAGCTTAGAAGTTTGGAGATGGAAAGAGGTGATGGTAGTACATTATTGGTAGTATAATTAATAGTGCTGAGTTATAAGAATGACTGATTTAAAAGGAAAGTTGAGGATCGTGTATGTAACTAAAAGGAAAGCCAGAGGATAAAGCATGAGACTGTATAATAGTGAACGCTGTGAGGATGATGACTGACTGTAATTAATAGTATATATATAAGAATGTTTTTTCATGAATAGAACAAATGTACATCACTATTATAAGGTGCTATTAATAAAATGGAATTTGGGAAAAAATACACATAATGCAAATATGGACTATAGTTAACAGTAGTATTTTAATATTCTTTCCCCAGTTAACAAAGTTACCACACCAGTGCTAAGTGTCAATGATAAGGGAGCATAAGGGGTATGGAGTTTGGTTTTTTAGAACAATGAAATTGTTCTAAAATTGACTGCAGTGATGAATACACAACTCTGTGAATGTACTGTGAGCCATGGATTGCAAAAACAAACAAACAAAAAATAAATTTTTAAGCTTTAAATAAAGTGGCTGGATCAAGATAATCATTTAAATTTAACAGCCAATGCTGTGCTTGAAATGGTGCAGCATGGTTGATTTAAACTATGTACAGTACATCAACAGTGAACCCCAAGTTATACTATGGACTATAGTTTATAGTACAATTATAAAAATGTACTTTCATCAATAGTAACATATCTACCACCCCAATGCAAAGTAAACAGGAATACTGTATTTTATACATGATTGTTCTATAAACCCACAACTTCTTTAATCAAAATAACAAACAAATTAAAAGTAATGAGTGGAATTTAAGAACCCATTTGGGAAGATTAACAGTTTTTAGAGAGAGGAGAAAGAGAATCAAAAGAAAATAGATTTTAGACTGGATATAAGAGGCATGAAAATAGACTTTAGACTTGGTCATGAAGCAAGTTTCAATAAAATTTAAAGGCTTAAATAATTCAGAGTCTATTCCCTGATTAAGGGATATGTAATATAGAAATAAAAAATCAGAAGTTAACTAGAATATCTGCATACGCTTATACATTTTAAAATAAACTTCTCAATAGTCTCTCAGTAAAAGAAGTAATCACAAATGAAATTAGAAAACAGTTTAAACTAAAAGACAATTAAAATATAACACATCAACACTTGTTAGATATATTTCAAAACCAGTCAGTGTGAAATTTATAGTTCTAAAATGCATAGATTAGGGTGCACAGGTAGTTTAGTGATAGAATGCTCACTTTCCATGAGGGAGACCTGGGTTCAATTCACAAACCATGCACCACCACCTCCCCCAATAAAAAAGATAAAATGCATACATTAGAAGGAGAAGGAAGAGTTCAAATTTGATTATCTGGACAACCATTTTAAGAAGTTAGAAAAGAGAAATTATGAATTAACCCAAAGAAAGTAGAATGAAGAAAATAACAAAGATCAGAGCAGAAATTAATGAATTAGAAAACAAATTACAGTAGAGTGGATCAACAAAATAAAGCATATGTTTTTTGGAACTTGAAGACATAATAATAGAAGTTCTAAGAAATGAAACATAGAGAATAAAGATTGGGGGAAATGAAACAGAGAGAATAAAGATTTGGGGATATTAAGGGGACTGACATTCATGTCATGGAAGTTCCTGAAGAAGATGCAGGAAGGATGGACAGAAAAATGATTGAGAAAATGGTTTCCAAATTTGATAAAAACTAAAATCATAGATTCAAGGAACACAAGGAACAACAAGTTGA
The DNA here is from genome assembly GCF_023851605.1 of Tamandua tetradactyla. Classification (NCBI taxonomy): domain Eukaryota; kingdom Metazoa; phylum Chordata; class Mammalia; order Pilosa; family Myrmecophagidae; genus Tamandua; species Tamandua tetradactyla. The sequence continues at coordinate 23,830,099 of NC_135350.1, forward strand.
AGAAACAGAAACAAAACTACCAAGGCACATCATAATCAAATTATGGAAAATTGACTTCCAGAAAGATGGCGAATAGAGCAACTAGAGACTAGCCCTGCTCCAGAGAAAAGTCAGAGAAGGGACAGGAGGGTGACTGAGGCAGAGATCCAGGAGTGCTGCTGACCTGGGAGAGCCTTCTGTACCATACAGAACACCCTGGGTTGCAGAGGCCAAGGAACTGAGAGGCAGAAAGCTGGAGCCTGGCATGGAGGTGAGAGCCTGGGAGTGTGTGATGGAAGCCTGGGACTAGGAAGTAAGTCAGGCTGCATTCCTTGGGCATGCTACCCACACCAGTGCAGCCCTGTGGTTGGTGACTCACCCTACACCCCTTGCACCCAAACCCCGTCACCCGCTCCTATTCCCTGTGCTCCAGGTACCCCCACCCTACCAACCCGCAGTGCACGTACTTGACCCACACCACCACCCCAAGTGTAGCCCAACCCACCTCTCCTGCACCTCTCCAGAGCACTACCTCCCCCTCCCTCTTCCCTGCAGGCTGTGGCCAGTGCATAAAGGCTGCAGGCACTAACCTCCATGTCTAGGCTGTCCCTGTCCCCTGCTCATAGTGTAGCAAAGCCTCACTCCACCCACACTGAGCTCTGTGCATCCCTTTATGGAATTTCCAATCCCACACATGCATGGGGCCCCAATCACATCATTCAGCTCTGGGAACCAGACTTTACAGCAGCCCTAGCACCGCACATGTGCATGGCCCTCAGCCTCACTTCTCAGCTCTGAGAAAGTGCCGACCTGCGCAGCCAGGCCACATCTGCCTCCAGTCTATGAAGGCATAATGCCAACCTCCTGCCACAGCTCTGCACATGCACACAAAGGGCATCATGCCTTAGATCAGTGCACACCAGTGTTATGCAACCCCAGACTGGTGCGCCCACACAGCTACCTCCTCCCTGGCAACTGGGCACCCATATTCACAAGCATCAGCATAACATCCCCAACCTGTGCCTATACCTGCTTGGAAATAAATCACCTCACTGAGTACCCCACCCTGTACACTACTCCCTGATGCACAATCATCTCACAAGCCCAAGGCCTTAGAGTACTGAAAGAAATCAACTCCCAAAGTAAAACATCAAGATATTTACATACAACGAAGACAGAAGAAGATCATTAAACATATCACAATGCAGACGGATATAACCTTCCCTAATGATCAAATTAAACACCAGAGGAGACACAGATGTTGGAACAACTAATCAAAGATGTTCATACAACCCTACTTACTAAAATAAGTGGTATAGCAAATGACATAAAGGAGATCAAGAAGACAGTAGAAGAACATAAACAGGAATTTGAGAGGATAAATAGAAAAATAGCAGATATAATAGAGATTAAAGACTCAGTTGACCAAATAGAAAACACAGACCCACAACACCAGATTTGAAGAGACAGAAGAAAGAATAAGTGATATAGAGGGCAGGATAATTGACTTCAAAGACTCAAAATAGCAAATGGCAAAAAAGATGGAAAAAATTGAATTAGAACTCAGGGATGTGATAGACAAAACAAAGCACTCAAATATAAGAATCACTGATGTGCCAGAATGAGAAGAGAAGAGTAACGGGCTAAGAAGAATAGTTGAAGATATAATGGGGGAAACTTCCCAACCCTTATAAAGGACATAAATATACAAGTCAAGGAAGCCCAAAGAACTCCAAACAGAATAAATCCAAATAGGCCTTCCCCAAGGCACATAGTAATTAGTTTGTCAAATGTTGAAGAGAAGCAGAAAATCCTGAAAGCAGCAAAATGAAAACAATCTACTACATACAAGGGAAACCAAATAAGACTGAGTTCAGACTACTTAACTAGCACCCTGGAGGTGAGAAGGCAGTGGTATGATATATTCAATGTCCTGAAAGAGAAAGACTTCCACCAAGAATTCTGTACCCAACCAAACTGTCCTTCAAAATTGAAGGAGAGATTAAAGTTTTCACAGACAAAGGAGTCCTGAAAGAATTTGTCAACAAGAGACCAATGCTTAACCCCACAAAGGATAGGTTAAGCTTACTTTAAATTAGGCCTAACAGTCACCCCCAAGAGAACTTCTTTTATTGCTCTGATGTGGCCTCTCTCTCCAACCAACACAACAAGCAAACTTACCACCCTCCCCCTGTCTGCATGGGATATGACTCCCAGGGGTGCAGACCTTCCTGGCAACGTGGGACAGAAATCCTAGAATGAGCTGAGATTCAGCATCAAAGGATTGAGAAAAACCCTAGAATGAGCTGAGACTCAGCATCAAGGGATTGAGAAAACCTTCTCGACCAAAAGGGGAAGAGTGAAATAAGACAAAGTGTCAATGGCTGAGAGATTCCAAACAGAGTTGAGAGGTTATCCTGGAGGTTATTCTTATGCATTAAGTAGATATCACCCTGTTATTCAAGATGTAATGGAGAGGCTGGAGGGAACTGCCTAAAAATGGAGAGCTGTGTTCCAGTAGCCATGTTTCTTGATGATGATTGAATAATGACATAGCTTTCAAAATGTGACTGTGTGATTGTGAAAACCCTTTTATCTACCTTTTCAACAGATGAGTAGACATATGGAATAAGATGAATAATAGGAGGAACAAATGTTAAAATAAATTTAGTTTGAAATGCTAGTGATCAATGAAAGGGAGGGGTAAGGGGTATGGTATGTATACATTTTTTTTCTGTTTTTGTTTTATTTCTTTTTCTGAATAGATGCTAATGTTCCAAGAAATGATTATGATGATGAACATGCAACTATGTGATGATATTGTGAATTACTGATTATATATGTAGAATGGAATGATCAAAATAGGAATGTTTGCATTTGCTTTGTGTTTTTTGGTATTTAAAAAAATAAAATAAAATAAAAAAGAAGAGACCGGCCCTACAAGAAATAGTAAAAGAAGTTCTGCTGGCTGAAAAAAAAAAACAAGAGAGGGAAGTCTGGAGGAGGGCACAGAATTGAAGAGTATCACTAAGGGTAATTTAAAGAATACAAAGAGAAAGAGGGAAATGAATATGTATATCTGACAAAAAAATAAGAAAGATAAGATAGTGGATTCAAGAAACGCTTTGTCAGTAATAATTTTGAATGTTAATGAACTAAACTTACCAATTAAAAGACACAGATTAGCAGAATGGACTGGGAAACATAATCCAGCTATATGCTGCTTATAAGAGACTCATCGTAGACGCAAGGATATAAATAGATTAAAAATGAAAGGATGGAAAAAGATTTTCCACATAAGTTGTAATCAAAAGAAAGCAGGAGTACTTATACTAATATCAGACAGAATAGGCTTTAGATATAAAGACATCATAAGAGACAAAGAAGAACACTATATACTAATTAAAATGTCAATTCACCAAGAAGATATAACAATCATAAATGTTTATGCTCCCAATCAAGGAGCTACAAAGTACATGAGACAGACATTGGCAAAACTGAGGGGAGTGACAGATGTTTCAACAAGAATTGTAGGACACTTCAATACACCACTCTTCTCTATAGATAGAACAACCAGTCAGAAGATGAACAAGGAAATAGAGAAGTTAAATAACTTGATAAATTAATTAGACCTGACAGACATATATAGGTCATTGCACCCCAAAGCACAAGCATATACATTTTTCTCTAATGCTCATGGAACATTCTCTAGGATTGATCATATGCTGGAGCACAAAACAGATCTTTATAAATTTAAAAACATTGAAGTTATTCAAAGTGCTTTCTCTGATCACAATGGGATGAAGCTGAATCTCAATAACCACCAAAGAATGAGAACATTCACAATTATATGGAGATTAAATAACACACTCTTAAACAGCCAGGGGGGTCAAAGAAGAAATTGCTATAGAAATCAGTAGCTCTCTGGAGATGAATGAAAATGAGAATACAACTTATCTGTACTTATGGGATCTGGCAAAGGCTGTGCTGAGAGGGAAATTTATTGTCCTAAATGCCTATATTATAAAACGAGAAACAGCAAAAATTGAGGACTTAACAGCAAACCTGGAGGAACTTGAGAAAGAACAGTAAACTAACCCCAAAGCAAATAGAAGAGAAATAACAAAGATTAAAGCAGAGATAAATGAATAGGAGAATAAAAGAACAATAAAAAGATTCATAAAACCAAAAGTTTGTTCTTTGAGAAAATCAATAAAATTGATGGCCCACTAGCAAGACTGACAAAGAAAAAAAGAGAGAGATACAAATAAACAAAATCAGAAATGAAGAAGGGTACGTTACCACAGACGCTGAAGAAATGAAAGAAATCATAAGAGGATACTATGAACGACTATGTCAACAAACTAGACAACTTAGATGAAGTGGACAAATTCTTGGAGACACACAAACAAGCTTCTGACTCAGGAAGAAATAGATCTCAACAAACCAATCACAAGTAAAAAGATTCAATCAGTCATCAAAAATCTATTACGAAGATAAGCCGAGGGCCAGATGGCTTCACAGAGGGATTTTATCAAACATTCCAAAAAGAAATAACACCAATCCTTTTCTGAAAAAGTGAGGAAAAAGAAATTATACCTAACTCATTTTATGAAGCTAATATAATTTTAATTCCAAAACCAAGTAAAGATGCTATAAGAAAGGAAAACTATAGGACAATCTCCCTAAAGAATATAGATGCAAAAATTCTCAATAAAATATTAGCTAATTAAATACAACAACTCGTTAAAAGAATTATACACCATAACCAAATGAGGTTTATACCAGGAATGCAAGAATGGTCCAACACAAGAAAATCAATTAATGTAATACAGTGCATTAACAAATCGAAGGGAAAACTCACATGATCATCTCGATTGATGCTGAAAAAGTATTTTAAAAAATTCAGCATCCTTTTCTGATAAAAGCACTCTAAAAGATAGGAATCAAAGGTAACTACCTCAATATGATAAAGGGAATATATGAAAAACTGATAGCCAGCATCATACTCAATGGAGAGAGACTGAAAGCTTTCCCCCTAAGATAAGATACAAGACAAGGATGCCCATTGTCACCACTATTATTGAACATTGTGCTAGAAGTTCTAGCTAGAGCAATCAGGCAGGACAAAGACATAAAAGGCATCCAAATTGGAAAGGAAAAAGTAAAACTCTCATTATTTGTAGATGATATGATATTATACTTGGAAGAGCCTGAGAAATCAAAGTTGCTTGAACTAATAAACAAATATAGCAAAAATTAATGTGCAAAAAAAGTAACATTTCTGTACACAAGCAATGACCTAGCTGAGGAATTAGTTAAGGAAAAAATTCCATTCAAAATAGCAACGAAAGAATCAAGTACTTAAGAATGAACTTAACTAGGGATGTAAAGGACTTAGACACAGAAAACTACATAACATTGCTAAACGAAATCAAAGGATCTAAATAGGTGGAAAGACATTCCCTGCTCATGGATAGAAAGGCTAAATACAGTTAAGATGTCAGTTCTCCCCAAATTGATCTACAGATTCAACAGAGTACCAAACAAAATTCCAACAAATTACTTGGAAGATTTGGAAAAGCTAACTACCAAATTCATCTGGAAGGAAAAGAGACCCCTAATAGCTAAAATCATCCTAAAAGAGAAGAATGAATTGGTAAGATTAACACTCCCTGACTTTAAAATCTGTTATACAGCTGAAGTAGTCAAAACAGCATGGTACTGGCATAAAGATGGAAGCATTGACCAATGAAATTGTATCAAGATCCCAGAAATAGACCACCAAATCTATGGTCAACTGATTTTGACAAGGCCCTCAAATTCTCTGAACAGGCACAAAAGTCTTTTCAATAACTGGGCATGGAAGAAGTGGATATCAATAGCCAAAAGAATATAAAAGGGCCCCCATATTACACGCTACACAAAAATTCACTCATAGTGAATCAAACACCTATATAAGAGATCTAGGATGATAAAGCTTCTAGAAGAAAATGTAGGGAATCATCTTCAAGACCTAGTAATAGAAGGTAGCTTCCTAAACATTACAACCAAAGCACAAGCAACAAAAGAAAAAATAAAGAAATGGAACTCCTAAAAAGTGCTTCTGCACTTCGAAAACTTTGTTAAAAAGGTGAAGAGGCAGCCAACTCAATGGGGGAAAATATTTGGAAATCACATTTTGGACAAAGGTTTGATTTCCTGTATATACGAAGAAATCATATAGCTCAACAGCAAAAGAACAAACAACCCAATTATAAAATGGGCTAAAGATATGAATAGACATCTTTCTGAAGAGAAAATACAGATGGCTCAAAAGCACATGAAGAGATGCTCATTTTCATTGGCTAGAAGGGAAATGTAGATCAAGACAACAATGAGATACCATTTCACACCTATAAGAACGGCTGCTATTAAACAATGAGGAAACTATAAATGTTGGAGAGGATGTGGAGAAACTGAGACACTTATACACTGCTGGTGGGAACATATGCCCATCGTCATGTAGCCACTGTGGAAGACTGCTTGACAGTTCTTAGGAAACGAAATATTGAGTTGCCCTATGATCCAGCAATAGCACTTCTTGGCATACATCCAGAAGAGCTGAAAGCAATGACACAAACAGATATTTGCACACCGATGTTCATAGCAGCATTATTCACAATTGCCAAAAGATGGAAACAAGCCAAATGCCCATCAACAACACAAGTGGATCAACAAAATGTGATAGAATATTATGCAGCAGTAAGACAAAATGATGTCCTGTGTCCCGACCCGCAGGACAGTCAACGGGGTCCGCCACCTGCTGAGGGAAGAATGGCTATGGGACAGAGAGACGCAAGAAGGACAGCAAGACAGGATTCTGATCAAGCTGCAAATTTTATTAAGCAAGCCGGGTGTATATATACCGGCTTGGGGAGGGAGTAGGGTATGTGGGGCATTATGATAGGAGGGAGTTCGCGCCAGCGGGAAGGGCTGGTTAGATAATTGGTGGGGAGTTCGCGCCGAAGGTCCTGGCGGGAACTTATTTCCATGAAGAACCTTGTTGTACTATATAGATGCCATTGCATTAGCCGGGGTGGCCATGTTGGCTCAATCGCTATCTTAGGTTAGCCTCTGGTCCCCAACAGTCCTGAAGCATATAACAAGATGAATGAGGGCGTAAAGGCTGAGTGAAGATAACCAGACACAAAAGGATACATACTGTATGATTCCACTTTTATGACCAGCATAAAGGTACAGATGCTTATAATACAGAATATAGGGGACTTAGAGATACATAGAAGCTAGAGATGGGTGAAGTGTTAGCTAATGAGTTGAATTCCAATGTAAGGGAATAGATAGGAGTGAAGGTGGTTCTCTAATGGGTCTACCATATGGAAGATGAACAAGATTGAAAGGAGTTGTATAGACCTACATATCCACTGACTCACATTAGAAAGATGGATGAGTTCTTGTAAGAATTATTTCAAAGATATGATTCTTGCATAAAGAGTGCTTAAGTCCAAGGTACAGAGGGAAAACTGCATTGTATGCTATGAGCTATGTTCAAAAGGAAACCATCAGCACTACACAGCAACAGCAGAGGTAAATAATGGGGGAGGAACAGGAGTTAAGAGGAGGTTTAGACTTCCTTCTTGGCAAGGGTGTTTTACTAGTTTTCTTTCTCTTGGGAACAATGAAATTATCTAAAATTGAGAATGTTGATGGACTGTGGACTTTGGGCCCTGTACAAGATGCCCGATGAATGCAGGTGGCTGAAGGAGGCACTGACAGAGAAGTAGATTGGCGAACAATGGTATATATTATGAATAAAGATTGTACTGCTACAAAAAGGAATGAAGTCGTGAGGCATGCAGTGATGTAAATGAACATGTGGGACATTTGGTGAGACAAAATAAGCCAGAAACAAAAGAACAATAATGGTATGGTAACCTTTAGAAAATGCTTATAAGAAAACAGGGGCCTAAATCATAAGCTTTTCGAGCAGACACATTAAGTCCGGAGTAGTGATTATTATTTCTGGATTTTGAGAGGCTGTTTTATATATATATAATCTGATATTTAGAGATAAGAATAAAGCTGAACAGGTTGTGGTTAAAGTAATTCAGAACGTAGGGATGAGGATGACAGTGTCTATATTTTAGAACCACACATACTCTTTGAGACCAATGGAAGAAAGGTTTGTTTGATCTGGAACTGAAATGTTCTGTAGTGCACAATCTAATTCAACCTATCTGTATAACTCATTTGAACAACTGAAACACAGGAAGCCCAGAATAAGAAAGAGGTCCTTTAATCCTGTATAAATTGTTGTAATGCCTGGATACATCCTAGAGTATATTAAACAGATAATCAAAAAGTATTGGCAAAGTCCCCTGAGGGGTGGGAGAAAAATGATGAACTATTAATCCTTACTATCAGGGAATCCCCTGATGCTATGTCAAACTTTAGAGACACCCAAATCAATAGGCCATGCCCTCAATCAGGAGGCTTACTCCTGATAAGCGTATGTAGGTAGCAGAGAAGCCTAGATGACCTATAGGCATGCTTAAGAGTTACTTCTGGAGGGCCTCTTTTGTTGCTCAGATGTGGCCTCAGTCTATGTAAGCCCAACTCTGCAAGTAAAATTATTGCCCTTCCCGCTAAGTGGGACATGACATCCAGTGGTGAAAGTCTTCCTGGGACGTGGGAGATGGCTCCCAGGGATGAATCCAGACCTGACCCCATGGGACCAACAATTCCATCCTGACCAAAAAGGGGATAAGAAGTGTAATTAATAAAGCATCAGTGGCAGAGAGAGTTCAAATAGAGTAGAGAGACAACTCTGGTGGTTGTTCTTATGCAAGCTTCAGTTAGAACTTGTTACCTATCCTAACCTGCCAACCCCCAACCAGGACCATTCCAGCCAATCATAAAGAACACCTAGGGCAGTATGTAAGATTCCACAAGGGCTTATGCACTAAAGTAACTTTCCAGAAACCTACAACCTCCAGATGGGTCCCTGGTCCAGATTGGTCCTGAGTCTAACCCAGCCTCTACAGAATATCAGACAGTTCCGTCTCCCTACTCTATATTAGTGACAGACCCTTCCAATATCAAAAATTTAGAATCACCATAGCCCAAAAGAAAGGGATGGAAAGATCAAAGGTGATGGTGGAGTTATACAGAGAAGATAGAATTTAACAAATGAATACGAATGCTGAATCATTAAATAGATATTTCTTTTAGTCTCCAGTATTTTAGAGCAGCTAGAAGTAAAAACTTAAAATTGTGAAATTGTAACCCATGTCAAACTCTGAAATATGTTCTGCAACTAGTTGTGGTTCTATGCCTTGAAATTTATAGCTTTTTTGTATGTATGTTATTGTTCACATAAAAGAAGGAAAAAAACTTGATTGTGATGATAAAAAAAAATTTATGTCCTCCAGCCTCCTATATTCTGGAGCACCTAGAAGTAAAAATATGAAAAGATTATATGGTAGCCCAGGGAAAATCTGGAATCTGTCCTTGTTGAAGAGTACTTTGAAAACTATTGCCTTTTTATTTCTTTGCTTTGTATATAGCTATATACCATACAACAAAAGAAGTTTAAAAAATTATGGAAAATCAAAAATAAAGACAAAACCTTAAAAGAAACTATTGAAAAAATGACACAATAAGTAGAGTGGAGCAAAGATAAACATGACAGAAGCTTCTCATCAGGAATAATAAACTGAAAAACAAGAAAGCAATATATTTAAGTGAAAATTTTTTTTACCCTAGGATTCTATAAGTAGTTTTTAGACGTACTATTCTAGTTTGCTAGTTTACAGTTCTAAGGCCAAGAAAATGTCCCAATTAAAACAAATCTATAGTAATGTCCAATCAAATGTATCCATTCAGGGAAAGATACCTTGGTTTAAGAAAGCCAATGAAGTTCATGGTTTCTCCCTCATCTGGAAAGGCCCATAGTGAACACAGTCAAGGTTCCTCTCTCATCTGGAAGGGCACATGGCGAGCATGGCACCATCTGCTATCTTCTTCTCCTGTCTTCCTGTTTTATGAGGCTCCCTGGGAGGCATTTTCTTTCTTCATCTCCAAAGGTCGCTGGTTGATGGACTCTGCTTCTCGTGGCTATGTTGTTCTGCTCTGCTCTCTCTGAATCTCTTTCATTCTCCAAAATGTTTCTTCTTTTATAGGACTCCAGAAACTTATCAAGACCCACCCAAATGGGTGGAGACATGTCGTCACCTAATCCAGTTTAACAACCACTCTTGATTAAATCACATCCCCAGGGAGATGATCTGATTACAGTTTCAAACATGGAGTATTGAATAGGGATTATTCTTCCTTTACAGAATGGGATTTTGCTTAAAACATGACTTTTCTAGGGAATATACATCTTTTCAAACCTGCACACATACAAAAGCTGAGAAAATTCATTATAAGTGAAGCAAATGCTAAAGAACACATCCAAGAAAGGGAGAATATGATGCCAAATGGAAACTTTAAGTTAAATAAAGGAATGAAGACCACTAGAAATGATAAACCTATGAGTCAGTAGAAAAGACATTAATCTCATTTTTAATTTCTTCAAAAGATAATTGATTATTTAAAACAAAACTACCAAAACATATTGAAATTTTAAATTATGTGTTGAAGAAAATTTACAAGAACAATAACACAAAGGCTGGGAAAGGATAAAGGTAAATATACTGCTGTAAATTCATTACCCTACAGGAGAAATGGTTAAATAATTTTTGAAAATAGAATGTGATAAGTTAAAGACATTTACTCTTAACCCTAAGGTAACAACCAACAAAAATTCAAAAACAGTTATAGCTAATAAGCCAATAATGGAGACAAAACAGAATCTTAAAAAACACTCAATTAATCCAAAATAAAGCAATAGAAGAGGACAAGAGAACTGATGCGAAAATTATGAAAAACAAGTATGAAAATGGCATTTAAAAACACAATTATATCAATAATCATCTAAAATAAAATAGTTTAAACATTTCAATTATAAAAGGAGAGACTATCAGATTGAATAAAGAGCATGATCCAACTATATCCAGTATTTAAGAAATCCACTTTAACTGCACATTGATTAAAATTGAAAGAATGCAAAAATATAAATTTCAGTTTGCTAATGCTGCCGGAATGCAATATACCAGAAATGGATTGGCTTTTACAATGGGGATTTATTAGGTTACAAATATACAGTTCTAAGGCCATGAAAATTTCCACATTAAGACATCAACAAGAGGATACCTTTATCAAGGTATGTGACCACATCCAGGGTTTTCTCTGTCACATGGTCAGGCACATGGAAATGTCTGTTGTCCTTATCTCCCAGCTTCTGCTTTCAAGTAGCTCTCTCAGCTTGTAGCATCTCCTAGGGCATTTCTTTATGCATCTCCAAATATCTGTGTTTATATAAGCTCTGAGTTCTCTCTCACAAAGAGCTCCAGGAAAGGACTAAGACCCAGCTTGAATGGGCATGGTCACATCTCCTTAGAAACAACCTAATCAAAGGGTCCCACCCAAAGATAGATCCACCCCACAAAATTGGATTAAAAAGAACATGGCTTTTCTGGGGTACATACAGCTTCAAAACAGCATAATATATAACCTGATAAGACCAATCAAAAGAAGCTACAGGGGCTATGCTACTATCAGACAAAGAAGATTCCAGAGGAAGGAATTTAATCCGAGAGAATGACAGTCATTTTAACCCTGACTTTTTTTTTTTTTTTAACATGGGCAGGCACCAGGGATCGAACCCGGGTCCTCTGGCATGGCAGGCAAGCATTCTTGCCTGCTGAGCCATAACCCTGACTTTTTGAACTGAATTATTAGATGCTGATGTGTGTAAACAGTATTTTATAGAAAGATTCTAAACTTTGACACCTTTGGTGACAATTATGTGGTATTCTCACTCCAAGCTTATTCTTCAGAAAAAGGAAAATATATATACGGACAGCAAAAGAAAACAGTAACGTTCATGTTTAGATTACTTAGAGTAGAAATCTCACTGTCTCATGTACATATTTTAGCTTTATTTTCTTGTTAAGAATAGAAGATGTGCAACACATCTATGTTAAAGAAGCAAAGTTTACCTATCACACATCGTCTAATGATACCCCAAAACCTCTCAATTACTTTCTATTTATGACTGACCAAATTTTAAAAGATTGTCTCTCAAGGAAAGAAAGACTTTGTGTTGTGAAATAAATGCTACCAAGCTTGAATTTTTAAGCACTTTATTTTTAAATCCAAAGAGTGTATTAGAAACAAGTGGATTTTTTGGAGCTCTTATTGTTTACCAAAATTTAGGAAACATGAGCTCCTGACTTCAGGAAACTTACAAACCAACTCAGGAATGCAAAATATTTATAAGGAAACAATATTTTGCAAATATATCAAATGAATACTGAGAATGAAATCAAAATATGCATGGGTACACTGACTTTTAAAAATTACTATAAATAATTTTTTTGAAGTCGACAATGACAACAAATGTGCCCTATTACACAAATGAAAAACTTCTACTCTGCTTTCAATAACTAGTCAACATAATAGATATGATACAATAGCTGCGTTATAAAGTCTAAGTAAATGAAAGTATTTTCAGTCATGCAAAGTCACCCATATTCAGGAAACCAGAAATCATGAGAGTGCTTAAAACAAAAAGAAAAACAACTATTCACTATGGCCCCCATTTTAGTGTTTGGGTAGTAACCGTGCCTATGCACATTTTTCTTACATTAAAAGGTGTGGCTCTTTCACCTTTCATCATTCATGAAGCTATTGAAATAACCACCTTTCTTTGCAACCCATAAAGAAAGTTTTGTTCTTGGCCCAAGTAAGCAATGATAAAACTCCTTTAACTCTAGAGTGAAGGGGAAGCTCATACGTCCTCACTGGATGCAATGGGCCAGGTCCTGCATTAAGCCATGCTACACCTAGATTCTGTCATCCGTGCATTTATAATTTCTACATGTAGGACTACTTTGCTAGGCTCTGAGGGGTGGTTAAAAGGAAATGTCAATCATAGGAGTCCCTGCCCTCCATAATTTAAACAGTGGAAGAATTGAGTGTAAAGCTCTATTGTAAAACTTAGCAAAACTCCCTTTTTTCCTGAGTTCCCTGTTTTTGCTGATGGTTTGAAAATGTGGAATCATCTTTACTCCTCTTTTTTTTTGCTCCCTGGGCACATTGGAAGTGAGAGAGGAGAGAGGAGAAAAGAAAAGAGAAAGAGTTGGTGGGGAAGAAACGAAATAGATGCTTTTCTTTCTGGGAACTTAAATCATCCAGGTATCTGTAGCCAGATTTGAAGGCAGGTGTTGCACATGCTTTTTTCTCCCTTTGGTGAATTCTGACTTGGCTGTGGAAAGAACGTAGAATAAGATTATAGGTAGACAATAAGTTGATATGGGAAAAATGCTAACTAATGACTCCTCTAAGGGAAATACTTGGATAGAAATGCCTGTTATGGCTGTTTCAAGCCAGAGCTTCTGCTATTATGGCATATACAATATTACAGACTTGAAAAAGAAAATCTGGCTTTTTTTTAAGGAGAGATGCATAGTTACAAGCAACCAGTAGATTGTCAAGTAGGCATTTATGGCAGATATGTGTAATAAATAGGAAATCATATTCTTGCATAATTTTGTTTTCACATAATTTAATGCAGAATTTATTTTTATGCATAGAGCATAGACAATTGTACAATAGCTAAGGAGACATTTTAGATCTATTACCTACTGATCATGAAAATGGCCTACACCCAAGCTTTTGATCTTTAAGGCACAACACACTCCTTAAAATAAAAATTGGACACTCCAATCATGCTAAATGGAAGTCCACTTGTTTCTGAACAATGATTCTGAAGTCACATTGTGTAACCCTCTGTTGCTGTGTGGCCCTTGGTAAATGACTTACCTTCTCCTCATTTGTAAAATAGTCATAATAGGATTATATTTCTTCATAGGGTTCTTGTGATGATTAAAAGGAGACAATCCATGTGAAGCTTGAAATGGGACTTGGCAAGTGAAAACTTAATCAAATTTACCTGTTACCTTAAAATAATAATCCTTTAAAAATCAGGCAGTGTGGGCATTTATGAACCAGCTTCACAAATTAAGTAATGAGCTGAGAAAGATGAAATGACTTTATGAATTTAAATAAAAAAGATGAAACACAAACCCAGTTTTTCTTATCCTATGGTCCACAAACTCTTCATTGTACTATACTTGGTCTTACTGAATTATGCTACAAAAATTATCTATGAAATAGGAACACTTAATAGGTTGTATCACAGGCTTGCACATAGGAGTTTAACAAATGTAAGATGACAAAAATAACTGGCTGATTAACTGAATAGTCTAAGCAGGATGGTCCTTTTAATATTTTCTTGGGAATTATTATTACACCATTTGTCTATGCCACTTATTGGGGAAACTAATCATAATTTTTCTTGTCTGACATTTAATTAGCTTATATCATTCCATGTGGGTAGAAACCAGAAGAATCCTTACACTAATAAAGTCAAAGTCACAAGTCACGCTTTAACCACACCAGAAATAATCTCATATGCAATACACAGTCAATGCCATTTATGGGAGAATGATAAGGAATACTTGAAATTATCCTAATAATTTTTTCTACGAACAAATCAGTAGAGAATTACATATGGAAATGGCTGTATATATTCTTTCTCCTGGATCCGTAAAGAGTACCTTCTTCATGTTATATATAACTATAGTTCATTAGCTGGGAACACAACTCTGGCCAATATCATTTGTAACTTAAAGATATATAGCAAAGTTATTTGTGGTAGTTCTGTTTAAGCTCTCTGTTTTAAAAGCTAAATGTTTGAGTCATGTTTAGCTTTGGAGTAATATGATCAGCAAGTTCGTTTGAATTTCATAAAACTCCAGTTTCGTATTAGAGAATCAAACTCAGCAAACTGATTTTTAAGTTGCCAACCATCTTGATTAAAGTCTTGGTCTTTTCTAAAGAGCTGGGTTTGAGAGTAGGTTAGCAGAAGCTCAATACAGTTATGTATTATTTGACTTTCCTCAGTTCCTCTATACCTCAGACCTTGGTCTTTTCTGGAAACATGGGCCCTATGTATGATACATAAAACCATGAATAAATGCAAATGTCTACACTTTGCATTAATTTCCCATAATTTTAGCAGTGTTCTACAGCATTCATCTCTGTGAAGTTTTTTTTTGGGGGGGGGACTCACAAAATTTTTAATTATTGGAAAAGTTTATGACACCTGCTCTAACTGCTATATAAAGGACAAATATCGAATATATGCAGAAAAGAAAACAGTAATAAAACCCAGGCTTGGCTCCTGTTAAAGAGGGTTCCATAAAGCATAATCTGAGAAATGTTTGCAGTCATGTTCTTTTACATGCTCCCTGTTCTAGTCTGCTAGCTGCCAGAATGCAATATACTAGAAACAGAATGGCTTTTAAAAAGGGAAATTTAATAAGTTGCAAGTTTACAGTTCTAAGACTGTGAAATTGTCCAAATTAAAGCAAGTCTATAGAAATGTCCAAATTAAGGCACCAACAAGAGGTTGCTTTCACTTAAGAAAGGCTGATGAATTCAGGGTTTCCTTCTCAACTGGAAAGGCACGTGGCGAACATGGTAACATCTTCTGACTTCCTCCTTTTTCTAGATGTTAGTTCTTACTCCATATCCTGAGACATATGTATATGTATTTTTTTTTTTATCTACTTAATGCGTAAAAGTAACCTCCAGGATATCCTCTCAACTCTGGAATCTCACAGCCATTGACACTTTTCTGTGAAGTTTTTATAGCCACAGAAAGTGTCCAATTTGAAAGTGGTATGCCTTTTGAAAACACTTTACTATTCTCAAAATAATAACAGCTCTCTGATTTCAAAATAAGAAAGGTATATATTAATGTCTTGATTAAGGCCTGCTGAAATTTTCCACAAAATAACAATTATTCATTCATATGTAAAAGTCTGGACCTTAGACATTTGACATAAGGAATTTTGAATTGTTATAGATTATGGTTTAGAAGATTTAGCTAGGTTTAAGGCATGGTTATTTTTATGTTTTATGCCTTGAAAAATTACTATACATTTTTGAAGGCTGAAAAAATAAACATTTAAAATAAAGAATAGTCAGAAGGGTTGTCTAATATGATCTTAAAATTTTTTCATTCTCATGTCGAGTCTGTTAGCAAGAAACGTTATGATTTAATACTTATTAACAAAAGAAGAAAAGGATTTTGATTTTCTTTGTATTCTAATTCTTTAGAAGCTGATAAATATTTTAATTGCATCTTCTTAATGCAACACTATGCAGGGCTTAAAAATATTTTAACTAGTTAAGAATAAGGATTAATTATATATGCTTTCCTTTTGGATCTGCTTAGTCAAAGGAAAAGCTGCCTATTTTAGTGAAAGAGGATGGATTTAGAACCTATGGACTCATATTATAATCTTGGCTCCCCACTTGAGAAAGCAATTTTACTTCTCTGAGCTAATATTTGCAAATCTGAAATATGAGAAAAAGAATAGCTCCATTGTAGACATTAGCAAATGATAAATAGTACTGATGGTTGGAGCTGCTTAAAAATGGTAACTATTATTATCCAACCAACAATTTTATAATGAAGTATTTTGTTTCCCTTCAAAATTGAATTCAGGTAGGTAGAATTCATCTTTTTTTTTTTTTTATCCTCATTCATTCACTCCACACATTTTTACTGGGGACCTATCTGCCACAGCTCTGAGTATGACGAGGAATCTCTGTCCATATGGAGTTACATTCTAGCAGATAATAAACAAACTTATAAGAGAGAAAGAAAAGATCACTAGAGTAATAAAAGTGCTGTTGAGCAAATGAAGCAGGGCCATGGGCTAGTGTGAAGCATCATGGGGAGACAAGTTAAGGTCAGGTGGTTGGGGAAGTCTTCCTCGAGTCATGGAAGGTTAGGTAGGAAAAAGCCAGTGCAGCCTCCAGGGAAGAGCACTGAGGCTTGGAGAGCAACAAGCAGAGAAGCAGGAGGCAGCAGGAGCCCATCTGATGTGGAGGAGAAGGGGAGACAGGAAGCTGAATGGTGAGAGCTTAATTAAGGAGCAATGCAGGAGCCAAGTGCTATGCAGACTCTCCAACCATAGTAAGGAGTGGAATAGGGAAACAATGCAACAGTTGAGTTTAAATATTAAAAGGATGTTCTTACTGAAGCATGCGACAACATGGTTGAAACTGGAGGACGTTATGTTGCGTGAAATAAGTCAGACACAAAAGGACTTAAATTGTACGGTCTCACTAATATGAACTATCACAATATACAAACTCATCGAGGTAAAACCTAGAATATGGGTTACCAGGAACTAGAATGAGGTTAGCAGATGGGGCGCAGTTGTTTAATATGTGCAGAATGTTCAACCAGGTTGAACTTACAAGTTTGGGAAAGGATAGAGGTGACAGTAGCATATTATTGCAAGTACAGTGCTGAATTTTGAGTGAAGGTGGTTGAAAGGGGTATTTGAGAGTCATGTATGTCACCAGAAGGAAAGCTAGAGTTGAAAAAAAAGTATACCACAGTGAATCTTCTGGTGGACAATGACTGTGATTAACAGTACAAATGTAAACAAAATCTCTTATGAACTAGAACAAATAAATGACTATTACAAAGAGTTAATAATATAGGGGTATTTGGGAGCAAATGTACCTATTGCAAGCTATGGGCTATAATTAACAGTAATATCTTACTTTTTATTTTATCATTATTATTATTACTATTTTTGGAATAATGAAAATTTTCTAAAATTTGGATGTGGTGATGAATGCACTGTGACAATACTGTGAGGCATTGATGGTGTACTTTGGATAGATTGTATGGTGTGTGAATAGATCTCAATAAAATTTTATTAAAAAAATAACCTTAAAGAAGCCTAAAAAAAAAAAAAAAGGAACTCCTAGGTGCTACTGCAGATTCTTAGGGGAGAAATATGAGTGTGGGGCGGACTGTAGCCCATCAGGTGCTGAGACGTGTTTGGATCTGGAATACATTTCGGAGGTAGAACTTGTAGGGGTGAGAGAAAGCAGAGAATCAAGAAAGGCCGTGTACTTTTTTAGGCCTGTGCAACTAGCGGACAATGGTACCATTAATTGATCCAAGAAGTCTGGGAAGAAGTAGATTTAGGAAGCCAGTAAAGAGTTCTGCTTCGAACATGTTAAATTTGAGATGCCTCATAGAAAACCAAGTGGGAAGACAAAGGAGGCATAGATATTTTAAAAATATCAATACGGGACTACTTTCTTAAAATTATTTGCTCAGTTTTTCACATGGCAATTTTGTTTTCATGATCATATATGCAGTCGTTAAAATGATCTTTGGTTACAATTGTTTCAAGTTGTTTCTCTTGCAGAAAGTTCTTGAGGCCGTTTACCTTAAAGGAATGTCTTAAGGCAAAAGTATCTGTCTGATACTTCTGTAGATTCCCCAGTTTGGGAGATGCATCATATCTTAGTAGGAATATGGCATGTGGCAGCCCTTTTACAGGACTAAGGACCTATCCCAGAGCCTGTTGTCCTCTTTATTACCTTGAGGTACTCAAAATGTGAGGTTGTACTCAATGCTCTAAAGCAGGAGTTGGCAAACTACAGCCAAGGCCAGCCCACTGCCTGCTTTTTAAAATAAAATGTGTTGAAACACAGCCAATCCCACTTGTTTAGATATTATCTATAAGTACTTTCACACTACGATGTAGTGTGACCCCAAAGTCTACAATATTTTTCTCTTTGTTCCTTTCTGAAAATGTTTGCCAATCCTCTCTCCGAAGTTTCTTCCAATCATGAAGTCTCATGATTTCATAACCTGAAGAAAAATGAACTGGAAGTGAGCTAAGATCTGTATCCATATGCCACCTGAATTAATTGTGAGAACAGATCTGATATTCAACATTAAATGTTAATGATTTCTTTTTTTTCCTTTCCTCTATAGGTGTGAATCAGAGTTCAATGAAAACAACAGAAAGGCCAGGTAAATTAATTTTATGTTTTCTGGGTATATTCACAGGTAAAATTATAAAATGAGACAAAGTAAACTCGTCACTTTCAGGGCAGGGTACAACAATACAGGGGGAAATAAACCATTATGTGACAACAAAAATGTTTGGGAGACTTTGGATTAAAAAAAAAATTGCAGACCAAGAGAACAGGCAAAGACCCGCCTACCTGGGGACTCTGCGTCTGAGGTGAACGTACCAGGCCCTGGTGAACGTAGACAGACTTGGAACTGTTTTGTGTACAGACACCTGCTGCTCCGGCCCTATTTCTGTTGTGAGAGTGCCCTCTCCCCAGAGGTATAGCATGTTTATGAGCTGTTTTCTCTGTGCTTTCTAACAAAGCTAGTCTCGGCATCCATGAAGATGATACCATAAACCACAATTAACAGCCTAAAATGCTATCACTTCCAGAGGAGGTCATGTTTTAACATCCCATCATGCTAAACTGAATGGATTTTAGTAAATGGAGCCACAAGAATTGAAAAAGAACATTGGGCAGGGGAAAAAATGGTAACACTGAATCTTCCCATTATTTTGAAGTTATAAATACTGGATGATTTTATTCTTCCTACATCCTACCTGCCCCTTATATATAATGACAAATCTCACAAATTCTCAATTATGGTCACCTATATAAAATAAGAAACTAAAGGGAAACAAACCTCGAAGATCACGGGAAATAAATCTAGAGGATCATGTAAGAAGACAAAAATGAAAACAAATGATAAAATTATGACTGACTCTAATATCATTTTCACAGCCAATGATCTAAGTAATCATCTTATTGCCTTCTACCTCTGGGTTCAAAGAATTCAAAACTGAAGGTGTTATGCTTTTACATTTTAATTATGTTTTTCTATTACATAGTGTGTCTTCATTAATAGAAACACTATTTTTATATTGTTAATTCTTCTCTTTATGTCACCACACTACCTTATTCTTTTATTTATGTTTCCATCTGCATCGTCTATAAATGAGCAAGCGCTCAGAAAACAAACTAAAATAGGGCACCCAAGGAGAGACGGCAGAATTGCATTGGTTGAGAGAAACCCTTTCCTCTGCTTTTTGAGTTGGTTATCAAAGAGAAATTAAAGATGGAAAAGTTTTGACCAGCTGTCAACACTGTCAGCTCCTTGTAACGCTTTTGTTTAAAAGAGTCATATTTACAAAATGCCAGCTATAAAAATAATTGATTTTTAGATGGAATGTAAATCTCATTTACACTCTTTTAATTTTAAGTTAAGTAAACAAGCTCCCCTAAAATAGATAACAGGCAAATCATTTTTGTTTTAATCATGACTAGAAAGAAATGAGACATTCTAGAAATCAAAACAAAAGTCAATTTCATTTCTCTACAGTAAAATCTCAGAAATATGCCACGACTAAATATAAATCCAAATTCACTCCAAAAAAAGAAAAATTAACAAATTTATTATCAGGGCATTTCCTATACCTCTGCTGACAATTCTAATCTTTTTTTGTTTAAAATCTTCTTTGGTCTTCTCCATTTATCATCAAAGATATCCGAATACCAAATGTGTGAAAGATGCATCCCATGATCACGGACAAGCATCTTAAGATAATTAGCATTCCTCTTTTAAGAAAAAGTTGAAATCCAGTTCTAGCCCACAGATTTACTAGTACTGCTTCCTTCCATAAAAGAGCTAATATGTATTAGGTCTTTGACAATATCATATATAGTTCTCACATTGATATTTTCTTTAATATTATGCATGTAACTTTCATTTTCTTGAAAAATTATATTTTTATTTCCCACTTTAAAACTAAAAATTGATTATCTGGCATAAAGCCTTTCTTTTTGGGAGGTTACCAAAGAGTAAGGTAATTATATAAACTGCAAATGATAAGCAATCATACATAGCTATGATGTTTAACATTGTTAAATACAGGTAAAAGACAGATAGCTATAGTTACATAGAAATGATCAATTTCTATGTGCATCTATTCCATTCAATAGAGCAAATGTCAGTATATAGTGGATAATTTAGTTTAATGACACTTAATATGAGAAATTCACGCTCAATCAAACTTCACGTGCCCACTGTAACATATCTGCGAGGCCTCAGATTTAGTATGAATCCTTCCTAAATATACGGAATGGTTTATCAACCAATTATCACTAACCAGGGCATTCAATAAATATTTTTTTCTGACCTATTATGTGTAGTGCTAGATAATAGCCATGAGTGATGAATGGAACATCAATCAAAGGGTACCAAGGGAGATTAGACAACGTCATAAATAGCTATAGTAACTCTAGCAGTTATGCAGGTAGAAAGTAGAGATTTCTCTACTTGCCAGAGGAGGGAGAGATTTTTGTTCTTTCCTTTTGCTGTGCTGGTGGTATAGAATGAGGAGGGAGAAAGAAGTGGCTTTCTAGCTGCCACCTTATCCTGCCTGCTCATTTTTCTAGCTCTGTGTCCAGAGCTGAAGAGGAGATGGAAACACCCACTAAAATGTAATGAAGAGCTATTTATTCCGAGAGGATATATGGAGACATTATGTGGTTATTAGGACAATTTTAAAGATCATGGAAATCATTTACTTTAGCCTTATCATTTTCCCAAAGACAGGCAGGACTAATAACTTGTCCTGAAAAGGAGACTTCTGATTGTTTTGATGAGACATCAGCCCTGAGGAAAAATTGAGGAAAAAAGTGCCTCCGTGTATTGGGAAAGGAATAAACTACTTGCCCTTAATATTTTGGAAAATACATTATTCCCATAATAATCAGCACAGCTTGTGAAAGAACTCATTGTACTCATCTTCTTTGTTTTCCTTAACTGTGTTTCAGACCCTCAGTTGCATTGTAGACATAAAATTTGGTGGAAAAGCAGAAGCCAGAGCAGACATTACAGGTCCCACTGGCCTTTGGAAAGGAGGATGCCTTGCCCTGTCTGAGCTTATTCTTCATGCTCGAGGCTCTATGAAACACCCAGGGACTGGGTACTGGTCTTCAGGAATTCATAAAAGTGAAGCATGAATCATTCTGTCTGAGGGAGTTGCTTATCCAGAGTTGTTTAACTTTGGATGCCAGAACTTCAACACTTGTTGTTCTGTGAGGATCTGCTTAAGCTAGAAATATACCTAAAGCAAAGCAATAGAGAATTTTTTTAACTTGAGATTTTAGGATGTCTAAACCATTAGGTGAAAATAAAGGAACTCACCTATGAAATAAGGAACATATAAATGTACGTGTGGTGGAGTTCTGGCATAAACTTCCAGTTCTTTCCTTAGTAGAAAATAGTTAAAATTCTGGATATGGCTGAAAGGTTTCTACTCCAGTTCAGGGGTCTGCTGAGTCTCTAAGAAGTACTCTGAACATTTTTGTGCCACTCTAGCCTACACTGATATGTCATAAAATTCGGTTTAACTGCCGAACTGCCCAGTGTTTGCAGTAGAAACTGACACATTTTGAATGGTATTGTTAAGGCAGTGTGTGCCTTCAGTGACCTCTGCCATATGCTCTCTTTAACATGGTTGGGTTAACTCTCCCTGTCTTTTTTAATCATCTGCATGATCTGCTTTGGCCTGTTGAAGGGAAGATGTGTTCAGTTTTTCTTTTCTTAAAGGAAAAATACCTTCATTAGGACCTAAATTGAAAATAGATTACATTTCATGTAACAAAAATAAGAGGTGCATTCCTATAAATCATTCCTACTGAAATGTAGCAGTTTAGGCAGCAAAGAGTCATGGTTAACAGACTTTTGAGAATGTATTCAAATCCTGGCTCTGCCACCTAAATTACGGTGTGATCTTGGGCAAATTGCTTAATTTCTCTGGGCTTCATTTCCATCTTTGCAAAATGCAAATATTTACAATACCATAATTGAGTGAGTTAACATTGTAAAGCAGTTAAAACAATGCCTGGCAATTAATGACCTATGTGGGCTTGAAAATCAAATCCTTTTCAATATTGCCATGTCCATATTTTGAATTGTTTGCATTCACATTCTCAGTTGGCATACAACAAAGGGACACTTACATATCGTTTGAGTTTGCTAGTGCTGCTGGAAAGCATTATACCATAAATGTATTGATTTTTATAAAGAGAATTTATTAAGTTACAAGTTTACAGTTCTAAGACCATAAAAATGTATAAACTAAGGCATCCAGAGAAAAATATCTTGACTCAAGAAAAGCTGATGTCTGTCACATGGAAGGCACATGGCTGGTGTCTGCAGGTTCTTGTTTCTGGTTCTATTGCTTCCAGATTCTGATTCCGGCAGTTTCCTCTGTAAGCACCTGAGGGTCTTCACTTAGCTCCTGCAGTGCACAACTCTGGGTTCTGGCTTGCTTAGCGTCTCATGGGAAGGTACATGGCAACATCTGCTGGGCTTTGTATTTCTACATATCGATGACTAGGCATCTGTGGGCACTCTAAGCATCTCCAAATGTCTGTATCTCTGTCAGCTCTGAAGCAACTGTCCTTTCTTCAAAATGTTTTCCCTTTTAAAGGACTCCAGTAACCTAATCAAGGCCCACTTTGAATAGGTGGAGTCACATCTCCATCTAATCAAAATGTCACACCCATAATTTAGTGGGCCAATCTCCATGGAAGCAATCTAATCAAAGGTTTCCACCTTAAACAATAAGTTTGGCTCCACGAGATTGGATCAGGGTCGAAAGAACATGGCTTTTCTGGGGCACATAAAAGTTTCAAATTCACATACATATTGAAAAGTTTCATAATATTTTAAGGTCACATTATCCAATTTATGAGTTTGAGGAGAGATGATGTACTTACGTTCATGTGGTAAGATATTCTAAAATATTTAGAACAAATTTTATTGGATTCATTTATATTAGTGCCATAACCAAGCAAGATGAACTCAGTTCACTTAAAAACTGTTGGTTACATGACATGATGGAAAGGAAATGGAATTCTGACTCATAGTTGGCTTACATCTTATCTCTTCCCCTTACTGTTGGGCATGTTACCTATCTCTCTGAGTCTCAGTGTCTTCTAGTCTTTAAAAAAACAGGATTAAAATGTTTTCTCTAAGAATAAAGGAATTGGCACATGCAAAAGCATTTGCACAGTCCTTCATTCATTCTTTGTAGATTATATACAAACTTCTGGATATTAATAACAATTCAAATCACAAAAGAAGAGCGTAAAAGTAAGTAAATCTCCACTCATAGTTATTATTGGGCTAGAAGATGTTGTTACCTCTGGCTAGTCCCATTGATGGCCAAAGCAAAGTTAAGGAAATTTGACATATAACATTCTTCACATTGCTAGAAGGGTAACTATAGGTC
Source organism: Tamandua tetradactyla (assembly GCF_023851605.1). Lineage (NCBI taxonomy): Eukaryota > Metazoa > Chordata > Mammalia > Pilosa > Myrmecophagidae > Tamandua > Tamandua tetradactyla. The sequence goes on from NC_135350.1 coordinate 23,854,416, forward strand.
AGAAAGGCAAAGTTCTATTGAGAGAATAAATTGAATTTCATCATGTGAAGACAAAAGACATCCTTTTTGATATTTTGCCCACTAAGTAGTGAAAGGATAACATTGTGGGTAAAAAGACAGAGTGCGTATGACAAAATTGTGAATTGAAAGGAACCCTGATGAGAATCTAAAATTTCAAGACCAGAAGAAACTACGTGTATAATATTAGCATATTCCTCTCCCCAAACATAGGAATGTACTAACTATATTCATAGATTTACTTTCTCTATCACTTATATAAAAGACCATCATCTTTTCTATTAATAAAAACCTACATTAGAACGTGCTTCTTTCCCTAACATTTAGGATATCAGAGTCAGTTCTCATGGCCAACTCCAGCAACTGGTTAGTACTTGTTATTAACTCTTAGCAGGAGCCTCATTCTCCCCTTTTTTCTTAGTTCTGGTTTCCTATTTCTATTTTATTAACCCTATGGCATATATCATTCTTTAAATCCTTAAATCTTTTATCTTAAGAGTTATAAGTAAAAATCAGTAAACCATGATATATTCTCTCTTATGACCCTGACATATTACTTTGCTTTGTTTTTCATCTTATTTCATATCTATCAACTTGGGATGTGCTTCTCATCTGCCCTAAAAGAATGTAAATGCCTAAATGCAATAGCTATATCTTGTCCTCTGCTGTATTTCCATTAACATTTAACATTAAACCCAGAATAAGTCTCTATTTGTCTTCTGTTATTGTTAAATCAATGAAAAACATCTCAATACAAATACTGTTTTAGAATATAACAGTCTCAATGGTAAGATGAAAGATGATATAATAGATTCACTTCATCTTTACTAGCAGTTAATACTCCTACCAAAAGGTTTGTTTGCCATTCAATAAAAATTCACAGACCCTAGCATTTGGGAAACATCAGTGAGCAAAATAGGTAAAAATCCTTAGCCTCAAGGATTTTAATATTTAATATCATAGCAATAAACTGTAACATAGTTTGTCTCCTCATAGCAATAAATACAATACATAAGGAAATTATATATTAAATTAGAAGGTAATAAGTGCTATTAAAAAGAAAATGTAGGTGTGATGTATGTACATGTATGTTCTTGCATGACCAGGGACTGCAGATGCACAAAATCAATTAATACCAAAAAAAACCTTGAATTCTTTTGAAAATCTCCTTGCCCACTTGCCCCAACTATCTGCATGTACATCCCCTAATCTCTTATGAAAAAAATCCCGCTCACCTCCCTTCAGAAAGAAGATGTCTTTAAGACATGGGTGCACCTTTCTCCATTCTTTGGCCAAAGAATAAAGTTCTGCTCTGCTTTACTGGGATAAAAAAAAGAAAGACAGAAAATGTACGGCAGTGCAGGAGGAGAGGGATCATGAATGTTAGGAATATAGGGAAGAGTTTGCAGTGTAGAATAAAGGTCAAAGTAGGCCTCCGTGAAAGTGTTTGAGTAAAGACAAGGTGAAAATGTGTCACACAATACCTGGGAGAAGAGCATTCCAGCAGAACTAGAACTCAGTCAAGGGTTGTAATTTGGGCCATGTCTGGTATGTTCAAGAAACAGCATCAAGTTGGAAGGGTGAAGGAGAAAGATTTGCCAGGTGGGACGCATAGGTTTTGTGAGCTATTGCAAAGACGTTGGCTTTTTTCTGAGTAAGGTAGGGAATCAGTAGGTATTTTGAGTAGAGGAGTGACATGATCTGACTAATACTTTATGAGTGGCACCCTGAGAATCCAGGAGGTACTATTCAGTAAGCAAGGATATCTTTTGCAAGCTATTGAGAAGAAAGATGATGGTAGTTTGGACTAGGACAGTAAAGGGGCATGCAGCATGAAATGTCCAAATTCTAGATATAATTTGGAGGCTGAGCTAATAGATATTCCTGATGGTCTTATGTTGGATAGACTAGAAAGAGACGAACCAAAAATAATTGGAGGATTTTGGTCTGAACAACTGGAACAAAGTGTTACCATCAACAAGGGCGGAAGGTTGCAGATACAAAGAAGTTGACATATTGAGTTCAAGATATTTATTATTTGCTGACAAGGCAGCTGGATTTATGAATCTAGAGTTTGGGAAAGAAGCCTGAGCTAGAGATATAAATTTGAGAATCATTGGCATTGATGTTGTAGTTACACCTGAAATTGGATGAAGTCACCAAGGAAACAGTGTAATTAGAGACAAGAGCCAAGGATGGACCCTGGGGCACCCCAAGATTAAAAGGTCAAAGAAGAGGAACCAGCCAAGGAGACAGAGTAGAATAAAGTCGGAGAAAAAACAATAGAATAAAGTCGGAGAAAAAACAATAGAAGCTGTAGTGGAAGCCACATGAAGAAAATATGTTAGGGATGAGGAAATGATTTATCATGTCAAATGCCAAAATGCTCTTTCTTAAAATTGGGAAATTAATTAATCAAATTATAATTAAAGAACATTTTCAATCATTTATAAATAATAGACAATAATTAATGACAATTTGATTCATTTAAGTTTGTTCCTCAGGCATCTATTAAATGCTCGTATACCAAAAAGAATAGTGAGCAATATAAGGGCAAATTAGAATACGGAGTTGTATTTTCTTTCTTACACTAGAATGTTTTATTTTCTACCACCTCCCCCACCCTTATCTCCTATTAGTATCTCTGTATCTCATATGCCATCCTCTCAATTCATTCTTTCTAATTTTCAAATTTTAATTAAATAATATGATGAGCTCAGCTTATGTCTGTGCAGTATGTGTGTTCATATGTTAATACTGGGCTAACATGAAATCTTTCTAAGAATCATCACCATATCTGTGGAACCCAATTCAGATATATAATCTGACATCTAGTCTGATGGAACAATTGAGATTGATAATGTTCTGGAAAATCTGGATACAGGATTACCATAATTATGGGTATTATGTGGTCATTTGAAGAGATATTTTCTTAGAGAGTTGCTACCAACTATACTTGTACAATTGTGGATTGTGGACTGTGTTTTTGTGCAATCCAAGCAGCAAATCTAGTAATGAGACTTTAGTAAGGCTGGAATGGGGTAGAAAATGTTTTGGGACATCGAAGTAGGCATGGGGGAGCTCTATTTTAAATCATACTGTGTATGTAGGTGGACAAGGATTTTACACAGGGTGACTCCCTGTGTGCTTGTTCACAGTGCAGAGAGATTGTATAGACAGTAGAAAGGACCCCAGAAAAGCAGTCAGTAGACAAGGCTGTTAGATATACCTCGCTCACTAAGTAGCTATGAGATCTTGACAGTCTTTTAAACCTCTCTGAGCCTCAGTTTTGTCACATATAAAACAAAGGCTTGGAAAAATCAGGGTTAGCAAATAAATGTCATGATACCACCATTCAATTCCTCTGGGCCATAGTAGCCTCTGCAAATTGAGTATGTCTCATTCTCAATTACAACTTCATAATCCTTCTGGGCACAGCATACAACTCACTACCAAATGAGTAGGGTTGACACTGAAAATGAAAATTATTCACCATTGTATCCAAAATTTAGAAAGCTTCAAGAATCATGAGACAATTGACTATGATTGTAATTCTTTGGTTTGGCAAAGTGTTATCTTCCAGAACACCAAGGGCATTGACTAGTAACCCAAATTCTAATGTCAGGTACGGGATTTGGTTCACAGTGTATCCTCCATAATTATTAATAGAACAAATAAACGAACAAATAAATAGCTAACTTCGAGAGCTTGCTTTGCGTTAAGCATTTTGCATACATTATCTTTTAATCTTTAAAATGACTTTTTGAGGTATGTAATTTTCTAGACCCCACTTTACTGATAAGTAAAGGAAAACATACAGAAGTTAGTAAATATATATATATGTAAATGTAAACACATGCACACATATAAGTGTGTATATATGCACAAATAAGTAAGCATTTATACACACACACACACACACACACAAGTAACCTGTAGATATGTGGCTCAGACTTGATTCTGTTTGAATGCATGGCCATACTCTTAACCAGAGCTGCCTCTAAACCCTGGACTTTGGGGCTGGAGTCCCAAACTTCCATTTCCCATTAGCCAAAAGAGGAAAATAATATAGTAATCAGGATTATTTGGTTCCAAAAACAGATTTTTCGCTATATGAGCCCAATGCATTTTTTTTTTATCAAAAGGTTACCGGGAAGCGCACAGAATAAAGGATAGGATTCAGCAGACCGAAAGACAGTCCCTTCAGAGATTTCTCTGAAAAAACTCAGCTTCAACCTGTCTCTATCCTTGAATTATTACACTCAAACTCCCAGGAAAGAACTTTGGTTATATAGCATCCCTTACTTAGGTCATACAGGTAGAGTAAGAAAGAGCATCTCATATCACCTCAGAAGGTAGGAGACAGGTGGTTCCCTACAGGAAGATTTAGGTTTTTTCACCCAAAGAAGGGGGAAATAAGCAACAGACAGATGTCTCTTGTGATAACCAGTGCTCTACTCTTCTGATTCCAGTTTAAAATTTCTGATGCTCCACTTCTGCTTCCAATATAAGTGATCTTTTAAGCAGATGTCAGTGGGGACTGTTTTTGACTGGATGCTCAGAGAAGCAGAGTTCAAGATGCAATTAAAGGTACAAAGATTTTATTAGGGAAAATGCCTATGAGAGAAAATGAGGAGAGCAGCTGGAGAGGCTGGAAGAGCTGCCAGACAGCAATGTAAGTCTGACATGGAGAGGAGACAGAGAAGGAGTATTGGGTAGAAGCATCTTAGTCTGCCATGCACTCAAAGGAAAGCCCAACAAAGCCATCAAGGAGTCCTCCAGCCAAAGTCTATGCTCGGAAGAGTTCATGTATACCAGGAACAGGTTTGCCTTAGTATCCCTGCCAGGCTCAGTCATTAGCACAGAGCAGAATGGGGGAGGCCTGGCATCGCACAAACTGCAATGGACTTTGGAGAGCATCTCTGAATTTGGTCAGTCCACTGCCTGTAATGAGAGATCTATTAGGCACATTCTCATGGCCACTGCAGGTGCCCTGAGGTTTTTCCATCAATGAGGACTTCTGTCTTTTAATAGTCCAAAGATTTACCAAGGAATTGATTTCCAGGGAGGGCCAAAGTTGTAGACCTGCCAGACACTATACTAAGGGGCTCAATTTAGATAAATATTATTGCAACACGTTTGTCCTGAAGGTCTTTGCCTCAAATATCCTGCTCCATATTCTCACCTGAAGTTTAAAAACTGAATTTTAGTCAGACACAACATATCCACAATTCAATAGACATTACAATCACCAAATGGCAGGGATTCGGGGGGATCATCAAATGCTGCCCACGCCTCTCAGAGCACAATTTTCTCCAGTGTCTCCAGTTCCTGACCAGAGCAAAGAAGCCTCTGAAAACACAGAAATGTCTGAAAAGTCTATTTTCTATATATTTACTCTCTTAGAATTTTTTTTAAGATGAGACAGATTGACTTCGGTTGGAAGTTTCAGCTCTGAAGGAGCTTAATCATCAACATCATACGTAATCCTTTTAGTATCAAAAGCTCTTAAAAGCAATTCAAATTTATTAATTCATTTAATTTTCGCAACACTATGATGGTAAACCTCTTTGTGCTGAGGTTTAGATGACTTGCCCATGACACTACAGCCAGTAAGTGCTAGAGTCCAATGTGAACTTATGTGTTCTGGCTTCAGAATGATCATCTCAACTATTGCTCTACACTGCTCCTGTACCTACTCTGCCCAGTACCATTTTGATAGCAATAGGGAATAAGAGAATCTCAGCAAAGCCCATGGAGAGCCAGTCTGAGCACATCAACAACCCCTCTATCTTCACCACAGAAAGAAAAACATCAGGTTTGCAATTTGTGAAGTCTGCCAATACCATAATTTCAACAATATGATCATGCAATAACAGTTGGCCATTGGACAGTCAACACATTTTTAGTGGGAAAGCTTGAAATTTTATCTGAAACAGAGTAATTATACTCAGTGCTTAGCCTGTCTGTGAGATAGTAATAAGGTAGGATGTAGAATCTTAAAAATTAACCCTTGGGAAATCACAGGTGGATTAATATCGTTGATTATTTAACCAACCATCGTCTCTAACAACACAATTGATAGAGCATTCATCCTCACTAAAGCATTTGACTCTGGAAAAAGTAAGGTTTGAACTAGTTCTCACTCTTTAATTTCATATTCCTTTTTCAGCCTGCTTAGTGCAGGCATTTTCCTTTGTTCTTAAGGGCATATATCTCACTTCCTCCCACAGATCTCTTGCATGGCAGGCACAGTACAGATTCTAAACATTATTCTTTCCCCGCAGATGTCAAAAAATGTATGAGCATGCAGTGTGTGCTGGACTGTGGGTGGCAAAGAAGGAAAGAGCCAAGGCAGCAATATCAGTTTCTTTGATACAATTATACATGGGCTCAATACTCTTAGGGGGGCTATAATCATAAGAGGTGTCTTAGTTCAGCCAAGCAGTTAGCTACATTTTAGTGCTCATGCAATGTAGCCAAGGGCTCCATTTGGGGTATGGTGGTGGTTATAGTCTCTGCACTCCAGGAACTTGCAAGCCAATGGAGACCCAAAGCCACATGGTTATGACAAAAATAGAGTGCATTATACCAAAAAAGAAAGAGAGAATGAGAGAGGAGTGTGTGCGCGTGCATGCATGTGTGTAGTTTTAATTTTTCTAAACACAAACTACATTTCATCCCAAATTCAGGGAATAAATACTACAGACTTATAAAACATTCAATTATTTGTATTTCTTTTCAACTTATTAAGATATGTGGGTTTTAATATAATTTTATTGGTGATTTTTTTGTTTTATTCCTGATTGAAGATGGCAAATATGGAATAAGCATTCCTTGAATCTGCAGAGAAGTCCAGTATGAAGAGTCAATGCCATAGTCTGACTCTGGATTTGTGCTTTTCCTACAGTTACTATACAGCCAGATGCATCACCTTATAAAACCACTACATTACCATCGATATCAGCATCAGAAAACATCTCACCGTCACAAGGTATGACTCTGTGAAAGAGTGGAAACTTGCTTTACTCGACTCTTCCTCATCAAGAAAACTCTGCCAAACTTGATTAAAAAAAAACAGAGGTTTTTCAAGATGGTATAGAATTCTTTTCACTTGAAGCATCATAACCATAAGTCACAGATGCTTACTTAAAAGGGGGAGAGGGCATGTAAGGAGTGGCACACATTGACCAACTGTGACTTATTTTTCCTTTCTTAAAATAATAGGCACTGGAAATGGAAAAAATGCAAGTGCTTCTTCAACCAACCCCTCTTATTCCAGTGAGTAGCTGATATATCTTCATTCCTGTCTATAGATATGTAGAATATTTTAACGTGTCCCCTAAGTTAATGGGTTAAATCATGGCCAAACTTTACTCAACATTACTGAACCTGAAATTGAATTATGAAACTTACCTAATTGTAATTTCCTACAAATGAGCCCAGTCTTAATGTGTATACCTTTGAATTACCTTAGTGTCAAACAATTCCCACCAAGGTCCGAAGGTGAATTGATAGGCTAGTCTCAGATAAGTCAAAATACACATTCAGAGGTCCCCATATAAATGAATTATTCACTTTTACAGACTTTATCTTAACATTGCAAATGGCCTTTCTTAAAATGTTCTATTTTAATTAATACATGTACATGTCACATAACATGAATATCTATGCTAAAGATGAATATAGAATATTTGATAATGTCCTTAGCAAGTAAGAATAAGATGAATCTGTATGATGCTGGTGTCATAAAAGATGATTTTGGTCTAGGTAAAATTATTTCAGTAAATAAGTCAGCATAGAAATTATTGACCTGCTTTTCATGATATCTTCATTTGGGGAGGCTATAATGATGGTATTTCCATGGCATTTAATTCCACAGGTCTCACTCAAGGTCTGTTATAAACCTAGCATAATGGACTTAAAACAAATACTTAATCATAACAGTAATAAAAGTAGCTTCTACCATAACTCCTATATCCCCAGTTATATCCTGATGGAGTTCTTTTGCCTGCATCACTGTCTTTTTAATATGAGAAATGACTGTCAGAAAATAAGGCAGATGACGTAAAGAGCAAAAACGGTCTTCATAATAAAGAAAATAAAAAAAGGAAAACTCTCTCTAACTTACTGCTGCAATAACTCACTGTCCCCTCCACACAGAGCCACGTGCATACACACGTGCAAACTCTCTCTTGAACCATTAATGTTCATTCTTAAAAATCACATCGACTATGATATCTGTTTATGTTCTTTTATGCCTTGTCTAGTTTAAAGATATTACTATGGAAAAATATTTGTAAGTTTTTTAGAAAGCCAGTGTTTTGCTTAGTGCAGTCTCAATATGGGCTATATGAATTTTTTCAGCAATTTTATTATAAAGTACTGAGGGACATAATCTGTGAAAATAGCTCTAGCTATAGGTCTAGAGAACATTTTATTCCTCACCGGTTCTTCAGTTCCTCACTTTCCTGGTCTCCAGGAAACCCTAAGCTTCCTTAGGGTTGGAATTTTGTTTCAGAAAGACTACAAGACTGACATCAAGTGGATACCTCAGAAATGACAACAAGAGCTGAACCCATGAATCAGATATTTACTTTTGCCTAAAATAAAATATTTTAATAAACTGTTTAAGGAAGAAAGGAGGCATGCATATTTTTTGCTCAGTTAGTGAACTATTGTGAAATTCAATAGCTGCTCTAATTGGCAATATTTCTAACGTTTTCTTAGGTATTATTCTGCCTGTGGTTATTGCTTTGATTGTGATAACACTTTCAGTATTTGTTCTGGTGGGCTTGTATCGAATGTGCCGGAAGACAGATCCAGGTAGGCAATAGTGTTTTGTTTAGTTTTGTTTTCCTAAAAGAAGAACATGTGCCCAATCTAAACTTGAATTTAAACACTTAGGGGGAGGGAGGAGTTATAGGAAGAAATAAAATGCCACATTGCTCGATCACAGAAATGAAGGAAAAATGGACAGAGAATCCATTCAGTGCTGGTGAATGTAAGTAGTGGACATTAGCTTCTGTTGATAGATTTTATCAAATATGAGCAGACTCCTTCTAAGGAAATTGCTCCAGTTTTGCAGGTGGTTGGGAATATTGTAGTAAAGAGAGCATAAAATGGCATACCTTGTCTATGCTGAAGATTTGTTCCATTTCCATGTAATAGAGAATAAAAGGAGGTCTTGTTAAAAATTTTGCTTCGAGGCCCATAATCTCAAGATAAGTCATCTATGACTTACTTTCTTTCTTGGAACTAATTGAACCAGTTCTCAGGATTGAACACGATTCTTATTTTTAGAGGGACCTTTGCTTGACAATTCTTTATTATACTATGTATAATATAGTATTACACATATTAAAACAGGATTTTAAGCTCATTCTTCCTTTCTTGAAAATGACATTGTTCTCTTCTGGATCTAAATTATTTGTGTTATTTCCCCCTTTTGCTGTTTCGTTTTCCTCCGCTTGTCCCTTAAATATGTATGGTTCCTGTAATTGTATTCTTTTTTAGGGGGGATTGCTTTTTAAAATAAATATTGTATTTTTGAAAAGATTTAGGTTTCAGAAAAGTTGCAAAGATATGCAGAGAATTATCACATACCCCTTACCTGCTTTCACTAGTAATAACATTTTATGATAGTACAGTACATTTGTCACAATTAATGAACCAACATTGATGCATTATTATTAATTAAAGTATCTACTTTATTCAATCTTTTTTCCATTCCAGGATCTTTTTACTCTATATTCCAACAATGAGAGTTCTTCAGCTCCCATGGCTCAGCTCTCCCCCTTATTGTCTCAGCTCCAATCTATCTTTCTATCCCAGATCTATGTCCTGGCACAAATCAAAATACTAACTACTTCTGCACATCTCTGTTAGGAATACCTACCAGATGCTCAGATGTTTCAAAATTGAAACTCAAATTCATTGTCTTCACCTTCAAATTTTGCCTTTTCTCTTTCTTATTTCATACAGGATCCTCATACTCTGTTGACTAAATTAATACTTCATGGCTACTCTCCATTTCCTCCCTCTCCTTCCCTGTCCACATTAAGTTATTCAAGTTTTGTCTAGTCTGCCTCTGAAACATCTTTCAATTCTGTCTCCTTCTGTTTATCTTCATTATATTGACTGTTGATGCCTCTTGCCTGGACTACTATAATACCTAAATGACTACACTGTTCTCTGTCTCCATCTGTAAACCTAACTCCCATACTATTTTTCATCCTACCACAAGATTTATCCTTTGTGACCCCATTATGACCTTTTTGATGATAGAGTCCCATACTCCTTATTAAGTCATGGAAGGTTCTGCTGACCGTTTTTCTTTCAACTTCTGCCAGTTTTCAACTTGAACTTATTCTAGTTACACTTTGTAATAATACTTGTTGTACCCTGAGCATCCAGTGTAGTGTCACACGTCTATGTCTTCATCCATGCTTTTGCTTTTCCTAGAATATTTAGACTACCTCTTTCTCCTATAATGCACATGATCTCCAACTTAACCATTAGGATCCAACTCAAACACTGATTTACCATTTTGTTTTTTGACATACCTCATCTTCAAGAAGAATGGATTGAGTGTTCTTTCACTTTCAGTTGTACAGAATTTTCTGGCATCATTCATCATACTATATTGCAGTTACTTCTTTATGTGCTGCCCTCCTACAGGTCTGGCAACCCCTCCAAGTCACACGCTATAAATTGTTCATATCATATTGTACCTAATACAAAGAAGGTCTTTCATATTTTCTTGTTGAATTTGTTCTTTGAAAATTTTCAATAAAACTAAACCCTACCCTTTAATGTTTGGATTCTACCAATTTCTCTAGCAAAACTCTACTTGAATATCATTAGCTGTTAAAAAGTAAACAGCAATTAGTTATATAAGATATATAAGCCACACTATTCCTTGTTACCTCAATGACATTGTGCCTCCAGGATACAAATGAATGCTATTCCTCAGCTCAATCCCTGACCATGTGGCATAGGGGCAGTTTGGGACATGAGCATAACAGCAGTAGGGAAAGTTATGAGGCAAAAGCAGCAGTGTTCATTTTATCTCGGTGAAAATAAGAAAACAAATAAATGCCTTTTCCTTTGGGAGTAAGTGGATAAACTTCTTAATAATACCTGAAATATGTTTTGATAAACAGTTTTCATAGGGGAAATAGCATTTTTATAAATCAGTTTAATTGATAATTTCTATACGTTTCCAAATCACCAATCCTGTCTATGGAAAATCAACCATCCTAGTTGAAGCTTGTGGGTGTCAAGTATATGGGAAAGGTAAAAAATTAGTGTCTTAAATTCATTTTTAAAAGTACCCTGTACTGAAAAGCTGGTTTGCATTGGAAAATAAATTATATGAAAAGTTGACAGTTTTCTGTTAAAGGGGAATCTGTGTATGAATTGAATTATTCAAAATATATATATATATACAATTCATATGACTATAAAAAATTATTGAAAAGACATACAGTACTTTATAACCAAGTATGGTAATGGTACAATTAGCCAGATCTACCTGATCATTTTTAATTTTGTTTTACAAACAATTTGCAGCATTGCTACCATTAAATTAGCACCACTAAACACCCACAGTTAATTGCTCTTCATGTATGTGGGTGAGATTTCATTAAGTTGAGAAAATGAGTAAGCCCACTCTGTTCTCTGGAAGACAATATGAAATCAGAAATTTTAGCATGATACTAAGCTTAACTAGATAATGTAGTCTGAGCTTTAACCCTAATAAAAAAGTCATATAAGCAGAAAGTAGTTTACTGGAATGCATCTATTTGCTAATGAACAATATTTCATTATTTTTTATAGAGAACAATTATTTTTCTCTAAGGAAAAAAATTAAAACAAATATGCAAAAAATATCGACATATTTTTAAATGGGCTACAAGCATCATGGGTAACATAAAAAACTACAATTATCTTAGGAATCATAAAAATTGCTTTTAAAACCTTGCTGATAATAGGGAAGACTAGGACAGAGTTAGTTGGTGAGCAGCTAAGGTGCCACGGATTAAATGCTAGGGATAAAAGGTTGTCATGAACTATATGTGACAGAAATAGAAGCAGCCAAAATAAAATACAAGTGGAAGTCAAGGTCAGCATAAAATGAAGATGGTCAAGGCCTAGAAAATTATATTCAAAGGGCATATAACAATGACAAGAGCTGAATTAGAGATGAAAGGAATCCAAGAGACAGGAGCTGAGTAACAATGGAATAAAACCTGAACAAAAGCATGAGCAAAACATGAGGGACCTCAAGCAATCACATGAAACACAGCTTGTCTAACTGTCCATTCATCAACTAGATGCACAGGTATATCTGGCTTAAGTAGGAAAGTTTTTAAAAAGAATAAAAAAGAATTAGAGGACTTAACACTCATGTCAATCTGGAGGAATCAAGAAAATGTAGCATTAGCATAAAGACTAATATATACGTCAGTGGGAAGAACAAAGAATCAAGAAATGGACCCACACGTATGCCAAATGATTCTGATACAAGAGGCAAAGAAATCCAATGGGAAAGGATAGTTTTATCAACAATGGTGAAAATCTTTGTGACTTTCAGTTAAACAAAGATTTCTTAGGCACAACATTAAGCACATAAACCATAAAAGAGAAAACTTGGTGACAAATGTACTTGTGGCTCTAAACAGTGTTAAGTTAAAGTAATACTTTCTGACATGTGTCCAAAAGTCTTTTGAAAGATATGTAGCCACAGATTAAAGCAAGATTTGACCACAAACATCCACTCCAGGGAGGCCGCGTTCTCATTCTAAACCCAAGTTGTTTTCTGCCAGACACTTGTGAAGCAGCCTGGATAAGCATGGAAATGATTAGATGTAGTTAGTAGCCTCAGTGACATTTTGCAGGATACTTTGTGGAGGCTGAATCAGTGAGCTTAAAAATGTAATTAGAAGCAATATCTATTTCGTAGCTTGCTTCAAACATAGTGATTAATGTCCTCCAAAAAGAGCAATGTATAAAATAAAGTAGAAAATTCGATAGGCTGGTATAAAAATATAATTTGATCCTTTTGAGGTGAATTTTTTTCAGAGATACTGAAATAAACTGAGATACTTTCTGGTGTCTCTGGGGTGTGTGATAATGGACAGTGGTTTCAGATAGTCATATGAAGTCATAAAATTGAAATTAGTCCAGAACTAAGTTCAGAAGTTGACCTAATGAGGACTGTCTCATAAATGTCAAGATGAGGGTTAACCATCCTGAAGAAATAGCCTCTGGGGGAATAAAAATTTATAAACTGACTTTAGAGACATCAGTGCAGAATTTTGACATCAAACATGTCTCTGCACAGAATCTGACAGGGGTCTCAGATGATTTGTGACCAAGCTCCTTCCAACTCTAACAACAGATTTCTCTTCTAGGCACACCAGAAAATGGAAATGACCAGTAAGTAGAGCCTCAGTCATTGTTTTATAGGAAAGTTGACTCTATTTACATAGAGGAAATTATCGCCCCTCTACTTATGCTTCTTTCATTGCTTTTTTAAATAGGAATTTATGCATAAAGTACTAAATATGGGGTTTTGCTAATTATTGTCAGAGTCCTGCCTAATCAAAAGAGATATTCTAACAATAGAAAGAGAAGACTGCTCTTAAGCATGGATAAAGTGACAAAAAGAAATCAAACAATGAAATTTAAAAGAGAAAAATGATCATATGAAAAGAATACCTAGAGTTTAAAATAGTTTTCCCAGTGATATTTTCAGCATGTTTATCCCAATTAGGGAAAAACCTCTGCCTGCACCTTGAAGCTTCTCAAGAAGATGGTTATCCTGCTTTGAAATTATTAAAATAAACAGCAGAAGTCAGCAATCGACACAGTCATTACAATCAAACAGCTACAAAAAAAGTTTCAATCTAGGAAAAGCAAATTCTGTGATGAAGTTTTCTTTGTTGACCTCAATTTACAGCCTGTCTTTACATTAAAGTGTTTGTGTGTTCATCCAGTTGCGAACTTTAGAAATAACATTCCTAGATTGCCTACTCATTTGAATTAGAAAAGGAGCCTCTTGAGATGTCCAAAGAAAGAATGAGGATTTGAAACTGTTAACAATATGAGGAGAGAGACATCAGAGCTCCAGGTTGAAACAGGCAGGTAGACAGGCCAGACACTGTAATGCGGGATCCGGGCAGTCCTTGAAAAGGAACATCCCCAGAATTCGGCATCAGTCCAAACATTTGGAAACATTTCTGTCTTTCTCTTTATAATTCAGAGCTGCAGACATGTGCAAAATGGACTTTGCAACAACTGCTACACATGACCCATATTGCTGTTTGAACTGATGATCAATCAACACTGTAGCAGAGTGATAGGAATGAACTGGGATGTATTGACTTGATTCCAGAAGCAGAAAGCACTATAGAAGTATATGTGTGTTTGTGTGTGAAAAGGTGCACATTTTGCCTTAGAAACTTTTTGTGTATGTGTCCTCTTCATTCTGTCCATATCATGCTTACTTTCTTTCACAGCCACACATTGCTAATTATTATGGTGCTAATATAATGTTTCCTCTTCCAAATAGACCTCAGTCTGATAAAGAGAGCGTGAAGCTTCTTACTGTTAAGACAATTTCTCATGAGTCTGGTAAGTTTCCATTCAGTTGATTAGATGAAAATGGTTATTTCAAAATCTAACTATACATTTGGGTTTGTTCATGTGAAACAGCTGAGAAACTTAGTTCCCTCAGAAACTATTAATTTGTTTTGCCTAGTAAATGTAAGTCTCCCATAAAGGAAAGAAGAGCCTAGAAAGACAATTTTTAATAAGATTGCTGGTTTCAGATAGCCATATGAAATTATAAAATCAAAATTAATCCAAAACTAAGTTCAGAAGTTGCCCTAATAAGGACCATCTCGTGAATGTCAGGTTGAATGTTAACCATCCTGAGGAAATGGCCACTGGGGGAACAAAAATTTATAAACTGACTTTGGCAATGTCAGTGCAGAACTTTGACACCAAAGAACGACTCTGCACAGACAGGGTCTTTTTATAGACAGGCAGTTGAGTTCTAAAGAGTGGGTGGTGACTGGAGGCATTTCTAGTCACCAGTGATAACAGACATTAAGTGTATTTGAGGTTTTATGATTGTTGTTGTTTAGTTTCAGTTTTGGTAGCCAGGATATATTTATTGGTTAAAAATATAAATCATATTTAATATCATTTCATAGAACTTTAATTAAACTCCCCCCATATTAATTAGGGTTCTCTAAAGAAACAGAATCAACAGGAAACACCCACAAATATAAAATTTATAAGAGTATCTCATGTAACTGTGGGAACACAGGTCCAAAATTTGCAGGGCAGGCTGTGAAGCTGATGATTCCGATGGAAGGTCTGGACAAACTCCACAGGAGAGGCTCACCAGCCGAAGTAGGAATGGGACCTGTCTCCTCTGAGTTCTCCTTAAAAGGCTTCCAGTGATTAGATTGAGCATCACTCATTGCAGAAGACACTCCCCTTGACTGATTACAAATGGAATCAGCTGTGGATGCAGTTGATGTGATCATGATCTACTTCTTTGAAATTAAATCATTGCAACAAATAGGCCAACACTTGCCCAACCAAGCAAATAGGTACCACCACTTGGCCAAGTTGACACGTGAAACTAACAATGACAGTCCATCCCTTGCCAACTTGGCAGCTATACATACCACCTTAAACCATACCTAATTTCTAAATAAAAAACAATAAAATGCACACTTTTTCTTTCACCTAACAATACTCAACTGTCCTGCATATAACTGGAAACACATTAAATCTTTCCAGAATAGGGTGTAAGTCTTTGGGTAATATTCATTCTTAAACTTGCTATCTTACAATTTAAATAGTATAACATGAACAAAACAGCATTACAGTCCTTGTTTCTGTAACTGATCATGTGGTCATAGTTCATATTTATCATACCTTCTTCCACTACCTATTCCATGTACCCTTTACCCTCAGCAAGCACTTCAGCTGGCCATGGTTCTTTGTCTGGTGGGGTGACCCAAACTTCATTCCTGAAGTTTCAGAACCATTGGTAGTCCTGCCGGGGTTGGGTTCTTGCAGTTTTCCATTGATTTTAATCACGGGGGATGGTAGTACTAAAAGATGCCCTAGGGGATCTCCCCTATTACAAGAAAACTCTTCTTTACCTCCCTTGTGTAGTTGCAGTCCTATTTCCCCCTGATGGTCAGGGTCAGTCACCCCAGCTAATAATGTAATCCCCTTCTTGACTTGGGAAAGAGAAGGTAATGTGGCAGGAGCAGAGACTAAAGGCATTTGGACCACATCTTCATGTACCTTACCTGTGCCTTCAGGATCTGCTCTGGCCCTATCTTGTATATACCATTTCCTTTTTACAATAGAGTGCCACTGTGCACGCCCAACTTTATGGCTTGGTGGGTCAGACAACACCCAGCTCATGATAGGCAACTCAGGTCTCATGGTAACTTGATGGCACAAGGTTAAGCATTCAGTCTCTACTAAGGCCCAGTAACAGTCCAAAAGCTGTTTCTCAAAAGAAGACTAGTTATCTGCAGCCGGTGGTAAGACTTTGCTCCCAAACCCTAAGGGTCTGCATTGTAATTCTCCTATAGGGGCCTGCCAGAGGCTCCACACAGCATCTCTATTTGCCACTGACACTTCCAACACCATTGAATCTGCTGGATCATATGGCCCAAGTGGCAGACCAGCTTGTCCAGCAGCCTGGACCTGTCACAGAGCCTCCTGTTATTCAGGTCCCAATCAAAATTAGCAGCTTTTCTGGTCACTTGATAAATGGGCTGGAGTAGTGCACCCAAATGAGGAATACGTTGTTGCCAAAATCCAAAAAGACCAATTAGGTGTTGTGCCTCTTTTTTGGTTGTAGGAGGGGCCAGACACTGCAAGTTATCCTTCACCTTAGAAGGGATACCTTGACATGCCCCACACCACTGGACACCTAGAAATTTGACTGAGGTGGAAGGCCCCTGTATTTTTGTTGGATTTATCTCCCATCCTCTGACACGCAAATGCCTTACCAGTATGTTTAGAGTAGTTGCTCCTTCTTGCTCACTAGGTCCAATCAACATGATATCATCAATATAATGGATCAGTATGATGTCTTGTGGGAGGGAGAAATGATCAAGGTCCCTGCAGACAAGATTATGACATAGGGCAAGAGAGTTGATATACCCCTGAATAGGATAGTGAAAGTATATTGCTGACCTTGCCAGCTGAAAGCAAACCATTTCTGGTGGTCCTTACTAACACCTATTGAGAAAAAAGCCTTTGCCAGATCAATAGCTGCATACCAGGTACCAGGGGATGTATTGATTTGCTCAAGCAATGACACCACACCTGGAACAGCAGCTGCAATTGGAGTTACGACCTGGTTGAGCTTACAGTAATCCACTGTCATCCTCCAAGACCCATCTCTTTTCTGCACAGGCCAAATAGGAGAGTTGAATGGAGATGTGGTGGGAATCAACACCCCTGCATCCTTCAAGTCCTTAAGAGTGGCAGTAATCTCTGCAATCCCTCCAGGAATCTGGTATTGCTTCTGATTTACTATTTTGTTAGGTAGGGGCAGTTCTAGAGGCTTCCACTTGGCCTTTTCCACCATAATAATCCTCACTGCAAGAATTAGAGAGCCAATGTGGGGATTCTGCCAGTTGCTCAGTATGTCTATTCCAATGATACATTCTGGAACTGGGGAAATAACTACAGAATGGGTCCAGGGGCCCACTGGACCCACTGTGAGATGGACCTGAGCTAAAACTCCATTGATCACCTGGCCTCCATAAGCCCCTACTCTGACTGGTGGACCAAAGTGATGTTTTGGGTCCCCTGGAATTAATGCCACTTCTGAACCAGTGTCTAATAATCCCTGATATATCTGATCATTTCCTTTTCCCCACTGTACAATTACCCTGGTAAAAGGCTATCAGTCTCCTTGGGGAAGGCTTGGAGGAAGATTAACAGTATAAATTAGCATAACAAGGTTCTCCCCCAATGGGACCTGGCCTCCCCTTCATTCAAGGGACTCTGGGTCTGTAAACTGTCTCAAGTCTGGAAATTGATTAAGGGGTCGTGACTCTGATTTTATAATTCAGGTTAGACATCTGTTCACTTGACCTAGATCTCTTTTGTTTATATAGCTCGAACAAGAACTTAGTAGACTGCCCATCTGTTGTATTTCTAGGTACCCCATGATTTACTAGCCAGTGCCACAAATCTCTGCGAGTCATATAATTTTGACTCCTGCTTTGAGTTTGCTGTCTATTATAATAGCCACATCTACCCTGTCTTTGGTGATTAAGTGCTGCCACCTGGCTTCTGCCAACTTGGGATCCAGTCATCCCCATTGTGTTTAAGGATTCCAGCTCAGTGACAGCAGTTCCTACAGTAGTATCTGACCTACAGAGAAGTGCAACTACAGAGCTCTTCAGGGATGATGGCACTAGTCTCACAAATTTATTTCTCACTGTTCTGGTAAAAGGTGCATCCTCCGGACATTCCTGTGGTATAAGAGCAGGCTTTGCATGATAAATCCACTCTAACATTCCAATCTCTCTAAGCCTCTGAATCCCCTCATCTACATTATACCATGGAAGTTCTGGTATTTCAACCTCAGGTAATGTTGGCC
Source organism: Tamandua tetradactyla (assembly GCF_023851605.1). NCBI lineage: Eukaryota > Metazoa > Chordata > Mammalia > Pilosa > Myrmecophagidae > Tamandua > Tamandua tetradactyla. Next base: position 23,873,098 of record NC_135350.1, read on the forward strand.
ACCTTTTGATCCACCATGTTTCAACCAACCATCCAAACAAACTGTTAATACCTTTTCTAACTGCTCGAGCTATAACGTTGAATGCATGATCTCTGCTTCAATAGATTCAGCCTGATACAGTCTTATACTCCTCCCACCATTATCCCATACCCTTAAAATCCATTGCCACACATGTTTCCCTGATTTCTGTCTATATAAATGGGAAAACTTGCACAGTTCTTTTGGAGTATAGCATACCTCCTCAGGTATGATACTTAGTACCTCATCTTTAGGGGCCTGTTGGGACTTTAGTCTAGTTATAGGTCTGGAAGAAATAATGGGTAGTAAGAGTGGATCATGAAAAGAATTAGAAATATCTTCTAAGCCATTTGCTTCAGGGCATTCATTTGCAGTTTCATCTGATAAAACAGGATTAGTCACTCTAGGGATAATCTCTTCAGGAGGAGGTTGGGTGGCCAACTCCTCAAGGCAAGCTGGAGGTGGGGCAGCTATGTCCTCAGTGCAGACTATTACAGGGTTATTTAGAGAAGACTCAGCATGACCTGGGGTTTCAACCTTCCCCCCGACATCATTTTACATCCATATGCCACCATCCCATTTTTCAGGGTCCCACTCCTTTCCAATCAATGCCCTCACTTTAGCGGCAGGCACCATGTAGCATTGAGATTTCAGTTTAAGTTGTAAAGTTGTTACTCTATCAGTAAGATTCTTAGTCTGATTTTCAGAGATCTCAAGTCCATGGCTACAGGAAATAAGATTTTCCTTCAGGACACAAATAGAAACTTCTACATCTGTTAGATAGCATTTAAACTTCTTGCCTGAAGCCTTAAACTTATCCCTTTCACTCCTTAATGTATCCAGTGTATCTAACAACAACCAGCCAACATCTCTATACCTCTTATTTCCACAAAACTCTGTAAGGGTGTCAAAAACATTATCCCTCAGAGCCTGGCTTCATACAAGTGAGGCATTAGAAGAATCAAATGGTGATATTTTGACTATTTCTTTTGCCAACTCATTCCATTGATTGGAAGTGTCATTCTGATTATGGGAATTGGAGTCCTTAGTGCCTTTGAGTTCAGTCAGAGTAGAAAACCATTCATAAAAACCCATTTTTAAGATTCTGTTTCTTAAGAACCACTCATGGTACCAAGTTGTATTAGTTAGGGTTCTCTAGAGAAACAGAATCAACAGGAAATATTCGTAAATACAAAATTTATAAAAGTGTCTCACGTAACTGAGGGAACATAGAGTCCAAAACCTGTAGGGCCAGGCTGTGAAGCTGATGATTCCGATGGAGGGTCTGGATGAACTCCACAGGAGAAGCTCACCAGCCGAAGCAGGAAGAGAGCCTATCTCTTCTGAATCCTCCTTAAAAGGCTTCCTCTGATTAGATTAAGTATTACTTATTGCAGAAGACATGCCCCTTGGCTGATTGCAAATGGAATCTGCTGTGGATGCAGTGCGTGTGATCATGACTTAATTCTATGAAATGTCCTCATCACAAGAGACAGACCAACACTTGCCCAACCAGACAGGTACCACCACTTGGCCAACTTGACACCTGAACCTGACCGTGACAACCCCCAAAAGATAAAATGCAACTTTGCATTGCTAAAATTTGCATTTCTTTTTATAATTTCTAAGGTAAATTAATTTGATTCAAAGTGTAAAATTATTTCAGAATATTGATATAATTTGTATGAGTTACATATGTATCAAGAACAGTGAAAACTCAGATGCTAGATAGCCTTGAAAGAATAAAAAAGCAAATAAAAATAGTTTTCCTGTTTTGAGTAGGCCAGATATTTAAAACATGATTATCACAAAATAGCAATTATTGGTTTGCAAAAATAATTCATTAGTTCATTAGTTCATTTACAATATTCTTCCCCCCAAATTTTATTTATACAATATAATCCTAGAATGTATATGTTATGTAAAATATGAGTTATAAAATAGTAAAGTACATTATAAATATTACTGTAATAAAAAAAAGAATTTTGAACAACCAAAAGCTCTAACTATTGTCCCAGATCAACAGCAAGTTATCACAGGCTGAATGTAGTTTCAGTTTTGGGTAGGAAAGTCCGAGTAGAACAAACTCTACAAACAGAGGACTCAAAGAACAAAGCTTGCACAGCCCTGTCAAAACCCCTCTTTTGAACCATTATTCTTTTAAAAGAGAACTTCATTCCATTTTCTCTTCCACTCTCATATGCACATTTCCTTTATTCTCACACTCTTTGCTCAGAGGTAACAACGTGAACCAGCAAAAAAAATTCATTCATAGGATAGTTAGAAACCATTCACAGGTTTCTCCTGGCCATTGACAGCCTTTGACTAAGTAGCTCAGCCCATTCCAGAAGGTCAGGAAAAGGGGCCTGAAACTGATCAAACAGCCCAAATGTAACCCTGGGTGCCATTATCCCATGTACCAGGGAAACCTCTCAGACTCTGCCTGTGGCGTAAAAGCAGGTATCACAATTATTTTGTGCAGTCTCCCTTATTTCCTTGGGATTTAACCAGAAACTCTGAAACTTCTTGAGCTATCCAAGCAGTACATTGATTACTAACTAATCAGCACTTGCAAGTAGACTCAGTGCATGAGCCCCTGGCTCTTATTGTGTGCTGGAGTCAGGATCACCTACCACACTGGGGAAAGACAGTTCACACCAGAGCCAAGCTCTTACCAGCAACAAAACCCCAGAAGAGCCTCATAGCTCCTGGTTGCAAATGTAATATCTCACCTTTTTTTTGAGGGGGAAGGTGCACCAAGGGCAAGTCTTTGTAAGCTATTATCTCCCACTGTTATAATAACAGCAGAAATAAGTGGAATAGAGCATGATGAGATAGTTAAGGAGACCCCTCCATACTTCCTTTTTCTTCATAAGTTCCTTTTCAGGTCACTGGTCTAAGGAGGAAATATTATCACAGAAATGATAATATATATTCTTTGGTACTTTTACTTCTGCCAACTTCAATTTTAGGAATCACACTGCTTTTAATAAAATAAACCCTCAAAAGCCAGCCCAGTTGATGCACCATGGAAAATATTTGATGATATGGCAATACTGAAATTGGTGATTTTGAATAGATTTCAATAGCTCAGAATTAAAAATTTAAACATAATGATCTCCAGAGTCTCTTTATACTACTGCAATTTTTATTAAAGTCCACCATTAGCAGTACTTGATAGTTCTTGAAACACAAACAAATGTCTTCCTCTTGCCCTTCAAAATGTATTCATATGCATTTTCTTTATAAGTCCGTGCTCAAAACACTCAAATGAAATTGCACTATTAAATTTCTATTTTTTTTTCATCTATGTATCTCTTTCTCATGGGTAACATCTTTCTGAAAATACACCTAAAACAAACCTTGAAATGATTATGCTGTTTGATAGGCGTTCAGAAATTTTTCTTTGGTCTCATATAGATTTTTAGAAATTTTTAAAGTACAGGAAAAAAGTTGATAAAACAAATACCTGACTAATTACCACTCAGAACTGATGATCGTTACATTTTATCTTGTTTGTTTCCAGGCCTAAGGAATACAATGGAAACTAATGTGCATAAGTGGATAACTAAACCATCTTTGAGTTTCATGAGGCCATAAAATTCTTGGGATTGTTCAGTCCCTCAGTTTATAAACTCTAGGCTTATATCTCAAAATAAATTGTACAGTTTTACAGGTCAATAAACAATGTTGCCAAGGAAACTAACCTCTGCAACAACCCATCTTCAGGGAAAATGCCAGGGGCTGCTAAACTTTCTGGGTTTATAGAGAAGACTCAATGAGCCACGGTTAGCAGTCTAGTCATTTTCTTCTGGTAAGAAAGTGCCAACCCCACAGTATTCTCCTTTGGTTGGAGCATGACGTTCACCCATCCACTCACCACTTCCCTTAAATGTGTTCTCTCTGAAGCAGAGTTCTTCTGCTGGAGTTATAGCCCAGAAATGTTTAAGATCTGATTCTATAACTTTGGAATTTTCTTTAATGTAAAAAGGAAAAAATCTACTAGGGTATAACAGGAATGTGCTCTCAGAAAAAAAAAAATGAGCATCAAATGTGAGGATCAAGGAGTCCTTCATGAAAGGACGTGAGATTCCACCGGCTTTGGTAAGAAAGCTCATCAATTTAACATCACTGCTATTGACGACAAAATATACATGTGATATGATGTATTTTAAATGACTCCCACTGGCAGCATATCTCAGGAAGCTAATATAAATTATCTCATTTTAATAAATGACTATAGGAATTAAAAAGAACACTGCTTAAATTAGAAAATACACGACTTCACAGAAGAACGAAAACACTATTTCACAGAACTTAGCTTCAGGGTATTACATGGTTTTGAGTCATTTCAAGCCAGAAAAGGCAGATCTGGATTCATTATAATATCCCTCTTCATAAAAACCTCTAATGAATTCCTATTACCAAAGATAAAGTTCAAACATCTTAGCACATCTACAAGGCATTCCATGATGGGCCAGCTGTCTCTGTCTTTGTTTTTGAACCACTTAATAACACAAATTCCCCAGACTTCATTTGTCTTGCATTCCCTTACTCTTTCTGGCTGAGCCTTTGAAAAAGTTGATTTCTTGGTCTCCTTTGTCACTTCCATTTCCCTCTCCCAGCCATTATGGTAATTACTCATTCTTAGTATATTATTAGAATGATAACACTAATTAGTTATTATCATACTAATTTCTCACTAATTGCTATCCTATTTACTCATTAGTAGTTACTCATTAAATGCATATTCATTTGTTTTTGCTTATTTATTTTTTTACAAATCGAAGTGCATTAACAACAAGAAAGAAACAAAAAGGTGAAGATGAACAAAAGAGTCATGGAACATTTTAAAACCGTTTATAGATTCAGCTTCTTTCATTCTCTGCATTGCCACTAAGGCTTTCCTTATTATCCCAGATGTAAATGGCCATTCCCCTCCCCTCTTGATTTATAGTTAATTTGGCAAAATAACGCATATTACTGCCTTGTCATATCTCTTCATGACTTACACTGCCATTTTAGTATCTGACCACATTATGCATAATAGAGAATAGAAAAGAATTTAAATTTACCCATCAAGCACAACCCTGATACAAATGCATTTGGCGTATGATATGTTTTTTTCCAGTTGTTTTTGACTCAAGGTATTTGTGTGTTTTGTTTACTTTCATTATAGAAATAATTTTAAAACTGTTAGTGAGATCATGTTATTAAATCTTTCTCCTATTGTCCTATTTTCTATTCTCAGTTAGACCTTGATGGGAAATATTAAGAATTGGAATGATTTTCACATGATTTGCTTTACATGGCTTCTGGAAGACAGTAAAGTTTCAATAAATGATTATTTTATATACACCTGATTCTGTACTTCGTAGAACCAGGCTCCAGGCAAATGCTATGCCTTTCACAAAATAAATTGTGAGCACAGGGCTGGGGTTAGAGGGCAGTTGTGCTGTGCTGGGCATTTTTCAGAGCACAGGACCTAGGAAATGCCTGAAGGAGAGCCAATGTGCTTGCTCTCCCTGTTGGCCACTGGCACTATTTATTATTGCCATGACCATGCATAACAATTGACAATCACAGAGTCCCCAGAAGACAGATTTCCTGTGCCTGTAGATAAAGGCTGATGCAAAGTGACTGCACTTATTGCCAAAGCTGGAAACTCTGGCCCTTATTGCTTTTATATGGTGTGACTGATGTTGGTACTTGATTCTATCTGAAAGATACAGGTGATATGGAATTTATTGGTCATGAACCCAGGAGCAGGTTAAAAATGCCAGGGATCTCTCAGCTTCCCACCATCTTAGGTTATATTTATCCTTATATTGGATGGTGGAATAACACTGTAAATTTGAGTACTGTCCCCTGTGCTGCTCCGTATGTAGCCAAAGGGTTCATATTGGCCTTTAGGTTTATTTTCACAAAGCCCTCACTGAATTATTTAAACAAAGGAACCTTAAAATGCCTTCCTGATAAAATGACACTGTAATATAGGTTTGCTTAGGCAGAGCCATCTCCTATAACAAGCAAAAATCAATAACTCATTCCCCAGGGTGTCCCTCATATCGTTTCCCAATGCGTACACCCACTGCCAAGGAGTTAGTTGGCATTCCTCCCTTAGGGTGTAAATGGACGATGGCTGGAAAAAGCTCATCAATCTTGGCAAACAATTTCCAGGCAAAACTAAGAGGTAAATTGTATCTCTAATGACACTCTTGTGGGGAAATTGGTCTTTTCTTGACAAACAAAAACAAGCCAAGAAACTCTATTTTCATCCTTATTTGCTCTCTGAATTTATAGATCAAAACATGTCTTCCATTTCTAGGTGAGCACTTGGCACAAGGTAAAACTAAGAACTGACAGCTTGATGAATCCTCTCCACACCTGGGCAATAAATACGTAAGTTTCCTAATTTGATTCACTGAGATATTTATTAATATCTGTTCTTTTACCTACTGCAGCTTAAATCATTTTTAATGATGTTTATAAACTGAAGAGTTAATGGTTTGTGTCTGTGAGATCATCATTCTCTCTTTTTCTAAAACAAACTGGGAGAAGAGTTGCCCAAAAAATGAATGTCTTGGGGGCTATAGATTCCTCTAGTGGCCCCACCTACCTAAGTAATAACACAATTCACTTTCTTCCATTTGGTAATGTTTTTATGTATAAATGCAGTTTTCATTTTATCTACATTTTACCTGGGTCAGTATATACTTTAAAAATGGCAGCTACACAGGGTTCTGTTGCTAAAGAAGACTCAGTTGACCCAAAATGATAATGCTTGCAAGTTTGCAATTTATTTCAGGAAAAGGATATGGTATAGCATCAGCATTAAGGACATGGGCAGGCCACAGTGGCTCAGCAGGCAGAGTTCTCACCTGGCATGCTGGAGACCTGGGTTCGTTTCCCAGTGCCTGCCCATGTTAAAAAATAAAAGAAAGACATGCATTAAAACCAAAAGCTGCATCAGGGCAGGGGTCCAAAAAATCGGAGAATCCAGGTATGAACTGCAATTCTGTCCTCTCTCTGAAAGGACTGTCTTGGACTAGGAAACATGGACATGTGCTTGAAACATCTCAAACAAGGGAACTCAAACTGCATCCTCACTTGGGGCTAACATAACCTGCTGGTCATATAGGTGTCTTCTTGCTCTATGATCAACCCCCATGGCAGAAGAGCCCTCTGGGAGTCTCAAATCTTACTGTCAATCAATAAACAGTGGAAACCTCAAACCTTTTGTTGACATGAAACAGTACTCAGTATGTCCCATGCCTTGACTAGGGTTCAGTGTCATGTAGGTACGTGCCTTATTTAAGTAAAACAGCACGGGCCAATTCCAGTCCTGCTGGTATTAACCCTCCCAGCTATGTGTGGAATGCATTTTGTTTGGCTAAAATTGGGTAGGGAGATTTTGTTCTGTCTTTAATACAAATAGGAAGCATTGATTAAGTTCCCCAACAATGAATGTTTGATGCTTTATAGAGCCTTCAGGAAAATCTATCCTTTGGCAACTGACAATAAAAAAGGAAAAAAACAAATATTTATATGCCTGAAATTAACCTGACATAATAGGTAAACCATCCAGGGTGAGGAATCACATTGTGTCCACTATCCATGTCTACTGCCCAGCTACTGACACTGCTCTTACAAACTCAGCAATTGCTTTTGAATAAAAAACGCCTGCCATGCTTCTCTGGCCAGTTGCCAGAGAGCAAGGGTCAGAATCAGAAGAGTGTCATCCAAATGGAGGTTTCAATATCAAAATTCCATCCTTCTTTACTCAGCAACTAGGGGCGGGTTAGAATGTGGGAGTGTTTTGCACTGGACGATTATCAGTGCAAAGTTTGTGAAGGTAAGCATGTCGAAACGTTGTCCAGCCTTTGCGAGGCAATGAAAAGCTTCCTTCCATACAAGCTATGGTTTCTTTAGAGTGCTATGGCTTGTGAAGGGGTATTCCCAAATAATCAAAATGCTCAATTCTTAGTAGCCAATTTTCTACCTTGGAGAGAAACAGTCTTCTATTCAGTTGAAAAGAAAAGAAATCAAAAAAGATATGCTAGAGTCAAGGAGTAGTACTGACTCAAACAAGCTTTATAAAAGAATCATTGTACGAGTCTCATGTTTTTCAATCTTGTTACTTTTACAAATATCTCTGGAACAAACTGGTTAACAATCAGTTATTATTATGGGGTTGGGAGACAGGATTAGTTAAAAATATCTAAATGTGGCAGAAGATGTATAGGAACTAAAGGCAATAAAGAATCGAAAGAAAAAGATAGTAGAAGACAAAATAGATGATGTTCTATTAAGTCTCTGGGTAAGAATTTTCAAAACATGAAACAATAGAAGGAAATTCAATGGAAAGGAGAGGAAGTCTGCAACACTATAACGTTCTTGGAATCTGAATTTTTGTTGTTGTTCACAGGCTTAACCTCCAGCTTCCATGGTCCAGAAGTCAAAGGGGAGAAAGCCTTGTGGAATCCATCTTGGCTTCCAGTCCTGCTCCCTAGTCTGCACCAGCCCCCTGTCCCAATAAAGTGATACCTGGATGACATGCAATAATTTGATAGAACCCAAAAGAATCGTGGACCTCGCCTGTCCTTAAAGATGTAAAAAAGCATATTACTATATTTTTTAGGATCATTCCTAGGAGAGCAAATTTTAGGAGGAGCATTTGTGAAGCAGTTAACCCGGTAGTGCAAGCAAATGAGAACACTTGCTGGCATCACCTTACATTGAGTTTAAAGCATCAGGAGCTTAAGTTTTTCTCCAAGGAGATTTTCCTACGTTCTTGTTCCTATATTACCTAATATTTGTATTTATTGTTTTCCACTATGTTAATACAAGGAAAATTTGCAACTGTATTATTAAATCTTAGGTAGAAATCATGCCATGTCACTTTGTACATATGGATATTTTATTCATATTTTCATGTGTTACATTTAATAAATAATTACCACACCAACACTCTAAAACTACCATAACATGACTGTGAAAAATGGCAATGCTATTTTGTTCCCCTATTTGTGAATACTTTTTGGATTGATAATTAGATGGTAAGACCCTAGAATTCACTCATGAAAGGCAACCATAATAAATGAGAAAAGGACAAAGGATTCATATATCAGGCCCAATTATGGGGGAGTCAATTTACTATTTCTTTGGTCTTTCAATTTGTAATTCACACTATGTGACCAGGATGTAAAGACACTTAGTGCATTTATCTGTACCACACTCATTAGAGAATAACAAAATCAAGATTTTCCATTAATCTACTTGGTCAATACTATACCTCTGTGCTTTTTTATTTCTTTCAGAAATGTAATTATTTTTGCAAGCAATCATTGCTAAATCTTCTGTTTGTAAAAACCAATACTTCATAAATACATAATTATGATATTCTTTTTCAGTATATCATTTTGCTAAAAACGCACATGCTTATAGTTGCTACTCCATGAGAAGCAAATTCTTCTATTGAAAGCTAACTGATCAACCTTGACCACTTGCTTGATACATGGGATCAAAATGTCATGTTGGCTGAGGCTCTTTGGAAAGTCTGGGAACTAATAAGCATACCAGTGGCAGTGCCTTTACTTTTATAATCACCTAGGCTGATTTTCATGCTAATTATTTCAGTGATCCAAGGGCAGCATAGTGGAGATGGAGTGGTGTATTTAAAATTTCTCTGTTTGTATGCATTTGAAAATATTCAGTTCTAGTGGTCATATAAATAATTATCTTGATTTTAGCTTTCTGATATCTGGACTATTTCTAATCAAGAACATCGAGTAAACATATCTATATTACTGAGCAATATTTTCTTAAGTTTCTTTGAGAAGATAAGGAATGGAGGGGTGTTGTAGGAATAGCAAGAAGGGAGAAAAATAGCAAGGATCTGTACTCCATACACTTTCACGTTAAGACTACTTTGTCCATGTTTAACTCTAACCTAGACGTCTTTAAATGGATGAGACTCTAGCTGGAAAAGGTGGAGCATTAACCATTTATTTTCAGAAGGAAAATATGCAAACATCCATAGAATACTCTTCAACAGAATCTACTGCAAAGAAACAAATTTTTCTGCAGTTTAAATGACTGCAAGTGATATGTTACTCTGGCTTTTAGAAAAATCATTTTCTGTACCTTTCAAATTGTTAGAAGAGAGTTTATAAAAGTCAGGCAGAGGAAAAGCTTTTTAACAACCATAAGTAAAGAAATTTATTCGAGTTCAAGAACTGTACTTAAAGAATATGTTTTAAGGCTGTATTATTATTATTTTTTTTCATGGGCAGGCACCGGAAATCGAACCTGGATCTCCAGCATGGCAGGCAAGAATTCTGCCACTGAACCACTGTTGCACCACCCAAGAATATGTTTTAAACTAAGATATCTTTAAACTGCTAACATGATAAGAGGACTGAGGAATTTGCAGAGATATTCATGGCATTTTGTAGCATCAGTCTCAAAGATAAGCTGCATTTTTTTAAATTTATTTTTTATTATCAAACCAAAACAACATTCAGACAGGAACTTTCTTAACATACAAACATTCCATGCACGGTGTACAATGGCTCCCAATATCATCACATAATAGTATATTCATCACCATGATCATTAATGTCTGCATTTTATAAATCAACTTAAACTTCTGTTGAAATGTGATCTTTCATTTTCAAGCCAAAATTGTTGTTAACCACATGTTTTTTAATTACCTGGTTTAGATGATATATATTTTGTATGCCTGAATTTTTACAATATTTTTATTCTCACATAGAGTTTAAATGAAACTGCACTGAAGGAAAAGCTGTATTTAGTTCAAATTCAAGAATTTCTATGTGCTTGTTCTGCAAAACAATGTAATTATAATTTAAGTCTACTGATGTCAAAACATACACAAAACCTAATTAGCTAGCCCTGTTGTCATCTGAGAATAAGTGGATTCTGTTGATTGACAAACTGGCTGTGGTCAGCAAGCATAGAAAGGTTTCTATGATTCTCCTTGTTAAGCTGAAATATTTCATTAATGTGACTGACAAATCCGGGTTTTATTTCTTGTCCATCTGCCGTATTTAAGTTTGTGAGGCTCAACTTAGGACATAGTTGAACCTTCAATATTGAACATATTAGATTTGGCCTGATTTTTCCCCAATGGGCCCCACTTGTGGTTATTCAAGGTTTTATGGGGCTCTAAAAGAAAACTAGGCATACCCTTAACAAGTTGGACTTTGAGTAACCATATTTCCAAACTATAGAATTGCTAATTATTGTCTAGTATTAAAAATATTTATTATTGTGATTAATTAAAAGTTAGGAACCATGTATTGAGAATTAGTTTTGATGAATTTTCCACATGGCTTCCTTTCTAAATACTCTTACAAACACAAACAGAGTATTTTGTTCACCATTGAATGAGTCCTTGCTTCCAGGAAATTTGTCCTGTAGCTGGAATATACCTGCTTTCTGTTCTGGATACTTTTCTAAAGGGAAAGTAGATTTTTAATAAACAATGTAAAAAGCTTCAACCTGTCTAACAATATTACTTTCCTGAACTTGAAGTCAGAAGTTTTACCAAAGAGATCATGGCCAATAGTACTAGTTAGGTAACACCACGCATCCAACATCCACTATGTGCCGGGCACAGTGCTGAAAACTTCAGTTATCTCAGTTAACCACTGCAATAATGCAAAGACATAATTCCTATCACCATCATCACTGCCATCATCATTATCAGATTATCAGAAGCATTTTCATTTTAAAGATGTGGAAACTGAGTCCAAGGAACTTGTCCAAGATTACACATCTAGTAAGCAGCAAAAATTTGGGTTCCATCTTATGCCCATATTCTTCATCATTATACTACATAGTCTCAGTTTGCTTGTATGTAAAAAGGAGTAATAGTATTATGCCCTTGTCATGACTGAGAAATGGAGATCAGATTTATCATCCCACTATAAACAACTAAAAAACTGAGCAAGATATTTCAAACAACTGTTTTAGACATTGAGCAATAGACAGAACTGGACTGTGATCCATAAGAAAATAGAAACAAAAAAGGTGAGTCTTATGTTTGTCTTGGCACACTCCAAACAAGCTACAGAGAGGAGGAGCCCCAAGCAGAATCCAGCAGTCACACCAAGTTGAACGACCTAAATTGGGGTATGGAGGCTAAGGTGACTGTAATTTGTGGAACAGAATACGAGAGCTGAGGGATCTCAACAATATCTGAATAAGGTTCCATTTACTTCTGTTGATCATGGAATATTAAGCTCTGCACACTCAAGATGTAACTCCATGAAGCCAAGCAAAGAGTGACTGGGTTGTTGCAAGCTGAAAATGCCTAGGTCTTTTACAGGTTAGAATGACATTCGAAGTCTGATGAACCATATTGGAAAATATCCATTGAGCACCTAGGATGTTGATTAATGGACCCAGAGGGGTCACCTGTTAGTAATAGTGCTAAAACACCCTAAAGTAAAGACTACTCTTGATAAGCCCAACAAAATTTAAAAGCCAACCTTGAAAGAGTCAAGCTGATCTACAAAACATTTAGCAGTCTTTCAGAACATAATAATCTTTTTCAAGAACAACAAAATGCTGCATAGCAACAACTCAAGAACATATAATTCCAAATATCCATCTCCTAATCTAAAATTAATTCATGCCCCAAAGATTGTAGTTTTATAACCACGAGAATAATTTGTCAATTAAAATAGACTCAGGAATGGCAAAGATGATGTACACTTCACAGCTTATTATATGAGGTCAGTATTATCCTGAAAACAAAACCAGGCAATGACATTATAAAAAAGAAAGAAAGAAAACAAACAAACAAACAAAACTACAGGCAATATCCCACATGAACATACATACCAAAATCATTAATTAAATATTAGCAGATCAAAGCCAATGATGTAAAAAGTAATGAGTCAGATTTATTCCAGGAAAGCAATGTTGCCTAATATTTGAAAATCAATCATTGTAATTCAACACAATAACAGAACAAAGGAGAAAAAACATACTTATTTCAAAAGATGTAGAAGAAGAATTTGACAAAATTCAACACCCATTCATTATAAAACTGTGGGCAAACTCAGACTAACAGAACTTCTCAATCTGATAAAGGACATTTATAACATACCTACAGCTAATTTCATACAGCAGTGGTTAAAAGCTAAATGCCCTCCAGGAGATGGTGAAATTTCTAAACCCCTCTATTCTACAACTAGTTTAGAACTTTCTAAGTTTCTAAACACCATGATTCTAGTAGCAGCCACTAATATAAAAGGGCTTTTAGCAAGGCTGACATTTGATTGATAAGCTGATAACATATTGAAATGTTTTAGTACTGCTGATAACTAGCTTCAGTCTTGAGTCAGCTCCCTCCTTGTGTACCTTCCAACACAACCCTCCAGGTCCTTCCCTTGGGATCCCCTGCTTCCCTAGGATCCAGCACCGAAAGGGTTAATGTCTGGCCCAAATGAGGGCATCTGTTTTATAAGTCGGTACTCCATGCCACACCTATGATTGGCTATTTTGAATATCACTGGGGTTTAGGGATGTTTTCTGAAAATGAGGAGGAAAGCACTAAGGGCAAGTAATTCAACAGAACACTTTTTTTTAAATTATGCAGTTTGACTTTGATTCCTAGAGCATGTCTATTTTATCAGCCAAATGTACACCTGGGTCATCTCAATTTAAGCCCTTAATACAAGATAATGTTTGCAATGTTGTAAAGAGTAAAAACGTGACTGTGCATCCAAATTTAAGGTCAGATCGCTACCATTGGTATTTGTGATATCCATGCATTCTGTTGCTCAAGAATATAACCTGATTTGGGTGGGTGGGTGGATTATAATAAAGGACAGAGCTTTTTTGGTGTGCTGGCAATATTTTAGAAGAAGACTTCTGCAGATGTTGCAGTACAGTATTATAATGTTCCGAGCATTTAAATTGTAAATGTAAGCAACAGGCAGGATTCACAGTGTTTTGCTTGGAACTAAAATGAAAGCAAATTAGAACACTTAGAAACTGTCAGCCACTGCATTGCTCTTTACATTGCAATACCATTTAATTATCAGTTTCAATGATTTGATAGATTGGAGGAGGCATGGATGAGGCATTCACTGGCTTTGCAGAAAAGCCCACTATTGAGTGCAGTGTCACTGTTTGTAGCGTGTGTGCTACAAGAGGCAGGTTTTAATTAATGATTCAATTATTCAAGAATTATGGGTCAGAGATGCTCTGAACTTCATTTTAGCATCTGGGAAAGATGTTCTCTGCTCCACACTGTTATCGCAATATGGCCTGCACTCTAGGATTGGCAGAAATTTCTATTTCAGAAGAAGAACTCTAAAGTTCTATTAGCTGAGCTTCTCACTCTGTGAAGATTCAGAGTGTGAGGTAAGGAATTGAAGTCAAACTATCTGGATATAGAAGTGTGGGAAGTTTCAAAGGTTAAAGATTCAAGAAATGTGTGTGGGAAGGGAACAGAAATGCAAATCATCTATTAATACTAAATGCTAATTGCAATTGTCTTCATATCCTCATTATCATCGTCATCATTAAGCTTTATTACCTCCTATTTGTCCAAATCATTGTTTAGGCAGTGGGGGTTACAAAGAGGCATTTTAAATAATTCCTTCTAAAAGCTTTTTAGTGGTATAGAAGATACGGCTTAAGGGGAAGGTTTTACTCCCTTGCTGCTAATACAGACAGGTGATGCCATATGATTAAATGACAAACTAAAAGTCACATGGCTTTGCTTATACTCCAAGCTGCCAACAGTGGGTACAAGGTACAGTTGGGAAACCGATAATGCATTGCATGGTAAAATAGAGAATGAGCTCTGAATCAATTAGACATGAGCTAAAGCCTAGGTTCCATCAGTTATCCTCTCAATTCTAAAATGAGAGTTCTAAGGGTTTGAGAAAATTAAGTAAAAGAATGCATACAAGGGTGCAGGGGTAGTTTAGTGGCAGAATTCTTACCTGCCATGGGGGGGGGGGGGGCAGTTTCAATTCCTGGTCCATGCATTTCCCAAAAAACAAACAAACAAGCAAACAAAAATTCAACAAATGGTGCTGCAATAACAAGATACTCACATGGAAAAATAATGAGATGTGACACTGCCATACAGCATACCAAAAAAAAAAAAAAAAAAAGAATGCATACAAATCCTTTAGTATGATACCTAACATATAAACCAAGCATAAAAATAACTTCAAAAGAAACAAAAATTAAATGTAGCAGAGAGCTAAAATAGACAAGTACTTAAGTACATAAGACAGGAGACATAAGTAGAAGCCATACTTTGAAAACAGTTGGCCTCTTTTTCTGTAAGAATTGGAGAAATTCTAACTGTATTTCAGCCAACTAGTATCTTAAAGAAACAAAAAATACTTAGAAGGAAGACACACAAAAAGGCCTTTTTTTTTCTTTTTACACTTTCTCCTTTAACGCAGACAAGAAGGAAAAATACACAAAAATAACTCCGAAAGAATACATTTAGCATTGATGATGAGAATAGCCTCTTAGAAGAGACCCAGGTTTAATGACACAGATTATATTTCCTCCTCTTGCGTTCTATTTTAGGGGATGGTTTTTGGCGAACTATGAAAGACTCCCTTCTCTTTGCTGAGCGCAATTCATTAATAAAGTATTTTACTGAGAATTCACAGTCAACTGAGCCTCTCTTCTTTAATTGTTTCAAATGTCTAAGGTTTTCTCTGTTACCTCAAACTGCCTCTCTCATAAAATGGACAGATTAAAAGATTGGTTCATTCAGGGTCAAAGACCACAGGTCACTGCATCTGTCCCTTGGCATGACCTTTCCACTTTTTTTATGCTAAGATGATTGACAGTGATAATAACCAATTATAACCCATACTCTCCTAGCATGGGAATTGGTAGTTTCCCTCTAGCTCTAAAAGGTGGATTACAAAATTTAATGTAAGCAAAAGTTCTGGTGAAAGGACAAGGGATAAGTACAGAAGTGCTTCTGGTGCTGTAATTCTCATCTTATACAGAAATTATCTGTTATAACAGAGTAATCTAAGGCTCACTATACCAGACCTAGATGCACCATACCTAGATAAGGTTTGTCAGCTCCACAAGAAGGATGCTTCAGTTGAATTGCCCAAAGGCCCTTTGTGGGACAGTGAATTTCACTGCTGGGTTTAGCAGTGAATATTTTTAATATAATTTTAATAATGTAAATGTGTTTACAGGTTATCAATTTTGAAGCATCCTATAGACAGAATTTAATGTTGGACCAAAAATGTTATAACCTTTGAAGAGATAAAATCATGGTATATTTAAAAGAAAGTATGAGATAGAGGGAAGGAGGAAAGGTGAAAGGCATGATAGGGTCACATAGGGAGCAACCATGAGATTCTGCCTAATGAAAAAGAGAAATATAGGTTTTATTATATTATTTACACTTAAAAAGATACACTAAAAGTCATTAAATAGTAATATAGGCCATATGACTTAGAGGGCAAGAGAAAAGAAAGTGTAAAATGGTGTTATTAAGCAACATTCATTTTCATTCATAGCAGGAGCTCATTAGCCACTGCCAAAGGTTGCGGCAAAGAATGAGAAAACCTGATTATTTAGAATTATTTCAGTAAAACTGAAAGCAGAAACAGTTAAGGAAATTATATCTGACCAAGTTTCAGAGGCAGATGGTACAAGTGAATTTCTCTTTTAGTAGATCAGAAAGACTTCAACTAAATAAACACATTATGTATATAATATGTATTTATATATATATAAAATAATAAAACAAATATACATACAATATCACTGTCTATATATTGAAAAATAATGAAATTAAAAGCACTTTATATATGCAATAAAGCTTTACAAAAAATTACTGACCATTCTGACAATTATGATTCCATTTGATTATCACAGTCCTGTGGGATAGGTCGGGTGGCTATTATTAATTAGCTCCTTCTTATAGATATGAACATTCATTATTGCTCCCAGAAAGATAGTGTATCAGTGGAGAAAGTACAGACAGTTTATAAATGGCAGAGCGAGAGCTGTAAACCAGATCATCAGGCTTCTGGTTCAAAATCCTTTCTACCAGCAAGGCTAAAATGATGCCTCCCTCGACGTGAATGATCAGATACCCTTACCATCTCTCCCAGAAAGCAATTGTAACTGCTGGATTATCAAAAATCCTCATTATGTTATTAAGAAGTCATTCAATTGCCAAAATTTTAAGAGCAAACTCTATCAACTTTTTATCTTCTTGGGAAAAAGAAAGAATTTAATACATATAAAATATTGTGTATATTTGGGGTTAGTAGAATTAGTAAGGCTCAAATGTCCACTAATATCTAGGCAAATTATATCATTAGCTTCTTTAGCAGCTAGATATAAGTTTTGAAGAAGGAGAAGTGAGATAAAATGCCATGCTATTAAGAATCTCCAGTCTAGCTGTCTATGTGTGTTGCGTGGGGGGGGGGGGGGGCGTAGGCAGAAGGGTGGGGGTTATTAATAAAGTAGTTCCATTTAAATATCCTTAGTAACTGGACTAGGACAATTAACATAATGGAAGAAGAATAGGAAGGCTGACAGAATTCCGTAATGTAAGATACAGAAGATGACCAAGGTCAATATATCTTAGAAGATGCCCAGATGTTTCATTCGGTCGATGAGGTGAATAGTAGCATCAATTTAAGGGACATAGCAGAAAAGATTTTTAAAAAATTAGGGTGAATCTGATAGGTTTGATTTTGATGAATAATTTTCCATGCCTATTTATTCAGATGAAATGTGGTGGGAATTAGAAGTATGGATTTCCGGCGGTATCCCAATTGGAAATACAGATTTATAAGTCATCAGAGTATGCATGGTGGTTGGAGAATGTGAGTATGTTCTCCCAGAAGGAGTTCTCACGGTAAGAACAAAACACTGATTGAACCAGTACTTAAAGGATGGGCCAAAGGAAAATCAAAATGGAACGGTAATAGGAGCAGGAGAAAAAACAGGAGTGAGAAATGTAACAGAAGAAGATAAAAGTGAGAGTTTTCTCAATAGAATGATCAAATTCTTATGGTCAAACTTGGAAGTCCCATTCAAACAATAATAGCTCATTCATTTAACAATAGCTCTAATTCCTCTTCTCATGAGATAAATCAACCAGATATCAATTCTGAGGCAACATTTCCCAAAAAATCATTTTAAACAACTGATACGTCAAAGTTATTCTAACTAGTTTTCCCCTATACCCTCTAAACTCAACCCCTATATGAAAAATATCTTAGGAAGGAATATTCCTGAGCCCTGTCTCTTTTTCCTACAGAAATGCTTTTTAATAAATTCAAGTAATTGCCTCCACTCTTTATAGAATACATAAAACTACCCTATGAAAAACATGGATGTCCTTTGCAAAATACTAGTGGAAAACATTGTCAGTTATGGTTCCCATAACCCTTGTATAAAGACTCATACAATGGACTTCTCTTTGAATCTGTGTAGCTGAAATTTGTCTTTGCTAATGGGTTTTGTCTCTGAAAATGTCTCTAGTTAGATAGTATTAAGCTAAAATATGTCTTCCATTTTGCCCGTTATCAAAAAATGCAGAATTAAATTATACAAATTTATTAATTAAATACACCTGATAACAAAAAGTAAAATGTCATTTGCCTCATTGTTCTTTTTATTTGATATTTTCTAAATTGTTCTTAATTTTGAAAGCAAATGTAAACCCTTCTTAGAAACAGACTAGAGCATTTTTCAGCAACGACCCCTAGTGGTTATTATGAAGCTGTGCATTTCTGTATGCAGAGAAGTCCAGGATGAATTACATTACGGAAACGGATCTTCATATCACGACAGTGTCATATTGTTGATCATATCCTTGGTCCTTTTCACTATGACCAGTGGCAGTTAGCCACTAACTGGGATAACAATGAATTCTAACTATCCTTAAGAAACTATCTAAAGATATTTTATATATAATATAATATACAATATAAAATAATATATATTATACAAATATTTGCTTTAAGCTGGTCAGTAATTTAGTTAATTAGACGATATGAGAATACAATGCAATTTTTATAAATCACCACCCACAGGAAATCTGAACACCTATATAATAAAATCAAGGGCATTCTTTGGCATGCTGTATTTTCTTGATTTAAAATATTTATATGTATATATAAGTACATATTTCATATATACGTATGTATACTGGAGTCCTCCGTATTTAAATTGTTATGATTTACACTTCTGAATGAGAGTACAAAAAAATAAAAGCATAGAAAACCTGGATCATGTTGAGGGACACATGTAGGGAATGAAGGAAATGAAGCCACGATTGCAACATTGGTGGGAGTGGAATTTGGTTTTGAAGAAAATGGAAAAGGTTTGTCACAGTCATGATGGGAAATATATAAAGAGTTCTAGACATAAGGACTGCATTTTGAATAAAAGCATTATGGTTTTCAAAGACAGTCATTTAGCACCATAATCGTCTAATCCTGCTTGCCTGGACCCACTCTTCCTTTAAAGTTCTTACTTAATAGCAGGTTTCCAACATTATAATTACAGTGTAAAGTCATACTTTCCCCAGCACATCACTCCCTTGACATCAGCTCAGAGCCTTTGCAAATCTGCAATGCTGTTCCTCCAGCAACTCCTTCTGGTAGTTCATTTTCTCTGGTAGTTCTGTTCTCTGAGCATTCTTAGTTTATACTTAAATTTTATCTGTATATTCCCTCCCTTGGATTTGAGCCAGTGTTTTAAGCCATGGGATTCCAAACAAATGCTGGGTGATTAATGCAGCAACACAGCTCAACGATCAATTAAGTGTGGTTATGATCGATCACACATAGTGTGTGATCAAAACACACACACATACACTCTATCTCTTCTTACTCATACATAATAATTCTCTCAATCCTTTCTTTTCCAACCTATACAATGCACTTTTAAATCCATTTTCTTAAAAAGTGTTTTATCCCAAATAAACAACCCTCATCTACAAAGAAACTTCTCACCACCCACACTTGCATATCTTCCCCACTCACTGTTACTCTGGGTTATGGGCAGCCACCCTTCTGAATACACTACTATCCATGCATCCTGAGTAAAAATTATTCCCAGTGAACCATAGGTAATTGTGTTCTCAAAACCCTTCCAATTGTCACCCACCTCCATTTTTTTTTGTATTTTCATTTTAATCTAAATAAAGTATAAGCAATTTCCAGGCTATTCTGGACTCTAGGTATTTCTACTTTGGAAATGTTCCACATCTGACATTTTTATCCTCTATAACTCTTACCCTTCATGGTTTTCTCTAAAGATCCTCAACATAATTCAGCTGTCATTCCTTCTTCCGTATCTCGTTACACATTTTACATAACTCTATTACAATTTGCAATATTTTGTGATCCTTTTTTAAAGTATGGCTGCCCCCATCCACCCCACAATCCTCATGAGACTGGAAAGAATTCTATCACAGCATAGTGCCAACCATCTTATAAGCCCCTGATACATGTTTACAGAATGAATGATTAATCTTAATACAACTTTCTGCATATTAGATTTCTCCAAATCAAGCCTTTGTTATCATTACAGAGGTATTCCTAAATGGGGAGGAATTAAAGTTGACACTAAGATTTCATGAAACCAAACTTAAAAGGTAATAATAGCTGGAGCCTATTTCTTCTAGTTAATTGTCCTTGATATGGTTTTTCCTAATGATTCAGCAATCTAACGATGCTGGTATTCGTTTATTAAATAAATAATTTATAGAGTACCTAATGATATTCCAACACTGTGAATACGTCGGAAGTGAAATAGTTAAGACAAGCATAGTTATTACCCACACGGAGGTCAGGGAAAAAATATGAAAACTCATACAATTGCCTAAAACAAGAACTGAAGTGTTTCCACACATGCTTTGCTTCTGAAAAGAAAGCAAGCCTGTGGCTCTGCAAAAAATATATAATGGAAAAGGAACCTTTTTTTTTTTTTTCCTTTCCTTACTGTTTGTTCCACCCAGAAAGAAGATATGAACCAACCAAGACACTGAGCATGAATCCGACCACTGCATGGGTTCTACTTTTTGAGGTACCCATGGTGACAATCCCATGCTTTTCTTTCTTCACATCATCTGCCCCCTCTATAAGACCTAGATCCATATAGAGTATACAACATGCAGAATACAACTGGCCAAAGCCATAGTAACAGGTCTTTAAGTACATGCAAAAAGAAGAACCATGGGAGAGGAATATTCTGAGTGTTATTCTTTTTCATCCCTTACACAGATTCAGATTTTTACAGAAGGAATGGAGATTAGTTCCAGAAGGGGAGCTTGAGAAGGGTGATGAGGATATTACATGATTGAACCTCAATAGGGCTGCATTACATGAAATGTTGCAGAATTCTAGAAACTGAAAAACTGTGCAATAATTTTCTCGTTAACTATATATATGAGAAGACTGAACCAACAGAAAAAAAACAAAGGCATTGGCCAACAAGATCAAAGGCAATCCATATACTCTATTTGTTTACAAACACTAGACAAAGAAGTGTAAACAAGCTAGTTAAGTACAGCCTGCCAAGAAAAGCTGCAGTATAGGAGACAGAATTTGATGATGAAGTCTGGGAAGAAAGGCATATAAATGAGAAAGCTGATTTACTACAAGAATCAAAAGATAATATAGAAAAGACCATGATCACTGGGGTACAAAGAGATCCATATGAAGATCATAGGAGAAAAGAAAATGGCAGAAAAATAAAATTATTTAAACTCTTGAAAATCTCGTTAAAGGAGATATGAGTGTCCATTGTTTAGACTCCAAGGGAACCAAATACAACAGTAGAATGAAAATTTTCTTTTGAACTTGTAAAAATAGGAAGGAAAGCTGGAGAAATCAAAAACAAAATAAGGAATGAGAAAAGCCTATAATAGATACATTTTTAATTAGAAGAAAAAAATCTATACAATTACATACTAAATATATTTAATTTTTTTATGAAATAAGAGACTCCATGGGGAAATATAACGGTCCAGTTTTATTCAAGAAAAAATAAGCCCTGTAAGTGCAAAGAATGACAGTTTCTTCTTTTCTATGTACCTTCCTCTTGCATGAAAGGGTATGAATTCAAAGAAAGCAAAGAAGACACTTAGGCCAGTTTGTCAGGCCAGCAAACCACAATTCTCCAATGGAATTCTATATCAAACCCTTCTATACCAGACTGCAACAATAAAAAGTTGTGGTCTTGCCTTTGGAGCATATTTTCCTTGCAGACCTTGGGGAGAAAAGTAACTATGGTTTGAGGTAAAATTCAGTTAGTCCCAGGACTTCTTGAAGAGCACTGTTTTAGTTGGCTGAAGTGCCGAAATGCAATATTCCAGAAATGGGTCGGTTTTTACAATGGGGATTTATTAATTGACAAACTCACGACTCTGAGGCCATGAAAATGTTCAAATCAAGGCATCAACTTACCATGCCTTCTCCCTAAAGACTGGCTACCAGCAATCCTCAAGGCACATGGTAACATCTGCTGTTCTCTACCTTCTCTCTGCGGTTTCAGGGTTTCATCACTTCCAGCTGCTGGCTTCAGTGGTTTCCTCTCCATTTCTGTGGGTTATCTCTGTTTTCTGTGTGTCCTTCTCTCTCAGCTTCTCTGGTTTTTTTTCTCTCTTTCTCCTTCTCGATCTTTTCTCTCAATTTCATCCCTATGAAGTGCTCCAATAAAAGCATTAAGAACCATCCTGAATGAGGTGGGTCACATTTTAACTTAAGATCCTACTCACCAAAAGGTCCAACTTACAATGGGTCCATGCCCACAGGAATGGATTAGCTTAATTCTTTAAGAAGACCATATTTTCTGGGGTCCATAACAGCTTCAAACTACCCAATCCAGGCTATCAGTATTCACGTATAGTCCATTCTTTCATTCGTAATTTTCTTTCTGGAGCCACTCTTCTCTTTCCTCATTAAGATGCTTTCAAACAATGTGTATTATCCATATACTGTGGCATGAGTTTAGGCAGCCCAGGCACTTAGGTTTTGACCTTTTACTGGAGGATTTACTCAATTGACTCTGCTTTATATTTGTCAACATTGAGCACTTTGCCTCTTACCTCAATGTATGTCAAATGTCCTCTTCTATAAAATAAAAGAATTTGACAGAGAAACTGTATGGTGTCCTGAAGTATCAAGAAACTCAAGATCCTAAATTATTGTGTATAAATTCAGTGATATATTTTAGTGAGAGGGAAGGTGGCTGAAGAAAATATGGAAGTCCGAAAGAAAGAGATGGACAAGTTTCCACTTTTTAAGTGTTAGAGCTTTTTTGCTCCTTTCACACAGAGGGAGGAAGCAGATGAAAGGAGAGGGGGCAAAAACTCCTGCCTTGATCTCTGAAGCCTCCATGCAGGCCAGTTTATAACCAGTCAGAAGCAGACCTCATTTTCCATAGACATATTGAGCTCAAAATATTATCATACCTACCTATGTACATATCTACATATATACATAGAATTTAGTACATGTGTTATATAGCTTACAGTACTTGTTGGAAGATGCTTGTTTCATTGCTTCACTTTTAACATCTCCAGAAATGAGATACATTTTCAAACCACTTTGGCCAGGCGGCAGTCACGATGGAGTTGACATAGCTTGGCCATATGTGCATCAATACTTGAGGAATACGTGTGAAATTCTCAAGATATTCTTGAAGACAATAGTGGATCATCTTTTTAAGAAATGTGTCATCACTAACACTCTTGATGGCAAAGAGAATACTATTTTATGAAAAATAAAAAGAATATCTAAACTAAGTATCAAAATAATTCAGAAGGGTTATACTCTGAATCTGATGATGTTTTAGGAATACATTGAACAACTTCACTTTTTTTATTTTATATGTATGCACAAGAGTGATATCTGATTAAAAAATCCATGTTTTAATAAGACTAAAAGACATCTTCTAATAAATATAGAATAAAAATACTAAGTGATTAAAAAAGCATCATGTCACAGTTTATACTGGCTTTTCTTTCTTAGGGGTACATGAAATAATGGTGCATCATTTAATGAGTTGCTACTATGTGTCAGACAGTGTGGTAAAAACTGAGATTATAGAGTGAACACGGCTCCTGCCCTCAAGGCATTTATATTATCTTAGCTTATGTAGTTATTAAAAATATATAGTAAGAAAAATAATTACAGGGTAGATTAGCGCTATAAAAAGGGGAAAATATAAGGTGCTTTTGGAGCAAATCTCAGAGGGGTTTGCCTGCATGAGATGGAGTATAGAAGCCCTCCTTGAAGAAATCATGTCTAAACTAGGAACACGAGAAAGAGCTGAGAGGGAAAGAAAGCATGTTCCTGTTCCCTTTACAAAGATTAGCATGTGCAGAGGTTTGAAAGTGAGAACGAACATGACTAAACTGGTAGAACTGAGAAAAGTCCAGCATAAGAGAAGAAAAGTGGAAGTGCAGGAGATAAAACTGGATATATGTAGGCACGGGCTGGATTATGGCACAAGCCCCATGTCTGCCGAGGTTGCAATGACTGTAAGTTTATGAATTCATAGTGGCAGCTCCAAGGGTATTAACACCAGCACTTGTAGGTTTGCCTGTACATTGTAGGAATCTCTCCTGGGTGTCTTTTAGTAAGCCATCTGGGGTGTTTCACAAGTTCCCCTCACATGCAAAGGTGCTCTGTGTTGCAAGAATTCTAACTCTGTCTTAATTTAGCAATTGTAAAAGCCTACAGTCTAATTCATTTATTTCTATTCCGACACTGTACATTGGTCCACTTTAAGTCTAGTACCTTCACCGTCGATTTCCTATTATTTTTAAAATGCCAGGTGCCTAGGCAAGATTTATTTCTATGAGAAGAAATGTCTGTAAATACATAGTTGAAATTGTTTTTCAGGCAAACTGTTTCATTTTTAAATAGCATGCACATTCTCCTAAAGCATTAAAATATCATCCCAATTATTCATATTAGCTATTAACTCATGTCTATACTTCAATTTCAATATGATTGTGTAGATTTCAGCTCCACATAAAAGAAAAAACAATAAGAAGACAAATAACCATAGTAGTCAACAAAACCAAGCTTTTAATGAGTCCTATGCTTGATATTAAAATCTTTACATTCAGTCTTATGGAGCCTTGTAAGCATCTCTAAAGCAGGTACCATCATTATCATCTCCATCTTGCAGGTAAATAGAAAATGAAACTTAAGGATATTAGACAAATGAAAAGATCAACTGACTAATTCAACTTCCTAGAAGCAATGTGGTATATTTTTTTTACTTTGCAAACACGAATGTAGTTCTTATGCCAAGCATGATTCTAAACAGTATGCAGATGCTTCTCATTTAATCTTCTTTTACAGGACCATGGAGTAGTAATGGAGAGGTTAAGTAACTTGCCACACAAAAGGGCAAAACCAGGATTCAAGCCCAGACAAGCTGGCTCCAGAAGGTGGTTGTGCCTAACCACCACGTCCCATTCTTTAAAGGCCAGAAGGCTAGTCCAAAGTTTCAACCCTACAAATGATCAGCTTTATAACCTTGGTAAAATCATTTAATCAGAATTAAACTGTGCACCTAAACTTTCTAACCTTTAAAATGTCAACTTCCCAAAGGTCATGAAAATCAAAATGAGATGATACATATTAGTTATTCTTTCAGGAGGCATGCTGTCACACTTAGTCTCACCACTTCAGAACTGTTATCATCGCTAGTGATTTATATTAACCAAATGTCATGTTGTCATTAATATGATGGTTAAATCTCATGACTTGTATGCTGCATTAAAAGTATTGCTCATTATCAGCATTTTTAAGACCCCTAAGTAAGAGAAGCTTTATCAGCTTTTACTAACCTTGAGAGCTTGGCATTTTGCTCTGCTTCAGTCCCAAACAAGAATGGAGTGGATGAAACGGCTGAGGGATCAGAATAAGGTACTGAGAGACAAAGGGTGGGCTTGTGTTCTAGTTTGCTAGCTGCTGGAATGCAATATACCAGAAACAGAATGGCTTTTAAAAAGGGGAATTTAATGAGTTGCTAGTTTATAGTTAAAAGGCCGAGAAAATGTCCCAATTACAACAAGTCTATAGAAATGTCCAGTCACAGGCATCCAGGGAAAGATACCTTGATTCAAGAAGGCTGATGAAGTTCAGGGTTTCTCTCTCCAGTGAGAAGGCACATGGTGAGCAGTCAGGGCTTCTCTCTCAGCTGGAAGGGCACATGGCGAACATGGCATTGTCATCTGCTAGTTTTCTCTCCTGGCTTCTGGTTTCATGAAGCTCCCCGGGAGGTGTTTTCCTTCTTCTCCAAAGGTTGTTGGCTCGTGGACTCTCTGCATTTCATGGCTACATCATTCCCCTCTCTCTGAATCTCCTTCTCCAAAATGTTTCCTCTTTTATAGGGCTTCAGAAACTAATCAAGACCCACCCAAATGGGTGGAGACATGTCATCCCTTAATCCAGTTTAACAACCACTCTTGACTAAATCACATCATCCAGGGAGATGATCTGATCACAGTTTCAAACATACAGTATTGAATAGGGATTATTCTACCTTTATGAAATGGGATTTATATTAAAACATGGCTTTTCTTAGGGGGCATACTTCCTTTCAAACCAGCACAGTTTGGAAATTCATTAATCACAGATCTAAACACATTATTTTAGAGGTAAGCCAAGGTTTATAGTGCCACTATTATGCATTGTTGTCCAATGGTAGAGGTCATCCTCTCCCATTCCTTCTTGGGGTTTGGAACAAGTGCTAAAAACAATCCAAAGAAACCCAGGGCCCTTTTCTAAATTCTCTCTTTGAGGATAACACAATCCAGTATAATATCCAAGCAAGGATAAATGAAGCAACTGCAAGTATATAAAACACTAGTTACTAAATGCCCATGTTCACTCTCAATTAAGTGCAATCAGGGAAGAAAAACCTCCCAAGTTCACTTTCAGCTTCAAAGAGCACACTGACACTAGGTTGACTTACCTCCTACTTGGATTTGTTGAGGGCCATAGAAACTTATGTGCTCTGCTTCTTTTTTCTCAACACTTAAGCCTTTGGGAAAACCTCAGGGTACATTTTGAGCTAAAGTAAAAAACTCAGTTGGCTGCATGCAGCTTTTATTTTTTTTTTTTATCAGTTCCCACTCAAAAATGCTTTTACCCCCCAAAAATGTCAGTTGCCATGGTGACTCCTATTGTAGTTGCTAGAAGCTTTTGTAAGATGCAGAATCCTCTTGCTATATTTCAGTTTTTAACATTTCAAGCAACAAGAAAAATGAAGCTTCATTTTTTAGAATAGGAAGTGTGGTGCTTAGCAATTTGTAAGCAAAATGAAAGAAAGCTGGAGAGTGGGCATTGTGGAACATTCACAAGATCCCCAAGGAAGGGGGCTGTGAGGCTGACTGCATGGTGAGGCATTTCTAAAGCAGCAGATGCCGATGCAGAACACAAATCCTGTTCTTTTTAGCATAAATGATCTTTTCTGTTTCCAGAAGCCTAAATAAATGACTGAATATGTCAGCCAAAGGGAATC
Organism: Tamandua tetradactyla; assembly: GCF_023851605.1. Lineage (NCBI taxonomy): Eukaryota > Metazoa > Chordata > Mammalia > Pilosa > Myrmecophagidae > Tamandua > Tamandua tetradactyla. Next base: position 23,900,671 of record NC_135350.1, read on the forward strand.
TCCAATATGACCTTGAAAGATCAAGGGTCAGCAAACTACCACCATTCACCCGTTTTTAAATAAAATTTTATTGGAACAAAGTCACACCCATTCACTTATGTGTTACTTATGGCTGTTTTCACACAACAAGAGCAGCATTGAGCAGCTGTAATAGAGACCACTTGCCAGCAAAGCCTGAAACGTTGACTATCTTGCCCTGTGTTCCAGTTTGCAAGCTGCCACAATGCAATATACCAGAAATGGAGTGACTTTAAAAAGGGGAACTTATTCAGTTGCAAGTTTACATGTTCTAAGGACATGAAAATGTCTAATTTTAAGGCATTCAGGGAAAGACACCTTGGTTCAATATGACCCATGATGTTCAGGGTTTCTCTCTCAACTGGAAAGGTACATGGTGCACATGGCAGCATCTACTAGCTTTCTCTCCAGGCCTCTTGTTTCGTGAAGCTTTCCTGGGGGCATTTTCTTTCTTCATCTCCAAAGGTCTCTGGCTACATGGGCTCTGTAGCTCTTACCAAAATGGTTCATTCTTAAAGGGCTCCAGTAAGCAACCCCACCTTGAATGGGTGGAGACAAACAACTTCATGGAAATCATCTAATCAAAAGTTACCACCCAGGGTGGTGCGATGGTGGCTCAGTGGCAGAGTTCTCGCCTGCTATGCCAGAGACACAGGTTGGATTCCTGGAGCCTGCCCGTGCAAACAAAGAAACAAAAAAGTTACCACTCATAATTGGGTGGATCATATCTCCATGGGAACAATCAAAAAGATTCCAACTAGCAATATTGAATTACAAAGAAAGGACATGACTTTTCTGGGGTCCACAACAGATTCAAATCAATATACCCTATATAGAAAAAATTTGTGAACTCGGCTCTAGAGCCAATAAAGGTAGAGACATTGTGGGAAAGAGAAGATGGTTAAGCACGGTTAGTAATTTCATGTGAATATCTGCCTTCTTGCCACTTGGTCTCCTTTAATTCTGCTCAGATTTAGATCTCTAAATCTAAGCCTGGGAGAAAGTCTATTTTCCTCCTGTGTTAGCTCAGGTCCTCCAATGACAAGATACCAAGATGGCATTAGACATGCAATTTCAAATGTATCATATTTCCAAGGAACCGAGGTTTGGTTTGGTTTTGTTTCCCAGTGAGGGCCCAGCTCATAGCTTTAGGCAAGAGACAAACTGTGTGGCACCAGCTCCCAGGAGGCCTCCACCTTTGCACAGCCAAGAGCTCCCACCTGATCTTGCATGCATTGCATTACCGTGGAGGACCACACTGGGAGAGGTGTCAGATTCAGTGGGGGTAAAACTGCACATATGCTGAAGGTCAGGTGGACTTGGGAACTGTTTCCCTTTCTAGAGGTTATGACAATAGCCTTGCCACCCTGGAGTAGCAAAAACATTACTACTGAACCTGGTGAGGTGGGATTATAGCATACTGGGGGACCTTCCTTTAGGGTGCATATAGAATAATGCAGGTCTGAGAACTGCCCTGGCATGAATACTGGTTATAGTTTTCACCTTTTTCCCAACATAGGTGGTCTTGAGGCATGCCTGGCATGTGTCATTCCCCATGGAAGGGCTTATGACCATGCTGAGGAGAAACAGAGGAGTGAGGTGCCTGGTGCTGGCTATGGGGAGTGCCAACACATGAATGTACAGTTAGCCTCAGGGAAGGAATGGAGACACACACTCTGGGCAGCAGTTAAGAAGGGGGAAGTTACCTGGGTAAGAGGGATCCCACCAAATTAGAGTAAAGTTGTTTTTCGGGAAGAACTCCAGGTGACCTATTTCCAGGAGGGCTAAAACTGCTAAATGAAAGACAAATGCAAAGAGCAAGAAAAGACAATTAGTCCACAGACCCAGAAGGCTAGGATGTCCATGTGTCAGTTCCTCAATCTTGGGCCATGTGTAAACCAGTCAGCTTCTGGGGTGACTGAGGCAGGGCTCAGAGGTCTCTTCAGGCTTTGGCCGTGCATTGACTAGCTGCTTTCAGTGAGCTAGAGCAGGGCAACGATGGTCATTCAGGCCTCAGTCCCAGGCTGGTCAGTTGATCTTGGCCGTGGTGGAGAAGGCACAGTGGCTTTAGGAGAATGATGTGCACTAGGTGTTCAGGATCTGGGGTGCACTCCCAGGGGTTGTCTGCAGTGGCCCTCTTGACCCGAGTGGTGACTTCATGGGCTGGTCTTTGAGACTCTGACAGCTGCTGGGATTATAAAACAACACGTAAGGACCTCTCCATTGAGGCTAGAGAGAGTCTTTTTTTTTTTTCCCAGTCTTTTATCCACACCACATTCTGGGGCTCAACCTCATGTAGGGGAGGGTAGATGCTAAAGAGTTCGGATACTTCTTTCAACACCTTCCCGTTTAGTTCACCTAAAACTTTTCTTAACTTTGACCATAATTTCCTTTTCCACAAGACTTTGGCAACTTATTATATTTGTTCAGGCTTTGTCTTACATTTTTCTTATTCTGTCACAGCCATTTATTTTATCTTAGGACAAAATTGCTCTCTTTTCCCTTTTAAGAAAAACACATCTTTTATCTTTCATACATAAGTCATTACATCAGGCAAACATTTCACCACATGCAATTGCTATCAGAATCAAATTTGTTAGAATAATGTTAAATACTTAAAATGCTTTAGTTAATGCATATTTGAAACATCAATACACAATTTTTTAAATAAGAATTAATAGCACATATCAACAATTTTTTTTAAAAACTGTAAGAATAAAACTTGCAAGCAAAGAATTCTCAATATTAAATAGCTTCCTCAATTTAAAAATATGAAACATAAAACCAAAGGGGGGGGGGCAGGCCATGGTGGCTCAGCAGGCAGAGTTCTTGCCTGCCATGCCGGAGACCCAGGTTCGATTCCCGGTGCCTGCCCATGAAAAAAAACCAAAGGGGAGCCACAAATTTGGAGTCAAAGATAATGGGGTTTGGCCTAATCCTTTCATCTGGAAGAAAGGGATTAAATGAGAGTACAGAGGTACCAAGGGAGCTAGACACAGGTGTTCTGCCTTGCCAGGAGTAGGAACACTATTCACTTTATGATTATAACTCAGTTTACATTTTTTCATACATTCTCTTTATCTCATTATTTGACAAAATGTTAATACTTTTTCAATTGACCCCAGATTCCAGCAGGGCTTGGAACATGTCTCTACAGAAAATCCTGTTCCTGGTGTTGGGGAACCATTTCTCATTATGTCTTTTGGCCTTTCCTTTCCCTGTATTCCAGTTTCCCATGTCTCCCAGCTCTGCCATTTTATTTAAGACATTGTTAAGTGGGTGGCCTGTTTCTCCTAATATTAAAGTCATTATCAAGTGTTTATATGCTGGGAGTACTGCCTTAATGATAGCATTTCTCTGTGAAGCATTGACAGGGAAGAGGTCGTATGTGTTGGCCTCTCCCAAAGCAATTGCTGACTTCATAACTTCCTTTTTAAATTTCTGCAAAGCATCTCACAATGTGTACCAGGACCAATTATTTCATGGCCACATAGTGTCAGCAGGGCATTGCTTATTACACCTTCGTGCAGCCAATTCCAGCAAGTTAGAACTTTTTCCAGTCTGCCTACTACACTCCTGAAAAGCAGTTTTTATAAAGGGATTGGTGCCAATTCCTACAGGTTATATGCAATCAGCATAGTCCAGCACCACTCCTTCAGCCCCTGCATTGGCAATTCTGACCATCCAGGTAATTAATGACTCACCAGTTTTTTGAGTAAAACTCCTAAAATGTCAGTTATTTTTTGTTCTTTTATAGTAGTTTTGAAAGTAAGCTGATTGCCCTGCTTCTCTTCTTTTTGCCTTTGTATTGGGCCAGCTCTTATTCTTGGAGCACATTTACTCTTCTTTTTTCTGACATGCTTTTTCATCTAAAATATTCCTATTTTTTCATCATCAGCCTCATCCTACATGTCACCATCCCACTTATCAGGGTTCCAATCAGCAGTGGCAGTGGCTAATACCATATGTAGTTTCCCTTTTTTACTTTACCTCGTCTCTTTTTATGTTTATATTGGGCCACATGGACTGCAGCCATCTCAGCTACTGGCTGATAATTACAAATTTGACTTTCCAAAACAAAATTTTGACTCTGCTGGATGGACAGTTTTTCCTGTAATTCTGCCAGTTCCTTTTCATAATTCATTTTTTCAGAGATTGCATGATCCTCGTTCACACATTTTTCTATATTCCATTACAAAGACCATTCTTTTCTATACACTCTAATTTTTTTCTTTCCCTTTTTCTAATGGAATGCTTTCTAGACACAGAGCAACCTGAATCGGTTCTCCCTGTTTAAATCTATTCCCCCAATCTTCACAGGGTCCTGTGCATTTTGACCACTCCTTTGCAAGTGAAGAGTAAGGTAAATCATTTCATCCTGGGATTTTTTTGGTTGTTTACTTTTGAGCATTTTCAAAAATGACATTATCTCCTAATCTATATCTAAAGCTTATGGCTCACTGTTAATCTATTATAAGTAAATTTTGAAGAAGGGCTACTGACCTAAAAATTCCCAAATTTTTATAGCATTAGAAAGTACAAACCAGAGAGACAAACCATTTAAATCCAAAACATTCTGCATACAAGAAGGACAAGAAACCAGCAACTTCAAATTTATCAAGAATGGTCCTAATAAAGAATTACAATATTTAGAACATAGTCCATATTTTCTGCACAAATTTTCTAAAGCTTGACTTACTGACCTTCACCACTATGAAACCATGCTAAAATGCAAATCCTGCTCACAGCGCCAATTTTGTGCATGAAAGGCAACATGATATTTGTGGCCGTTTAATTTATAGGTTCAGATTCATGGACAACACAGACTTCAGTGATACAAAAAAAGATTTTATTAGGAAAGTATTAAAGAAAATAATTAAAAGATAATAATTAAAGGAGTCTTCAAAAATAAAGCATAGTTACATCACCAGACAAGATGGCACCAGCACCTGAAGAGAAGTGCTGGAGAGTTTCAGAAGCAGCATTTTAACTTTCATTAGTAAAAATTCACAGCAATCTTGGGGACAGCATTCAGAGCCTCCTTAGTTAAGATCCATAGCAGAGCCTAAGATTCTGATGAGGTGCTCTCCCTCTCTCATAAGATTCTTCTCTCAAGTTTCTCCTCTTACTTTAACTGCTTGTATGCAGGGATTTTTCCCTCTTTTTATGATATCTTTACATAATAGTGGCTAAATTCCAATTAGCTTATGTGACCAGGCCCAGTTTGGCCCTCTGGGAACTGACTAGGGACCAAGAAGACCTTCCTGGGACATAGATATTTTTATTAAAGTACACCTCCTTCCAGGAGGATAGCCAATCTTCCCAGTTAGAATGCACATTTCAACTGTTTCTTACAAAGGTCATGCAATGGCAACATCAGTTGTTCAGAACAGATCTTTTTAATGAGATACATTTTAAAACCCCTACACAGATGTTCTTCTCTTACTCTGAAATGTGAAAATTTTAATTTATAAGACAGAGAAATGATAAGCCATAATACTAAGAGAATTTCTTTTTATCCTTCCCCAAAGTGGCCCACTTTAATTTGCATAGTTTCCTAAGTTGGCCAGGGGTCAGCTTGGTTCCCCAGTTATCAGTAAAAGCTTTCTTAAAGTTAGACAAATTATGCACCACAATGGTGTCTTACTGACTTCCCCTGTCATATCTGTGGTGCCAATGATTAGTGAGAGGGCTTACAGACAAGCAAGAAAGGGTTTTGAACAGACTGGTGCTTCGTTTGGTCTGGCCACTCCCCTAGCAAGAACACTAGGTGTCTCTTGGCTTTGGTGGTCTGGTATAAACCATCGGCTGGCCCCTTTTTGGGGTTGCCCACCCTGAGCCATATGAGGATCACCATGAACCCACAGAATCCAAACTCACTCATGGCCTGGTGCATGGCTCCTGTGGCCCAGCACTTCCTGTCACTCACAATGATCACACGCACACTCTCCAACACCCCTCCTGCACCACCCTTCCCATAATCGAACCTGAAGACTTCCATTTTCCCTGGTCCTCCAACTGGAGACTGGTACCCAGAGAGTCTCTGGGAGGTGATCAGGCTCCCCTTCCCCCAGTCTCCACTGGCCTTTTCTGAGTGGGCTGAAAATGATGCACCTGGGCACTTACCAGTCAGATAGTTGGTGCTCTCAGAAACCTGGTTCCAGAAACTGTCCAGAACCCATCCCCACTCCAACAGTGATGGGTGCCCACCTGGGGAGGTCAGGAGTCAGAGAGACAAGGAAAAATCCCATTGCCAGCACTGGATTCCTTTGGGTCTCTGGTCCAAGCAATGCCACCACCATGGGTAAAGAAGGTAAAAATGTCACTGGCCTCTCAATCCTGGATGAGCCCCCAGAAATGTTGCACAAAACAGGACCAAGACTGCAAGTGTCCTGGAACATTACATGGGAACAGAACAAACCGGGGCTGAGGCTCCAAAGTTTCAGGAAGTAGGTTTTTATTCATCCAGGGTCACAGAGCTCAGCCAAGTAGCCTCTGAAAGTCTGAGCCCTGAACAAAAGGCTAACATGAGTTTTATAGACAGGATGGCACATTAAAGACAAGGTAAATGATTGGCTGGTTCAAATCAGTAAGGGTGCAAAGCTGGGTTCACAGAAGCAGATGAGCGGTTAAGGGAGGGGTTTCTTTACAGAAATTTGTCTTATCTTGCATATGTGCAGTTTTACCTGTTCTTGGGGTAAGCATCCTGTTTACATGTAGTTCTGACTGCTCAGAGGAATTTGGAGATTTTTTAAAGAGGAGGTAGTTTAAATGTGCAAGGAGGGGTGAGGGGCCTGCCAGCTGCAAGGGGCCTGCGTGCTACCATGTCTTTAGTCACTTTTGTAGCTCAATCACTCTGCAGAGAAGGCAGGGTTGCTCCAGAATTGCCAAAGGCAGAGTTCAGTGGGTAGTGTGTCTATCCAATTATAAGCACACGAATATTACACAACACTGCCAAGAGCACAAGAATGGGGACTTGTAGAGACTGTGGCCAAATTTCACCACAAATTCCTCTGCATACTCCTTTCATTTCAGCTCTTCTGGGTGGCCTTTTGCTTTGAAGGAAGTCACATTGGATTTCAGATGCTAAGATAAAACAGCATGAGGATCCACACTGATTATGGAAGGCAAAGCTTAGTATCTCCTTCACTGTGATTGTGAAAAAATGGCTCCAAAATCCCAAAGTTAGCATCCCAAATAAAGCACGTAAACCAAATCCATTTGGAAATGGTAGTCTTGGATATATGCATGAAGCTGATTTTGTTGAACTTTGATAATCTGCCAGTGTCTTCATCATATTTTCCAGCTGTATTTAAAGTATATGAACACCTTGAATACATTAGAGTAAATCCCCATAGCTTTATCTTCCAAAAGATTTTGAGCTAGTGCTTTGGCTAATTTTATTTTCCAGTGGAAGTCCAACACTGCCAAGGATACGAAATTGGAAGCATTCCCAAACCAAGCCAATTTATTTTTAATACATTATCTTCCTCAGTAGGGTTTTGCCAAACTTGAGACTTACACAAATTTTTAACCATTTAGTTCATGGAATAAATTTCAGGTAGTCAGTAATTTGTATTTATCAGTATAGGAAGCAGAATATAGCAGGGAAGGAGCTAAAGACACAAAGAGAAGTTTGCTTAAGCAAACTGATTTCCAAATAGTGAATGTATTATTCTCATGTACTTAAGTTTGTGTCTGCATAACAAAAAGGAAATTGTTGCAACAACCTTTGCCCAATTGACTTTCTTTGCATTGGAATTCCTTGAATAATGATAAGAAATGTATTAGAATAATAAACACATAACAAGATACATAAGGCCTTTAGGGTTCACTAATTAGAATCCTCTAATTCATACTTAAGGAAATTGAGACACTGAATGTTTAAATGGCATATTCCAGGTTACAGAAGTACCAAGATCCCTTGAGTTTAGTTTCTTTCCCATTATAATATCTAATTACAAGTGGAGATCCAAAATGCATTTGATCTTTTATCAAAAAGTATGAGAATAGAATTCAGAGCAACCCACTGAGCTGTGGAGAACACTGAAGGACCCTGAAAGTAATGGGATAGCAAGATGAGCTATTTATTATATATGCCACAGTTATATTGCTATGTGATAGGTCAAACTCCTAAATGCTGGACAAAACTTACTGAAAATAAAGTTCATTAAAACAAAACAGCAAGTATAAAGCCTGACTTCACATTTATGCTATGGAATAAAAATGATTTGGATTTTTCTGACTCTGCCTGATGCTGTTCCTCCACTTTGGAAGGACAAAGTTGAGTAGAGTTTTCTTTAAAATCAGACACTTTTCAATGCAAAGCCAATTTCTCTATATGAGTACATTGTGGGGACTTAGTAAAACTTCATACATTTTATAAAGTGTGTTTTACTTATTTTATGGCATATAATTCAAATGTCTGTAAATTGTATCTGAGTTTATGGCAATCCTCTAGATGAATGATGCCTCATTAGTAAGGGTAAACTAGCATTTCCTGCATTGTACTGAAATTGGGGTTTTTAGAAATATGTTCCCTAAAACTCCCTTGAGGACACTAATATTGTCTTATTCACTATCAATATTCGCAGAATATAGTACAGCATTTTAACAATACTGGGTCCTCAATAATACTTTTTGTATTATATTATACTGAATATAGTGTTTTTCTGTTTCTAAATGCAAGGGTATAGATATATATTAAATGTAGGCATTCCAATACAAAAATTGTCAGAAATATTTATCAAAGGAAGATTTATTGCTATTTTTTAAAGACAGTGATGGAGCATAAAAAAAAGGAAATTAACTCCCTATCACAATTGCCAGAGTATAGAGATGACATTGGGAAGTGGCTTCCCAGTCATCAATTACATCTCCCAGTCTCCTGTGCAGTATATTAGAACATATGCCTAATCCTCAGCATCATATTAATGAGAAATAACTTCACTTGTGCTAAACGGCTGAAGTTTTGATGCTCTTAATTGTCATTGCAGCTATTTTGAGCCTACAGTGTACCACAAGAGGTCACTGTCTATACCAATTCATTTTATAAAATTCCATGCACAACACTGGATAATCTTAAATAGATTAAATTGGTAAAGTTAACAATCTGTCACTCAGGAGTTGGAGTACTGTTTTTGAAGCACTGTATTATGCAAAAAGATTTACTACTTTAGACTGAATTCATTATCAGTGTGACTGCTGACATTTCTGCTGGTGGCAGATCTTTGAAATACTTGTTCAAATCTTTAGAAAAACTTCATTATTTTTCTCTTCAATCAGACACATGGTAGATAACCCTCCCCTTTCTGCTCTTCATTTTCATTCTTTTCTGCTGCCTATTCCTACTCTGATTCTCTTCATTCTTACAGAGATTTCTTTTCTAACCAAAATATTTATTTTTAGCAGTTTTTTTAATGATCAAATCATTATTTTTCCAAATCTGAAGAATTATTGACAATTGAAGAAGTAGGTATAAGCTTGAATTTTATTTATGATTATGTTGTATTCTCTATTATATTTAAAACAGGAAATTCAGACCTGTCACTGATATCACCTATTTGGAAATATTACTATGGTGTTGATCCTTTAATGAGACAGTAAGTTGGCTGTCTTTGGAAACTAAAGTAAATTTCTTATGTTATAAAGATGTACAAATCAAATTTTCCTTGTACATATTCAGCACAACATAAGATTTATGCCTTTAATAAAGTACAGCAGTGATCTGACTACATAGCTGAAAGCTGACATTGTGCAGGAGTATTTTCCCTGTGGGTGCCACTTGCCTGCAAGCCCTGAGAGTAGAAGGCTGCCAGGTACCAATACAGAAAATCATGTTCCAGAATCCTGCTGAGTAAGTGAACAGAGAAATGGACTTCTAACAAGGAGCTGAGTAATTAGGATGTCTGTAATCACTTACTGAGCCATTTCTATCTGGAAACATTTGTTATTGATTTTAAGTGTTATCATCTTCAACGAATGATGATAATTTAAGATTTGAATGAAATCTGGTTCCTCTTAAATTCTTGAATTCTATCCAGCAAGGTGTTTACACTTAACTCTTCTAATCAATGAAATGTTCTTAACAGCTACAGCTATAGCCTAAAAGCCAAAATTTAGATTATAAATCCTTCTGTGACTCTAGCCAAAGCTTCTATCCCTGCTCTACTTCTCATAATGCCTTGCTTTCCCACCTTCACTTCACTCTATACACATACCTTCTACCCTTCAGCCATATGAGCTGGTGACATCTATTTAATATATTTTTATATACTCCTACTTTGGTTCTCAAGTTGAATACCATTTCCTCCAGAAAGTCATCTCTCATAGATTTGATTTCCTGAGAAGCAGACTCTGGCATAGAGATTATGAAGCAAGAGTGTTTTTGTTTTGTTTTGCTTTTAGTGAGTACACTTAAGAACAACATCTGTGGAAGGAAAAAGAAGGAAACAATATTGAGCAGCAGGAAAAGTCTAGCTGTGATGAAATTTCAGCAGAAGCCTTAGTTACTCTTTGGGAAGTTCTGAAGCTGATCTTTTACTGTGGTCCCAAGTTGGGAAGCTGGTGGCAGGAATTTATACTCCACATTTATCAAGTACTGAATGCAGGCTGTCCAAGGAAGGAAGCATTAACTTGAGTGTGGCAGCTCTCATTGGTATAACAGAACCTTTGAGCTAAGGGCTTTTTTTTCCAGGAAGAGTCTCAGCAGTTGAGGGAATAGGTCATTTATTCTTGAAGCAGCATCTGGGCAGCACATCAAGCATCCACCAGAGTACAACCCTTGCTTCAATCAGATCCACTTTGTCTAATTTCTGAGAGTAACTCATCCAGAATTCCACTGGCCTTCTCTTTCTGGGAAAATCACAGAGGAAGAAGATTAGAAAAATGAACTATAGTCTTCGATGCTGCGACCAATATCAGTAGCATAACTGCACACACCTTCTCCTTTTTTTAGGTTCTCTTCCCTCTCAGTTAACAATTCTGCTGGTCTCAGTGACTGACTGAGGAGACTGAACTCCTGATCACCTGGCCCTTCATAGACCTTGAGTATTATAATTATCCAATTACTGTCAAAATTGGTAAGTGGTTTCCAAAAGGCACCCAAATGTACTTCTCCCTGTTCTCATTGTATAGGCATAGCCATACCATCTCTTGATCAGATTTCATTATATCTGCCAAGATGATAGCACCCCTTCTTGGTTTCTGGCCCTTCAGCCAAAGATGCTAGAAATGCCCAGGTAACAATTATAATTTATCGGTCAATTGTACTATTGAGTAGCCTTTGGTGGAAGCATTGCCTTTTTGGAAATCAGGACCACTGAACCCTAATACCTACAGTAGAGGGACAGGATATACAAGTTCTTCAAGTTTGTCAGTGAAAGTGATGATAAGGGGGCTGCTCCTGCTTTATCCTTTGGTTTCCAGACTATCTTTTCTATCTATTGGGGATACAGTACCAGATAAGGATTATGGATTAATACTATAACTTGCATCTTGCAAGACATCACTTCTGAGATAGCACTTCGATTACTCTTTATCAATTTGGAAGCTTCTGAGGGGTGAAATACATGACAAGATCAATGTATTTCAAGTTTATGCTCTTAATTCTATATGTCCTTTCACATAAAGTGGGTCCCTTGGTCTAGCACAATATTATGCATACCCCATTGTTAGTAATAAAACATTTTATAAATCCTCCAAAAATCCTGTCAGCAGGAAAAGTAAACACACTCCCAGAACATATGCCTATAATTATCAAAATGATTCTCTGCATCATTCAAGGTGATAGGAAACCAATGGCAAATTGGTCTCCTTGAGGAAAAGTGCAATAAAGAGAATTCAACATTGGCTTTGCTGCTGGACACTTGGTCATTTGACAGTGCAATCAATAGATCAACGTTGTTGGGTGGGAGCACATGCTGTTTGGGCCCATTTCTGCAATAATATCTATGCCGTTGTACTGGATAATATCTATATTATATATGCCATTATATACATATATCTATGTACAATAATATCTATGCCATTGAACTCATTGTACTGGAGTGTGTACTAGAGACTGACTGACATTACTGTTTGAGTCATTTATGTAGCTGATTATGGAATGTCTTTACTATAATATATTCTCTCTGATAGACATTAACATGCTGTTTTAGTTTCCTGGACTACTTAAAGCAAATACCATAAAATGGTTCAGTTTATTTATTTATTACTTTACAGCTTTGAGGCCGAGAAAATGTCCAAGTTAAGCCATCAAAAGTGATGCTTTCTTCCTGAAGACTGGTTACTGGTGATCCTTGGCTCCTCTGCTATGTGGCAAGGCAAATGACTGGTTCTGCTGGTCTCTTCCTTCTCTTTTGAGTTTAACTGATTTCAGCTTTTTGCTTCCATAGCTTTTTTCCTCTCTTTTGGTATTCATTCCATTTGTAAATCACTCCAGTAAGAGAATTAAGTCCCACTCTGATTGAGGTGGGTCACACCTTAATTGAAGTCGTCTTACTAAAATATCTTACTTACAATGGATTTAGAACCACAGGAATGGATTAGATATAATGACATTGCTTTTCTGGGATACATATAGGTTCACACCAGTACACATGTGATACAAAAATGCTCATATTATTTGTCACTCTCACTCTCATAGGTCCATCTACATGCTCTTTATTCAGGCTTCCTAGGCTTTGATTTCTCAAACTTTCATCTTCTAGTCCCTTCCCAGTCATTCACTACTGCTCTTGAGTTTGTATATAATCTTCTCTCAAGTTACTTATTTTTCCACACAACATAGATGACCAGAATGGCTACTTAATGTTATGTCAATTGTGAATATTTGTTCTGATCCTTAACATTCAGAATTATCTCAAGTGAGACTGACGTACAACAGAAGTCTATTTTTGGCTTTAAGATAATGAGTTTAATATGGCCTCAGGCAATAAGATCAATATAAAAACTGCTTTTATATCTATATACTAGCAATGAACAATTGGAAAATGTGTCAATGATAGAGATTTAAAATGAGAATCAATTTAGCACTAATTCTAGGAACAATTGTCTTTGCATGGCACAGATTCTATAGAGCTTTAGAAAATTAAATTCAATCACAATATATTACTCATTTTTGCAGGGAAATTATTGACAGAACTATGGGAATGTTGTTGAAATAAAGGCCATTCAATGTAAATACTGTTTATTTGTTGCCAGTTTCTAAGATTTAATAAAGTTATTCTACAGTATGTAAAGCTCAACATCAGCAATGTAAAAATAAGCATACAATATCTGTTACAGATGAATATACAAATATTGTCTCCCAGCAGCTCTGTTCCTAAGAACATATTTTTGTGAATCTCTGCCTAATGAGTATATGTAGACCTATTTAAAAATGATAATTGCCACATTGTTTGTAATAAGGAAAGGCAAAAAACAATCTAAATGCCCAACAAAGATTGAGTTTATAAATACATTAACATTTATTCATACAATAAAATACTGTATACTCTGCTAAAATGAATAAATCAGCATTAAATTTATCAAAGATAAGTCACAAAATGAGATTTATATACAATATTATTACAGTATAATATCAGTAGTTAAAATTTAAAACACACCACACAATATCATATAATATTTTTCAGACATATAAACATAATCATGCAGTAAAGTTGTAAAAACCTGCCTGAGAATGAGCAACAGCCAGATATGTAACAAAGTTTGGAAGGGAAAAGCTGGGGAGAGTAAGTAATTAGAAATTTATTAAAGTAGAGTTGTTTGATTGTCTATGCTAATGGAAGAAGAAATAAATTTATAAGCATTTAAAAATTTTAAATGATAGCATAATTGGAAACAAGGGGTAAGTGAAGTGTGGGTATTGTGTTTTAGTGGATTAACACCTTGTCTATCATAGAATCCAATGTAAAGATAATGTGCAAAACTGATGAAATATTGTGAATTGGGTAACATGACAACATTGCAGTTTCTAAAAAATGTTTCTAGAAATGCTGAATAAAATATTTAAAATATCCAAAATAAATTCAGAAAAGAAGAAAAATTTCCAGGGTACAAAAATGAGAAAGAAACTTAAAAAATGCACAAAGGAGTCCAGTAAAAGGGTCTACTAAGTCTGCCTGAGAGTTGGCCTACAATTTCCATAATCAACGGTTTTGCATTTTAATAAGCATAAAGAAAATAAGTACGTTTTCCTGAGCAGACTAGAATTTGAAACAAAGACCAATTTTAAACTTCCTGTGCTTAAATTGCCACCATAGTAAATGGATCATTTGAAAAAATCTGCTTAACCACAGAAGTAGATAGCACAAATATGTATATTTATCTTAGCCTGAAGTCTTGTTAAAATAATATTTTTCATTTTGGAATATAAGAAAGGCTGTTCCCTCAAAAATGTTGTCAAAATTCACAATGGTGATCTGAAAACTCACAGACAGGAAAATTATATACTTTTTTCTTTTGGGTTTCTTATTCCTTATAATGGCAGGCTAGTTTATACTAATCAATCCTGCTGCTGAAAATACCTAAAAACATTGGGAAAAAAATTTTAACATCAAACATATAAGAAATGAATAAGGAATTATGAAGAGAAGATAACACAGAAAGATAAGTCAACATTGAAGCCATTTTTGCCCTGAGGAAATTAAGCCATCACAATAAAATAAGAATCTTTATTTCAATCACCTCAAGAAGTGAAAAGGAAAGAAATAAATTCTCAGGATCTCAGGGCCACACAAGATGGGGAAACTAATAGGATACTCTCCATAACAAAAGAAAAAAAAAAGGAAAACTAAAGCACACAGCCTCAGGGTGAGAGTGAACTGAAACTGAAGTGAGTGAAGTACTAAAGCTTAGTTTGAGTCCCCTGGGTCAACCAAGGAATTTTAGAACTTGGACTTCATTTTAAAAAGATCATTAACCACAGACAATTGGAAAAAACAATTGCAAATCCCCTCTGGATAAAGTTACTTTTGCTATATGTTTCCCATTGTTCTTAAAAAATATATTTTTGACATATGATTAATACACAGCTAAAGACAATCAGACACAGAGCAAAATTAGACTTTAGTTGAGACACAGCAAAATGAGCAAACAAAAGAAACATATAAGTATATTAGGTATATATGATAAAATGTATATCTACATTTTATCATATCTACATTTTATCATATCAGATATCAGATATCTATATGATCTATTAGATATAGATGATAAAATCACTATGATGATCATGTTAAAAAAACAAAAATCAAAACAAAACAAAACAAAAGAAAAAAAGTTTGACACAGCTTCAGGGAATAGGAAACTATGAAAATTAGCCCAGATGATTTGAAAAATAACCAAAAGAAATTCCAGAAATAAACAAATTATTTATAATAACTTAATTAAAAAAAATTTAATGGATGACTTTACAGCAAGGCAGACACAGTCAAAAAAACTATTAGTGAATTGGAATTCATCTCTGAAGAAACTATTCAGAGTACAGCATGGAGAGATAAAAAGGTGGGAAAGAGAGACAAGATAGTAGGAGACATAGAGGATAGAACTAGAAAGTCCAATAAATACTCAGCCTAAATACTAATTTTACTACTTTTGAAGAGATAAGAGTTTTCCAGAACAGATCAAAAAATACCAATCCTCAAATTCAAGAAGCTGAGCAAATATCAAGGAGAATAAATTAAAATAAATCACATGACATATGATAGTGAAATTTAAAAATAAGAAAAAATTCTATGTCCAAAAGGAAATATTAAAATTAGCTTGAAAAAACCTTAGTTATGTTAAAAAATGACAGAATGACAGCCAAGTACTCCAAAGCAACAATAGAAGACAAAACATGAGAGAAAAATGTCTTCAATTATGATGAGTAAAAAAACACTTCCAACATAGAATTCTATGTAGGGAGAAGTATTCTTGCAGTACAAAAATGAAATAAAAATTATTTTCAAATTAAAAAAAACTATATAATTTATCACTAGCTAACTTTCACTAAAGTAACTTATAAAAGATGCATTTCAGGTCAAAAGAAAGATGATCCAAAATGGAAATTCAGATTTTAAGAACAAAATGAAACAGGATGGTGCAACAGTGGCTAAGTGGCAGAATTTTCACCTGCCGTGCCTGAGACTCAGGTTTAATTCCTGGAGCCTGCCCATGCCAAAAATAAATAAATAAAAAATAAAAACAGTGGACAAAAGGATAAATATGTTGACAGATCCAACTTAACATGATGCAAAATTAATAGTTTCCTGGGGGTTAAAAGAAAATACAAGTGATAAAAAACACTACAAACATATCACTTAAACTGGGAGGGAATGATAAAATTCAAGTGTATTAAGGTCATTTTAGTGTCTAGCAGGAGGATAAAGTACTGGAGAACATTAGACTTTGGTAAATTAGAGGTCTGTGATGGAATTTCCAAGATGACATTAAAAAGAATGCAAACAAGAGGGTATAATTCCAAAATAATAGAATAAATGAATGATTTAAAAATGCATCAGGATAAAGACAAAAGAAGAGAAGAACAAAAAGCATTGAAGAGGTAGGACAAGTAAGTTGCTCAAAATAAGATGATTTCCTTTGTCTTTATATCTCAATAAGTACTTTAAATTTAAATAGTCTAATTCTCCAGGCAAATTAACACATTATCAGATTAAAAACAACTACATTCTGTTCATACAGGATGCAAAAAGACAAACTCTAGATTATGCAGAGATGTAACATATTTAAAAACGTATATCATGCTTGCTTCGGCAGCACATATACTAAAATTGGATTGATCCAGAGATTAGTGTGGCCCCTGTGCAAGAATGACATACAAATTCATGAAGTATTCCATATTTTTTAGAAGTATAGACCAATGGAATTGAATCAAGGGTGCAGAAATAGACCACAAAATTTATGGTCAACTGATTTTTGACTAGGCCCCCAAATCCACTGAATTGGGACAAAACTGTTCTTTTCAATAAACGGGCATGGGAGAACTGAATATCAATTAAAAAAAGAATGAAAAAGGAGTATTAACTTATATCCTATACAAAAATTAACTCAAAGTGGATCAAACACCTAAATATAAGAACTAGCACTATAAAGCTTCTAGAAGAAAATGTTAGGAAACATCTTCAAGACCTAGTAATAGGAGGTAGCTTCCTAAACTTTACACCTAAAGCAATAAAAGAAAAAATAGACAAATGGGAGCTTCCAAAATTCAAATATTTCTGCATCTCAGAAGACTTTGTCAAAAAGGTTAGGAGGCAGCCAACTCAATGGGGAAAATATTTGGAAATTACACTTTGGACAAATATGTAATATCCTGTATACATAAAGAAATCATACAACTCAACAACAAAAGAACAAACAACCCAATTATGAAATGGACTAAAGTTATGACTAGGCATTTTTCTGAAGACAAAGCACAGATGTTTCAAAAGTACATGAAGAGATGCGCATTTTCATTGGCTATAAGGGAAGTGCAGATCAAGACTACATTGAGATACCTCCTCACACCTATAAGAATGGCTGCTATTAAACACACAGGAAACTACAAATGTTGGAGAGGATGTGGAGAAATTGGCACATTTATGCACTACTGGTGGGATTGTATAATGGTACAGCTGCTATGGAAGACAGTTTACGGCTCCTTAGGGAACTAAACATCAAGTTGCTCTATGACTCAGTGACAGCACTACTCAGTATATACCAACAGCTAAAAGCAGTGACACAAACAGGCATTTTCACATGGATGTTCATAGCAGCATTATCCATAATTACCAAAAGATGGAAACAGTTCAACTGCCCGTCAACAGATCAGTGGCTTAACAAAATGTGGTATATACATATAATGAAATATTATCCAGCTGTAAGACGAAATGATATCCTGACGCACATGAGAAGATGGATGAGACTTGAGGACATTATGCTGAGTGAAACATGCCAGACAAAAAGGATAGATACTGTGTGACTCCATTTTTATGACTATGGCAAAGGTAAAATTTTAGGCTTATATACAGCATATAGGGGACTTAGAGATACATAGAAGCTAGAGATGAGTGAACAGTTAGCTAATGAGGTTGAACTCAAATGTAAGGGAGTAGATAGAAGTGAAGGCAGTTCACTAGTGGGTCTCAGTAATATTACCAAATTGAAGGCGAACATAAGTGAAAGGGGTTGTATAGACCTATGAGTCCCACTGACTAACACTACAAATATAAATAAGGTCTTGCATGAACTACTTCAAAGATATGATTCTTGTACAAAGAGTGGTTAAGTTCGGGTATGAGGGAAAACTGCTGTTGCATGCTATGGGCTATGTTTAACAAGAAAACAGCAGTACCACATCAACACACCAGGGGTAAATAATGGGGGGAGGGACAAGAATTAAGGGAAGGTTTAGATTTCCTGTTTGGTAAGGATGTGTTTGTTCTTTATCTTTCTCATGAGAACAATGAAATTATCTAAATTTGACAGTGCTGATGGACCGTGGACTTTGGACATTATACATGATGCTAATGAATGCAAACCAAAATCATTCCAGCCAATCCGAAAGAACACCTAGGGCATTATATAAGATTCTACAAAGGTTCCATGCACTAGGGTAACTTTCCAGAAACCTCCAATCTCCAGATGGGTCCCTGGACCAGATAAGTCCTGAAATCTAGAACATCAGCTAGACCTATCTCCCTATCCCATATTATTGACAGCCCCTTCTAACATGAAAAAGTTAGAAAAGGCATAGCCAAAATACCCTTGAAGAGTGGGAGAAAGATAAAAGATGATGGTGGAGTTATACAGAGAAGGTAGGGTTTAACAAATGAATATGATTGCTGAATCATTGTATTGATATTTCTTTTAATCTCCAGTATCTTAGAGTGGCTAGAAGTAAAAAATTATAATTGTGAAATTGTAACCCATATCAAATTCTGAAATCTGTTCTTCAACTAATTGTTGTGATGTACTTTGAAATTTATTGCTTTCACACAAAAAAGAAAAAAGTTGATTGTGATGATTAAACAATATTTGTTCCTTCTAGTCTCCAATGTTCTGGAGCAGCTAGAAGGAAAAATCTGAGACGATGTTATTGTAGTGCATGAGAAATTTCGGGCTCTATCCTATAACTACTTGTTAAAGAGTGCTTTGAAAACTACTGCTTTTTTCTCTCTTTGCTTTATATATATGTTATATTATACAATAAAAAACGGTTTTAAAAAAGATGTATCAAGTAGAAGGGGAGAAAGAATTCCCTCATAATGATAATTCAATACACTAGCTAAAGCTAATAATTATAAATCCATATTCATCAAATAGTGTGTGCTCAAATTATATAAAAAGAAAAATTAGACTAATTCAAGGAAAAGTTAGCAAATCCAAAATGAATGTAGATGTTTTCAGATACTATTTTCAGTGATTTATAATAGAAGTAGACAATAAATAAATAAATCATAAAATTTGAAGAATGTGATTATCCAGATTGATCAAACATATACATATACAATACTGCATACACTACAAAAACATTTGCTGTTAAACCCATGTGGTATATTTATAAAATTGATCATTTATTTGACATAAAAAAATTCTCAAATAATATCAAAAGACACATAACAGATGGTATGTACCTGATAACACTGTAATTTTAGCTGGAAATTAATAACAAGATAAATACAAAAAATTCATGCTTAAAATCAAGAAATTCAAATAATTAATTCATGGGTTAAAAACCATAAACTTTTAAAATATTTTGAGCTTAATAAAACTGAAAATATTTCTTATAAAAATTTGTAGGAAACAATAAAAGGACTTACATAAAAATGTATCATCTTAAATAAATGAAATACTAATCCATCACAGGAAGTTAGAAATAAGTAATTCCAAAGAAAGATAAGAGATAAATACACAACAAGACGATGAATAAAGGGACAAGTGGTTGAAAAGACTACTGAAGTTAAAACAAGCTGATGAAGAGGGAAAGAGAAAGAGAGAACAGAAATAATCAAATTTTAGTAATGAAAAATCAGGTATCATCACAGATACTGCAGACAAAAGTTTTTAAATTTGAGTTCAATGGATAAATTCATAAAACAACAGAATGGACACAAGAAAAAATGAAATACTTAAATAAGTCTTCTTAATAAATTAATTAAATCATTAGTTTAAAGCTTTTTCTCAAGAAAACTCCAGGTCTAGATTATTTCTAGAGTTCTACCAAATATTCAAAGAGAATAATTCTAAATGAATATAAACTCAGATAATGTAAAAAATGTTTCAATTCTCAACTGATTCAACTGATTTTAGGAAGTGGCCTTGAAAACTGCTAAAAGAAATCACAGAAGGCCTAAATAAATGGGAAAGGGCATACTATGCTCATGGATTGGAAGACTAAATATAGTTAAAGATGTTAGTTCTACTCAAATTAATTTATAGATTCAATGGAGTACCAATCAAAATCTCAACAACTTACTTTGCAGAAGTAGAAAAACCAATAACTAAATTAATTTGGAAGGGAAGGGTGCTTCTAACAGCTAAAAATATCTTGAGAAAATGAAATGAAGTGAGAGGTCTCACAGTACCTGGCTGTAAAGCATCTTTTGAAGTTACAGTGGTCAAAACAGCATGGTACTGACACAAAGATAGATATGCTGACCAATGGAATTGAATAAAATGTTCAGATATAGACACTTTCATATATGGACAGTTTATCTTTGGTAAGGCAGTCAAGCCAACCCACCTGGGACTGAGCAGCCTCTTCAATAAATGGTGCTTAGAAAACTGAATATCCATATGCAAAAGAATGAAAGAGGACCATATCTCACATCTAATATAAAAATTAACTCAAAATAGATCAAAGACCTAATCATTAGAGCTAGGACCATAAAACTTTTAGAAAAAAATGTAGGGAAATATCTTACAAAACATGTAATAGAAGGCAGTTTCCTAGACCTTACATCCAAAGCACAAGTGTTGAAAAAAGAAATAGTTCATTGGGAATTCCTCAAAATTAAACACTTTTGTGCATCAAAAACTTTGTCAAGAAAATAAAAAGGTAGCCTACACAATGGGAGACAAAACTTTGAAACCACATATTAGATAAGGGTTTAGCATCCAGAATATATGAAGAGATTATTCAACTCAACAACAAGAAGAGGAACAACCCAATTGAAAAAATGGGCAAAAGACATGAACAGACACTTCTCAGAAGAGGAATACATTTGGCTTAAATGAATGGCCATTATCAAAAAAACAAACAAACAAACAAACAGAAAATGACAAGTGCTGGAGAGGATGTGGAGAAAGCGGCACATTTATTCATTGTTGGTGTTAATGTAAAATGGTACAACCAATCCTCAGGAAGCTAAGTATAGAATTACCATATGATCCAGCAATCCCATCACTGGTTTTATATTCAGAGGAGCTGAGGGCAAGGACACAAATGGACATCTGCACACCAGTGTTTATAGCAGCATTATTTATGACTTCCAAGAGATGGAAATACTAATGCTTAATGAGAGGGAGGGGTAAGGTGAATGGTATTTATGAGGGTTTTTTTTAAATTTTTATTTCTTTTTTTGGAGTGATGCAAATGTTTTAAAAAATTATCATGGTGATGAATAAACAACTATGTGATGATATTGTGAGCCACTGATTGTACATCATTTATGGAATGCATATGTGTGAATATTTATCAGTAAAAATATTTTAAAAAAAGAAGTAGCCTTGCCAGAAAAGCAAATCTTAGAATAGTAGTAAGAGTAAAGAAAGTTACATGCAAATCTCTTTAATAAACACACATGTAAATATTCTAAACAAAATATTTTCTTCTCAAAAGTATCAAAATATTAAAAGAATATATTATGGCCAAGTTGTGTTCATACATGAATTATAATTTTGGTTCATCATTAGCAAACCAATCAGTGTAAGTTTGTTAAATAGAATAATCAGCATACATAATTTATAACTTCTAAACTAGTAGAAGCTAATAAGAAAATGTTAAAAGGCTTGGTAAACCCAAAAGATAATAGCAAAGGAGGGAGATATTAAATAAAGGAAAAGAAATCACAAAATAAGATTGTAGAAATAATTTCAAATATACCAATAATAATTTCACCTATAAATGCACCAACTTGGCTGGCAAAACAGTGATTTTTGTCATATTGGAAAAAAGCTAATAAGTGAAGAACTATTAGGAAAAGTATATTGTTTATAGATATGGAAGTAAACTTTAAGAACTAAAAACTAAAGCAATTAAAGTATGTTGCCTCTGAGTTGCTTACTGGGAGCAAGAAGCAATTGGGACCAGGAATTTCCTTACAATTCTCTTTCCAGTTTAAGCATTTTAATTAAATGTTTAGAAATAACTACATATCACTACCAATGTTTATCAACATCTAGTTCTCATTCATTTTCAAATTTTCCAACTATTGACTCATTTAGAATGTCTCCTTAAAAGTCCTTGTTTATTTGTTTTCCAATGTTTTTGAGTTTTTGTTCTTTCCTATTGCCTCATAACAATGAAAATAAACTCCATGCCAAAGAGTTTTAGAAGTAACATTAAATTCTGGCTTGCAACATTTTTGGAAATTGCCTATAATGGACTTGTTGCTTAAAAAGTAAGTTTTCCTTATTTGTTCAACAGAAATCACAGTATCCCAAAGACACCCAGATAATTCTTTGGTGACCTCAGAGACTCCTTTTAAGTGACCCTAATGATACTCATTCAAGCCTATCTTTAAGAGAGTAGATGAAAATCAATTAACTGCATCTAAGTGAACTGTAAGAAACTTTCCAAGAAGTAGGATATAAAAAGAAGATTGTGAGCAGAGCAGGAATCATTTATTTACAAATAGATATGTAAGCTTTACTTGGTACAGAGTTTCTGTTTTGGTGAAGGAAAAGTTTTGGTAATGGATGTGATGATGGTAGTACAACATTGTAAATGTAATTAACTCTACCAAATTATGTATTAAAATGTGGTTAGAAGGGGAAATTTTAAGTTGTTTATATATGACTAGAATAAAAATTTCTAAAAAACCATAGGACTGTACACACAAATGATGAACTCTATTGTAAACTATGGACTATAGTTAATAGTATAATTATAATATTGTTTTATCAATTGTAATAAAGATACCACACTAATGCAAAGTGTTAATCACAGAGAAAACTGTGTGTGAAGGGGAATATTAGGGAACTCTGTATTTTCTGCAGGATTTTTCTGTAAGCTTACAACTTTTCTAGTAATTTTTATAAAAAACATGTAAGCATCCAGGCTTTTCCTGGATTAAGTGGGATTATTATATGTGTGTCAAAGGTACCAGGTATGTACACAAAGAAACTTTTATATTATTGTTTATGTTTTTTTTAAAATTGCAATGCTTCTATCAATAGAAAAGGCAATATGGATACAAGATGTTTTTAAAAAATAATCAGTAGCACACACTTATCTAATGATTGACATAAGCCATATGTGCTGATCGAAGTGCTTTTCACACGTTAATTTATTTAATTTTCACAACCAATGAGGTAGTTAATAAAATTGCTCCTATTTAATAAAAGTAAACTGAGGCACAGAAGAAGTTGATAACTGTGATGGTTTGAAACTGAATTAACCCCAGAAAAGATCATGGTCCTAAAGCTAACCCATTCCTGTGGGTGTGGCCTCATTA
Organism: Tamandua tetradactyla; assembly: GCF_023851605.1. Lineage (NCBI taxonomy): Eukaryota > Metazoa > Chordata > Mammalia > Pilosa > Myrmecophagidae > Tamandua > Tamandua tetradactyla. The sequence goes on from NC_135350.1 coordinate 23,924,352, forward strand.
AAAGTAGGATCTTTCGGTGAGTAGGATCTTAAATTAAGATGCGGGGTGTGTCTTAATTTCTTACTGGAGTTCTTTATAAGAGGATAAAAGACTGAAAGAATACACAGAGAAAAGTCCAAGAGAAGGTGAGAAAGAAAAATCAGAGGATCTGAAAGAGAATCAGTCAGAAGCTGAAAGCAACAAAACCCAGGAGAGAAGGATTGCATGCTAACGATATGAATTGCCATGTGACAGAGGAATACTAGATTGCCAGAACCAGGAGAAAACATCACCTATTGATGCCTTGATCTGGACATTTTCACAGCCTGAAGCTGTAAACTTGTAAGTTAATAAATCCCCATTGTAAAAGCCAATCCATTTGTGGTATATTGCATTTTGTCAGCTTTAGCAAACTAAAACAATAACTTACCCAAGTTCACCCTGATGGTGAGAGATGGAGCCAGGTTTGAACACATGCAGTATAGCTCTTAACCATTACAATATAGATGTAACATATAAACATTATGGAAAGTTAAGAAAATAAAGAAAAAAGCCTCCCATAATCCCTACTTTATAAAAGATAACGTTTTGTAAAGTCTCTTCCCATCTTTTCCACATTCATGATTTTGTGCTGTGATTGCTGTAGTACATTAATTGAAACAGATTTTATCAGTTAGCATATTATAACTATCTTTCCCTGTTGCTGAAAAATCATTATAATTTGGTTTATGGAATAATTTACTTAATTGCTTTATTGTTATATGTAGGCTGCCTCAAATATTTTATATTATACATACACATAAACCCACTCCCAGAATCTTCATGAACATAACTTTAACAGTATTTCTTATTTTCTTAGATAAGGTATTTAGAAGTAGAAGCAGAATTAAAAGTGACTTTTAAAACCCTCTCTTTTCCTTTCAAACACATAAATTATTTATGTTTTCTAAGCATTTTGCGTTAAGCCATTAGTCTTTAAACTCAGCAATAAACTAAATCCCACCCCTTAATCCTCCCTCTTAATAAATCAGTGTCCATTACTGAATGGCTCTACATGGGGGTGACAGATTAGAAGCCCCAATTTGTAACGTCCTTAAAAATCACCAATCTTCCTTTTTTAAAGCTGACAACCATGTTCTCAAGTTTCTTTCTTGGACCCATGGGTTTTTTATACAGAAGCATTTGATTTCTGCCAGCATAAAAGAGGCCCTTTGTTTTGCCAAAGGAAGATTGAAACTGATTATTTTAATTGTTTGAAGTACATTCTACCAAGAAGTTTCCTAGCCACAGCTGGAAGAAGCAAAGCCATAGTGGCACTATACTCATTTTAATTGTTTACTCTGCCCTCAAAGCTAAAAAGCTGAAGCTCCAGGCATTCAAACTTTTTTTTTCCCAATGTGCTGAATTACTGAACCAACATAAGCTCTCATACAATATAAACAATTTGTTTGCTCTGGGTCTGGTATTTTGTGAAAGGCCAGAGAAGACAATTTTAGAATTCGAAAGACACTTTAAAATATTTGTCTCATCCATCTTCTTATTTTACAAATGAGGAAAGTGAGGCCCAGAAAGTTCCCTAGAATTACACAAAGAATTAATGGCAAAGTAAGGCCAGAACTGAATCTTCTCTGCTTCCTCTGTGTCTCAGGAGGTTTGAAAACTGGTACCAAGGAAGTTCAGAAAGACCTAAAACTGAAAGGTATCATAAGAATTAGGCTCCATCAAGAATATATACTATTGAATTAAAAGTTCAGGAAAGGAGAGAAAAACACATTCTTAAACTTAATCCACGATTATGGGTGTGAGCACACTTGAAAAGCAGGACATTTTGATGAGGCTATTTCTGTTAAGGTGTGGCCCACCTCAATTAGGATGGATTCTAATTCTATTACCTAGAAGAGAAGGGAGAGGCCAGAAGAGCTGCCATGTGCACAGTTATGTGACAGATAAGCTCAGGACCAAGGGTCACCAGCAGCCAGCCCCATAACACCAGATTTCAGGAAGAATAATGCCTTAATGATGCTTTGATTTGAAAGTTTTCCTAGCCTCAAAACTGAGCTAATAAATGCCTTTGTTTAAGCCAATCCACTGTATGGTATTTGCTTGAGCAGCCAAGGAAACTAAAACAATCAGTTAATAAACTAGTGATGTGTCTTGGTCATCATATGGCCAAGATCATAGGGACATGATAATAATTTAGGTCATAGGAACTATTGTTAGGTTGACCCATTGTACTATATGTGGTAATTGAGCTTTCTTGAAAGTTTAAGATAGCGCCTATGATTAAACTGATTTAATTTTATTCTTGAAGGAATATTTTTTAACACAGGTAGAGTTTATGAGTTTAAGTTTTTAATCCCTAAAAGCTGGAAGATATTACCAGAGATAAAGACATGCCTTTGAAACCTTAAAAAGGTATGCCATCATTAAAATACAGTGCTACTGAGTATAATGCATGGAGAAATTATGTCAGCTTGATAAAAATACAAAATCTCAGCCAGAACTAGATCTGTCTGCCAGTTGAGCCAAGAATCCCTGTTTTAACAAGTTCTTCTGGTGATTTCCATGCATGCTAAAATTTAGGAATTATCATTCTATTAGAAAAGTTTACAACCTTTGTTGTACCTTGGGATCACCTGAGGAAATTTTAACAATACAGATGCCTGCATTCCATTCCCTGATTCACATTTAATTACTCTGGGGTATGGCTTGAGCATTATCATAGCTGAGAATCACAATTCTAACAATTCATTTGGAACATTTGTGCTGGTTCTTTTTTTGTGAATTTATTGAAACTATGACTTGGCCTACTCAGCACCTCCAAGGTTTAGAACAGGAGGCTATAAAATGGGGGAGACACTGGGGTATAGGCATAAAATATTAGAACTTCCATTTTTATTTATTTAAATTCCATCCTTTAAAAATGTACTTGCCTATGCTTATGAGATGTATAACTAAGCAGAGTAATACACGTATATAATTTATGAATATCATTAAATATATATTGGACACATACTCATTTTTTTTAATGACCAGAGTTCATGACTAGTATAATGGTCTTCAAAACTAAAAGTTGCATGAGAATTATCTGGAAAGCTTGTTCAAAATTCAGGTTCCTAGAACTATTCCCCTGCTGGAGGTAAATTCAGTAAGCTGAGTTGGGGCTCCAGAATCTGCATTCATGGCATACCGAAATGAATACACGTAAATGCTCCATAAACCACTTGTGCTAGTTTTCCAGACTGCTATGAACAGCGTCACACAGTGGGCTGGTTTGAACAACAAACATTTATTAGCTTGTGGTTTCAGGGACTAGAAGTCGAAAATGAAGGCATTGGCAAGGTAACTTTCGCCCCAGAGTCTGCAGTGCTCTGGCTTTCTGCAATACTTAGGGCTCCTTGGTTTGCATCTCTGCTTCCTATCACATAGAGATCTCTCACTCTCCTTGTGTCTGCTCCTCCAGTTTCTGCTGACTTCTGGCTTCTTCCTATGTGGACTTTTCTGAATTCTGGCTTCTAATTTCTTCTAAGGTTTCCAGTATCGTGGATTAAGACCCAGCCTGAGTCAATTGTCCACACCTTAACTAAAAATAACAACTTCAGAAGGTCTGTTTTACAAGTGGTTTCACACCCACAGGAATGTTGATTAAGATTAAGAATGTATCTTTTGTAGGGGTACAAATACAATCTGCCACACCACTCTTTAAGAAACACTGGTTTAAAAAACAGGACCTATTGTTGTTATAGCAAAAATACATAAATCTATCTGGAAAAACAGAATGCCCACTCCAGGCCTCAAAAGTGGTAGTACCTCAATGGGATAATCATGTTCAACGTCACTAACCTTAGCTCTGAAGGATAACAGCACACTCAGAAGGGTTTAGTTTCCCAGGGCAAACTCTGGTTATGGAGACAGCTGTGTAACCAAGAATATTAATGGATCGTAGCTTTACAATGAGAAGTATAGCTTTTAGCAGACTACAGTGTCTTTATTGGTTGTCAATACAGTATTGCCCTGCAGAAAACCATGTTTGGTATGCCAAATTATTATTATAAGTTTTGCATCTTTAACCTCGATGAACAGGTGGAGCACAGGGGATTTTTAGGGCAATGTAACTATTCCGTATGATACTGTAATGGTGGATACATGACATAACACATTTGTCAAAATCCACACAGCCATATAACACAAAGAATGAAACTTAATGTAACTATGAACTTTAGTTATTAATAATGTATCAATATGGGTTCATCAATTGTAACATATGTAACACACTAATAAAAGATGCTAATAATAAGAGGGAAACTGCTTATAGAAGATGAGGGGAAATTTGAGTACTCTATACTTTCTGCTAAAATTTTCCCTCAACCTAAAACTTCTCTAAAAATAAAGTCTACTAAAAATCCATCAATATGAATCTCCATATGAACAAACTGAAGAGGAAAATTCATATGATTATCTCAATACATGCAGAAAAAGCATGTAATAGATTTTGGTAAAATCTATGATCCATTTCTAACTTTAAAAAAATCTCTCAGAAAAAAACAGAAATAGAGAAGAACTTCCTCAATCTGATTAAACACATCTATATAAAACTTAAAAGTAATACCATACTTAATGGTGAAAGACTGAATGCCTTTCCCCTGGGATCAGGAATCAGGCAAGGTTGTTTTCTTTCACTATGTATGTTTAAAATGTACTGGAGGTATGATGTTCGTGAAAATGTAAAATGGTACAACCACTTTGGAATACTGTTTGGCAGCTTCTTAAAAGTTAAATTTATACTTAAAATATGACCCAACTGTTGCACTCAGAAATATTTACTCAAGAGAAATGAAAGCATAAGTCCATACAAAAATTTGTACACAAATGTTCCTAGGAGCTTTATTTGCAGTAACCAAAAATATCAGATAACCCAAAGGTACATCAAAGGGTGAAAGGAGAAACATACTGCAGAAAATGTATGCAGTGGAATACCACTTGGCAATAAAAGGGAATAGACCATTCATACACTCAACAACGTGGATGATGCTTAAAGGCAATATGCTGAGTGAAAAATTTCAGACCAAAAGAAAAATGCTGATGACATTATTTCATTTATACAACATTTTAGAAAATGAAAACTTATCTGTAGTGACAGAAAGACCTAAGACCCAGGCCTTACCATTCCATGAGTTTTTTTTCCTCTTGCCATAGAACCAGTTTTGTGGAGCCGATGTTCCTTCTAAGATAGTCAAATGAATATCATAGTTCTCTTTCAGAAAGTTATTTAACCAGTAGGATGTAAATCTGGAGCTGCTTCCAACCATCTTACCACCATGAGTGGGAGTCAGTCTGAGAAGGAAGCCATGTTCTGCATTTTCACATTAAAACCTTGCAACCACTCCATGAGATAGATATTATTCCATTTTTCAGATAAAATAAGAAAACTGAGAGATTAAAGAGTTACACAACTAGCAAATGGCAAACGAGGGACCTGAGCCTACATGCCAAATTTCATGCCCATTAATTGTTATTTGAGGTAAAAAGGAAACACAGTAAAGACCCATAATTTTAGATTTTTCCATCTTCCAATGAAAACTCGACATTGGGTGAATCAGGATAATTCCTATATTTTCAATATATCTAATCAAGAAAAAAAATTGAAGTTAACGGTTTTTATTTTCAAACTATAGTATACATTATACAAATTGCTGTTGGTTACTGTTCATACATGGATATTTATAAGGATATAAAAAATAGTCAATTAAAATACAGATTGAGAAAATAACTGCTATTAAGAATAAAAAAACAAAGCAGGAAAATATAATCTTTTAAGCAAGAATTACACATACACAAAATCTTACACATGCAGAATCATTTGAGATGCTCTGTATGCATTATAACATGAAAATCTGAATAAACAGAGCCTCATTAGGCGTATGCAGGGAAAAAGACCACAGAATGTTATATTAACCTAGGAGACCTGACTAGGTTAGTTTTCTCCTTAATACTGAGCAGCATAATTTGAATGTCAGTGTATTGCAAAAGAAATGCTTTAAGTTCTGCTGTATAGTGGCCATTATGCAAAAATGATCCTTCTTCGTCTAGCCTAGTTTGGTTTGCAAAATTAGATATGCTCAAGCATGTTGTAGAAATTCCCTAAAATCATTCTATAATGAATACAAACTTAGTACAACTGACAGGGGGAAGTTAGCAAAAAAATTAGTGATTGGTGCAGAGAAACCGAAATATCCAAATATAGAAATACGTTTTCTTCAAATGAAAGTAGAAATTGAAAATAATTACAAACGAAAGATATTGCTAGCTTATAAGAATACAAAACACGTGGATTTATATGTGGATGTCTCTGATCTAAAGAAATCATCCATTATGTTCCAAAAGCAAAGGGCTTTTCCTCTTTCACATTTAGAATATTAAGATGATCTATTAGGAATTCCTTTTTCCATATTCTAAAAGAAGATGCACTTGCCAAAGTCACTAGATCTTTGATGTATTCAATTCATTAAGTATAAATTATTGCACTTTATACCTACTCAAAGTAAGAAAATCTCCATTTCTTGAACAATTATTAAATTCTAGGTATTGTTCTAAGGGCTATATTAACTTACTTACCAATCCTCACAACAACTCTATGTGGTAAATAGTAGCAGGATCCTCATTTACAAATAAGAAACTGAGGCCCAGAGAAGTTAAGTAAGTTGTCTGAGGTCACAGAGCTGACAAATGCTAAACATATTACCACTATGCTAACTCTATAGATGATTGTATGTGTGTGTGTGTTTGTATGTTTTGTGTGTATGTTTTTAAGTTTCTAGATTCTGTATTCTGAGAAATGATGCATACAGTAGAAGAATTATCTTTATTTTAATGCTTCCCATGACCACATCACCCACTAAGAAACAAAAAGTTAAAGGCAAGAGATAATATAATTCGAATTGGATGTTCAACAAGAGCATCTAACCAAATTTTTTCTCTTGGTTTCTATCCCACAGTCTGTCTCTATGTTTGTTTCTCTCTGCCTCTTTCTTTACACTCCTCTCTCTGGAAGTTTAAATTCACAAAAAAGTTTGATTCTCACAGAGTTAATGAATCCTTAATACCAAGAAAAGTACAGCAATAGAAATGGATATGGAGTATCTGAGACCCCATAATGTAAAGTTTGCCCAGGCACCAGCTTTTGAAAGTTTGACAACCAAGCCATCAGTGTTACTCTGCTTTCCTCAAAGTCCTCTAAGTGTCGAAGAGACCTGATTTTCCAGACTTTCCAACATCTTCTCATAATAAGCACCTATGACCTTTGGTACCCTAAGGCAATTGGAAATTATCTGTCCTGGAGATTATAAACAAATAAATATACTTACTAATTAAGATCTTTTAAAAATTGAGCTTTACAAAACCATTCTTAATTTTTTTTTCAAGTAACTTTAGTAAATTACTTTGCACAGCTATGTTCTTTCTTTTGTTTTGATGCACATTTCAAGATTCCTCTTTTACTTAACCATGAAGATCAGAAAGGAGTAGCTATCACTGCAAGGGAACTGAGAAGAAAATGAAAAAAGGACACAGTTCTGAATCGGAATTATCAAAAAGCAACCCCAAAATTTCCAAAATGAATGTATCCCCAACCACTAGCCACCATATAATTTCCATGGGTAAAAAATAATCAAGACAAGCATTAATAACTTTCAAAATATTTCAGTAAGGCAAATATCAAGTGGAGGAACAATCGGAGGCACCCAACAAGAAAGGGCAAAACATAATTTGCTGCAACCGTTATTTTTGTTTGTTTGTGTGTGTGTGTGTTTTTTTAAGAAAAATCAGGAATCTTATTTTCAACAGAAGATGTGGTTCTGTAGACTACAAAGGGAGTGATGACTAAACACCTAATATTGTCTGCAGTGCTTTCCTGAAGTTGTTGAAGAAGCTGTTTTCTCATTCTTGTGGATATAGTGAGAAATAAACCATGTACAATTTGCTGACGAGGTCAGCCCTCAAATGATCTGGAGTGACTATAGTTGTGTTTTTTCCCCTAGTTTTAATTTTGAAATATTTTCAAATTTATAGAAAATTTGCAAGAATAGTACAGACCTTCCATATATACTTCATCCAAATCTACCAAGGATTAATATTTGTCACATTTGCTATATTTCCTCTCTTCTACATATATTATCACTGGTTTTCAACCATTAATTAGCAAGTTGCAGATTCCTAAATATTTCAGTGTATATTTCTTGAGAACAAGGACATTCAATAACAAGTATTTGTGGGTGTTTTTAGTTTTTGTTTTTCTGCCCTAAATCTAAAGCTGTTACAAATTAGACACTGAGCTCAAGATAAATATTGTAATTTTTTAGCATAACAGTAATTTATGTTTATCTTTTTAAACTTTTTATTGTATAGTATACCATATATACAAAACAAAGAAATAAAAAAGCAATAGTTTTAAAGCACTTTTCAACAAGTAGTTACAGGACAGTCATGGGCTACCATATGATCCTTCATATTTTTCCTTCTAGCTGCTCCAGAATATAGGAGGTGCAACTGTTTTTTAATTATCATGGAGAAGAGGTGTTTTTTTTTTTAAAAATTGTGTTCCTCTCATCTGATAATGAAAAAAACAAAAACAAAACTACTTCTTCATGAGCAGCTTTAGCTACTGGTGAAATGCGGGGAGGTCAAAAGCTCAAGCTACAATGACATCTAAATATACAATAAAAATACTGAGCTACTGAAACGCATATGTGATCCCACAGTAAAGACTGGAGCTGCAACTAAATTTCCAAATCTCAGTAGATTGTCCGCCCCCTCTGGTATAGCCTGGCAATATTTACCAGAAACTACATTCTTTTGGTTGCAAATACGGGGAATAAGGTCAGACCATGGAAAAGCCACAACCCCCCTCCTCAACTAGGCTAAAAAGTAGCATGCTCAGTTTATTTAAACAAGATAAAGTGAGGTGGGAAGAGGTGGGAGTAATTTGAAATGTAAATGTCAACTAACTATAAGTATGTTATCACACTGATTTTAACAGATCCTTTTCAATTAAGAAACAAGTAATAATATCAGTGACCAAACTGCCTGCTACTTTATATACATTAGCTAATTTAATTTCTACAATAACCCCATGAGCAGATATTGCTTTCTACATTTTACACATGAAGCTCAGTTTTTTGACCAGAAACACAAAGCTAGTAAGTGACAAATTCTAACACCAAAACCCATGGGTTTTTCTATTATATTACACTACCTCTCACAGTAGGTGCTAAATAAACAGTAATAAATAAAGAAGTTAACAAACATCTGCTGAGTAAAACATGCCAAAAGCTTCAGTCACAAAATGTTATATGCTCTGTGGAAGGTGCGATGTGTTTTCCTATAGGACTTTTATGTCTGCAAACAAGAATTTAAGAGGCAGATGAAGTCTATCTACTATTTCTTAGCACAGATTATTCTGTCTTCAATAAAAATCAATTGCTTAACCCCTTTGTCTTACTTTCTTAACAGGAAACTGTTAATTCCCTTCTCTAGACCCTGCCCACCCCTTTCCTAGACAGCTATAACCTCCTTCCCGCCAGTCTCCTAACATTATGGCCAAAGTTCTTTTCCATGCCTGCCAATTTCATGTTCTACTTTAATATAAAATCACCAAGGTTTCCCGTGGCTCTACTAATTACAGAAATGTGCGTTGTTCCCTTCAGGAGCTCACTTCGCCCTACCTGCCTGTTCCTTCCATGGCTATAATCCAGCTATATTACATATTATGGAGGGTCCTAGACAAGCTGGCTCCTTTACATCCCTCTTTGCCCCAAAGATTCATGCAAACTACTCCAAGTCGTATTTGCAGGGTGAGTTGTCAAAAAAGAAATGCCAGGTTGGCAAAGTGCTTTCTTGCTTTTTATGAAGTCCTTAGAATAGATCTCCTTCAAGGTGAGGCCATATCATTGAATTTGGCAATCAGTTTGTGGCTGAGGGGCCATTCCAGATGGTTTGCTAAACTGGATTTTAGTCCAAAACTGACATGTGACACTGCATTCTAGCAAAAGGAGCATTCCCGTTAAAAAAGAAGTCGGCCTTTGGTTTGTCACCTTCCCTCCATTATCAGCATCCTTACTTGTTTTCAAACCTATACTTCAAAGAGAAACAGCTCCAATTGCAGATTGGGAGATGGTAGTCTTCTGTGCCAGGAAATGTTCTTTTCTATTCACAGTCACCCTCAGCCAACCTGCCATGAGTTTGTTAATTTATTTTGTATGGCTGCCACTGTGACAGCCAAGGAGCCAGCCAAATTACTCAAAAGTTCACCTTTGGTATCACATCACAATGTGTGCAAGGACACTTGCGGTGTCTCTTATGTTCTTTGTGTATGGTTGGCGGGGGCTGGGGGCTGATGACAAGCTGTAAAGACACAGAAGTGCCAGTGTCCATATTTGTTGCTTTCTTGTAGGAACTTGCTTAAAAAGGAAAACACAAAACGGAGCCAAGAGAAAGACTCTGCCAACGTCATGTGAGCTCTTGGATTCAACCGTGCCTGAAGACAGACCCGTCGCTGGACTTTCTAGTGAAGCAAGCCAAAAAATTCCTATGTGCTTTTTTAGCTTAAGCAAGGTCAGTTGGAATATTTTTGTCCCTTGCAATTGAAGGAGCTTTAAATAATAAACAGTGCAGTTGACAGGAAAGATGACTGTGTGAGGTGTATTTCTCAATAGGAAACAGATGGCACTCTCAAATTGGATAATTTTAGGAGGTTTTTTTTTTATGAAAGTTCTATTTACAAAGATGTAGGTAGTGTGTATAGGAACCCCAGAGGATGATGCACTAACTCAGAATAGATAACAATAGCGCTATGAACACCCTTAGGTATGAAAGGACAAGGGGAAGCAGTTACCAGAGCACAAAAGAGAGATGCATGTAGAAAAGTGACCTTGAAAGAAGCGGTGAGGTTGAGTCAAGGGATATAGCAGGCTTAAAATGAACTCAGAGGAAAAGAGCCAGGGGAAGAAACACACTGATCTCATTCTCCTTCCCAGTTCTGATCTCCTGCTTGGGCTCCCTACTGGTCACACTCAGCTGAAAGTCAGAGACCAAAGACACCTGTGATGTAATCCATATGAATCAGTCTCCCCCAGCAAGAACAAGATTCAGAAGAATGAACGTTGTTCTGTAGGTTCACATGGAGGATATTCAGCACAATCCACATGCTTTGTCTCTCACTCTCCACTCTTGTCCTTTATCCAGTTAAAAAATACATATTCTCATCACAGTAGACTTATGAAATGCCATCAACTCTCATGTCATCGTGGAGTGATGTCAATTTCATCACACCATCACCAGTTTTTCAAGGTCACTACTGAGTGTAATTGTTGTGCGGAGTCTGTCTTCCTTCTGGTGCCAAGGAAACATGGAGGTCTATCCATAAATCAGCCCATGTTGTTTCCTCTACAATTCACTAGCTGTTGTTTACTTCCCATGAAGTCAAGTGAGAGGGTGAGGAAGAGATGGCAAAGAAGTAGAAACAGGTTCTGTAGAATTCTGAGTCATCTGCTCTTGTAGTTTATGAATATGTTTGGGACTGAACTTCCATATACTATTTCAATTTAGTTTTGTTAGTTTTATAGTTGTGTATGTCTAAATCATTAAATTCTAAATTCTGTGGATCAGGTAATGCCTTGTATATGATGGACAGTTCCAATTGTGTAGTTTTTTACATCTCCTGATCAAGTATCCACTGTCCACCAAGGCCCAACAGCCAATGAGGAGCTGTTTTCATAGGTAAAATAGTTGTCAGTAAAGTGTGGCTTTATTCCATACCCTGTCAATCTTTGCTATTGATTTTCCTGTTGAATTTGCCAGAGGCTCAAAGAGCATCTCTGTCAGCTATTTATTACTTTATTAAATACACTGAGTTATGAAGTCAAGATAACAAAATAATCTGTACTGCAATATGGACCTGTTGCTGAGTCCATTTGTCTCACAAGTCCCACTTAAAACCTATAGATTACAAATAAATGTGTGGGTAGGCCATACCCAAATTATATACATTACCTACAAAATCCTAACCGATCCTTCAAGTGCACCTTTTACCAAAGGGCAGGTGGTACAAGTGTAGTGACTTATTTGTTCTCTTCAGAAAGAGCACCACATTATGCTTACTGGGCCCTTGTAGATAATGATATTTCAGATCCTGAAATTTCATTTTTCCCTACCCGTAGAATAAATTATTCATCTGGAGTGCTTGCTATTTCCTTCTTATCAGATCCAGTTAACATAGTTTCCTCATTATGTAATAGATGAGAAAGATGTTCTGTGAAATAACAAGATCAAGCGCCATACAGATTATGCTATAGCATAGAGTAGGAGAATCGGCATAGCCTAGGGGCAAGAATGGTATATATAATAACGGCATTCTGCAGTCCTGGCCATGAAAATACAAATTGCTTCTGATTTTTCTTACTGATTGAAATAAAATGGAACCACAGCTGCACATGTAGTCACCATATGACTGAGTTTACTATAATCTACTGTTTTTCTCCTATGATATATTTGCACCAATAAAACAGGTATGTTTTATAATATATGGTAAGCATAATTATTACTTCAATACTCTAATTTATTATAGTGACACTAATCTCTGCATTAATCCCAAGAATATGACATTGAATTTGACTTATCTTGTTGCTGGTCCAGAGGCTTCCACTTGAATGTCATGTCTACCATGACATTCCCCCCACCATAGGTCAAGGAAAAATGTGAGAATTTTACCTCTAATAAGTATATTAATTCCTCTAAGCTTAATTGTAGTATTTATCTCTAGTCTTCCTAGAGTTATTATTAGACAGATTAGGTTCAGGATTCCATCGATCATCTGGTTTCTATAAGTTCCTTCTTATTGGAACACAGAGTTATTTTTGGTCTCTGAGGATTAGCTTCCGTTCACAGACAATGTGTAATAACCCTCAGAAAGTCCAAGACATTTAACTCTCCTCGTGCATAATCACTGTGGTAAATAGCCTCAGATCTTCCTAAGTCTTAGGGATAGATTTACAGGATTGTAAATATGATAGACTACAGTTCCATATTACAGTGTCTTTCCTCAAAGGGACCTGGACACGCCTTCAGTCAAGAGCCTCCAGGTATTTGAACCAATTTAGATCTAGGAACTGGCATAATGCTTATTTCAAAAAAAAAAAAAGGCATGAAGTTTACTTCAAAGATTTGATTTAGGTTCTGCATAGTGGACCTAAATTTTTCGCCTACAGATGTCAAACTTTTTTTTTAATTGTTTTGATGAAAAGTTGGTCCTTTGGATCCTCCCAAAGTGTATGATTGAAAAGTGGTGTTTTTTTTTAAATATATTTATTCCAATATTCTCACCTTCCTTAGCCTTCAGACTCTTCCCTCTGCAATATGCTGGCGAAGTTCCACATGAGTCTAGAACACAATTAGCCAATCTAGCAGACTCTTAGTGCCACTTCCAGATCCTGGAGAAGACATATTAAATCTACCTTGAAAGTTAGGAGAAAATCATTCCCAGAATTCCATTTTGAGACTTATTTCCAATGGCCACTTCCATTACCAGTAACTAATGATTACTGCATTATTCAGAGTCACAGCAAGAAAGAGATGGCATGTTCACATTAGGATAATACAAGGAAGGTTTATTCACAAAAGACAAGATAAGATATAGGAAGAACCACAAGTTATAGTGCATTAGTCTCAGGTTATTTGTTACCAACTACAGGTCCAACAGTGGCAATGAGGGGAGTTATCAGAACATCAGCTATCAGAATCTGGAAGCAGAGATAGAAAGATAGAAGTCCACTGTGAGAGGGTCTGGTGAAAGAGCGTTCCAGTCAAAAGGTACAATAAGCACAAAGGCTTGAGGCTGGAGCAGGCCTGGTTTTTGGAAGAAGAGCAAGAAGGCCAGTGCCTGAAGTAGAGTGAACAAGAGAAAGACGATTAGGTATGAGGACAGAGAACAGAAAGATTGTATACATTGTTGGATTCATATGTCATTGTAAGGGCTTTGGTTTTTACTGTCCACATGATAGAAGGATTCTAGGAGGACCGAACAGATGAATGAAAAAATCTGATTTATATTTTAAAAGGTTCACACAGAAATCACTATGATGACAACATATATGGAGACTAGTTAGAGGATGATTACAATGATTCAGGGGAAAGGAAGGGTGGCTTGGACCAGCTTGATTATTGTAGAGGTTGCACAAAGTGGTCAAATTCTGAATATATGTTGAAAGGTAAATATCATACAGAAGATGATGGAATAGGATAGGCTGAATATACCCTTGCTCTAAGGAACAGCTAGAGAAATGACAGAAAAGCGACTGGGACAGCAATTTCAGGGTACAAATGACCTGAGAAGGTCTTCTACACCACATAGGTAGGTATTGGATGAAAAAGCTGAGGACTTGTGATGCAAAGAACCAAAGACCATCCAGCTTGTACAAAGAGCTTAACACTCTCTTTCTAAACAGAGGTCTGGAGCCCTCAGGAGTGCAGGCAGAGAAGCGAGGACTAGGAAGTAAGCCAAACTGCATTCCTTGAAGGCACCACAACCATGTGCCAAAGCCTGCCACCTCCCACTCAGCCCCCACGCACCCAAGCCCTGCCCCCCAGTGCCCCAAGAACCCCTGCCCCATCCCTTCCACCTCCCATCTACCATTCCAGTACCCTGCCTCCCAATTACAGCCTGCACATCCATGGACCCATGCCCCTCCACCCCTCAACACATTCATGTGTGCATCTGTACCCTGCTTCCATCCCACTCATACAGGAACCCACACTCTCCACCCACCACAACATATGCCACACCCACCCCACTGCGATCTATGCACCTGTATCTTGACACCTGTGCCCCATGCACACGTGCATCTGGTGACCTAGTTACCCAACCCCAGCACCCCTGACCCTTGCCCCCACCTGCCTGCATCCTGACCCCCATGACCTGAACCTTGCACCCCAGTTCCCATGACCTTCATGCTCCATGCTTTCTTGTGCCCTGCCCATGCACCTGCCCCTAAGCACTCATGCCTCACCCTCCCACTCCACACACCCTTGCACACACCTGCAATCCATCCCCCCATGTACTCCACATCCACACACCCTCACAATCTGCCTCCCTCCTACCACACAGTGCATCTGTGTCCCCCATGCTGTACTTCAAGGCATGTCCAAGACCCCAGGCTCCAGCGCCACCCTTTGCAAAACTGTGTCCTGCACCTCATGCTTCTGGGCACCAGAATAGCACCCCTATCCCGCATCTAGCCATGCACTATTCCCCACACCTCACCCCTTACCCATCCCACAAATACAAAACCTTAGACTACTGAGGGAAATCAACTTCCAGAGTAATCCTATCAAGATTTCTAAATGCCTCCAAGGCAACAGAAAATCACAAAGCTTATGATGAAGCAGACAGATATAGACCAGCTTAATGACCAAATTAAAGCATAAGAGGAGAACCAAACATTGTAACGACTAATAAAAAATGTTCATACAATTCTACCAAATAAATTCAATTGGTTGGCTAATGATGTAAAGGAGATCAAGAAGACACTAAAGAGCATAAAGAAGAATTTGAAGAATAAGTAGAAAAACAGCAAATATCAGAGAGATGAAAGATATGGTAGACCAAATAAAAAATATACTAGAGGCACACAATGGCAGATTTGAAGAGGCAGGAGAAAGAATAAGTGAAACAAAGGACAAGATAATTGACTTCAAATGTACAAAAGAACAAATGGCAAAAAGAGATGGAAAAAAATTGAATTAGATCTCAGGGAAATGGTAGACCTCATGGAACACAGAAATACAAAAATTGTCAGTGTTCCACAGGAGAAGAGAAGAGTAAAAAGATAGGAAGATTAGTTGAGGAGATAATGGGGGGATCTTCCCAACCCTTATAAAAGATATAAATTTGCAAATCAAAGAAGCCTAATGAACACCAAATAGAATAAATCCAAATAGACCTACCCCAAGACATATACTAATTAGTCTGTCAAGTTTTTGAAGAGAAGCAGAAAATTCTGAAAGCAGCAAGAAAAAAGTGATCTACATGCAAGGAAAACCACATAAGACTGAGCTCATACTACTCAACAGGCACCATGGAGGCAAGAAGGCAGTGATACAATATCTTGAAGATCCTGAAAGAGAAAGATTTCCAGTCAAGAATTCTGAAATCAGTCAGATTGTCTTCAAAAGTAAGGGAAAGATTAAAATTTTCACAGACAGGCAGAGGCTGAGAGAATTTGTCCACAAGAGACCAGCCCTACAAGACACATGAAAGGGAGCTCTGTTAGCTAAAAAAAAAAAAAAAAAAAAAAGACAGAAGAGAGAGGTCTGCAGGAGGGCACAGAAGTGAAGAGTAACAGTAAAGGTAACTTAAAGCATGAAAAGAGAAAATGGGAAAAGAACATATAGATCCAACAAATAAAATCCAAAGGATAAGATGGTAGATTCAAGAAATTCCTTTATAGTAACAACTTTGAATGTTAATGGACAACATTCACCAAAATAACCAATTAAAATATACAGATTGGCAGAATGGATTAAAAAATATGATCCCTCTATATGCTGTTTACAAGAGGCTAACCCAAGGATACAAGTAAGTTAAAGTGAAAGAATGGAGAAAGACATTCCACGCAAGCTGTAACCAAAAGAAAACAGGAGTAGCTATACTAATATCAGACAAAAAAAAAAACTTTAAATGCAAAGAAGTCATAAGTCACAAAGACACTACCCATTAATAAAAGAGACCATTCATGAAGAAAAAATAATAATCATAAATGTTTATGCTCCCAATCAAGGGGCTCCAAAGTACATAAAGCAGACATTAGCAAAACTAAAGGGTTATAGATGTTTCAACAATAATAGTGGGAAACTTCAATACACCACTCTACTGTATGGGCAGAACAACTCAACAGAGGATCAACAAGGAAATAGAGAACTTAAACAATTTGATAAATTAATTAGACCTAACAGACATATATAGATCATAACATCCCAAATCACTAAGATATACATTCTTCTCGAGTATTCATGGACTGTTCTCCATGTTGGATCATATCCTGTGGCACAAAGCAGGTCCTTATAAATTTAAAAAGATTGAAATTAGTCAAAGTACTTTCTCCATTCACAAGGGAAATAAGCTGGAAATCAGCAACCCCGAAGAACCAGAACTTCCACAAATACATGGAGATTGCACTCTTAAACAACCAGTGGGTCAAAGAAGAAATTGCTAGAGAAATTGGTAACTATCTGGAGAGGAATGAAAATGAGAATATGACTTATCATAACTTATGGGATGCATCAAAGGTAGTGTTGAGAGGGAAAATTATCACCCTAAATTCTTATATTAAAAAAAGAAGAAAGGGCAAAATTCAAGGACATATCTGCTCACCTGGAGGAACTAAGAGAAAGAACAGCAAATTAACCCCAAAGCAAAGAGGAGAAGATAAATAAGAGAGATTAAAGCAGCATTAAATGAATAGAATAAAATAACAACAGAAAGAATTAATTTAAAAAAATGTTGGTTCTTTGAGGAAATCAATAAAATCACTGGACCCTAGCAAGGCTGACAAAGAAAAAAAAAGAGAGGATGCAAATAAACAAAATCAGGAATGAGAGAAGTCAGTAAATGGATCCTAAAGAACTAACTAAAAGAAATCATAGGAGTACACTAAGAGCAACTATATGCCAACAAACTAGACAATTTAGATGAAATGTACAAATTCCTGGAGACACATGAACAGGCTACACTGACTTGAGAAGAAATAAAAGATCTCAACAAACCAATTAAAAAGCAATCACAAGTAAAGAGATTCAAAATCATTAGTCATCAAAACTCTTCCTACAAAGAAAAGCCCAGGGCCAGATATCTTCACAGGGGAATTTTATCAAACATTCCAAAAAAAAAAAAAAAGACTAACATCAATCCTTCTCAAACTCTTCTAAAAGATTAAAAGATTGAGGAAAAAGAAACACTACCTCATTCATTTTATGAAGTTAACACCACTCTAAAATCAAATCCGGGAAAAGATGCTATAAGAAAGGAATACTACAGACCAGTCTCCCTAATGAACATAGATGCAAAAAGTCTTAACAAAATACAAGCAAATTGAATCCAATGACACATTAAAAACATTATACACCACAACCAAGTAAGGTTTATACCAGGAATGCAAGGGCGGTTCAACATAAGAAAACCAATCAATATAATACAACACACTAATAAATCAAAAGGGAAAAATCACATGATCATCTTGATTGATATTGAAAAAGCATTTGACAAAATTCAACATCCTTTTCTGATAAAAACACTGCAGAAGGTAGGAATCAAAGGAAATTTCCTCAATATGATAAAGGGCATATATGAAAAACCATAGCCAGCACTGTTTTCGATGGTGAGAGACTGAAAATCTTCCCCCTAAGATTGGGAATGAGATAAAGATGCCCTCTGTTACCACTATTATTGAAATTGTACTAGAAGTTCCAGCTAGAGCAATCAGGCAGGAGAATGAAATAAAAGACATTCAAATCAGAAAGGAAAAAAAGTAAAACTTTCATTTTTGCAGATGACATGATACTATGCTTGAAAATCCTGAGAAATCTACAACAAATCTTCTTGAGCTAACAAACAAATTCAGCAAAGTGGCAGGATATAAGGTTAATATGTAAAAATCAATAACGTTTCTATATACAAGCAATGACCTAATTGAGGAGACAATTAAGGAAAAAATTCAATTCAAAATAGCAAGTAAAATAATCAAGTATATAGAAATAAACTTAATTATGTATGTAAGGGACTTGTACACAGAAACCACATAACAATGCTAAAAGTTATCAAGAGGAACTATATAGGTGGAAAGATGTTCCTTGCTCATGGATAGGAAAGTTAAATATAATTAAGATGTCAAGTACACCCAAATTGACTCATAGAGTCAATACAATACCAATCAAAATTCCAGCAACCTACTTTGAAGACTTGGAAAAGCTAATTATTGAATTCATTTGGAAGGGAAAGAGACCTTGAATAACTAAAAACAACCTAAAAAAGAAGACTTAAGTAGGAGGATTAACATTTCTTTGTTTTAAAGCTTATTATAAAGCCACAGTGGTCAAAACAGCATAGTACTGGCATAAAGATAGAAGTGCTGACCAACAGAATGCAATCAAGAATGCAGATATAGACCACCAAATCTATGGTCAACTGATCTTTGACAATGCTCCCAAATCTACTGAACTGGGACAAAATAGTCTTTTCAATAAATGGGCATGGGAGAACTAGGTATAATACTCAAAAGAATGAAATGTATATAAATATATTATATATTTATATATTATATATTTATATGCATATATAATACATATATAAATACATATTATACGCTATACAAAAATTAACTCAAAGTGGATCAAAGTCCTAAATATGAGAATCAGTACCATAAAACTCCTGGATGAAAACATATGGAAACATCTTCAAGAACTCCTAGCTTTAGGAGGTAGCTTCCTAAACTTCTACACCCAAAGCACAAGCAATGAAAGAAAAGAATAGATAAATGGGGAATCCTCAAAATCAAATGCTTCTGCACCTCAAAAGACTTTGTTAAAAGGTGAAGAGGCAGCCAACTCAGTGGGAGAAAATATTTGGACATCACACATCAGATAAAGGTTTGATATCCTGTAAACATAAAGAAATCATACAACTCACCAACGAAAGAACAAACAACCCAATTATAAAGTGGTATAAAGATAGAAATAGACATTTTTCCAAATAGCAAATACAGATTGCTAAAAAGCACATGAATAGATGCTCATTTTCACTAGCTACAAGGGAAATGCAGATCAAGATGACAATGAGATACCACATCACACCTATAAGAACAGCTGCTATTAAAGAAACAGGAAACTACAAATATTGGAGAAAATGTGGAGAAATTGGGACACTTATGCATCGCTGGTGGGAATGTATCATGTACAGTCACTATCGAAGGCAGTTTGGCAGTTCATTAGAAAACTAAATATTAAGTTGTCCTATGACCTGGCAATAACACTATTCAGTATAAACCCAGAAAAGCTGAAAGCAGTAATACAAACAGACATTTGCACATGGGTGCTCATAGCAGCATTATTCATAATTGCCAAAAGATGGAAACAATCCAAATGCCCATCAACAGATGAGTGGATAAGCAAAATGTGGTATATACACATGTGGTAGTTAGATTCAGTTGTCAACTTGGCCAGGTGAAGGTACCTAGTTCTGTTGCTGTGGACATGAGCCAATGGTACATGAACCTCATCTGTTGCTCATTACATCTGCTGTTGGCTAGGAGGTGTGCCTGCTGCAATAAATGATGTTTGACTTAATTGGCTGGTGCTTAAATGAGAGAGCTCAATGTAGCACAGCCCAAGCAGCTCGGCATACCTCATCTCAGCACTCGCAGCTCAGCCCAGGCCTTTGGAGATGCAGAAAGAAATCACCCCGGGGAACGTTGTTGGAACCCAAAGGCCTAGAGAGAAGGCCAGCAGAGACCATCCTCTGCCTTCCCACGCAAGAAAGAACCTCAGTTGAAAGTTAGCTGCCTTTCCTCTGAAGAACTAACAAAATAAATCCCCTTTTATTAAAAGCCAATCTGTCGAGGAAAAATCTCCTTCATTGGAAGGGACAGGGAGGATGAACCCAGGAAGAATCCCAATCAGCAGAAGGGATCAGGTATTAAATCCCCATTCAGAGGAGTCAAAAAGACTTCCCCTCAGGCAATTTCTGGCTTAACAGACAGAAAGTAATGAGGAAAAGTCCCATTTAACTGAGTCAGAGAAGGAATTCCCCACCAAAGGAGCCAAAAAGACTCCTTACTCAAACCAAAAGAGCTTGCTCAACCCTGGAGCAAGAGTCAAAGAGTACTATAGAAGTCAGGTCCTTAAAGTGCTTCAACAGACAATTCATCTGCAATACTGGATCAGGAGTGGGACATTCACCAAGCTCCAGACAGCCAAGCAGGCAGAAGACAGTAGATCTGAGACAGGGTTATAGAAGCGGCCAACCGGTGGCAACCACGAAGGAGAAGGGATTATTCCAATTTCCTGTTAAAGTATCCAAGGAAATTTCTTCTCCGGATGCTGAAGATTCGCCAAAATACACCTACGTCCTGTTCTTAATAACTTCCGGAGAAGATGGCGGCTTAGTAAGACGCACGGATCTTAGTTTCTTCTCCAGGACAGCTACTAGGGGAGTAGAAACGACACAGAACAGCTCCCAAAGCCACAACAAAGATAAAAAAGACAGCGTACCCCATCCTGGAATGGCTGGCTGGCTGAGAGAAGCCGCTCGGGTGAGATCGCCGAGGCGCGCAGGCTTCACCGGGCGGGGCGGCAAGCGGCCGGAGTCACTCCCTTCCCCCTTCCCAGGCCGGCTGGGAGAATTGGAGAGGCGGTCCCCTGAAACCACGGCGGCTGGCGCCCACACCACGTGCGCCCCCCCGGACCAACTGAGAGAATTGGATCGGAAATCCCCAGCCGCGGAGAACGGTGACGTGTGGGGGAGGCCCCTCCCAAACCCGTGACTCCCCGGAAACATGCACTCTCCCGGGCGGGCCGCTGCCGCTGGCGCCCTCCCGCCACACTTGGTGCCCCGGGCCAACTAGGAAATTCGGACGGGCGCTTTCCCAGGCTGCGGCGGCCAGCAACCCTACCCGCGTTCGGACCCCGGGCCGGCTCAAGCCGCTTCGGCTAGCGAACCTCCCGGACGGCGAGAGTTTTCCAAAGTTAAAGGTCCCACAGCACCTTTTACAGGTGGGACCCGCAGACAAACGTGTGCCACGAGCGCCACCTACTGGGCAGGATAAGAAAAACAGAACCCAGAGATTTCACAGAAAAATCTTCCAAACTTTTGGATCCAAAACCCAGGGAAATCTGTCTAAATGCGCAGACACCAACAGAAGATAACGGATCACGCTCAAATAATTGAAAATATGGCCCAGTCAAAGGAACAAACCAATAGTTCAAATGAGATACAGGAGCTGAGACAACTAATGCTGAATATACAAACAGAAATGGAAAGCCTCTTCAAAAACGAAATCGATAAATTGAGGGAGGACATGAAGAAGACATGGGCTGAACATAAAGAAGAAATAGAAAAACTGAAAAAACAAATCACAGAACTTATGGAAGTGAAGGACAAAGTAGAAAAGATAGAAAAAACAATGGATACCTACAATGATAGATTCAAAGAGACAGAAGATAGAATTAGTGATTTGGAGGATGGAACATCTGAATTCCAAAAACAAGCAGAAACTATCGGGAAAAGAATGGAAAAATTTGAACAGGGTATCAGGGAACTCAAGGACAATATGAAGCGCACAAATATACGTGTTGTGGGTGTCCCAGAAGGAGAAGAGAAGGGAAAAGGAGGAGAAAAACTAATGGAAGAAATTTTCACTGAAAATTTCCCAACTCTTATGAAAGACCTAAAATTACAGATCCAAGAAGTGCAGCGCACCCCAAAGAGATTAGACCCAAATAGGCGTTCTCCAAGACACTTACTAGTTAGAATGTCAGAGGTCAAAGAGAAAGAGAGGATCTTGAAAGCAGCAAGAGAAAAACAATCCATCACATACAAGGGAAACCCAATAAGACTATGTGTAGATTTCTCAGCAGAAACCATGGAGGCTAGAAGACAGTGGGATGATATATTTAAATTACTAAAAGAGAAAAACTGCCAACCAAGACTCCTATATCCAGCAAAATTGTCCTTCAAAAATGAGGGAGAAATTAAAACATTCTCAGACAAAAAGTCACTGAGAGAATTTGTGACCAAGAGACCAGCTCTGCAAGAAATACTAAAGGGAGCACTAGAGTCAGAACCGAAAAGACAGAAGAGAGAGGTATGGAGAAGAGTGTAGAAAGAAGGAAAGTCAGATATGATATATATAATACAAAAGGCAAAATGGTAGAGGAAAATATTATCCAAACAGTAATAACACTAAATGTTAATGGCCTGAATTCCCCAATCAAAAGGCATAGACTGGCAGAATGGATTAAAAAACAGGATCCTTCTATATGCTGTCTACAGGAAACACATCTTAGACCCAAAGATAAACACAGGTTGAAAGTGAAAGGTTGGGAAAAGATATTTCATGCAAATAACAACCAGAAAATAGCAGGAGTGGCTATACTAATATCCAACAAGTTAGACTTCAAATGTAAAACAGTTAAAAGAGACAAAGAAGGACACTATATACTAATAAAAGGAACAATTAAACAAGAAGACATAACAATCATAAATATTTATGCACCGAACCAGAATGCCCCAAAATACGTGAGGAATACACTGCAAACACTGAAAAGGGAAATAGACACAAATACCATAATAGTTGGAGACTTCATTCCCCACTCTCATCAATGGACAGAACATCTAGACAGAGGATCAATAAAGAAATAGAGAATCTGAATATTACTATAAATGAGCTAGACTTAACAGACATTTATAGGACATTAAATCCCACAGCAGCAGGATACACCTTTTTCTCAAGTGCTCATGGATCATTCTCAAAGATAGACCATATGCTGGGTCACAAAGCAAGTCTCAACAAATTTAAAAAGATTGAAATCATACACAACACTTTCTCGGATCATAAAGGAATGAAGTTGGAAATCAATAATAGGCAGAATGCCAGAAAATTCACAAATACGTGGAGGCTCAACAACACACTCTTAAACAACGAGTGGGTCAAAGAAGAAATTGCAAGAGAAATTAGTAAATACCTCGAGGCAAATGAAAATGAAAACACAACATATCAAAACTTATGGGATGCAGCAAAGGCAGTGCTAAGAGGGAAATTTATTGCCCTAAATGCCTATATCAGAAAAGAAGAAAAGGCAAAAATGCAGGAATTAACTGTTCACTTGGAAGAACTGGAGAAAGAACAGCAAACTAATGCCAAAGCAAGCAAAAGGAAAGAAATAACAAAGATCAGAGCAGAAATAAATGAAATTGAAAACATGAAAACAATTGAGGAAATCAATAAGACCAGAAGTTGGTTCTATGAGAAAATCAACAAGATTGATGGGCCCTTATCAAGATTGACAAAAAGAAGAAGAGAGAGGATGCAAATAAATAAGATCAGAAATGGAAGAGGAGACACAACTACTGACCTCACAGAAATAAAGGAGGTAATAACAGGATACTATGAACAACTTTACGCTAATAAACACGACAATTTAGATGAAATGGACGGGTTCCTGGAAAGACATGAACAACCAACTTTGACTCAAGAAGACATAGATGACCTCAACAAACCAATCACAAGTAAAGAAATTGAATTAGTCATTCAAAAGCTTCCTAAAAAGAAATGTCCAGGACCAGATGGCTTCACATGTGAATTCTACCAAACGTTCCAGAAAGAATTAGTACCAATTCTCCTCAAACTCTTCAAAAAAATCGGAGTGGAGGGAAAACTACCTAATTCATTCTATGAAGCCAACATCACCCTCATACCAAACCAGGCAAAGATATTACAAAAAAAGAAAACTACAGACCAATCTCTCTAATGAATATAGATGCAAAAATCCTCAATAAAATTCTAGCAAACGTATCCAACAACACATTAAAAGAATTATACATCATGACCAAGTAGGATTCATCCCAGGTATGCAAGGATGGTTCAACATAAGAAAATCAATTAATGTAATACACCATATCAACAAATCAAAGCAGAAAAATCACATGATCATCTCAATTGATGCAGAGAAGGCATTTGACAAGATTCAACATCCTTTCCTGTTGAAAACACTTCAAAAGATAGGAATACAAGGGAACTTCCTTAAAATGATAGAGGGAATATATGAAAAACCCACAGCTAATATCATCCTCAATGGGGAAAAATTGAAAACTTTCCCCCTAAGATCAGGAACAAGACAAGGATGTCCACTATCACCACTATTATTCAACATTGTGTTGGAGGTTCTAGCCAGAGCAATTAGACAAGAAAAAGAAATACAAGGCATCAAAATTGGAAAGGAAGAAGTAAAAGTATCACTGTTTGTAGACGATATGATACTATATGTCGAAAACCCGGAAAAATCCACAACAAAACTACTAGAGCTAATAAATGAGTACAGCAAAGTAGCAGGTTACAAGATCAACATTCAAAAATCTGTAGCATTTCTATACACTAGTAATGAACAAACTGAGGGGGAAATCAAGAAACGAATCCCATTTACAATTGCAACTAAAAGAATAAAATACCTAGGAATAAATTTAACTAAAGAGACAAAAAACCTATATAAAGAAAACTACAAAAAACTGTTCAAAGAAATCACAGAAGACCTAAATAGATGGAAGGGCATACCGTGTTCATGGATTGGAAGGCTAAATATAGTTAAGATGTCAATCCTACCTAAATTGATTTACAGATTCAATGCAATACCAATCAAAATCCCAACAACTTATTTTTCAGAAAGAGAAAAACCAATAAGCAAATTTATCTGGAAGGGCAGGGTGTCCCGAATTGCTAAAAACATCTTGAGGAAAAAAAACGAAGCTGGAGGTCTTGCGCTGCCTGACTTTAAGGCATATTATGAAGCCACACTGGTCAAAACAGCATGGTATTGGCATAAAGATAGATATATCGACCAATGGAATCGAATAGAGTGCTCAGATATAGACCCTCTCATCTATGGACATTTGATCTTTGATAAGGCAGTCAAGCCAACTCACCTGGGACAGAACAGTCTCTTCAATAAATGGTGCCTAGAGAACTGGATATCCATATGCAAAAGAATGAAAGAAGACCCATCTCTCACACCCTATACAAAAGTTAACTCAAAATGGATCAAAGATCTAAACATTAGGTCTAAGACCATAAAACAGTTAGAGGAAAATGTTGGGAGATATCTTATGGATCTTACAACTGGAGGCAGTTTTATGGACCTTAAACCTAAAGCAAGAACACTGAAGAAGGAAATAAATAAATGGGAGCTCCTCAAAATTAAACACTTCTGTGCATCAAAGAACTTCATCAAGAAAGTAGAAAGACAGCCTACACAATGGGAGACAATATTTGGAAACAACATATCAGATAAAGGTCTAGTATCCAGAATTTATAAAGAGATTGCTCATCTCAACAACAAAAAGACAGCCAACCCAATTACAAAATGGGAAAAAGACTTGAACAGACACCTATCAGAAGAGGAAATACAAATGGCCAAAAGGCACATGAAGAGATGCCCAAAAGGCACATGAAGAGATGCTCAATGTCCCTGGCCATTAGAGAAATGTAAATCAAAACCACAATGAGATATCATCTCACACCCACCAGAATGGCCATTATCAACAAAACAGAAAATGACAAGTGCTGGAGAGGATGCGGAGAAAGAGGCACACTTATCCACTGTTGGTGGGAATGTCAAATGGTGCAACCACTGTGGAAGGCAGTTTGGCGGTTCCTCAAAAAGCTGAATATAGAATTGCCATACGACCCAGCAATACCATTGCTGGGAATCTACTCAAAGGACTTAAGGGCAAAGACACAAACGGACATTTGCACACCAATGTTTATAGCAGCGTTATTTACAATTGCAAAGAGATGGAAACAGCCGAAATCTCCATCAACAGAAGAGTGGCTAAACAAACTGTGGTATATACATACGATGGAATACTATGCAGCTTTAAGACAGGATAAACTTATGAAGCATGTAATAACGTGGATGGACCTAGAGAACATTATGCTGAGTGAGCCTAGCCAAAAACTAAAGGACAAATACTGTATGGTCCCACTGATGTGAACAGACATTCGAGAATAAATTTGGAATATGTCATTGGTAACAGAGTCCAGCAGGAGGTAGAAACAGGGTAAGATAATGGCCAATTGGAGTTGAAGGGATACAGACGGTGTAACAGGACTAGATACAAAAACTCAAAAATGGACAGCACAATAATACCTAATTGTAAAGTAATCATGTTAAAACACTGAATGAAGCTGCATCTGAGCTATAGGTTTTTGTTTTGTTTTGCTTTGTTTTGTTTTGATTTTACTATTATTACTTTTATTTTTTCTCTATATCAACATTCTATATCTTTTTCGGTTATGTTGCTAGTTCTTCTAAACCGATGCAAATGTACTAAGAAATATAGATCATGCATCTATGTGATGCTGTTAAGAATTACTGATTGCATATGTAGAATGGTATGATTTCTAAATGTTGGGTTAATTTCTTTTTTTCCGTTAATTAAAAAAAAAAAAAAGAGAGAAGGGGTAATTGGAGCTGAAGGGATACAGACTGTACAACGGGACTGGATATAAAAACTCAGAAATGGACAGCACAATACTACCCAATTGTAATGCAATTATGTTAAAACACTGAATGAAGCTGCATGTGAGGTATAGGTTTTTTGTTTTTTTTTTTCTTTCTATTATTGTTTTAATTCTTATTCTGTTGTCTTCTTATTTCTTTTTCTTAATCGATGCAAATGTACTAAGAAATGATGAATATGCAACTATGTGATGTTATTAAGAATTACTGATTGTACATGTAGAATGGAATGATTTCTAATTGTTTTGTTAATTCTTTTTTTAATTAATAAAAAAATAGTAGAATAAAAAAAAAAGCCAATCTGTCTCTGATGTGTTGCATTCTGGCAGTTAGCAAACTAGAACAACACACAATGGAACATTATGCAGAAGTAAGACAAAATGATATCCTGAAGCATGTGACAACATGGATGAACTTTGAGGACATAATGCTGAGTGAAACAAGCCAGACATGAAAGTATAGATACTGTATGATTTCACTTTTATGACCATGGTAAAGGTAAAGTTGGAGGCTTGTAATATAGAATATATAATGCAGAACACAGAAGCTATAGATGGGTGAATGGTTAGCTAATGAGGTTGAACGTAAATGTAAAGGAATAGATAGAAGTTCGTTAGTGGATCTATAAGTAGGTGAACATTACTGAAAGGAGTTGTGTAGAGCCATGTATCCCACCAATTAACACTACAGATACAAATAAATTCTTGCATGTACTACCTCAAAGTTATGAATCTTGTACAAAGAGCAAAAGAGATACAGGGGGAAACTACTATTGCATGCTATGGTCTATGTTTAACAGGAAGACATCAACAGTAATACAGCAATGCCAGGGATAAATAATTGGGAGCAGAAGGGCAAGAGTTAAGGGGAGGTTTGGATTTTTCATTTGGTGAGGGTATATTTATCAGCTATTTTTTCTCTTGGGAGCAATGAAAAGTGTCTATACCACTAAATGAGAATAATGTGAGACATGGACTGTTAACGCTGGACATTAAACATGATATTCAGTGGATGGAGGTGGCTGAAGGATACAGACTGAGAAGTAGAATGGTGAGCTGTAGTGTATACACATATGGTAGAATATTTTGCTGCTACAGAAAGAGATAAAGTTGGGAGTCATGCAATGATATAAATGAACCTGGGGACATTATGTGATGCAAAATAAGCCAGAAACAAAAGAGCAAATATTGTATGGTCTCATTTAGAAAATACTTACATGAAAATCGGGGCCTAGATTGTAAGCTCTTATAGCTGTCACATTTAGTCTGGAGCTGTAATTGTTATTTCTAGATTTCGAGAGGCTGTGCTATATATGGATAACTTAGTATTTCCCTGGGACTTTGGGTACCTGTGTGAGACCTAAGACTCAGAGTTAGAGTTCTACAGGTCTGAACATCAGCATTTTCATATACAACAACTGTAAAAGAAATTGAAAAAAAAACTAGACTTCAAATAGAGATAAGAATGAAGTTGATCAGGTGAGGACTAAGGTAAATCAGAATGCAGGGTGTCATGGTTAGGATCACGTGTAAACTTGGCCAAGTGGTGGTACCTGTTTGTCTGTTTGGGCAATTACTGCCCTGTCTGTTGCGATAAGGACATTTCATAGAATTAAGTCATGATCATATTGGCTACATCCGCAACTGATTCCATTTGTAATCAGCCAAGGGTAGTGTCTTCTTTAATGAGTGATACTTAATCTAATCAATGTAAACCTTTTAAGGGGGATTCAGAAGAGACAGGTTTTCTTTCCTGCTTTGGCCAGCAAGCCTCTCCTTTGGAATTCATCCAGATCCTCCATTGGAATCATCAGCTTCACAGCCTGACCTACAGATTTTGGACTCTATATTCCCATGGTTACATGAGACACGTCTATAAATTTTATATTTATGAATATTTCCTGTCGATTCTGTTTCTCTAGAGAACCCTAATTACTAAAACTTGGTACCAGGAGTGGTTCTTTAAAAACAGAATCTTAAAAAATGGGTTTTTTATGAATGGTTTTCCACTCTGACTGGACTCAGAGACACTAAGGACTCTGATTCCTATAATCAGAATGATATTGCCAATCCATAGAATGGGTTGGCAAAAGAGATAGTCAAAATACCACCATTTGATTCCTCTAATGCTTTGCTTGTACACAGCCAGGCTCTGTTTTTTGACAGCATAATGTTTTTGACATCTTTAAGGAGTTTTTGGAAATAGGAAGAATAGAGATGTTGGCTGATTGTTGTAGGATACACTGTATACATTAATAAGTGAAAGGGATAAGCTTAAGGCTTCAAACAAGAAGCTTAAGTGCTGTTTGACAAATGTAGATGCTTCTGCGAGTGCTCTGAAGGAAAATTTTATTTCCTGTAGCCATAAACTTCAGATCTCTGAAAATCAGATTCAGAGTCTTATTGTTAGAGTAGCAACTTTACAGTGTAAATTGAAATCACAATCTTGGATGGTGTCTGCCATTAAAGTGAGGGCATTGATTGGAAAGGAGTGGGACCCTGAAAAATGGGATGGCTACATATGGATATATAATGATGTCAGTGGCAAGGTTGGAACCCTAGGTCATGCTGAGTATTCTCTAGATAACTCTGTAATAGTCTGCCCTAAGGACATAGCTGCCCCACCTCCAGCCTGCCTTGAGGAATTGGCCACCCAAACTCCACCTGAAGGGATTAACCTAGTGATTAATCCTGTTTCACCAGATGAAACTGCAAATGAATGCCCTGAAGCAAATGGCTTGGAAGAGACTTTTAATTCTTTTCATGACCACCCCCATTCCCCTCATTTTTTCCAGACCTATAACTAGACTAAAGTCCCAACAGGCCCCTAAAGGTGAGGTACAAAGTATCACACATGAGGATCACACATGAGGATCCAAAGGAACTGTGTGAGTTTTCTAATTTATATAGACAGCAATAGGGGGAATATGTGTGGCAATGGATTTTAAGGGTGTGGGATAATGGTGGGAGGAATATAAGGCTAGATCAGGCTGAATTTATTGATATTTATTTGTAAGTTAGAGATTCTGTATCCAATGTTATAGCTCGAGAGGTTACAAAAGGCATTGGCAGTTTGCTTGGATGGTTGGTTGAAACATAGATCTAAAGGTGGCTGACATTACCTGAGGTTGAAATGCCAGAACTACCCTGGTATAATGTAGATGAGGGGATCCAGAGGCTTAGAGAGATTGAAATGTTAGAGTGGATTTATCATGCAAAGCCTGCTCTTACACCCCAGGAATATTTGGAGGGTGCACCTTTTACCAGAATGGTGAGAAATAAATTTGTGAGACTACCGCCATCATTCCTGAAGAGCTCTGTAGTTGCACTTCTCTGTAGGTCAGATATTACTGTGGGAACTGCTGTCATTGAGCTGGAATCCTTAAACACAATGGCATTGGCAGAAGCCAGATGGCAGCACTTAATTGTCAAAGACAGGGTGGACGTGGCTGTTATAATAGACAGCAAATTCAAAGTAGGAGTCAAAATAATACGACTCACAGAGATTTGTGGCATTGACTAGTAAATCATGGTGTACCTAGAAATACAATAGATGGGCAGTCTACTAAATTCTTTTTGAACTGTATAAACGAAAGAGTTCTAGGTCAAGTGAACAGAAGTCTAACCTGAATTACAAAAACATAGAGTCATGGCCCCTTAATCAATTTCCAAACTTTAGACAGTTTACAGACCCAGAGCCCCCTGAATGAAGGGAAGGTCAGTTTCCTTAGGGGGAGAACCCTGTTACACTGCCACAAATCTATACTTTTAATCTTGCTCTAAGCCTTCCCCAAGGAGAACGAAGGCCTTCCACCAGGGTAACTGCACTGGGGAAAAGGAAATGATCAAACATTTTGGGGATTGTCAGATATTGGCTCAGAAGTGACATTAATTCCAGGGGACCCAAAACGTCACTCTGGTACACCAATCCGAGTGTAGGCTTATGGAGGTCAGGTGATAAATAGAGTTTTAGCTCAGATTCATCTCACAGTGGGTCCAGTGGGGCTCCAGACCCATTCTGTAGTTATTTCCCCAGTTTCAGAATGCATAATTGGAATAGATATACTGAGCAACTGGCAGAATCCCCACGTTGGCTCTCTAACTCATGCAGTGAGGGCTATTATGGTGGAAAAGGCCAAGTGGAAGTCAGCAGAACTGCCCCTACCTAGCAAAATAGTAAATCAGAAGCAATACCAGATTCCTGGAGGGATTGCAGAGATTACTGCCACTCTTATGGACTTGAAGGATGCAGGGGTGGTGATTCCCACCACATCCCCATTCAACTCTCCTATTTGTGTAGTAAATAGATGGGTCTTGGAGGATGACAGTGGGTTATCATAAGCTCAACCAGGTGGTAACTCAAATTGCAGCTGCTGTTTCAGATGTGTTATCATTGCTTGAGCAAATCAATACATCCTCTGGTACTTGGTATGCAGCTATTGATCAGACAAATGCTTTTTTCTCAATAGCTGTTAGTAAGGACCACCAGAAAGTTTGCTTTCAGCTGGCACAGTCAGCAATATACTTTCACTGTCCTACCTCAGGGGTATATTCATTCTCCAGCCTTATGTCATAATCTTGTCTGCAGGGGACTTATCATTTCTCTGTCCCACAAGACATCACACTGGTCCATTATATTGATGATATCATGTTGATCAGACCTAGTGAGCAAGAAATAGCAACTACTCTAGACTTACTGGTAAGGCACTTGCTTGTCAGAGGATGGGAGACAAATCCAACAAAAATACAGGGGTCTTCCACCTCATTGAAATTTCTAGGTGTCCAGTGGTGTGGGGCATGTCAAGGTATCCCTTCTAAGGTGAAGGATAAGTTGCTGCATCTGGCCCTTCCTATAACCAAAAAAGGGGCAATACACCTCTGCTAATTTTGAGTGGGGACCTGAACAAGAGGAGGCTCAGCGACAGATCCAGGCTGCTGGACAATCTGCTCTGCCACTTGGGTCATATTATCCAGCAGATCCAATGGGGCTGGAAGTGTCAGTGGCAAATAGAGATGCTGTTTGGAGCCGTAGGCAGGCCCCTATAGGAGAATCACAATGCAGAGCCTTAGGATTTTGGAGCAAAGCCTCATCACCTGCTGCAGAAAACTACTCTCCTTTTGAGAAACAGCTTTTGGCCTGCTACTGGGCCTTAGTAGAGACTGAATGCTTAACCTTGTGCCACCAAGTTACCATGGGACCTGAGTGGCCTATCAAGAGCTGGGTGTTGTCTGGCCCACCAAGCCATAAAGTTGGGCATGCGCAGCAACACTCTATTGTAAAATGGAAATGGTATATACAAGATAGGGCCACAGCATGTCCTGAAGGCACAAGTAAGTTACATGAGGAAGTGGCCCAAATGCCCATGGTCTCCACTCCTGCCACATTACCTTCTCTTTCCCAAAAGAGAGCTATGGCCTCTTGGGGAGTTCCTCACAGTGAATTGACTGAGGAAGAGAAAACTCGGGCCTGGTTTACAGATGATTCATGATATGCAGGTACCACCTGAAGGTGGACAGCTGCAGCTCTACAACCCCTTTTTTGGGTGTGCTTGAAGGACAGTTGTGAGGGGAAATCCTCTCTGTAAGCAGTGTACTTAGCTGTTCATTTTGCTTGGAAGAAGAACTGGCCAGAAGTGTGTTTGTATATTGACGCACGGGCTGTTGCTAATGGTTTGGCTGGATGGTCAGGGACTTGGAAAGACCATAATTGGAAAATTGGTGACAAAGAGGTCTGGAAAAGAGGTATGTGGATAGACCTTTCTGAGTGGGCTAAAAACATGAAGATGTTATTTGTGTCCCATATGAATGCACACCACAGGGTGATTTCTGCAGAGTAAGGTTTTAATAATTAAGTGAATAAGATGACTCGTTCTGTGGATGCCAATCAGCCTCTTTCCCCAGCAACTCCTGTAATTGCCCAATGGGCTCATGAACAAAGTGGTCATGGTGATAGGGATGGAGGTTATGCATGGGCTCAGCAACATGGACTTCCACTCACCAAGGTTAACCTGGCTACAGCCACTGCTGAGTGTTCTATGTGCCAGCAGCAAAGACCCACAGAGCCCCTGATATGGCACCATTCCCCAAGGTGACCAGCCAACTACATGGTGGCAGGTTGATTACATTGGACCACTCCCTTCACTGAAGGGGCAGTGATTTGTTCTAACTGGAATAGACACATTCTCTGGATTTGGATTTGCTTTCCCTGCACGCAATGCTTCTGCCAAAACTACCATCCACAGGCTTACAGAATGCCTTATCCATCACCATCGGATTCCACACAGCATTGCTTCTGATCAGGGAACACACTTCACAGCAAATGAAGTGTGAGAATGGGCACATGCTCATGGAATTCTCTGGTCTTACCATGTTCCCTCTCATCTGGCAGCAGCTGGATTGATAGAACAGTGGAATGGCCTTTTGAAAATTCAATTACAGTGCCAATGAGGTGGCAATACCTTAAAGGTCTGGGGTAATGTTCTCCAGAAAGCTGTGTATGCTCTGAATCAGCATCTTCTGTATGGTGTTGTTTCTCCCATAGCTGGATCCATGGGTCCAGGAACCAAGGACTGGAAATGGGAGTGGTACCACTCACTATTATCCCTAGTGATCCACTAGGAAAATTTTTGCTTCCTGTCCCTGTGACCCTGAGCTCTGCTGGTCTACAGGTTTTAGTTCCAAAAGGGGGAGTGCTTCCACCAGGAGAAACAAGAATGTTTCCATTGAACTGGAATCTAAGACTGCCACCTGGTCATTTTTGGCTACTCATACCCCTGGATGAATAAGCCAAGAAGGGGATTATATTATTGGCTGGGGTAATTGACACTGACTATCAGAGGGAAATAGGACTGCAACTACAAAATGGAGGTAAAGAAGAGTTTTCCTGGAATATAGGGGATCCCTTAGGGTGTCTTTTAGTACTGCTATGTCCTGTGATTAAAATCAATGGGAAACTGCAACAACCCAATCCAAGCAGGACTACCAATGACTCTGAAACTTCAGGAATGAAGGTTTGAGTCACCCCACCAGGCAAAGAATCACAGCCAACTGAAGTGTTTGCTGAGGATAAGGGGAACATGGAATAGCTAGTGGAAGAAGATAGTGATAAATATGAACTACGACCACTTGATCAGTTACAGAAATGAGGACTGTAATGCTGTTTTGTTCATGATATACTATTTAAGTTGCAAGATATCAAGTTTAAGAATGAACATTACCCAAGGACTTGCATTCTATTCTGGAGAGATTTAAAGTGTTTCCGGTTATATGCAGGACAGTCGAGTATTGTTAAGTAAGAAAAAATAAATGTGTCTTAGTGTTTTCTATTTAGAAATTAGGTATGGTTTAAGGTGATGAGTATAGCTGCCAAGATGACAAGGAGTGGACTGTCATGGTCAGTGTCAACTTGGTCAGGTGGTGGTAATTGTTTGTCTGGTTGGGCAAGTGCTGGCCTGTCTTTTGCTATGAGGACATTTCATGGAATTAAGTCATGATCACATTGACTATATCCACAGCTGATTTTATTTGTAAGTAGCCAAGGGGAGTGTCTTCTTTAATGAGTGATGCTTAATCTAATCACTGGAAGCCTTTTAAGGAGAATTTAGAAGAGACAGTCTCTCTTTCCTGCTTCTGCTAGAGAGCCTCTCCTGTGGAGTTCATCCAGACTATCCATTGGAATGGTCAGTTTCACAGCCTGCCCTGCTGTTTTTGGACTCGACGTTCCCACAATTCCATGAGACACTTCTATAAATTTTATATTTATGAATATTTCCTGTTGATTCTGTTTCTCTAGAGTACCCTAACTAATACACATGGTAAGGAGGACATTGTCTGTAATTTAGAACTTTATCTACTCTATGACACCAAAGAAGAGAGGTTTATTTTGTCCCAAACCTAAATTTTCTCTAACACATAATCTAACTTAGCCAGTCTGGATAGATCATGTAAACAACCCAAACACATGGAGCCCAGAATGGGAATGAGGGCTTATAATTCTATAATGCTTAATGTAATGCCTAGATACACCCTAGAGTATGTTGAGCAGATAATTAGGAAGTATTGGCAAAACCCCTTGAGTGATAGGAGAAAAAAATATGGAATTGCTAAACTTGGCTACTGGGGAAACCATTGATACTGTCTCAAACATTTAGGACTCACAAGTCCATAGGTCAAACCCTTGATCTTGAGGCTTGCTCTTGTGA
Organism: Tamandua tetradactyla; assembly: GCF_023851605.1. Taxonomy (NCBI): domain Eukaryota; kingdom Metazoa; phylum Chordata; class Mammalia; order Pilosa; family Myrmecophagidae; genus Tamandua; species Tamandua tetradactyla. Next base: position 23,959,861 of record NC_135350.1, read on the forward strand.
AGCTTATTTATATAGCAGCAAGCTAAGCCTACCTATAGTTATGGCTAAGAGCTACTTCCAGAAGACCTCTTTCATTGCTCAGATGTAACCTTTTTCTCTCTAAGCCCAACTCTGCAAGTAAAATTGTTACCCTCCCCACTACATGGGACATGACACCCAGGGGTGAAAGTGTCCCTGGAAACATGGGATATGATGCCCAGGGATGAGCCTGGCTGCTTGACAATGTTTACTGACAAAAAAGGGAAAAAGAATTATAACAAATAAGATATCAGTGGCTGAGAGAGTTCAAATAGAGTCAAGAGGCTACTCCAGAAGCTACTCTTATGTGAGTCTCAGCTAGATATTGCTATTTATCATGGTTTACCAACCTCCAGCCAAAACCATTTCAGCCAACCCTAAAGAACATCTAGGGCTCTATCTGAAATTTTACAAGGTTTCCATGCACTATGATTACTTTCCAGAAACTTACAACTCTCTAGATGGGCTCCTAGAGTAGATATTCCTGAAACCCAGAAAGACCAGTCTCTCCAGGACATCAACTACTTCCATACCCCTATCCCATATTATCAACAGCCCTTTTCAACATGAAAAAGTTATAATGGGCATAGCCCAAATACCGCTAAAGATTGAGCAAAAGATCGAAAGACAGGGTGGAGCCATAAGAGAAAAGACGGGATTTAACAAATGAGTATGACTGCTACATCATTATATTGGTATTTCTTTTATTTTCCAGTGTCTTGGAGCAGTTAGAGGAAAAAACCTAAAATTTGTAGAACTGCTAACCATACCAAACTGTGAAATATGTTCTATAACTAATTGTTCTGGTATGCTTTGAAATTTGTCGCTTTTTTTTGTAAATATGTTATTTTTCACAATTAAAAAAAGAAAAGAAAAGAAAAGTGAATATGGTAGGATTTGCTAAGGAGTTGAAAATGGTTGTGAGATAGGAAGGAAGACTAATCCCAGGTTTTTGGGTTGAGCAATTTAAGAATGAAATTGACATTCACAGAGCTGGAGAAAACCACGAAAAGATTGTTTGGTGGATGTTGAGGGATGAATTATGTCCCTTTAAAAGATATGTCGAAGCCCTAATATCCTATATCTTAGAATGTGACTTTACTTGGAGATAGAGTCATTGCAGATGAAATTAGTTGCAATGAGGCCACATGGGATTAGGGGGGACCCTAATCCAATATGGCTGGTGTCTTTATAAGAAGGGGAAATTTTGGATGCACAGATACAGGAAAGAAGGCAGTCATGTGACTATGGAGGCAGAGCTGAAGTGCTGCAACTGCAACCCAAAGACTCCAAGGATTGCCCCAAACCATCAGAAGCTAGGATTAGGCAAGGAAAGATTCTATATACTAGTATTATAACTGCCCTACAAGTGTCTGAGGGAGCATGGTCCTACTGACACCTTGATTTTGGCTTCTGGACTCTGAAACTATGAGGCAATACATTTCTGTCATTTTAGGGTACACAGTTTGCGGTTCCTTGTCACATCAGCCCCAGGAAACTGAGACAGTGTCAATAACCTGGAATTCCATTTTGGTCATACTAGGCTTGGGTTACTTTTAGACACCCAAGTAGAGGTGTAAAGTAGGCAATTGGAGATATAAGTCAGGATTTCAGGGGATAGGACTGAGCCAAAGATGTAAATATGGGAGTCATCCAATAACAGGGATTTAAAACCACGGCACTAGGTGAGATCACCTTGGGAGTGAATATCAATAGAGAAGAGTACCATAAATTTGAGAAATGCACCACCTTCTGAGCAAATTTCATGCTAAAATGATTTTTTCCAGGATATTTAAAATTGTGGAAATTCCAGACTATTCTATTCTGCAATGAAGTTACATTAAAAAATCCTTATTTAAGAGTGTTAAGCATCAGGGCTGAATTAATGAAGAATTGGGGATGAGAGAAGGCACAGCCCCTTTAGCTTGCTCTTCTTTTTCCCCTCAGATTCTGCACATTTAAAATTTGCCATAAACTCCTCAGTAAATGTTTTGGCAGGGCCGCAGAAGATGAATGAGGTACAGCCAGTGCTTAGCCTTAGGCTTTTTGGCAGAAACACTTTCTCTGAGTCAAATCCAAAGTAAATTTTCAGTATTTTCCTCAGTGATCCTTTAGAGGTCATAAAGAGGATGATGCACTGGAGAAGTAGTAGATCTACCTTTAAAGTTCCTTACTAAAGCAACTAGTACATAGAATTTGCATCCGACACTCAACATCAATACTTTTGATAGCAGCCCCTAAGGGGATCTGAACTGTAAGCTTTTACAATTGATCCCACATTCTAATACTTTTATTGAAAAATTGTTCTTGGACAGATTGCTTCAACATTTTATGATTGCTGGTCATCACAGTGTCCCATGCCATTCCTGGCCTGGAGTCTGCCCAGGTTGGAAGATAACAAGGTCTGTGTATTAAATAGTTGTCAAGAGTCACAGAGCAAGTCAGAAATTGGCTGTCATAATTCCAGCTCTGTATTTACTGCCTTGTCTTTTTCACTTCAACAAAGGATAGCTTTAACACCCCACACAGTCACCAGCAAATGTCAGTTTTACACACACTAATAAAACTGGGAGTATTTATAAAACCAGTTTTGTTTTGAACCCTTGTTCCTAGCAATCCTTTAGCTCAAATTTTGGAGTATTACTTTCTCAGTTCTGAAAGATAATGGAGAAAGAGACAGAGAGATAAACCTTGGCTGAAACTAAAAGTTTTTTAAGTATATCAAAGAATATACAACTATGAGATAGTTCACTGGAGGGGTTGTGAGGAAATACCATATGTTATTTTGTGGCCACTTAGAAATAAACTGGAAATAACCATTTCTATTTGCTGACCTAGCTGATGATAGCTCACAAAAATACAGATAGCATGGAATTAAGCAACTGTAGAACATCTGGGGTTGTAGTCCTTTTTGTGTCCCATACTTGTTGCATAAGTTTAGGCAAAATTCAGTTCCTTCATTAGTAGAGTAGATTAATAACACCTGCTCTGTCTACTTACAAGTGGTTGTGAAGATCAGACAAGGTATTGCATGTTAAAGTATAAGTAGTAAAGAAAGAATAATAAAAATAAAAGTAATCATAGATGATATTAAATAGTATTTTGTGCTGAGTACTGTCCTAAGTGCTTGAATTTAAATCCTCACTGCAGCTTCATAATAAATATTATTTTATACTCATCAAGCTATTCAGTATCTAATATGTTAGAGGGCTGGAATGCATGACTTTTGATGTTGTTCTTACTTGGATACTAACCCTGGATTATGACTAATTTCACCTACTATCTTGACCTTGCCAAGTGATGAACCAGTTCTAAGGAGGTCAGGAAACATGTTCGAAGTGTCAAATCAACAAGCTGCTTATGACTGGAACAGGTGATGCTCCAGAATTCCACATAGGAATTTAGACTTAAGGACAATGATTTGGTTAAGTTAAAAGTAGGTGGTGGGCCACGGTGGCTCAGCAGCAAGAACGCTTGCCTGCCATGCCAGAGGACCCAGGTTCGATTCCCGGTGCCTGCCCACGTATAAAAAAAAAAGTAGGTGGTAAAAAAGAAAAGAAAAGAAAAGGGCAGGCGATGGTGGCACAGTGGCAGAGTTCTCACCTGCCATGCTGGAGACCCAGGTTGATTCCCGGTACCCGCCCAAACCAAAAAAAAAAAACAAAAGCAGGTGGTTCCCAGTGCCTGCTCATGTGGAAAAAAAAAAGCAGGTGGTGCAGTGGGCTGGGTAGAAACTTGGTTTTGAAGCTCTAAAGTTTACTTAGGAATCACACTGCATTTTTGTTTAATGAATAATGCACATATAATAAAGTACATATAATATATGCAAAGCACATATAATAATATATGCATAATTGAAATTTTTTAAATAGCCAAGTTTCTTAAAATGCTTTTATTCATGCTTAATAAAAGATGAGAAAAATTGCAAAAGTCCATGTCAAAGTATGTATTCAGGGGTGTTAACTGGTAGTAATTGGTGGGGGTGGAGAGGAGGGTTATAATGCAATTCAACCTACCCATTGACATCATTACTGAGTTGGAATTTGTTCAGGGAGGTGGTAAGTAATTATGAGCCTTCAAATTTCCCCTTCCTCTTTTCTTTCTCCTTTCTAATTTTTCTCTTCTCTCTTCTTTCACTCCTCTCTTTTATGTCTGCCTCTCTTCTGTTTCTCTTTTCTCCTTTTCCCCTCTTGCTTCTCTTCTCTCTCATTGTTAGCCTCTCCCCACCTCCTTACTTCCTTCTTCTGCTTTCCATCCTCTCTCTGGTTCCCTCTCCTCTCACCCTCAAGATATTTGCATCATGTTGTTTATGAATTGGCTTCAACTTGTTAGTCTGACACCCCATTTCCTGCTGTTACAGGATTCTCTCTTCCCACCCTACCTAGATCTTGCCAGAGCCTTACCTAGTCCCACAGACTGACAATCCTCTCCAATCATGAGAGGATTGTTTTAACTATAACCATGTCAAGCCTGTTGCACAGTCACCATTCGTTGCCCTACCTCTGACCTCCCCTTAACTCTAGACATAGAGCACTCTGACCTCCCCTTAACTCTAGACATAGAGCACTGGTCTACCTTGACACTCCCAAAGAGCACAGCCATTATAGACAAGTTAGATTCCCTTCATCCATTCCTAGTCTGGTTCTGCCATTCCTACTCCCCATAGCACAGTGGCCATGTGTCCCACATGCTCTGGACTTATGACTTCCCACATTAAAACATTTGTCCTTTTGAAGCTTATAATTCAATTTGAAGGCAACAAAGGTATGTAGAAAGACACTAGTAAATCAAGGGGAAAAAAACATAAGAACCAATATCAGGGCTCAGAAATTTAAAGGAATTCAAAGAAGAAGGGATTAATATGGCCTTAGGTGGTCAGAGAATTTTCATAAAGAAGATAGAACTTGAAGTCAAATTTGAAGGGGTACGATTTAATTCATCAGAAAAGTCAGAAGAGCATTTCCAGACAAGAAACAATATGAAAGAGCATGCAAAGATGGAAACATCTATGGTATTTTTTTAAATTAGCTTTATAGTTGTGACTCCAAGGTATGCTGAGCACGCAACAATCGGCCCATGAAAGAGATACAGTCATCCAGGAAGAAATTGACCCAGATCATGGATACAGACCAAACGGGGGTCCCTCACAGTTACCCCTACCATGTCTAAATGGAGTGCTGTGCCTGGCACTCCAACCATGATGTCCAGGAAGGAAGGGTGACACTAGATCTTCTCTAGGCCAGCACCATTCTTTGTAGGTCAATTTGGAATATTAGGATATAATAATGAGGGTCACTGGGCCACAAATTGACTGCTGGCCAATGAGTAAGAGTCATGGTTCCACAAAAAAATTTTTCCAGACTAGTGAGTAGGGAGCTAGGAGATATTCAGTCAATACAAGGGACATTTATTGAGAATATAATACTATTTTAGATATAGTATTAAGCATGCAAAGATGAATGTGGTACTTATCTTCAGAAAATTCATAAGCTAGCAGGGATGGGAATGTAGTAGGGAAGATGTAGGATTTTATTAGAAATATGTATACCAATAGGAAATTACAGTTCAGTGTACTATGGAAGGATAAAGAAAAGAAATTTAACTAAAGTAGCCTGTGAACTGGGGGATGATCTGGGACGTGTTCCTGGAGAAACTGACATTTGACCTGGGTCTTCAAGGATGGGGAACTTGTATTGGAAAAGACATTCCAGAAAGAAGAACAATATTAACTAGAAACAAGAAAAATATGTGTTGTTTGAGAATGAGTTTTGAGACGGGAAATTGAGGAAGAGTAACAGGGAAACTCACAGAGGCTTTCTATGCTGTGTTAAGGAAGATCAAGATCCAAAGACCAAGGAGAAAAGCCTGACTAGAAAAGAGTGAGTTTTTGGCATGGATCTAGATCAGCAGGAAACTTCAGGGCAGATTCCTATGGGACATGGGGAGAAGGTGCTTGTGAATATGTGGGCACTGAGTCCCACCTGGAAACGGTAATTTTCTGTTCCAGAGGAATTAAGTTCTTTATATACCTGCAAATTTCATGCTTAATGGTGCAGGGAAAGGGTAGTGCTGAACTCATAGTATTCATTGCTAACAGTTAATCAACTCCAGAGGGGCATGCAGAAACTAACAGTTAACATGCTATGCTGAATAAAGAAAAAGATTCACGTGGCAGAAAATAAGATTAGAAATGTAGGTCATACCAAGATTCTGAAAAATCTTGTAAGAGCTTACATTTTTTTCTATAGGAAAATGAAGTTCATTTACCATTGAGATTTCAACAAAAACCAAGACAAAGAGCCCTGGACTGAAGCTCCTGTTAACAATGTTAGTCTACAAAATATTGTAGTTCTAGATTCATCATATTTTCTTAGGCATATGAAAATAAATGAAACATATGAAAATCTAAAATTTTAATATAAAATAAATTAAGAGATAGTATAAACATTTTCACTATATGATTTCTTTATCACGTAAGCTATATTATCAGTTTGCTATGCAAGCCTCCAACTTAGGTTTCATTTTTCAGGAAGAGACCTGAGCCCATGCTAATACTTCCCCATTTAGTAAGCAAGAAAACTACCACTTACGCCATAAATCTTCAGGTTATTTTAAATTGAAGGTGACAAAAAGTCCAGGGTGACTTGAATTCCTCAACATAAATGTACTACTGAATGGGAAGTTCATAAGTTTATGAGTATCTCCTTTTCTGCAGTCTAAGAGCAAGCAATAGGAGGGAAAAGGATTGCTGTAAATGCAAACTAGGGTCACTAGGGACAGCAGAGTGAACAGGTGATCGGAGATTTGAGAAAATCTTAAAGGACAAGAATGCAAAACTGCCACAACTTATATAGATATCAATAAAACTATAGGAAAGGACAGTCTTGCAACTTTGTCAGACTCCATTAGGAGTGCTAACTGAGAATGAGATGATGTTGCAGAAAGCTTATTATAACCATGTGGTGAAAAGGAAACTCCTAAGTGTTGGACCCTGGACTATAATTAGCAAGTATATCACAGGATTGTTATAATATGTATGTTGTTGTAATTAAACAATTGTGTGCTTAACAACTGCCTTCCTAAGAGAATGCAATCTCCATGAAAGAAGGAATCAAGTTCTACTTTAGCAGCCTGTATTCTAGTTTCTATCATAACATCTGACACATAATAGGCTCTCACTGAATATTGATTTTATGACTTCCTGATGTCCTACAAAATCAATATGTCATTGTTCGAGGATGAATAAATGAACAAAATCATTGATTTAAAATGTATGTATTGAAGTCATATTACGTATATCAGTGTTTTTTTAAATAAATAGAATAAGCAAACTCACAGTCAGAATCTAGAATACACGTTACCAAGGATGGAATGGAGATAGGGAGTGGGAAGTTAAGGCTTAAAATGTACAGATTCCTATTTGGAATGATGGAAATGTCTTGGTAATGGTAGCACAACATTGTGAACATAATTAATAGCACTGAAATATGATTTAAAGGATGAAATATTAAGTTATACGTATGGTAACAAGCTGAAATTTTTTTTAAAAACCCATGGAACTACACAGTGAACCCTAAGTTAAACCATGTACTATAATCAGTACAGTTATAAAAATGTACTTTCATCAGTTATAACAAATGTTCCACATCATGCAAATAATCCTGCATTTTATGCATGATTTTTCTGTATGCAGAATTTTCCATAACTTCTCTAATAATTTTTTAAATTATATTATGTGTGAGGCCCTATTCTTGGTTCTGGTAATATTAGGACATATCAGGCACTGGGGAAAATTTAATGACTTATCTTCTCCATTCAATTCCATGAGAGTTGGATCATCCCTAGCACAGCTTCTGGAATGTGGTACTTGCTTCCTACTTCTCCTATCAACTCACCCAAACTTGGTGGATTCCTGAAAATTTCAGAGGCTGTGTAGTTTGGTAGTAATAATGCCAGAATAAGAATCATGAGCCCTGGTTAAATTTCAACTCAGTCACCACAAATTTAGGCATGTATTTAGATCTCTTGGACTTCATGTTTTGTCATCAGTTCAGAACATAATCTCTACATTTTCTTTCTCTCAGCGGCTTCTTGAAATGCCCTCTGTATAGTAATCAGAATTCGTTCAGGTGCAAGTAACAAAAACTCAACCCAAACTAGCTTAAGCAATAAAATTTGAAACTGTAAGAACACCAGATTCACAACCCAATACTGCCAGGAATACTCTGTTTCCCTCTCTCTATCTGCCTTAGGAGAGAGAGGGAGGCAGAAAGAGAGAAAGAGAGGGATGTATGCGTGTTTATGTGTGTTTTCACATTGCATACAGACTGTCTCTGAGTTTGAGAAGAAAGACTACGTGCAGCAGAAATTTATGTGGTAGATTGAATTATGACCCTAATTGAGGTATTTTCTTAACTTTAATGGACACTCCTGAGGGTGTTAACCCATTGTAAATAAGACTCTTGACGATGTTATGTTTAGTTAAGGTATAACTTAATTGTGTGAGGATGGGTCTTAAATCCAGATTCCTGGAAGCTTTATGAAGGGAACTAGGTAGTCATTGAAGCTGGAAAAGAGAAGGCATCACCATGTGACATGAGACACAGATGTAAGCCAAAGAATCTCAAGGATTGCCTGCAAGCCAGCACCAGATGCTAACAACTCAGAAGGAAGGAATCCTTCTCACCCCTAAAACTGTGAGACAATAAACTACTATTGTTTCATCCAAACAAGTTGGTGGTTTTTGTGATAGCAGATCAGGCAAACTGAGATACCAGTTTTGTAATTAAAAACAAAAGATTTTCCTCTCCAGATATCCATATGCCAACCTTGGCAGAGGGACCTTATTGGCTTTTCTTGGCTTTGTGCTATTCCCATGAATTTCACTGGATTTTTTTCTCAGAAATAATTGGGTCAAATAAACCATGGATGGTTGTAACTCGGTATATGCTACATGACCCTACACATTGAACACATCACGTGGCAAAGGGTGATGGGTACCAGGATTCTCCAAGCTTGGGTCACATTCCCATTTCTGTGGCAGGAAAAGAGCTGGAAGTATTGGCATTTTGAGATCAGATGCAGCAATGGAAAATATGCCCAAAAGCATGTGAAACTGGGGAGGAAGGAGATTTCCCCAAGGGAAGGATGGTTAACAAATAAAACTAACCTATGCCCTTTACCATTGCTTTATTATACTATTTTATGTTTTTGAACAGCAAAGTTATGCTGTTCAAAGTTTGTTTAGTTCTCTTTTTGTTCACATGGGCAGGCACCAAGAACTAGTTCATTTTTTTTCCGTGAGTATTCAGTTCAATTTCTTCTTTGAGACAAGAGTAGCTCTGGCTAAACATGCAAGGTGTCAGCTAGAAAAGAAGCATTGCTAACCATCGTAGTTATAAGATTCAAAGCAAACTGTTTCACTCTCTAAAACGATCATCATGATATAGATGATGGCATAGAACAATGGAAGGAACATAGGCATTGAAATTGGGCTTCAACTCATCTCACTTAGTGACCTTGAACAAGTTACTTAATGTCTCTGAGTTTGTTTCCACATCTATAAATGATAGTGATATCTGGTGCATAGGATTGTTTTGAAACTGTGAAGAGTCACTGGGAAAATCTAAGTTTAATATAGTACCTGTGGCACAGTTAATGCAAATGTTAGCTATTTGTCCCTGACATCTATATATCCATCTTCTTTACTCCATGTTGAAAACTCAAGCAGGGTTTAAAACCAAAATGAAATTACAACCATCCATGGTATATATGACCAAAATATTTCTGAGAATGAATCAAATGAAATTCATAATGAGAAGAGCACAAGGCCCTTTGTGCTTAGGAAATACTGCCTCAGAGAGTGAAATATGGCCCAAGAACGAGAACAATTTCAGAGGCTTCTAGGTAAAGGTAAAAGAAGAGGATAACAGGTGTCATAAAGATCGTTCAGTCTAAATGTTACCTTCTCAGAGGAGCCCTTCTGGACTACCATACCCAAAGGAGACCTCCTGTTTTGTTCACTGCCCTATCCCCAGCTCCTAGAACAGCATCTGGTACTTAACTAACATTGGATAAATACATAAAGAATGAGATGAAGAAAATAATGTGGAAGGAGGTATTTTAAGGATTGAAAGAGAAAGGGGGGAGGGAAGGAAAGGTGAATGGAGTGAGGGAGCTAAGGAGAGTGAGAGATAAAGGTAGAGATGTTTCTGATTTGTGCCAGAAAATCAGCAGAGAAGCAAAATAAAGTATATAATGAGAACTTCAACATATACTAGAATATTGTTCAGCTAAAAAAAAATCTGGTAAATCATAGACTTCCTTTGCTGACAGTTTAATTTATGAGAAGAAAACTGAACACGTGATAAAAGGCTGTTTTTAGGTATGAGGGAAACCATTGGTAGATGTCACTTAAAAGCAAACTACCTAAAGGAGATGATAGTTAAATTGTACAATTGTACCCAGTGAATTCTTACTCAAAACCCAAATGAAAAACTAAATGACGCACTGTGACATAGAAAACTGAAATCATTCTCACCTATTAATAGAACACTATCCCAAAATCATTTGTTAAGAGTCTCGTATGTGCTAGATGTCATTTAACTCTAATCCTTTGATGTAATTATTATTGTCACCATCTTACAGGTGAAAAACTGAGGCTTAAACAGGTAAAATGACTCATCTGAGGGCATTCAGCTAAAGGGTGGCATGAGATTTAAACCCAAAGCTACCTAATTTAAAGCCTAGACCTCTTCCTCTATGAAATATGGAAGTGCACTGCCTCTATGAAATATAAAGCATTTATCTCAAACCTATATATGTCCTCATTGAAGTTTAAATATTAAAAGACTAAAATATGTATAAGAACTTTGTCAAGTCCCTGTGTATAATGTTATTGAAAAGTTTCTTCTAAAATGAAATGCTTTCATTTAAATCCTGTTTTCCAATAGATTTATATTATAACATTCAAAACACATTACCATAGAAAAACTAAGCCTAGGGCATAAAAGATACATTGTTATCCAAACAGAAATCTTAAAATAATAATAATAATAACATGTTCCAGATAAAGTTAATGTATAATGATAAAATATTCACGTACACCAAGTCACATAATTCAAATAAAACACAGAAATCATATTTATGTTTGACAGTAGTTCACTGGTCTAAAAAAAAACAAAAAAAAAGAAAACAAAAGGAAGAACTTCAGTGCTTCAGTATCTTATAAGTTATTCTTCTGTGAAATCCTCTTACCAAGATGCTATGTGTGGCTCTGACTTGCTGATACAGCTCTGTTTCAAAGCACATATGGAAGCTGCTGGCTTCTAGAAATAAACAAATTGAGCTGATCTGCAGTGAGAAGGAGACAGAAAAAAAATCCAGGGGCAGAATTTCAAAATAAGTTGAAAGAGGCCTAATGAGGAAATTGATTTCCAGAAACACACAGCCAAGAGCATCTGCAGCGTAACTCCTTGGAGTCCTCAGGCAGCATGCTGTTTGCTCTTTATTTTATAAATTCACAGAATCCTTGCATTTTAATGCCCAGAAGCTTCTACTCCTTATTTTACTTTTTATTTTTTTGATGCAGAATAGAGACCTGGAAATCAGATTGAGTAACTCATTCAGTATAGCAGTTAGCTAGTTAGAAACAGAGCTTTATGAACAATTTCATTAGGTTAAATAAAAGGTTTACTTTTACAAACTAAAAACTGCACAAAATAGCCTAAGCACAGTAGGTGACATTAACAAATTAGCAAATCACTATTAATTCTTTAATGATTTTCTTTTTTTATCAAACTATTAAAGGAACATGTTATCTTATTCAAAAAAGAATTCTTTGAATTCTTTGGGATAAAAATGCTGGATGAATCTATAAATAAACAAGTTGAACTTAAAGCTAAGTGGTTAATCTTGTATTGCCAAGATTCAACAGTAGGCTTTAGAGCAATCACCTTTATACCCAGATAGAACTAAAGAGACTGTGAAAGAGAATTCAGAACAGGAGGATATTATTAGCCAAACATTTCTTTAATAGGAGTATGCCAATTGGCACAGGATACACAGAGACCAATTTGTGGAAAACAAGAAAGGATCAAAGTGACATGGAAAATAGGAGCAAATGAGATGAATCTATAGAGCACAGCATATTTTCCTGCCTTGACAGCTCTGTAATATCAGCAGATCACGGTTTTGTCAGTGGACATGTCCAACAGAAATTTAAAAAATAAAACACTTTACAACTCTGCCAAGCTAAATTAAAAAAAAAAAATTGTTGATCACTCTGACAATTGTCTTGGGGATGCAAAGCTCCAAGAGTTGAGAAAGCACAGAGCTGAGGTTTCCACTTCATGCCTCATTCCCTTTGTTGTGTTTCACACACAGACCAGGAGCACACATACAGCACAGAGATCACAGAGTGAGGCAATCTGCCTCCACCATGTTCCTTCAATTAAAAAAAAAAAGCCATTGGCAGCAACTTTTATTATTATTTTAATCATTTACAATTTCATGTTGGACTTTGACATAAGGCCATTTTCAGTTTCTGTTGCCAGCAACAGAACTTGGTCAGCTGCCACTCTAAACTAGTTCCACTCTATCTCTCCTCACTATCTGTTATGTGACCCACTTTTGGTGAGAGCCCAGAGTTCATGCTCCTTAATTACAGCATCTTGGGGGAAGCTCTTTGTCAGGCATGGGAAGTTTCTGACCCTCAGGGAACTTCACAAAGGGTGGGTCAAGTGTTTGGTCCTTAGAGTACATAGCACAGTGTTGGATATAGGGAAAGTTCTTTGGGAAGGTCAAATTACAAAAAGGAGGAAAGTGCGTCTGCTGATTAGTGCACCAGACTGAGAAAGACTCTGTACACAGCCCAGACAGTGGCTTCCTGTGCCACTGGGAGGTAATTAGCAAGACCGAGGGATGTGTTGGAAATACTGCGGCACTGCATTCAAGACCCAGCAACACCACTCACTTGCTTCAGTTATACTCACTGAGCCTTAGCTGTAATCCAAATGTAAGAGTAAACATTAATGTATTCAAAACTCTTGTTTGATAAGAAAAATGCCTATAGAAAAACACTTTGTAAGCTATAATATGATATATAGAATTTGTTATTGTTACCAAACAAAATTCATTTCCTTTATCAGCACAGGCACATGTACACACACACACACACACACACATACATACACATACACACACATTGAAGAAGCAAATAAAGTAATTTCAGTTAATTTATCATTTCAATATATTTTTATTTCCTTAGCTCATGTAACTTAAAATTATTCCTTATAATAGTGTGATCTATTCTATGAGTCGGAAAAAATGTGAAATGAATGTGTCCTTGACGAGGTTAATTGGGAAATATTGTCACTGGCACTAAAGGGAGCCATCAAGTATCCCCTTGCCATATTCCATTGATTAATAACAGACTTGGAAACAGAAAGTAGGAGGAGGGGCAATTTTGGGGTCCAAGTCATTTCCTTAGCATAGCAATATAGATCTTAAAGGAGAAAATTTATTTCAAATGTTATTGGACCACTCAACATTGAATAACGTATTTGATTGAGATTTTTAAAAAAATTTTTATTAATTAAAAAAAATTACAAGAAACACAAACATTCCCAACACATACACTCAGCATTTCACAATATCATCACATAGTTGCATATTCATCATCATGATCATTTCCCAGAACTTTAGCATCAATTCAGAAAAAGAAATAAAAAGACAACAGAAAAATATAACAAACAGAAAAAAAAAATTTACAGGCCATACCCCTTACTGATCCCTTTCATTGATCACTAGCATTTCAAACTAAATCTAGACCAACATTTGTTCCCCCTATTATTTATTTTTATTCCATATGTTCCTCTCATCTGTTGACAAGGTATATAAAAGGAGCATCAGATATAAGGTTTTCACATTCACAGAGTCTCATTGTGAAAGCTATATCATTGTATATAGCTACATCACTGTACAATCATCATCAAGAAACATGGCTACTGGGACACAGCTCCACACCTTCAGGCAATTCCCTTCAGCCTCCCCACCACATCTTGGACAACAAGGTGATATCTACTTAATGCATAAGAATAACCTCCAGGATAACCTTTCGACTCTGTTCGGAATCTCTCAGCCATTGACACTTTGTTTCATTTCACTCCTCCCCCTTTTGGTCGAGAAGGTTTTCTCAATCCCTTGATGCTGAATCTCAGCTCATTCTGGGATTTCTGTCCCACGCTGCCAGGAAGATCCACACCCCTGGTAGTCATGTCCCACATAGACAGGGGGAGGGAGGTGAGTCTGCTTGCTGTGTTGGCTGGAGAGAGAGGCCACATCTGAGCAACAAAAGAGGTTCTCTTGGGGATGACTCTTAGGCTTAATTTCAAGTAGGCTTGACCTATCCCCTGTGGGGTTAAGTTTCATATGAACAAACCCCAAGACTGGGGGCTCAGCCTATAGCTTTGGTTGTCCACATTGCTTGTGAGAATATCAAGAATTCAACTTGGGGAAGTTGATTTTTCCCCCATTCTCACCATTCCCCGAAGGGGACTTTGCAAATACTTTTCCACTCACTGATCAAATCGTTCTGGGAGTCATCACAGCGTCACCTGGACAAACCAACAAAATCTCATGTCCTATACAAAGTTCCATGTACTTAAGGTGTTCAATCAACTATCTACATAAGTTATATTAGGAGATGCACTAGTCAAAGTATGGATCTGTACCAAATAAACATTTTTTGCTTTAGTCTCACACATTAGTTGAAATTTTAAACTATTAAGTACGATCTATTTTCAGCACATGGCAGTAATGACATTCTTTTGTTCTTCCCCATGCAAAAACATTTTTAAAATTTGTACATTTAGTCACTATCATTATACACTCTAGGCATTCCTAGATTACACATCTCAATCTTTATCGTCTGTCTTTCTTTGTGATTTCATTTATGCCCCAGCCCTCCTCCCTCTATCATTCTCATATGCAGCTTCATTCAGTGTTTTAATATAATTATATTACAGTTAGGTAATATTGTGCTGTCCATTTATGAGTTTTTATATTCAGTCCTGTTGCACAATCTGTATCCCTTCAGCTCCAATTACCCAATGTCTTACCCTATTTCTATCTCCTGATGGTCTCTGTTACCAAGGAAATATTCCAAGTTTATTCACTAATGTCAGTTCATATCAGCAAAACCATACGGTATTTGTCATTTTGTTTCTGGCTAATCACACTCAGCATAATGTCCTTAAGGTCCATTCATGTTGTTACATACTTCATAACTTTATTCTGTCTTACAGCTGCATAATATTCCATCTTATGTAAATGTCACAGTTTGTTTAGCCAACTGTCTGTTGATGGACATTTTGGCTGTTTCCATCTCTTGGCAATTGTTAATAATGCTGCTATAAACATTGGTGTGTAAATGTCCATTTGTGTCCTTGGCCTCGTGTCCTTTGAGTAGAGGTAGCATATAGATGGGTCCTGTTTTTTAATCCATTCTGCCAGACTATGTCTTTTGATTAGAGAGTTTAATCCATTAACATTCAGTGTTATTACTGCAGGGGTAGTACTTTCTTCTACTGTTTTGCCTTCTGGATTTTATATGTCATATGTAATTTTTCTTCTTTTTACCTTTATTCATAGTCTTCCTTTCTACACTCTTCTCCACACCTCTCTCTTCTGTCTTCGTATCTGTCTCTAGTGTTCCCTTTAGTATTTCTTGCAGAGCTGGTCTCTTGGTCACGAATTCTCTCAGTGATTTTTTGTCTGAAAATGTTTTAATTTCTCCCTCATTTTTGAAGGACAATTTTGCTGGATATAGAATTCTTGGTTGGCAGTTTTTCTCTTTTAATAATTTAAATATATCCTCCCACTGTCTTCTCACCTCCATGGTTTCTGCTGAGAGATCTGCACATAGTCTTATTGGGTTTCCCTTGTATGTGATGGATTGCTTTTCTCTTGCTGCTTTCAAGATCCTCTCTTTCTCTTTGACCTCTGACATTCTGATTATTAAATGTCTTGGAGTATGTCTATTTGGATCTATTCTCTTTGGGGTACGCTGCACTTCTTGGATCTGTAATTTTAAGTCTTTCATAAGAGTTGGGAAGTTTTTAGTGATAATTTCCTCCATTAATTTTTCTCCTCCTTCTCCCTTCTCTTCTCCTTCTGGGACACCCACAACACATATATTCATGCGCTTTATATTGTCTTCCAATTCCCTGAGTCCCTGCTCATATTTTTCCATTTTTTTCCCTATAGTTTCTGTTTCTTGTCGGATTTCAGATGTTCCATCCTCTAGTTTAGAAATCCTATGTTCTGTCTCTCAAAATCTACTATTGTAGGTTTCCATTGTTTTTTTCATCTCTTCTACTGTGTCTTTCATTCCCATAAGTTCTGTGATTTGTTTTTTCAGACTTTCAGTTTCTTCTTTTTGTTCTTTCCTTGCCTTCTTTATATCCTCCCTCAATTCATTGATTTGGTTTTGGATGAGGTTTTCCATGTCTGTTCATATATTCTGAATTAATTGTTTCAGCTCCTGTATGTCATTTGAATTGTTGGTTTGTTCCTTTGACTAGGCCATATCTTCAATTTTCTTAGTGTGATTTGTTATTTTTTGTTGGCATCTAGGCATTTAATTACCTTAATTAGTTTATTCTGGAGATTGCTTTCACTTCTTTTATCTAGGGTTTTCTTGCTGGATGAATTTGTTGTCTATCTGTTCTTTGACATTCCATTCATTTTTATCTGGACCTTTAGCTTTAATTTTGTTTAACAGAGGAGAATTTTTCAGTTCTTGTTTTCTTGCTTCTTGCCCTGCTTGTGTGGTGCCTTCCCCGCACATACACTTAGGAGGGTCTACTTAGATATTATAGACTCCAGCCAGATTTTCCCAGACCAAACTGGCCTATCAGGAGGAAAGAGTCACCTGCGTCGGTTTTCCCCAAGGGTTGAAAGACTTTCCTGTGAAGTCTCTGGACTCTGTTTTTCTTATCCTGCCCAGTATGTGGATCTTGTCTGACTGCAGGTCCCACCAGCTTAAGATGATGTGGTACCTTTAACTTTGGCAGAGTCTCCCTGCTGGGGGTGTGGTGGAGACAGAGGAGAGGTTGTAGGCTGGTTTTAATGGCTTCAAATTACCAAGCCCTGGTGTCTGAATTCCTTGATGGAGGGATTCCACTTCGATGGAGTTTCACCCCTCCCCTGGGGAAGGCACAGGCTCCAGATAAGCCCCTGAAAGAGCTCACTTCTGCCTGTGCCTGGGGCAGTTGCAGCCTGAAAAGTCCTGCCGCTGTATCCACAGGCAGTCAAGCCTTTGTAGATACACAGCCACAAAAACCTGTTTCCTTCTCTTTTTTTTCTCCCCTTTTTCTGTCAGTCCTGCCCCCTTGGCACCAGGGCAAAAATGAGCAACCTCCACTTTGATCAGGTTCACCTAAGCTGGGGGCCTATTTTTAGTAGTCAGAATTTGTTAATTAGTTCCACAATTGGCGTTTGATTGTGCCCAGTCCCTGCTGCTGGTAAAATCTTTTCCTTTCCCCTCAGGAAGTGGCCTGTGGGGGAGGGGCACTGGCTACTGCAGCTTTGGGAACTCATGGTTCTGGGGGGTGCTCACAGCCGGTCCAGTTGGTCCAGACTGGGGTACACTGTGTGTCCGGTCACTGACGTGGCCCCAGGAGCTGTTCTGTACTGTTTCTGGTTATTTAGTAGCTGTTCTGGAGGACAAACTAAAATACGCATGTTCTTAAGCCACCATCTTGACCCGGAAGTCTGATTGAGATTTTTAAGGAATTGTTAATGCACAAAACTTAAAGATATATTGGGTTCTGTTATAAGTTGGTAAAAAAAGGAAAACAGTCTTGATGTAGATTTTTTTTTATTCTGTAGTCACATCGGGATTGGCATGCAGCCAGAGCCAAAACAACAACAATTTTTAAAAAAAGGAAGCACACTGATGAAATTGTCCACTTTTTACTAAAACATGACATTGCTATGTATACTCTACCTCCTGAAAAAAAATAGTGACAATATTATCAGGTATCACTGAATTCTAAATATTGTAAGACTCAGAGAGGAAAAAAGTTATTAGTAGGATGAATAAAACAATATGGGACCAAGAACATAAGGGTACTCATATTATACTGCTTATATCCAAGATAACATGGATATAGTTTTGTATGGTCAAAAACTAAACTCTTTATGTAAAAGTTTGATGTTCACAGTAAATAACAAAAGAAAGGGGATTTTTAAGCAGACATAAAAATAGTAAGTCACACATTTCAAAACCATATGCAGGAAATTAATTTTGTACCACAATCACTAAAAATTACAGGATAGATAAAATGTGGAAGATATCTTTTTTGCTATTCAGGGAGCTATGGCAATCAAACTGAATTAATAATACCAGCTATTTCAAAATGGCTCTTTGTGAAATCATAGGTATGAAGTCCTAGCTGGAAGGAAAAAAAAAAAAAAAGGAAAAAAAGTAGAAAGAAAACTAATTCAGATGAAGTCAATCCTTTGAAAAAGAGTCACTTGGTTAATAACTATGCACATAAAAGCAAATTCATTCCCAATCGGACAGTCACAACAGCAGATTTTGTGAAATACCAGAAATATACAACATTCTCACTTCATGAATAGAAGAGACAGATTGTTTCCTTTCCTGAAACGGAGGGTCCAATTTCATGAAGCTTTCATTCTGATATAAGCAAGTTGTTTATTTTCATCCAATCACTGTCTTGAAGTCTTTTATTTTTAATAAACAATGGTTGCCTCAGATACCTCTACTTTCTATACCCAAACTGAGCCACAAGTTTTAAATTCTTTCATTCAAGCCCTTAAGTTCCCTCACTAAATTCTGAAGCAGCATGGCAACACAGAAGAAATTATATCTTTGAGCCCTTGGAGACCTCACAGCATCTTGAAGCTTCAAGAATAACCAAGATGAACAAAGGCCCAGAGGATTCTTGAGGACCAGCTTGATGTCCTCCAGTTCTTCACAGCATACATATCTCAGCCATCTGGATTTTGTTCCCCTTGTTTCCTTTTACCTTGGTTCTACAAACATGGTAGCTTGGTCTCACAGGAGCCAAATTTCATTTCTTTTCTAGTCTTTTCTCTCCCTGTTTTATACCTTTTTCTGCTTTGTTATTAAGGTAGCTATGTTGATTCTAGTTCTTTGGTTGTTTTCTTGTTTGCTATCTCACCTTGGGAATTGGATTTATTGATCCAGTGGCTACTCGAAAAGCCAGATAAAAAAAAGCAAGAGTTCTTTTGGTTTTCTCATTTCTTCTACTATCACTAGAAATTGTTTTTTCTTCCATTAAAAATGAAAAGTTCAAAAATCATTCCATCTTATTTATTATTTTGCCTAAATAACAGTAAATCTGAACTATTTTCTGCATACTTAATCATTTTAGTTTTCACAATTGCTGAGTATTTTGCTTTGTCCAGATTAGATGTGCATTACTGTGTTACACACACTCTAACGTGCACAGGCACACACATACTACACACCCATCTTGTTTTGAGTGCCGGTCTGGCTCTCAGGAAATTCTAGCAAACTTTCCCATCAATCTAACTCCAGTAACCTATGCTTAACCAAAGGCAATGTGTTCATGTAAATGCACATCTAGAAAGAATTATGAACTCATTTATGGGGCATTCTCAATCATAAACAGCCATATTCTGTTTCAGTGTTTGTTGCTGAAATGTACAAAAGTAGCAGACACAACACACAAAGCCTAAAGGAGTAGGAACATTTGGCTCATGTAAAGAGTAAACAGATTTTTCAAATGTATTATTTCTCAA
Source organism: Tamandua tetradactyla (assembly GCF_023851605.1). Lineage (NCBI taxonomy): Eukaryota > Metazoa > Chordata > Mammalia > Pilosa > Myrmecophagidae > Tamandua > Tamandua tetradactyla. The sequence goes on from NC_135350.1 coordinate 23,979,697, forward strand.
AGAAATAACCTGGAATGTGAGAAATGAATGGAAAGAAGCATGGTTATTAATGCATTTTCTTTTTCAAAATCCGGAAAAACAGCCATATGGTCTACATTATGAATATGCAGATGGACTCAATGCCGTTATTTTTTCTCTAATTAAAACCATCAGAGCAAAATATGCAATAGGTTAGGAAGCTGATTCAGCTGGGTCTCTTTCTTCCTTCTCCTAAAGCACACCAGTGTCTCTACATGTTGATATAATGTGGAGATCCTTGCCGCTAAATGAAAAAGAGAGATGAGCAAAGCAGCAAGAAGGTAGCTTTATTCTTGCATGCTTTGTGGTAAAAAGAAAAAAAAAGCATGCAAAAATAAAGCAAAAATGATTTTTTTCTTCGTGAAGTAGAACAAATTTTCTACTTTATGAAGAAAATAATTTTCACAGATGGATTTATCTTAGATACTTTTGTGTAGAATCCACCTTTGGCATTTCTTAAGTAATAACTTCTCTGATTTCAGCACCCTTGCTATGTCTGTCCTTGATCCAACAATGATGTTGAAATCAAGTGTATCAAGTTAACCTGTCAGACTGCCTGCATGTATAGTTAAAAACAGCTATAAACTGAGTATTTCAGCTGGGCCTGGATGAATTGCTCAAGCTAGAGGTTTGAAATTCTATTATTAGGTACCATATATCCCTCGTTGAAGGAGAATGGGATGGACAGTGGATGATACTTACATGAACTATTACTATACTTGTTCTTTACTTGCAAACAACTCTAACAAATGAATTCTCTCTAAGACTCTTCTCTCTCATCCATACAGTTTCCATACCTCTGGCCTTTTAGCTACCATGGAACTATTTAATTTTGCAAGGCCTAATTAGGAAGGCAGCTATAAAGGTGGACAAATGAGCCTCACAAACATGGGCTTTTGTCAAATTCATATAGTTGCCTTCCTTGACAGCATCATTTATGTAAACCTTTTTCCCATAATAAGATGGTAGCCATGGAATAGCTCATCTAGATATTGACCATTTGTTTCAGTTTGCTAAAGCTGCCAGAATGCAATATACCAGAAAATGGAGTGGCTTTCTTTAAAGGGAATTTAAGTTACACTTTTATAGTTCCAAAGCCATTAAAATGTCAAAATTAAGGCATCCAGAGAGAGATACCTTGACTCAAGAAAAGCCAATGTCTGTCACATGGGAAGGCATGTGGCTAGTGTCTCTTAGTCCTTGCTCTGAGTTCCATTGCCTCCAGCTTCTCATGTTGGTGGTTTCCTCTCTAAGAGCCTTCACTTAACTCCTCTGGGACAAAACTCTGGTTTATGGTTTGCTCAGCGTCTTGTGGGAAGGCACAGGGTGATGCCTGGTGGGTTCTACATCTCCAAATGTCTGTGTCTAAGCATCTGTTCTCTCTGTCAGTATTCCAAGCATCTCCAAACATCTGTGTTTCCATTGGCTCTGAATCAACTGTCCTCTGAGCATCTGTATGTAATCCAAGGTTTTCACCCTACAATATTGAATCAGGATCAAAGGACACAGTTTTTCTGGGGTACACAATGCTTTTCAACAAACACACCATCTTTGTAGAAATTCTGAATTCTCAGATGCAAAAGTTTTTCATGTAAAATGATATAATCATCCCTCCATTAACTGAAGAAAATGACAGTACTAAAACTAAAAATAAAAAAAAACCAGTACTACATATAAGGTTGATGTTCATCAAATTTTATCCAAATGTTGGCATAAATGCTACTACAAATTTTTGAAGAATACAAAGACAGAAGCCTGAGATCTACTGCAAATAAAACTTTGCATGACAGATAGCACTCAAAGGGGAAGTAAATATTCTGCATAGTTCAGTATCCACCTTTCCTAACATGTGTCCATCTGAAGACTTGACCCATCTGAGCCAGAATTATGTAACCATAAACCATCAACTTTTCAGGCCAAATTGTTTTGCAACAAAGATTGAAATGTCTGTTTGGAAAGGTCATGTTAATTGAGCCTTATAAGTGCTCTTTTGACAGCCAGAAAATCTGTATCCACAGGTCTTGGTTGGGCAGCTCTTAGAGACGGCTAGAAGAACAGTGACAAAACGTTATAAATATCTCTTAGTCTCCTACTTACTACTTGTGGGAATTATTAAGGTCTCACTTAAAACACATGTTTCTATACCTCATTTTGTGATTATGGGGCTGGCACTGTACAGCACAATTGTATCTGCATTACTACCTGGTTCTCTGTTAGGCTCTATCAATTGCAGGTAAGGGAGATGGGAGACTGAAGGAAGGAGGAAGGACTCAATACTTCTCATCTGCTTTTGAATCTTTGTGTTTCCTGTTCCCATTTGACTTTTGCTTTCTATCCCCATCAGTTTGCAGTGCTGCTTTAACTGAGAAGTGGCAGTTCGTTTCAGAAGCAGAGGTTTAAAGTTCTTTCCAATCTACACGGAACGAGCCTCAAGATGCTACCTCAGAAATTCTAGAACCAATTTTTACTTGCCATTTCTGAGACTGCAGCACCAGCAGACCAACATCAATTCTCAGAGGTCTGTGTCCCAGCCACACAGGGCTCCTCCTCTGAGCTCAGAGATACCAGCTGGCATCTGTGCCTCAAAGGTCCCTTTGTCAAGATTCTCTATTTATTTATCTCAGCCTCTTCTTCTTTTTCCCACACCCCTACAGGTAGTAGCTGCTTCCTACAGGTGGGTCAGACTACAGAATATGCAGAGCCCACTGAAAAATGAAAATATGCATCCTTTGTTCAAAAATTATTAACAGTTTCAAAATGGTGACAACAGGTGATTAAACCAAGCATGGAACCTTCTAAGTATGGGAACCTGTGAAAATGTGGAGGTCGTATTCCCATGAAGCCAGCTCTGTCTGCAGGTACTATCTCTGTTATGTTAATGTTGCTTTGTGTCATTTTTGGTTCTTCAATACAAAATTACTAATTCTTTACATTAAATTTCCACTGTCAAAATAACTGGTGGGTTTCTGGCTCAAGAGTTCGTCTAAGATACTATTCTCTTGTGCCTCATTGTGAAGGAGTGATGAGAACATGTGTATCTCCAGAAGGACAACCAGCTTCTGTTTTTTCAAACTTTCTCCTAAAAGAAAACTGTAATTTTATATTTATGTCTCAATGGTAACCTCAGCCATGTTGCCAGTTTGGGCCCAGAGCTCTTGGAATCAGTGTTCAGAAGTTCAGGTCTTTCTGATTCATTCATTTCATTCCATTAATCTGTCTGTTTCCTAGCAATATAGCCACCAATATTCTAACGCCAAGGAAACCTGAAATATGGCAATACGACTTGAGTTAGTACAGTTTCAAGTTCCTTATATATACATAGTATCTATTCTCCCAGTAATTATTTTAAGTAGAAAGAAATTGAATATATGTAAACAACTTAGAATTTAAATTCCTCAAAGTACTCAACAAGTTGTATATCAAATCATGTGATAATAAGCATTGCCTTCAATAATCATATCCCAACCTGATAAAGACATTGTATCAGTCTCTCCTACCTATTTTAGAAGACCAAAAGAGAAGAGGAAAAGAAATCAATTCTTTTGGGTAGCAGAGACTAATAGAAGGGTTTTCAACTACTAACTTAAGCTCTCTCAGTAATGAGCCTGTTAGTTGAGCATTCTCAGCTAAAGACTCTAAAGAATGGAGTATTCTCAAGTCTCAGTTATTAAAAATAAAACTTCTCAGTAATTAAAAATAAAATTTACTGATAAGATTCCAGGAAGATAGCGGAATAAGGAGTTGCAGGGCTCACATCCTCTTCCAAAAACAGCTAGTGGACAGGCAGAAACTTTCAAAACAACTGTTCTGAGGCTCCAGAGACCACGGGAGTAGTGCACAGCATGCAGGGAAAAGCAAGGTGAATGAACTGAGAAATTGCAGTGAAAAACTGTGAGTAACTCCTGGCCCCCATTCCGCACCCTTGAGGCAAGCAGCTTCAGGGTGATCTGGTCCCTGTGCAGTGGACTGGAAAGGCCATGTACGTCCTCCTCCTGAAGAACAAAAGGAAACACAGCCCAATATTAATCCAGCTATTGGCTGGCAAATTTACACTGCTGGTTTCCGTTACTTTAGCCTATCCCAGACAGCCACACCGTTGTTTCTAACTCTGCCAGAAGCAGAGCTACCAGAGGGCTAAAACTACCTTCTTATGACTCTGGGGAATAGGTTACCAAAGAGCACCTGGTAGGCCAGGAAAGTACAGCATGACGGAGGTGAAAAAAAAGCTTTTTGGTATATTACCTGAACCTCTCCCCAATACACTTTGGAATTGGTTTGCACCCCTAGCATATGTCCCTGGCCCAGTTTTAGCAGGGAAATATTGATGAACCAAGTGTCAAAGAAAAGCCTCAACATAAACCCAATCAACAACAAAATCCTAGATGAGAGAGAAAAACCAACTTCAGAATAAACTCATCAAAATAATCTGATGCCCAGATATCAACAAAAAATTATAAACCATTTTAAGAATTAAGAGGATATGGCTCACTACAAAAAAAAGAATATGGCTCACTAAAAAGTCAGAGTAGATTCAGAATTTGGGACAACTAATCAACGATGTTCAAACAAACATTTTAAATTAATTCAAGGAAATGAAGGAAAATATGGTGTGCTGGTTTGAAACTGCTATGTTTCAAGAAAAGCCATGTTCTTCTAATCCATTCTTGTAGGTGTAGACCTATTGTGGAAGGGATCTTTTGATTAGGTATGGAGATGTGACCCACCCAATTCAAGGTGGATCTTAATCCTCTTTACTGGAGTCCTTTGTGAGAGGGGAAAAAAAGTAGTAAAATCCAAGAAAGCCCAGAGACATTTAGAGAGAGAAAAGAAATGCCCAGAGACATTTTAGAGAGAGCCAATACAGAGCCCACAGAGAGAGACAGGGATGCCCTGGAGACTCTAAGAGTGGACCTGCAGGATATGGAGCACTCAGAGAGATGTCTCTGGAGGAGGAAGCAAGGACCCACAGAAGCACTGAGAGAAAGCCAGTGGGATCAGAAGCTGAAAGTAATGCAACTCAGGAGTGAAGACCAGCAGATGCCAGCCACGTGCCTTCCTAGTTGGTGGAGGAACCCTGGATGCCATTGACCTTTCTTCGGAGAATGTATCTCTCCCTTAATGCCTTAATTCAGACATTTTCATGGCCATAGAACTGTAAATTTGTAACTTAATAAATCCCCTTTATAAAAGTGAATCCATTTCCAGTATATTGCATTCCAGCAGCTTTAGCAAACTGAAACATATGGCTAAAGAGATAAAGGATATTAAGAAGATACTAGGTCTCCTTAATAGACTTTGAATTAATAGAATTCGAAAGCAAACAAAAAAAAATACCAAAATGAAAGGCACAATAGATGAGATTAAAAATACACTAGAGCATGCAACAGCACATTTGAACAGGCAGAAGAAAGAATAAGTGAACTAAAATTCAGAACATCAAAATTCAAATAGAAGAATAAACAGAGAAAAGAACAGAAATATTGAGCAGGACCTCAGGGAATTGAATGACAGCGTGAAGCTCACAATCAAATGTGTCATGAATATCTCAGAAGAAGAGAAGGGAAAAGTGACAGAAAGAATATTTGAGGAAATGATGGCTGAAAACTTTCCAACTCTTACAAAAGACATAAATATACATAAAGTACACCATACTCCAAACAGAATAAATCCAAATAGAAATACTACAAGACATTTACTAATCAGACTGTCAACTGCCAAAGATAAAGAAAGAATTCTGAAAGCAGCAAGAGAAAAGTGATTCATCATGTACAAAGGATGCTCAGTAAGAGTATGGACCAACTTTTCATCAGAAACCATAGAAGTAAGAAGAAGTGGTATGATATATTTAAGATACTAAAAAGAGAAAAATGGCCAGTCAAGAATTCTTCATCTGGTAAAACTGTCCTACACAAACAAGGGAGAGTTTAAAATATTCACAGATAAACAGAAGCTGAGAGAGTTCATTAACAAGAGTCCTGGCCTACAAGAAAGACTAAAGGGAGTTCTGCAGGCTATAAAGAAAAGGCACGAGAGAGAGGCCTGGAGGAGAGTGTAGAAATGAAGATTATCATCAATGAGAGTTACTTACAGGGTAAAAAGAGAGACAAAAACAAGATATTATATATAAAGCCAGAGATAAAATGGTTGAAGTGCTGCCTAAACAGTAATATGACTGAATGCTAATGGATTAAACTCCCCAATTGAAAGGCACAGATTGGCAGAGGATTAAAAAAAAAAATCCTCGTATATGCTGTCTACAACAGACTCACCTTAGGCCCAAGGATGCAAATAGGTTGAAAGTGGAAGGCTGGGAAAAGATATCTCACCCAAATAATAACCAAAAAACAGCTGGGCTGGCTATACAATGTTGAACATAATAGACTTTAAATGCCAAACTGTTATAAGACAAAACAGACAAGATATATTAAATGGGGTAATCCAGCAAGAAGAAATAACAATCATTAATGCACCTAACCAGGATGCCCCAAAATACATAAGGCAAATACTAGGAAAACTGAAGGGATAAATAGACTTCAGTACACTGTTCTCATCAAGAGATAGAACATCTCTCAACAGAGGATCAATAAGGAAACAGAGATCTTAAATAATATGATAAATGAACTAGACCTAACATAGACACAGAACATTGTACCCCAAAACAGTAGGACACCTATTCTTCTCAAGTGTTCCTAGATCATTTTCAAGGGTTGAACACATATGGGTCCGAAAACAGGCCTCAATAAATTTAAAAAGAGTGAAATTATAGGAAGCACTTTCTGTGCTCATAATGCATTGAAGCTGGGCATCAATAACAGGCAAAGAACTGGAAAATTAACAAATATATGGAGACTAAAACCCATGCTCTTAAACAATCCATGAGCAAAAGAAGACATTGCAAGAGAAATCACTAAATATCTTGAGACAAACGAAAAGAGAACACAACATATCAAAACTTGAATTTTTATGTTTTTATAGAATGTTCCCATGGATTGTTGATCAGAAAAGTCTGCAACACAAGCAAAATAAAACTTCAATGGAAGCAATATTTGGAAACTACATATCTGAAAAGGGTTTTATATCCAGATTATAGGAAGAAATCCTATAACTCAAAATTAAAAGAAAAATAACTCAATTAAAAGCTGGGTAAGAGATGTTAATAGACATTTTTTCAAAATACAAATGGTTAAGAAGCACATGAAAACATGCTCAATATCATTAGCTATTAGGGAAATGTAAATAACCCCCAATGAGATATTATTTCACACCTACAAGAATGACCACTATTAAATAAATAGAAAACTAGAGGTGTTGGAGAGGATTTAGAGAAACAGGAACACTTATTCACTTCTGTTGGAATGTAAAATGGTGCAGCCACTATGGAAGACAGTTTAGAGTTTCATCAGGAAGTTAAGTATAGAACTGCCATATGATCTGGCAATCCTGTTACTAAGTGTATACTCAGAAGAACTGACAACTGGAATATGGATATTTGCACACCAGTGTTCAATAGCCAGAAGATAGAAACAATTCAAGTGTCCATCAACCGATGAATGGATAAACAAAATGTGGTATATGATGGAATATTATACAATTGCAAGAAAAAATGAAGTCCTGAAGCATATGATATTATGGATGAATAGTGAGGATATTATGTGAGGAAAATAAGCCAGACACAAAAGAACAAATATTGTATGGCCTCACTAATATGAGCTAAATATAATGAGCAAAACTCACAGAGTTAATATCTAGAATATAGGTTACCAGAAGATAGAATAAGTTTAGAGAATGGAGAGCTGATGCTGAATTTGTGCAGAATTTTTAATAAAGCTCATTGTAAATGTTTGGAAATGGGTAGAAGTAATGGTAGCACATTATTGTGAGTGTAATGAACAATGTCAAATCATGTGTATGATTGTGGTTGAAGCGGAAGTTTAGTGTTATGTATGTCATTAGAAGGAAAGCTAGGGGATAAAGCATGGATTGTATAACATAGTGAACACTGTTGTAGATGGCTAATAGTGCAAATATAAGAATGTGCTTCCATGAACTAGAATAAATGTATGTCACTATTACAAGGTGCTAATAATAGGGTGGCATGTAGGGAAAAATACACTTAAGACCAACTATGGACTGTTGTTAACAGTAATGTCACAATATTCTTCCATTAATCGTACCAAAGGTACCACACCAATGGCAAGTGTCAATAATAGGAGTGTATAAATGGTATGGAATTTTTCTTTTGGAGAAGTGAAAATGTTCTAAAATTGATTGTGATGATGAAAACACAACCCTGTGATTATACTGATAGCCATTGCTTATACATGTTGGATATACATGGTGTATGTATAAAACTGATTTCAAAAACAAGGAAGGATGACAGACAAGTCAAATCTGAACTGGCTCACCTTCCACTAAGCCCATACAAAGTAGAAGAAAAAAATAGGAATACCTGAGTTAAAATTTTTACATCAAAGTCTTTAAAGATGTTAAGTAGAAGAGAAGAATATACAGAAGAAAGGACAGTCACAGAACTTACTTCCAAATACCTTCTAAAAGGTGCATGCTTAATATTTCAGATGAAAATCATTTTTTAAATGAATGATTTCTGTGTTAATCACAAGCATTAAAAAGACTGTAAGCTCTGTTTTTTGGTTTTTTTTTAAATTTAAACGTATACTTCTGGCAAGGTTACAGATGATTAACCTCTGTTCATAAACGTAGACATAAAATTAGAATTTTTTTTACTCTTTACATTTTTCAAGTGCAATTATTTCTTTAATAGGTGTTAATAAATTGCTGTTAACTTATAATTTTAGTTAGTTACCAGCAAATGTATGGTATGTATTCATTGTCTCTTGTGCCTTTTAGTTTAATAGCTTATTTCAAAGCAGAAACATTGGAGTTACAAGTATCTTGCAATATTTTTATCAACAATACATTAAGTAGAGTTTTAAAATGACAAAACAAAATAGCCATGCTCAAAATTCAGAGTTTTTTTGAAGCTTGTTTGATCTTAAAAGTGAATGTGGTTCAGTTCCTGGTGCCTGTACATGCAAAAAAAAAAAAAAATGAATGTGAATCTGAGGTACGAGGGTAGTTCAGTGGTGGAATTCTCACCTGTCATGAGGGAGACCCAGGTTTGATTCCTGGCCCATGCACTTCCCAAAACAAAGCAAACAATCAAATAAACAAACAAAAAGTCAAAAACAAAAAACAAAAATTCAACAAATGTTACTGCAATCAGGATACTCACATGGAAGAAGAATGAAATGTGACCCCCATCCTAGAGCATACAAAAAAAAAAGTGAATGTGAATCATATTCAACTATATGATTCATGTGTATACAAAACCATGTTTGAGTTGATTCAAAAGTATTTCAAATTAGTTTTTCACTGAATCTGTGAATAAAATTGATGCTCATGGAAAACAAAATAAAATAAAACTTACTTTACTCAGTAACAGTAGAGTCGAGCATCAAACACTTATGCCACAGTTGTTGTATGACTGATTGGATACCAAAGGCTTTTGCAATAAGCTTAAGTATTTTGTATTACCCTACAACTACCACTTATTGAATACTTAGTTAACTGTGTGTCAGGTCCTGGACTAAGCAATTTAACACTTTTTTTTAAATTTAAACTCATAACAACTTCAAAATACATGTTGTTCTGACCTATGCATTTTTGAGGGAATTGAGGCTCAGCTTGGTTACAGAACATTCCTATGGAAAATGCTTAATATTAACTGCAGGTAACACAACAAATTATTTGCCTTGATTTATTCTGGAAACAAAACTAATTTGCTCCAGATATTTTAGTATCATTTCTAGAATCATTGTTATTAAATTATTCTTTGAGAGCAAATGTTTCCCTTGTGAGATAAATTAACTAAATAGATCAGTAAAGGACCCTTTTTTAACATAGTATTATGCCTAGATAAGTAAGAAGAGACCATCTAGTACATAATGCTATTCAGTTAGCCTCTAACCTTCTAATAGTAACTTGAGTCACATAGACAGAAGAGAGCACAGAGATCTCCAAGAACAAATTTAATGGTTTAGAGCTATGCCTACATCTAAAAGACAGCACACATGTTAGATAAAACCTAGAAAAACGTGAATAATTATGTAGATATTTTCATGCATCTGTCTGGCTGATATTATGTAGACCGAATGCCTCAATATTTGTGTGAATTATTTGGTTTTTATTTAGGTATCTGGTACTAGCCTATCCATTTCTATACAACTACGTGCCAAACTCCTTAGCCATGCCATGATTTTTAGGGTGCTTTCCACTCTCCTTCCCTCTCTCCCATTCTTTCTCCCTCCTCCTACCCCTCTTTCTCCTTTTACCCATTTCTTAAATACTCGCAGTTCCTATCAGTGAAGGACCCATAATTTTGTTTCTGTAAATGTTATTAAACATAAAGGTAAATGAATGTTTTGGAATTTTAATTTATGAATGATCATGGAAAACATAACTGGAAAGTTTTGGTGGGGTCAAGGAGGAAGCAGTCTACTCAGGAAGGCATAGGGCAACTTAGCTCTACAGAATTTGTAAATCTGCAAATCTATTTACAGTCCAAAGTGGAAATGCTGTGTGTCAAATCAGGCACAGTGGGCGCAATTGGGAGCCTTTCTCTACTGAACACACAAGCCATTGAAATGTAAAGATGGTAAAGAAAAATAAAACCCCAAAACCTGCAGAGGATCAGGACCAGCTAAGCAGTATATTCTCCCTGAAGACCAAAAGAGTTTCAAAACTTAGGTAAAATGCTTCCCCACCCCATCCCTGTCTCCAAAGTTAGTATTCTTATGAAAATTTATGACAAGCAAAGGGAATGTTAAAACGAGCTCAGTGCCTCCAGGCAGCCTTATCGTTTCCCAAAGAGCTGTAAATAATATCAATCTGATGGAACTCAATATCAGGCTGAGTTGGCAAACACTTCTTCCATTTATTATATATATTTACATTCTTTAATATCAGCAAACCTCTCAGTCTAGAATAGCTTTTGAAATATGTAGCTCTGCTCACACTTCAATGATGCACTAAAGCTAGCTATGATAAAGCCCTTACTATACCTGCTGACGATCTTTTTAATGTACTGATGGTATTTCTAGCCATTCCCCCATATTTTACTCTCAGTTCTCAGCAGGACCATTAACTCCCTAATAATATACTTTGCACAAGAACTCTTTCATTGGCATTAACACCTTCCCTGAAGAAATACTGGCTTGATGTGTATAAGCCTCTGTTTACTCATACTCTTCTCAGTCATACAACTAATGCCCAAAACTTACCAAAGAGCAAATGAGAGGGAAAGTGGGAAGGGGAAGATGAGAAGAGGATTCTAGAATAATAAGAACTCATACTTATACAACATCTTCTATACCCAGCTACTGTTGTAAGCACTTTATTACTTCGTTTAATCTATATAACACCCTTAGAAGGTGAGTGCTCTTATTATCCTCATTTTACAATCAAGGAAACAGAAACGGAAAAGTAAAGTAACTTGCCCTAGCTCACACAGCTGAGAAGTAGTGGAACAATAATTCAAACCCAGTCAGCTAACTAAAAAGTTTATGCTTTTAATTAGGTCACACTGCCTCTTACTGAAAATAATCGTTTGAACAATTTTTTCAGATGTTCTAAAAACCAGTGTGACTGTCCTTCTATTGAAGTCTATAATAAAGTAGGAATGGAAATAAAAGGCTTTTAAAACCTGTCCTACACTGTCTTACATTACAGATAGATGATTGATATATAAAGAAATAGAAAGGTAGGCAGATGTTGATAGACAGGTATAAATAGAACAAAAATGTATATAGATATAATGCACACATAAAATAAACTGTTAAAACTTTCATCATTTCTAGGAAAACTAAAAAAAAAAAAGAAACAGTACATTTAAGAAACAAAATCTTAGAATTAGAAAGCCAAGATGTTTCTTCTAATCATGAAACTATGTCAACTGAGATGCAATACTCAAACAGAATTTAAAAATTAGAAGAATTTAACAAAGAACTGCAGAGGCAGACTGAATAACTTTTAAGTCCTACATTGTCAAAACTTTGGTGACTATTATTTTTCAAGTGTTCAATTCCCTGCCTATTAGATATCTCTGTATTTAATTGTAAAATTCTAAAACCTCAAACTTTTATGACAGTATCATAATTGGGGTTATCTCTCCTAGCGGAGACTCCACTCCTAGTAGAGCACCTCCACTTCTGATGGAATCCTAGGTCGGCTATGAGACTATTCCTACATACTATGTGCAATTCAATTAAACTAACACTTTTGGGGTCCCTGGTATGGACAGGCATTCTCTTTGATGCTATGAGTATAACATGTTCCAGCTCTCCCTATGGACTCACAATCAAGAAAGAAGAAGATAGACATATAATAAATAATACTAATAACAGGCAATCTCTAATACGTGCTCGTTTTGAGAAATAATCGAATTATAGCAAGAGCCAAGAGGACATCTGAAGGGCCTTTTGTTGGAGCTGACATATGAGTGAGATACAAAAACATTAGCGAAGACAGACATGGGGAAGACAGGCATCCAGACTAAATGAGTCAGCACCTATGAAAGCATGTGGGGTTCAGGGAGAGTGAAGAGATCAGCACAAGAAGCTGAGAAGCTGGAGCATCAGGTGGATGGACCATGGATTTATCAATAAGGGAGGGTCGAAGGGGACTGATATCCTATGCTCCCTAAATACCAAGCAGAAATGGCCAAGGCATAAAAGCTTGTGGTCCCTTCTAACCATTCTATCACTTTCTGAAAGTGAGCAAGACCTAAACAAAAGCTGTAATAATCACGATAGAGTCTTTTTATCCCACTAATTCCACATAATATTTAAATGGGAAAAAGTTATTCCTAATCAAAGCCACCTGGTGCAAGTAGAACCAAGTTCTAGCTGTGATAATTTACATTTGTCTTTGCAATATGTTTTTGTTTCCTGGTTGCTGAAACAAATACCATACCTTAGCTTTAACAATAGGAATTTATTGGCTCATGGTGTTGAGACTAGAAGAAGTCCAAAATCGAGGATCAGCTAAGCAGTATATTTTCCCTGAAGACCATGGTGTTTGGGTCTGGCTGCTGATGCTCATCGGGGTCCCTTAGCTTTTCTGTCACATGACAGTACCTTCTCCTTTCTCTTCAGCATTCTATTGATGTCCAGCTTCAAGCTTCTGTCTATATGAATTTATTGTCTTTGTAAAGGACTCTTGTAAGATGGATTAAAGCCCAGCCTGATGCGGTAAGGCCACACCTTAAGTGAAATAACTTCTTCAAGAGATCCTGTTTTCAATAGGTCCACACCCACAGTCCCAGGGGGCTGGACCCTATTCTAGTTTGCTAACTGCCGGAATGTAATGTTTCAGAAACAGAATGGCTTTCAAAAGGGGGAATTTATTAAGTTCTAAGACCATGAAAATGTCCAATTAAAGCAAATCTATAAAAATATCCAATTTAAGGCACCAACAAGAGGTTACCTTCACTCAAGAAAGGCTGATGAAGTCAAGGTTTCTCTCTCAACTGGAAAGACACGTGCTGAACATAGCAACCTCTGCTGGCTTTCTCTCCAGGTTTCTTGATTCATGAAGCTCCACCAAGGGTGTTCTCCTTCTTCATCTCCAAATGTCTCTGGCTAGTAGACTCTGCAGTTCCCTTGGCTCTGTCATGGCTCTCATCATTCAGAAGCTTTCTCCAAAATACTTCCTCTTCTAAAGGATTCCAATATACTAATCAAGACCCACGTGGAATGGGTGGAGTCCCTCTAATCAAAGGTTAATATCCACAATTGGGGAAGTCACATCTCCATGGAAATAACCTAATCAAGTGTCCAACCTACATCATTGAATAGAGATTAAAAGAAATGATTGCGCCTACAAGATTGATTAGGATTAAAACATGGCTTTTCTAAGGTACATGAATCATTTCAAACTGGCACAGACCTGAATATGCCTTTTGATGCCCTGAATCATGATGGGACATGATTCAGTCCACAGTACAATGTGACCTTGGACCAATCAGTTTGGGGCTCCCTGGGCCACAGTTTCCTTAGGAGCACATAAAGCAGTTGTATTTGCTGAATCCTACCAGTGTAATGGAAGTGCCCCAAAGAAAGAAAACAAAGCACTCAACCTCACTCCTTCATGCAGAAAAGCTTTACCTGAAGCTTTCACTTGAAAAAATAGTCTATAGTTAAAAACCCTTTGAAAAACATCCAGCTTCATTGTCTCTATGTGTTTTCATGCCAGCTATGGTATCTGTTTTGTACATCCACACCCAAACATAGCCATATGTATGTTCATGAAATTTTGAATATATTTAATAAGACCTGACATAGGTTCCAGTTTTAGTTCTTTGCCTTATGGGCTATGTGATATATTTTCACATATTTTTTCATGGGCATATTGGTAGATAAATACACCATAAATGCAGAACATAATTAGTGATTTTGCTATTTTGTAACAGAAAGCAAATAGAACTTTCTATGGAAGATGAATTTCCTGGCTTTGTCATTGGTCCAGAAGTTCTAGATATCTGGCCACTTGGTTCTGCACTTGCCAAACCTTGTGTCTCGCTCCATTAATTCTCAATGTTTCAGGGAGGGTGGTTCAGAGCAAATTGCTTGGTCAGTAAAATGACCAGCGTAGGATGGGTGACTTGTAAACATTAACTGACAAGGATGGATGATTTTGCTTCACTTCCTGAGGGCTTTAGTGACTTGGGCAAGGTCTAAAGGGGAGGCAACAGGCCACCATTAGGACTGAAATGAATGTTTGGGTTCCCTTGTTCCAGAGAATAGATTGACTCCAGACCAGTATTTCAGATGGAAATCTGTTCTTACACAAGAATACTCCAAAAGCAGAATTGAGAATCTAAAGATAAATGTTGCAATTCTTCTTCCATATCTGTCCTGACTCCTCAAACCCTGCTTCCCCAGTGGTTAGGGCATTTTAGGCTCTGGCAGACTCTTCAGGTCTTTCTCAGCAGCTGACTTAGGCCCACTTTTCTTTCACAGTGCTGATTACTCCATATCTTTGCCCATCTTCCTCTTCCTGGGGCAAAGGTCAGTTCCCCCATCCTTTAGGTTTCAAATAGGAAACCTGACCAGCTCATGCATGTTCAGTTTTTAAGTTGCTAGTTAAACTTGTAGTATATCCATGAAGGAATTAACCTGGCTAGCACATCATCATGTGAGAGATTTCACCAACTGGTTCTGTCTACCTTGGAGATCAGAATCTTAGCTGTAATAGTCAAAGGGGCTGTAAAAAAAAATCTAGAATTGGAATTAAAAAGATTGCACCTAAACAAAAATTAGATCTATATTTATTTTACTATGCATAGACATAAATGCATTCAACAAATTATAAAGGATATACCGTGAAAAGTTCTGATGTAAATTTCCAAGTCCAGAACTTGGTGAAAAGGCTTTGTCAGATATGGGTAAGAAAGTGATTTCTGTTCTGGTTCAATCTGGACTCTTCTTTACCTTGTGTTGTCACAGTCTTTGATCTTCTTTGCAGCACATCTATTCTTATTCTATAGAACACAAGATGGGATACATTCTTATATACTTATTATTGGGTAGAACTTTTTCAGTCCCCTGTATTTACTCAAAATTCAGAATTTAATAGCATTATCTTAAGCTGTTTTATTGCCAAGAGGCTTTATCTGCCTCCAGTAGATACCTCTTGCTGTTACCTACTTTACACAAGAGGTGTGTTTGTAAGTTTATAGGGAATGCACAAGTACACTGGCAATTTTTGTCTCAGAAATATGCACCGCCTGCTTTTTTCTGTGTTCTTCTTAATCAACATTACTGCAACCCTGAGTTGTGCTGGGAATTATAGTTCACTTGTTTTGATAAGAATAGAAGCTTTCAATATCTAGACATAATGTTGATTTAGCTCTGGAGTGAAAACGTTGAAGCCACAAAAGTTTTGTTGTAATGCTATCAAATCTCACTGGCTAGAGGCTGCTGTTTAACATGGATGACCCCTGACTCCTGACTCCATTTATAATTGCCTCCCTCATACCTCAGGGATATTTTAAGGTACCCAAACTGAACACTTCAAGCAAAAATTCTTGATTTCCATCCAAAATTTCAAAACTGGTTTCTCCCTCAGTCCCTCCCCACCACAGTAAAATGGCACAAACATTCAACCACCCACTCAAGTAAAAAATATAAGAGTTAACTTGGTTTCCTTCTTTTCCCACTTTTAAAATCCAATCCATCAATAAGAGTTGTAAGTTAATCTCCAAAATATATCCCAACATACTCAACTCACTCCATATCCACGGCTACTACCTTAGTCCAAGCAACTATCACCTCTGGCCTGAACTGTGTTTTGGCCTTTTGACTGCTTTCTCAACTCCCATATCTACATCAACTACAGATCATCCTTATCAATATAGAATGATGATTATGAAACTTATTTAAGTAACGGCACCTGACTCACTGTGTAAAACTCTCCCCATTGACTTTAAAATAAATTCACACTCTTAACATCACCATAAAGCCTTACAAAGTCTGACCCTCTTATGAATCATATGAATCATATTTCCTACAAAGATATATCTAGTCTTAACTCCTGATTCTATGGGTGTGAACCCATTTGTAAATAGACCCTAGTAAAGTAGGGCAAACTAAGTCAGGGTGCAGCTTATCCAATATGGCTTGGAGTCCTTATAAAAGAGGGAATTTGTACAGAGAAATAGAAGACAGGAGACAGAGAGAGATGGCTATGGCCATGTGATGCAGTTAGATATCTAGCTTTGGATTGCTAGCAAGTCACCACCAGAGCATTGCAGGCTTCAGTGAAAGCATGATCTTGCTGAAACCTTGATTTTGGGCTTCTGGTCTCCCAAATCATGAGTGATAAATTCTGGTTGTTTAAGTCCCTAGTCTGTGATATTGTTACAGTAGTCCTGGCAAACTAAGATAGGCTACTTCCTCTTTGCCTTGCTCAACACTTTCCCAAGCCCCAGTCATAAAGAACATGCTCTTTCCCATTCCCTCCCTTCTCACTTCTGATGGAGCCTTCCATTCAAATGTAACCTCCTTCCCAAGCCATCTTATCTAAAGTAGCCATAAACATCCCTTGACCAGGCCACATTTTATAATACCATAGCTATTTGCTTCATTGCTTTTATCATCAGATTTATAACATTTACTGATTGAAATCCATCTCTAGAATGAAAGGTCCATGAAGACAGAATTTTGTCTACTTCATGCATCACTCTATCATCCAGCTGGTGGCAGTACAAGGCATTGAGATGACCCTTAATAAATACTTGATGACATTGTATGGATGGTGGGTTTGAATGCTGTCTCTGCCACTTACTAGCCATATCGCCTTTGTAAAGTTGCTTCATCTACATTTGCTTCAGTTTTCTCATCAATGTCCCCATAAAATGTATCATTCTCATTCTCATTAAAAGTTGTGAAGACTAACTCAAAAACATCTCTAAAGCATGTAGCAAAGCACTCATTACATGTTTATTATTATTATTATTGAGTAAATAAATGTCACAAAATATGAATTCCATTATTAAGTAATCATTACCGAGAAAAATAAATAATTTAAAAGGGATCTTCTGAAGACAGTGTTTTAATCAATGACGAAATTCAAAAGAAGGACATTGATGCACTCATAGCAAATGGTGGATGAGAGACATGTAATTTAGTGAGTTTTGTGGCCCCCACTAAAACCTTCTTCTGGACTTGATCCTCTTTCAAAGTATAGGACTGAAACTAAGTGAAGAAGCCAAAAACAAACTGTACAAGCAAAAAAAAATTGAAATCAAGTCCAGCAATGTGTACTTATTAACTATGCAACCTCAGTTATTTAATCATTCAGCCTCTGTTCTTTCATCTGTAAAATAGTAATGCAAGAATATCTATTCATAGGTGGATGAGATTCATAACAACCTAAACAAGAACACATTGCCAACATAAATACAAATGGGGATCTGGGATTGACAGTTGTGTTTCTTGAATCCTTCTAGGTGAGATGCTAAGAAGGTAGTAGATGCTGAGGACATAGAGGGATATTGAGAATAAAACAGATTCTAGGCCCTGAAAGAGTCCTGAGCATGGAGGGAAGGTCACCCTGCAAAAAATGTGAGCATTATGGGGGTTGCAACTGTGGAGGCAAGCAAGAGTTCCAGAGGTTGCTGGGAACAGGCAATTATTAACCCCATCTGGAACTGGTGGGAGGTTTGTCGGGTGAGCTTCCTGATCTCCTCATCTGCTGTAACCCAGACACTGGGCTTGTGGTCGGGAGCACTTCCAGGAGATCAGGAGAGCTCTGAAACTAATTGAGAATTTTGGCTCTGTTTTAGGTACACCTAAGCTGGCCATATGAGTCCGAAACCTCAAAGAAACTCAAACCTGATGTGTTGTATTCCAACTTGTAAGCTGACTCTAGGACTGCCTGTGCCTCTTGGAAGTCCTCTAAATTGGATATCTAGAGCCAGAATAAATCACTAAGTCTTCTTGAAATGTCCATCACCCCTGCCACTAGCTTTTCTTGAAATGCTCATCAGCCCTGCTTTTCTTTTTGTTTGTTTCTTTTTTGTTGACTTTTGATTTTCATTCAGTTTTGTGCTTAATGGTTTCCCTAGAGTGGATGCTCTATCCTCAACCCAAGATTTGTAGTACGAAACAAAGGCCCTAAAAATGGAATGAATATAGTGTTTAAAATGGAACATGGTTGGTAATTAGGAGAAAGGAAGAACATGGGGATATTTTCATTTGTGATTTAAGTAACCTAAGGAAGAATTTCTGTCAAACTCTGGCTGAAATTAATAATTTCTTTCTACAGAAAAATTAAAAATCTGCCTTTCTGCAGAGTAATCAGCTGTTAAAGATTCATTTGATTTGACCACCAATCTATTTGAAAAAGTACGTTATCATTTAGAAAGGTTTCAGCCATTCATAGCACGTATGAAGTTGTTTTCAAAGATAAATAGGATGCTGACGATAATACATGTTAAATAGTAGAATCAATGGAATATTGACTAATTTTAGCTTTACCCTTTGTGAGCTGAATAACCTTGAAAACAACCTCTCTCAATTCTCTGACCCTCAGAATCCTTATTACATTATAGGGAATATGAAGTTTTCCTTCAAGGGCCTGAGGTGAGGATGAGAATAACATTTAGGTCAAAGTACTGGCAAACAGCAGGAAGTCAATATTCTGGCCTATCTTTGTGGAAATTAAAGTCTAATAGGCAAGACGAATATTTAACAAACAATGTCACAATTAAAAGCTAATGTACAATTAGATGCTATGAAAGAAGAAAAAGAATAAAAAACAGTAAGAACCTACTCCAGTCTTTTGGGAGGTTGGTCAGGGAGGGTTTTAGGAATGGGAAGACATACATGTTGGAACAAGAAATTTGGGGACATGAGGCTTTCTAGGTAATGGTTGTCCAGCCAAAGAACTTTAAGATCAATAGAGTTAAGGGTGCAGCAGAT
This sequence comes from Tamandua tetradactyla, assembly GCF_023851605.1. Lineage (NCBI taxonomy): Eukaryota > Metazoa > Chordata > Mammalia > Pilosa > Myrmecophagidae > Tamandua > Tamandua tetradactyla. The sequence goes on from NC_135350.1 coordinate 23,999,217, forward strand.
ATGCTAGGAGGTGGAGACAGGGCTGGGTAGAAGAATAAATATGGAAAGTCCCTACATTAAATATGACTGCCAGGCATTGCCCCAGCACAGTCTCCTGTTATTTCATGATATTAGAATAGAAAACCACTAAAGCGTTATAGTATTTTTGAAATGATAAATCAATACTATTTTTTCACTAAAAAATTCCCCATTGTTCCCCCTCTTTTTCTTACCTTGCTCATCCTCACTCCAATCTGAGGAAGCCTGCACTCCTTGTTCAGGGGAAGGATATATTTAACAGAAAGCAATAAATAAGGAAAAAAATGCCTAGATTTTGTTTCTGAAGACTTAAAGTTTTTAGGCACTGAAAGGACTCTTGACATAGACAAATATTTGAGAGCAAGGGATTTAAGGAATTTTGGGTTTCCCAATCCAGGAAGAATTCTTCAACCAAAGAAGGTAGAGTTTTCCATAAGGCTCTCTCCTCTACCTCAAACCTAAGAGAAAAAACAAAATTTCTGGCTGAGAGCAGTAAGAGAGAGTTGGTGACAAAACAATGAGAGTATAAACAATGTTGAGTGTAGAAGGAACACTTGCTCGAACCTGAAATGTGGCCAGCTCCAAGGATGGTGTGGAAACTCTAAAAGCAGAAGAAGCAAATCCCTTTGTAGAACCTCAAGGAGGTATCAAGACCCTGGCTAATGACTGGTCCAGAAACAAAAGGTGAGCCTCATTTGCCCTATGTGAAATGGTCTAATGATTCTTGTGCTGCCGGACTCTGTATAGAAGTAGTAAGCTGCTGGAGCCAATGAGGTCAAACAGGGCAAAAGGGACATCAAGATGGCCAATCTTATTGGTAAATGACCAAGCTCCAACCAGATAATAGCTAACCGATCATTTGCACACATGAACTTGAGGAAAAATTATAGGACCCTAAAGACCCCAAATTAATTGAGATTAAGTTATACCACCTTCATGGAATGGGGGGCTAGAGATACATTTCAGTTTAATTATATAAAGATGAAAAGTTGTGTGTTTATACACCATAGATTGTGGATTGAGATTCACACCCACTACACCTGTTTGACTAACAGTTCTTGAATGTTAGGTTTACTTTTCCATTACCTGAGCTTTGGCTGTGATGTCTTCATTTCAATTTCAATTCCTATACTTGTGTTAAGCACCAGCATCACTGCAAAGAGTTTTCTAAAGGGAAATCAAATCATTATAAGTTTTGCTCTTATTATTGTAATCCTATGTATCCTGCCATGAAGTGACCTCCATTTGGTAGTCTGCAAAGAAGATTAAAAGGACAGAAATTATGGTCCTCCTCAGATGTAGAAACTGAGCTCAAGTCCCAGTAACTGGAAATCTGTATATCCTGGTGCTGGCAGAGCTTTTAACAGTTCTGCCTGGAGTCACTCTTTGATGTGTGTCCAAAAGGGATTTTGAATCCAAACACCAGTCTCTCCATAATCCTTTACTACAGGACTGAGAAACATACTTTTGTTCAATGGGGTCTCATCTAAGGTGATTTTTAGGTTTTAAATAAAGGAGATTACTCGAGCTTCAAAGCTAGCTGTTCCTTGGCAAAGAGCAATACAAATTTTGGGAAGAAGAAGAAAAGGATGAAAATAGTGAGTCTTTCTGGTTCCCTTCTGGAGTTCCCTTTTAGGTCACTTTCACCAATTAACTCCCCAAAGTCCTTGCTGACAGCAATTTATAGATGAAAATCTGAACCAAATGAAACCCAGATGTGGGGCAAAGGCTTCCATGGTAAAGTAGGGAACAGATTAGAAGCTGGCACAATAAAATACACTAAGTGTGGGAATTCAGCTAAGGAATTTCAAAGAAGTTTGGGCTCCAGGGAATAAGTTCTGAGTCACTCCAGCTATTTTCCATTGTCTCTCTGTCCTTTTCTTTCCTTATTTATTTTTGTAATATCACGTGGTGTGATCTCGGGCCCTGCCTGCATCTATACCTTCCTGTGTGTTACAATTGACTGTACTTGGCCCTGAAAATGGAGCATGGGTTTAAGAGCTGAGCTTCTTTCTGGAGTCTTTTTCCTCCAACCTCCCACCATCTGAATGGATACACCACTGTTTTGTCTTTATAAAAAGTAGATGGGGGGGTGCCATGGCAGAACCTGGAAGGAAAATGCAAGTAGATAGAACAATACACTTCAGAAATGGAAAGTGTTTGCAGAGCATCTCCTAGGCAAGACTGTGTGTTGTGTGTAATAACAGATTTTTAATTGTCAGCCAGTTAGGCTCTATTTGTTTTTTAAAATGTCTTGTTAACCCCAAGGTGACTAGATTTCTGGTCAGCAGAGGAGAATAATGTTCCTCATGTGAATTAACCAGAATTTAATATTCATAGAAATGATATTGTGCTCTGGGAAACCTGAAAACAGACTGGAAGAATTTTCCTAAATAGCAAAGGGACCAGAAGGTAATTGCAATAATTGGAGAATATGAGGAAGAAGGGAGGGTTCGGAAAACAAAACAATCACAATGCTTATTTCTTGCCTTACACTAATACTTTTTGATCTCACTGAGTAGTACAGCAGGAAATCTGCATGTTCGAATCTTAAAAGATTTAAGTAAGCCACATAATCATAATTTTAATTGATGTTATTGAATTCAGATGTTTCACCTCTATACCACAGAACATGTTCTTGTCTCCAAAAAAAAAAATCTATGGAATGGTGATGTTCTGTGGCTCTAAGCCAGTAGGTTCTTTCATAATTGATTAAGAAGCAAGGGCAAGGTGAATGGAAAGAGGCACTTAGAGCCCCTACAGTTCCTTTCTGTCCCTCAGTCATCTCTGCTTAATCTCACAAGGAGTAGAGACTCCTTACTTTGACCTCTGGAAACAGATCATGCTATAATTTTTGCACTTTCTGTCCAATTCAATTGATCGAGGATTTATTAAGCACATACTATGTACCAGATAATATGTCAAGCACTGCAGATGATATAGACTGAGTAGGAATGATCTCAAAGAGCTCTCATAAGATGGCCATAATAAAAACTAAATATAAGGCAGAATAGGAAAGACTGCAGGAAGCGTTAGAAAGAAATGCTTCTGCAGACACATGGCAGGGAATGGTAAACTCTAGCTGGGATTATCAGGAAAAACTTCATGGAAAGATTGAATTAATAGGAAAAATATGGTGTGTGTACCACACCAAGAAAAATGAGTGGCAGACTAATTGTCTAGTAACTTTCATTTAGTAGTCAATGGAGAATTGTTGAGATTTGGTAGGCAAAACTGCCAAATTGTTTAAGTTTAGTTTAGAGAGATTCATCTAATATAAATATATAGAATGAATTGGAACAGAAATCTGGAGGAAGTAACCTATGAAGAGTTAATATAGGGCTGAATTATTAACAAAAATGAAAATGGGAAAAGCGAAGCAGATTTGAGAAAGATTGTCAGACATTTGACATTAAACAGGAATTGGGGTTGGATGACTGTCAAGAAAAAGAACTTCTTATGTGGTAGAGATGAATGGAAAACTTGGAGAAGGGAGGATTGCTGAAAGAAAGGAGATAGAAGGTGTGGTAGGTAGACTCTCAAGATGACCCCAACAACCCTTCCCCTTCTGTACTAACAGGTCACTTCTTACAGCAAGAGCTGTGCTCATTTCACCTCCCTTTAAATGTAGGCTAGCCTTAAATCTTACTTTGACAAGTAGAATGTGGCAGAAATGAAATTCTGGAATCCTTAACCCATGCAGTAAAGATGTCTAAGCCAGTAACTGAATGACTAGAATCCACATGCAGAGAAACCCTGAAGGATGAGAGGTCATCTCAAAGGTTCCGAACCCTCCTGAATTCCCAGCTAAGTGAAGACCCCGGGTGGGGCCTACAGAAGAACAGCCCTTCTGAACCTCATTCAACCCAGAGAAATGCATGAAATAATAAATCATTGTTTTAAGCCACTTAGTTTCAGAGTTGTTTGCTATAAAGCAATAGATAACTGAGACATTGGGTGAGACCACAGAGAAATCTTCTTTGTAGGAGAGAATGCTTTCCTCCTTAGAGACAAGAATGAAGACAGAGAAGTTGATTAAACACAAAACCATGTCAAGTCTTGAAATCACTGCATGACGCAAACATAGTGCTTAGTGCATAGGAGGAAATGAAAGAATCCTATTGAATAGATAATTTTGGATGGGGTCTCAAAATATAAAAGAGATGCTTTACGGACAGTTGTTACAAGTAACAACATATTTAAGGGAGAGATAAGAAAACCAATTATCTTTGAACTAGACTACTTGGAATCCATAAAGAAAGTTGTCTGTGATTATATGTGAGAAATATATAAAAACAAGTATGCTAGGTGTCGAGATGGGGTAACTGTGGGAGGAATAGATGGCTGATGTGAGTGGAAGAAAAGAAATAAAAAGCAAAATAGGAAGAGAAGGGTGACACTAAAATGCACGATAGGAGTATATGTGCAGACATATAATATCATGTTAACATTTATATTTTAAATAAGGACCACCCAGCCAGAAGGATTATATGAATGCTTCCTTCCAATTATAAGTCACAAAATAAGCAGAGATATTTTGTCACTGTAACAGAGAAGATCAAATCTTCAAATTACAGCTAGTGAGCTTGACTTCAAGACAGAATTAATAAAAAGCAGTTGATGAGCTCATATAAAGGGCTCACCAAGAGCCAGCACAGGCTTATCTAATAAAACTACACCAAACTAGCCTCATTTTCTCTTCGGTCAAAATGCTAGACTGGAAAATCAGAAGAATTTGGTAGGCGTCATGCATTTGGATTTTGGAATGCATTTGAAAAATCATTCAGTGACAATTTTGTGGGCAAGATGAAGAAGTACAACTTGGCTTAATCTATATATCCTGGGTATTAAATAGATCCTATTATTGTAGGAAAGAAGGTTTGTAATAGTTTGGCAGAGGTCTTGTCCTGGGCTGTGTCCAGACCAATATTTTAACAATACCTGAACGAATTTTTTTTTAATTATGAAATTTACAAACAAGGAAAAACTATGAATCCTTACTAAAATATTTACTTACTGTATCAAAATCTTGACAGACTGAAATAATGGATCAAAACTAAAAATATGTAATAGACATAAAAGGGTCAACAAATAAGTTAAAATAATAAGAGGTGAACAGATTTTAAGAATCATTTGTGTGAAAAAATTAAACAAAGCAACTTGTGGTTTTGACTGAATGTAGGCTTAATGTAAGTCACATGCTATTTGACCGTGGGGAAGGTAATGCTTTCTTTACATCACTGAACATGTAGGCTCAGACAAAGAGAGGTGATACCCCACTACATTGCCCTGTGGTCTGAATGTATCTGCAGTACTGGGCTTACTTTGGGTCACCATATTTGTAAGTTCCAACAAACTAAAGTATACGCTAAGGGGAAAATCAAGGCTAGCATGAACACTAAAAACTACAACATATGAATAATTGTGTAAGAACTAGGTTTTCAGTGCTATGTGGTGGATCTGTCAAGTTCACTCCTCCTACATAAAACAAAGCTTTGCCACCCTACGCTTTGTCCATGGCCCCCATCTTGGATCCATTTCCCCTTCTCCATTTCCTGATCTTCCAAGCTTCTGACCCCACGGTAGCTCTTCTGTCTGGTAAAGGACAGGTCTCGTGTTCCTACTAAATCATTTCTTCATTTATTTCATTCAAAAAATTTGTATTGACTGCCTACTATATACCAGATAACTTTTCTAAGCATTTTAAGTATGAAATGTGAACAAAAGACAAAAATTTCTGCCTTCTTGGAACTAACCTTCTAGAAGAATGTGACAATAAATATTAGACATTGTAAATAAATAAATTGTGTGGTATGCTAAAAGTTGACAAAAACTATGGGGAAAAAAGCAAGAAATAGAACACCGTAAAGGGATTCAAGGATGCTGGGAATAGGGGAACAAGTTGTAATTTTAAGTGATGTGGTCAGGGCAAGCCTTGTTGAGAAGGTGACATTGAATAAAACTTGAAGAAGATAAATGAGTTAGCCATATGCATATATGGGAGAAGAGTTTTCCATTGCAAAAGTCTTAAGGGCTATGTGCCTAGAAAGTAGTAAGAAAAGGAATAATAGTCATAGATGCAATGAGAGGTAATAATGCCAGATAGGGACTTCAGCATTTACTCTAATTAAGATGCGAATCCACTGCAAAGTTTTGAACAGAGGGGTAGTAAGAGGTAATTTATATTTCTAAAGGGTTGTCCTGACTGCTTTGTGAAGAATGGATTCTAGAGGTGCAAGATGGACCTGATACAATAGAAAGCTGATTCGATAATCCAAGAGAGCAATGATGCAGTTTATATTAGCATGGTAGCAGAACAGGTGATGGGAAGGTAGAGCAAAGAATACTTCTTGAAAGTTTAAGTGTGAGATGGGAACAAAAGTGAGGGGTCAAGGCTAACTAATGTTTTCAGCTTGGGCAGCCTGAGGGATGAAGTTGCTATCAACTGAAATGGGGAATACTACATACAGAACAGCTTTTGGGAGTAAAAAGTAAGTTCAGTTTGTAAGTAAAGTAAAGAAGTAAGTAATGAAGTTGCTATCAACTGAAATTGTGGAAGACTACATACAGAACAGCTTTGGGGACTAAAAAGTAAGTTCAGTTTGTAAGTAAAGTAAAGAAGCAAGTAAAGTTAGAGATGTCTATTTGACCTTAACTCTGGGACTTTCTGACAATAAGAGGTCAGAGAGAAGAGAAAGAAGAAGCAAAGAAAAAGAGTGGAGTCTAATATGCTAACATACACACACACACACAAGGACAGTGTGGTGTCCTGAAAACCCTGTGACGAAAGGGTTTTTAAGAGAATGTGTGATCCACCATGTCAACTGCTCATTAGTAAGCTAAGCACTGAGAACTGACATTGGATTTAGCAACATGAAGCTCACAAGTGGTCTTAACAAGAGCAATTTCAGTAGCATAGTAAAGGAAAAAGTCAAATTAGAAAGGGTTGAAAAGGGATATAAAAGAAATAAATTTTAAAATTTTGTTACAAAGGGGCACTAGTTAGAAGAGGAAGTGGAGTCAAAGATTTATTTTTAATATGGGAGAAATAACAGAAGGTATGATTGCTGACAAGAAACAGCAGAGAGTAAAAACTTGATAATGTAGGAGAGAGAAGAAAGAATTGCTGGAATGATACCCTTTGAAGGTATCTAGTGTGAAAGTGGAGAAATTATCTGTATGTGAGGGCACAGTTGGTTCATCTACAGAAGTCAGTGGAAAAGCAGACTCTGATGGGGCAAATGCTGGTGGTGATTAGATGTAGTGGGAGTCTGAGGAAGTTCTCTTCTGATTGCTTCAATTTTCTTAACACATAATACTCAGTCAGGTTGATTCTAGATCATGATATGTATCCTCTTAATTCTAATACTGTACTAAGAAAATGCCTCACCTATCCAGCAAGTCTTAGTACCTAACACCTCCGCAGACTCTTTGGGGTAACATCTTTGCATAGTCTCTCCCAGCAACCACAAGAGGGGCCCTGAACATGTGTGTACCCTAAAGAAAAGAAGACTTCTATAGAGCTGTATTTGCAAGCATGGCAGTTTGTGAAATTTTAATGAGTTGAGTGAATGGGGAATGCCAGGCTGTGAAATTTAAAATTGCATGTGTGGAAATCCTGTTTTGTGAAAACTTGGGCTACTACGTTAACCTGCCTAATCTTATTTCTTCATGTGTAGATAACAGAATTATGCATGCCCCTCTTTTCCCTTCTGGCCTCTAAAACATGGCAATTTGAAGCCTCCTCTAAACCATTAGCTATCTGCAGATATCTAGGTATTGCTAAGGTGCGTGCTAATAAGCAGTCTTAAAACACGGGCAAAGAAAGGACTTCTCTCATAGTGGATCAACCAGGCCGAGGGAGTCCTCTAGGGCCTTCTGGTCTGGCCCCAGCTCCTGGCATTTCTTGGATACCATCATTGTAACCCGTTCCCGATTCCTGGGTCCAGATATTTCCCAGCTCCAAAGCAATCTGTGAATGGTTAGGAGGGGCACAGCTATCTAAAAGAGCTATCTGATGGCTGAATGTAGGGCCCCTTTGTTCTCTCTTCCCCATCTTCCCACCCTAATTTTGCTTAGGCCCTTAAATTTCATTTTAAACATAAAATAATTCCATTACTCCACTACCACCCACAGAGTGAACTGCCCTGTCATCAATATTATGCTACCAGAGTAGAGAAGAAGTGATTATCACTAAGAAAATCACAAGATCAAAGACTCAACTCCCTCGTTAGGACCTACCCTAATGCCTCTCCTTGTCTCTCCTAATTATCTTAAAGATAATTCAGGATTTCTTCAGAAGGCTTTGGTAATGTGAATTGTGATGGAAGAGTTTGAATCTAGAAAACTGCTCAAGGCTCATGCATCTGATTGCCTCTAATCATTAATTGAAATGTAACAATGTTAATAATGGGCCACAGCGTTTTTTTCTGCTCAACCCATAACAAAATGACATTTGTTATCTTTCACATGCATAAAGGGACAAAGGAGCTGATCATTAAAGTAATATAATTAAAGGGAGACTAAAAGCCTTCTCCAAAATATCTCCTCCATCTGCCTGAACATTATATACTGTTAATCCCAGTTATTTGGGTTGAGGGTTTTGTGTTTGCAGAAGTCCTCCATTAAAAAGAAAATGCACAAGGAGTTCCCGGTGAGGAGCCACCCGCTGGGGCAGATCGGCTCACTAGGCCATGGACCAAGGCCACGAAGTTATAGTTTGTGGGGGGTTCAGCTGCCCTTTTAGGCGGTTCGCGGGGTCCCCTCATTCCAGTGGGCGCAGGGTGGACTTGGCCCCCGGTCGCGCACGCACACCTCCCGGGGGGCTAAATTGCCTGTTGTTTTATATTCCCTCCTTTTCTTTCTCCAGATCGAAGCGGATTTCCGATGGAATGGTTCTCATAAACACAAAGACCGAGAACACTGGCACACAAAGCACAAGAAGGACAAGGAGAAGGACCAGGAAAAGTCTAAGCGTAGCGACAGGTCCCTGGGAGCAAAGTCACGTCTTCCTTTTAACATCTTCAAGGCCTAAAATAGTATCTGGCAGATAGCTGACACTTATTAGTAGGTACAAAATAAGGAAGAAGGTATTTAAAGATCATGTCATCTTAACTTCTCGTTATGTGAACAGGAGCCTGGAGTGATTTGACCAAAGTCACACGGCATTGTGCTAGCAGGGTGAGCATAAAAGATTAGGGCTGACTTCTGGAGAAGATGGCGGCTTAGTAAGACACGCAGGTCTTAGTTCCTCCTCCAGAACAGCTACTAGGGCAGTAGAAACGGTACAGAACAGCTCCTGGAGCCACGACAGAGACCAAGAAGACAGTGTACCCCATTCTGGAATGGCTGACTGGCTGGGAGAACCCGCTGTGGTGAGATCACCGAGGGGCGCGGGCTTCCCCAGGCCGGGGCGGCAGGCGGCCGGAGTCCCTCCCTCCCTCCTTCCCGGGCTGGCTGGGATAATTGGACAGGCGATCCCCTCAAGCCACGGCGGCTGGCGCCCCACCCCCCATGCGCAGCCCCCCGGACCAGCTGGGAGAATTGGATCAGAGATTCCCAAAGCCGTGGAGACTGGCGACCGGGGTCCTTTCCAAACACGTGCCTTCCCGGTCCGGCTGGGAACGGTGGATAGGCACTCCCCCAAGCCACAGCGGCCAGCACCCCCCCCGCCATGCTTGGTGCCCCGGGCCGGCTGGGAAATTTGGACAGGCGCTCCCCTAAGCCGCGGAGGCTGACGCCCCTCCACCACGCTTGGCACGCGGGCCATCTGGGAAATTTGGACAGGCGCTTCCCCAAGCCGTGGAGGCCGGCGACCCTCCCCACGCGTGGACTCCCAGGCCGGCTGGGAGATTTGGATTGGCACTCCCCCAAGCCACTTCAGCTGACGACCCTCCCCTACAGCGAGAGTTTTCCAAAGTTAAAGGAGCCACAGCGTCTTTTACTGGTGGGACCCGCACACAGATGAGCGCCACGAGCGCCACCTACTGGGTAGGATAAGAAAAACAGAGCCCAGAGATTTCACAGAAAAATCTTTCAACCTGCTGGGTCCCACACCCAGGGAAATCTGATTAAATGCCCAGACGCCAGCAGAAGATAACGGATCATGCTCGGAAAATTGAAGATATGGCCCAGTCAAAGGAACAAACCAATAGTTCAAATGAGATACAGGAGCTGAGACAACTAATGCTGAATATACGAACAGAAATGGAAAACCTCTTCAAAAACCAAATCAATAAATTGAGGGAGGACATGAAGAAGACATGGGCTGAAAAAAAGAAGAAACAGAAAAACTGAAAAAACAAATCACGGAACTTATGGGAGTGAAGGACAAAGTAGAAAAGATAGAAAAAACAATGGATACCTACAATGATAGATTTAAAGAGACAGAAGCTAGAATTAGTGAATTGGAAGATGGAACATCTGAATTCCAAAAACAAACAGAAACTATAGGGAAAAGAAAGGAAAAATTTGAATAGGGGATCAGGGAACTCAAGGACAATATGAAGCGCACAAATATACATGTTGTGGGTGTCCCAGAAGGAGAAGAGAAGGGAAAAGGAGGAGAAAAACTAATGGAAGAAATTATCACTGAAAATTTTCCAACTTTTATGAAAGACCTAAAATTACAGATCCAAGAAGTACAGTGCACCCCAAAGAGAATAGACCCCAATAGGCGTTCTCCAAGACACTTACTAGTCAGAATGCCAGAGGTCAAAGAGAAAGAGAGGATCTTGAAAGCAGCAAGAGAAAAACAATCCATCACATACAAGGGAAACCCAATAAGACTATGTGTAGATTTCTCAGCAGAAACCATGGAAGCTAGAAGACAGTGGGATGATATATTTAAATTACTAAAAGAGAAAAACTGCCAACCAAGACTTCTATATCCAGCAAAATTGTCCTTCAAAAATGAGGGAGAAATTAAAACATTTTCAGACAAAAAGTCACTGAGAGAATTTGTGACCAAGAGACCAGCTCTGCAAGAAATACTAAAGGGAGCACTAGAGTCAGATATGAAAAGACAAAAGAGAGAGGTATGGAGAAGAGTGTAGAAAGAAGGAAAATCAGATATGATATATATAATACAAAAAGCAAAATGGTAGAGGAAAATATTATCCAAACAGTAATAACACTAAATGTTAATGGCCTGAATTCCCCAATCAAAAGGCATAGACTGGCAGAATGGATTAAAAAACAGGATCCTTCTATATGCTGTCTACAGGAAACACATCTTAGACCCAAAGATAAACATAGGTTGAAAGTGAAAGGTTGGGAAAAGATATTTCATGCAAATAACAACCAGAAAAGGACAGGAGTAGCTATACTAATATCCAACAAATTAGACTTCAAATGTAAAACAGTTAAAAGAGACAAAGAAGGACACTATCTACTAATAAAAGGAACAATTAAACAAGAAGACATAACAATCATAAATATTTATGCACCGAACCAGAATGCCCCAAAATACGTGAGGAATACACTGCAAACACTGAAAAGGGAAATAGACACATCTACCATAATAGTTGGAGACTTCAATTCACCACTCTCATCAATGGACAGAACATCTAGACAGAGGATCAATAAAGAAATAGAGAATTTGAATATTACTATAAGTGAGCTAGACTTAACAGACATTTATAGGACATTACACCCCACAACAGCAGGATACACCTTTTTCTCAAGTTCTCATGGATCATTCTCAAAGATAGACCATATGCTGGTTCACAAAGCAAGTCTCAACAAATTTAAAAAGATTGAAATCATACACAACACTTTCTCAGATCATAAAGGAATGAAGTTGGAAATCAACAACAGGCAGAGTGCCAAAAAATTCACAAATACATGGAGGCTCAACAACACACTCTTAAACAACCAGTGGGTCAAGGAAGAAATTACAAGAGAAATTAATAAATATCTCGAGGCAAATGAAAATGAAAACAGAACATATCAAAACCTATGGGACGCAGCAAAGGCAGTGCTAAGAGGGAAATTTATTGCCCTAAATGCCTATATCAAAAAAGAAGAAAGGGCAAAAATTCGGGAATTAACTGTACTTTTGGAAGAACTGGAGAAAGAACAGCAAACTAACCCCAAAGCAAGCAAAAGGAAATAAAATAACAAAGATTAGAGCAGAAATAAATGAAATTGAAAACATGAAAACAATAGAGAAAATCAATAAGACCAGAAGTTGGTTCTATGAGAAAATCAATAAGATTGATGGGCCCTTAGCAGGATTGACAAAAAGAAGAAGAGAGAGGATGCAAATAAATAAGATCAGAAATGGAAGAGGAGACATAACCACTGACCTCACAGAAATAAAGGAGGTAATAACAGGATACTATGAACAACTTTATGCTAATAAATACAACAATTTAGATGAAATGGACGGGTTCCTGGAAAGACATGAACAACCAACTTTGACTCAAGAAGAAGTAGATGACCTCAACAAACCAATCACAAGTAAAGAAATTGAATCAGTCATTCAAAAGCTTCCTAAAAAGAAAAGTCCAGGACCAGATGGCTTCACATGTGAATTCTACCAAACATTCCAGAAAGAATTAGTACGAACTCTCCTCAAACTCTTCAAAAAAATTGAAGTGGAGGGAAAGCTACCTAATTCATTCTATGAAGCCAACATCACCCTCATACCAAAACCAGGCAAAGATATTACAAAAAAAGAAAACTACAGACCAATCTCTCTAATGAATATAGATGCAAAAATTCTCAACAAAATTCTAGCAAATTGAATCCAACAACACATTAAAAGAATTATACATCATGACCAATTAGGATTCATCTCAGGTATGCAAGGATGGTTCAACATAAGAAAATCAATTAATGTAATACACCATATCAACAAATCAAAGCAGAAAAATCACATGATCATCTCAATTGATGCAGAGAAGGCATTTGACAAGATTCAACATCCTTTCATGTTGAAAACACTTCAAAGGATAGGAATACAAGGGAACTTCCTTAAAATGATAAAGGGAATATATGAAAAACCCACAGCTAATATCATCCTCAATGGGGAAAAATTGAAAACTTTCCCCCTAAGATCAGGAAAAACACAAGGATGTCCATTATCACCACTATTATTCAACATCATGTTGGAGATTATAGCCAGAGCAATTAGACAAGAAAAAGAAATACAAGGTATCAAAATTGGAAAGGAAGAAGTAAAACTATCACTGTTTGCAGATGATATGATATTATACATTGAAAACCCGGAAAAATCCACAACAAAACTACTAGAGCTAATAAACGAGTACAGCAAAGTAGCAGGTTACAAGATCAACATTCAAAAATCTGTAGTGTTTCTATACACTAGCAATGAACAAGCTGAGGGGGAAATCAAGAAACGAATCCCATTTACAATTGCAACTAAAAGAATAAAATACCTAGGAATAAATTTAACTAAAGAGACAAAAAACCTATACAAAGAAAACTACAAAAAACTGTTAAAAGAAATCACAGAAGACCTAAATAGATGGAAGGGCATACTGTGTTCATGGAATGGAAGACTAAATATAGTTAAGATGTCAATCAATCCTACCTAAATTGATTTACAGATTCAATGCAATACCAATCAAAACCCCAACAATTTATTTTTCAGAAATAGAAAAACCAATAAGCAAATTTATCTGGAAGGGCAGGGTGCCCCGAATTGCTACAAGTATCTTGAGGAAAAAAAATGAAGCTGGAGGTCTCACGCTACCTGACTTTAAGGCATATTATGAAGCCACACTGGTCAAAACAGCACGGTACTGGCATAAAGACAGATACATCGACCAATGGAATTGAATAGAGTGCTCAGATATAGACCCTCTCATCTATGGACATTTGATCTTTGATAAGGCATTCAAGTCAACTCACCTGGGACAGAACAGTCTCTTCAATAAATGGTACCTAAAGAACTGGATATTCATATGCAAAAGAATGAAAGAGGACCCGTATCTCACACCCTATACAAAAGTTAACTCAAAATGGATCAAAGATCTAAACATTAGGTCTAAGACCATAAAACAGTTAGAGGAAAATGTAAGGAGATATCTTATGAAACTTACAATTGGAGGTGGTTTTATGGACCTTAAACCTAAAGCAAGAGCACTGAAGAAAGAAAGAAATAAATGGGAGCTCCTCAAAATTAAACACTTCTGTGCATCAAAGAACTTCATCAAGAAAGTAGAAAGACAGCCTACACAATGGGAGATAATATTTGGAAACGACATATCAGATAAAGGTCTAGTATCCAGAATTTATAAAGAGATTGTTCAACTCAACAACAAAAAGACAGCCAACCCAATTACAAAATGGGAAAAAGACTTGAACAGACACCTCTCAGAAGAGGAAATATAAATGGCCAAAAGGCATATGAAGAGATGCTCAATGTCCCTGGCCATTAGAGAAATGCAAATCAAAACCACAATGAGATATCATCTCACACCCACCAGAATGGCCATTATCAACAAAACAGAAAATGACAAGTGCTGGAGAGGATGTGGAGAAAGAGGCACACTTACCCACTGTTGGTGGGAATGTCAAATGGTGCAACCACTGTGGAAGGCAGTTTGGTGGTTCCTCAAAAAACTGAATATAGAATTGCCATACGACCCAGCAATACCATTGTTAGGTATCTACTCAGAGGACTTAAGGGCAAAGACACAAACGGGCATTTGCACACCAATGTTTTTAGCAGCATTATTTATAATTGCAAAGAGATGGAAACGGCTAAAATGTCCATCAACAGACGAGTGGCTAAACAAACTGTGGTATATACATACGATGGAATATTATGCAGCTTTAAGACAGAATAAACTTATGAAGCATGTAATAACATGGATGGACCTAGAGAACATTATGCTGAGTGAGTCTAGCCAAAAACTAAAGGACAAATACTGTATGGTCCCACTGATGTGAACTGACATTCAAGAATAAACTTGGAATATGTCATTGGTAACAGAGACCAGCAGGAGTTAGAAACAGGGTAAGATAATGGGTAATTGCAGCTGAAGAGATACAGACTGTACAACAGGACTAGATACAAAAACTCAAAAATGGACAGCACAATAAAACCTAATTGTAATGTAATTATGTTAAAACACTGAATGAAGTTGCATCTGAGCTATAGTTTTTTTTTGTTTGTTTGTTTGTTTGTGTCTTTTGTTTTTTTTTCTTTTTCCTTTTCTTTTTTTATTATTATTATTTTTATTTTTTTCTCTATATTAACATTCTATATCTTTTTCTGTTGTTTTGCTAGTTCTTTTCCTAAATCGATGCAAATGTACTAAGAAATGATGATCATGCATCTATGTGATGATATTAAGAATTACTGATTGCATATGTAGAATGGAATGATTTCTAAATGTTGTGCTAATTTCTTTTTTTTCTTTAATTAATAAAAAAAACAATAAAAAAACAATTAAAAAAATGCACAATCCAGTAAAGAAGCCCAGTAAGACTGCCACTAATGTGATTCTGGCTAAAAGGGGAAGTTTAGGGTTGTATATATCTGTAGAAGAAAAGTTAGAGGATGAAGCATGGGGCTATATAACATAGTGAAAACTGCTGTGGATGATAAAGATGGTTAATAGTACAAATATAAGAATGTTCTTCCCCAAAATAGAAGAAATGCATGTCACTATTACAAGGTGTTAATAATAGGGTAATACATGGAAAAGATACACCTAATGCAAACTATGGACTATAGTTAACAGTAATATTCTAATATTCTTCCATCTCCTGTAACAAAGGTACCACACCAATGCTAAGTGTCAATAATAGGGGAGTATAAAGTGTATTGGGTTTTTCTTTTGGAACAATGAAAATGTTCTGAAATTAATATGGTGATGGATGCAAAACTCTGTGATCATACTGACAGTCACAAATTGTACACATTGGATAGACTGTATTGTGTGTGTATAAAAATGCTTTAAAAAAACTTTTCAGACTAGTCTGATGTGAACTGTGTCCTAATGCAATCACCCTTACAATGTTAAACTGACATGGGAATAAGGAAAAGTAACTGAAGCATTAGATGGAGAGTCTGAAAGATTCAACTACTAATTCCATCATTGCCTCTAACTCCACCTTACCTTGGGAAAGACACTTTAACTCGTTTGGCCCTCAGTTTTCCTATGAATATGGAATGAGGTGTGTGGGCTAGGATGACCTGTAGCAGGGGTCCACAAACTACAACTCGATAGGCCAAATCTGACCTGCTTCCTGGTTTTGTATAGACTTTGAGTGAAGAATGTTTTTTATGTTTTTTAATCATTGAAAAAAATAAAAGATTTCATAATATGTGAAAATTGTTCGAAATTGACATTTTAATGTTCATAATAAAATTTTATTGGAACACACACAAAAGTAAGACTGCCACTAATATATTCCAATGACAAGATGATCAAATTAGCAATATAATAGCAAGATAATAGCAATGAGTTGACATGTGAGAATATGACAATGAGTGTGAAACTTTCAAGAAGATAAAAAGGAAAGGCCAGCAAATGTGGGATCTGCTGTGGAGAAGGAGTCTGTTTTAGTTTGTAAGCTGCCAGAATGCAATATACCAGAAATGAAACAGCTTTTTAAAAGGGAATTTACTAAATTGCAAATTTACAGTTCTAAGCCTATAAAAATGTCCAAACTAAGGCAGCCAGGGAAAGATATGTCAATTCAAGGAAGGCCAATGGGTCTGAAACACCTCTGTCAGCTGGGAACTCATGTGGCTGCCATCTGCTGGTCCCTTGCTCTTGAGTTCTCTGTTCCTATAGGGGCTCCTCACTTTGCCTCTCCAGGGCTGGCTTTCATCTCTTGGCTTCCCTTGGCTCTCTCCAGGTTCTCTCCCCTATTATTGACAGTTAGCATTGGTGTGGTACCTTTGTTACAGGAGATGGAAAAATATTAGAATATTACAGTTAACTATAGTCCATAGTTTGAGTTAGGTGTATTTTTTCCATATATTACCCTATTATTAACACCTTGTAACATCTCATGGGAAGGCACACAGTAACATCTGCTCAGACCAAGCATCTCTAAACATCTATGTCTCTGTTCTCTGAAGCAGCTGTTCTTCAACTGTTTAAATCTGCTTTCTCTATTGGTTTTGAGGTTTCTCCAAAATGTTTCCCCTTTTAAAGACTCCAGTAAGCTAATCAAGCCCCACTTGGAATGGATGGAGTCACATCTCCATCTAATCAAAAGGTCACACCACAATTAGGTGTGTCACATCTCCATGGATATAATCTAAACAAAAGTTTCTGCCCTATACCATTGGATTAGGATTAAGAGAAAGAGCTTCCCCCACAAGATTAGATCAGGATTAAAACGTGGCTTTTCTGGGTATATAATAGCTTCATACTGGTACAGAGTCTAAGACATATATTCCAAGGTCTATGAGGGTGTTGGGCAAGGAGGCAAGGTAAGTCTTGTGAATCCAGAACCTGGAAAGGTGAGGCTGTATAATTTAACTCCACAATCCTGGTTTAAGCACTGTTCAGTTGCGAGGATATTTTGCCAATAACGCTAAAATGGCTTAGACATAGAACATTAAAGATTGGTATAAATTGTAAGATTGGCAAGGAGTTGTCTTTTTGATAATTGTTTTTAATACTGGAAAGGACCTTATCCAGAACTCGTCAAATTTGAGAAAGACCATGAGGTGGCTTGGAACTATGTAGCCCCAGAAAAACATTCTTAATCTTAATTCATTCTTGTGTGTGAATCTATTGTAATTAGGACCTTTTGATGAAGTTACTTCAGGTAAGGTGTGGCCCAACTGAAACAAGATTGGTTTTAATCTTTGAACTCTCAAAGAGCTCGGGTTGACACAGCCCAAAGACCAAAGAACATGCTATCAGTAGAGAGTTAGACATGAATTTTGGGGGGACTTATGAATAGAAGATTCTTCCCAATGGAGGCTGTTCAGGAAATGGAAAGTGAGAGCACTGCAAAAGCGTTGAGGAGTGCAAGGATGTATAAGAGTTTAGCCATAGGGTGTGATAAGCATTTAGAACAAGTGTATGAGAACAGTTTCAGCAGGTCTCATGACACAGGAGTTTGGAGGTTTGTTATCAACAGTGATCAAGGGAGAGGAGTCTCAATGCCTTGTTTATGATGCCATCTGTACCTTCGTTCCCCACTGAGGAGATATAATGACCTTTAATGTCTGTTCCCATCATGTAGGAGGCTGCATGTAGTGACCTGCTCTCAGTGTAGAGGGAAATGCTGTCAATATGGAGGAAGGGCTCAGGCCCTGGGTCTCCAAAATCCTATTACCAAAAGTCCATTATAAATAAAATGAAATTCAGATACACAGAGAGAGACCCAGGGAAGGAGCTGGAAGTCAACAGAACCCAGAGAAACCAGGAAAGGCCACCATGTGCATTACCATGTGACAGAAAATCAGGGAATAAGGATTGCTGGCAGCCAGCTCCAGAATGCAGTCTTCTGGGAAAAAGCTTCACCTCGATGACATCTTGATTTTGGACATTCCCTAGCCTCACAGCAATGAACCAATAAATTCTGGTTGTTTAATCCAATATACTGAATGGTATTTTTTTTTTTTACAGCCAGTAAACTAAAACAGATCCTAGTCTCCTTATTTACGATAACTATAAACTGATAGACTAAGAAGGCTGAGAACTGAAAGAAAATTATTATTTGGGATGCAATGACTCAGATTAGTGGCTACTTCCAAAAGAGGGCAAGTTATATCTTCATGAAGAGGAGTGGCATTTTACACCAGCATGTTTAATGCTCTCTCTGACTCTGGGCAATTCATGCATCTGTAAGACCTCTCCCAACCACTGTGTTTGTAATTCCTACACTCACCAGCAGGTTGATGGTGGGTCACCAGGTTTTCTCAATTATGATGTCCCATGATCCAAACATATTGAAGTGTGAAACAAGAGGAAGAGAAAAGGGTGGTGTTCTAACTTGTTTTCAGGGAATGTAACATATCATCAACCTATTTTGTCCATGGAGGAGCCCTTGACAAAACTCCAGAACTATTGGGTGTGTTGCCTGCAAACATTGGGGGAGTGGAGAAGTGCATGGACAAGAAGCATTTCAACCCTGCAATTATGGTTATGAACATCTGCTAGTAAGGTATTCCTAAAGTGTGGAAACTGAGGAAAAAACCTTAACAGGCCACGATCTAATCAAGTGCGTTTTTATTTAGATATGTAACAAATAAATGAATAATGAAGAAAACTCATTTAACAAAGACAAAAAATATCGTTTAATATATAAACTTTCAAGTATGTTTTTTTTCCAACTACTAGTGACAGTATTCTAATTTCATTTTTACATCAAGGAAAATTTTAAACTTATATTTTTTGAGTTTTTATAAATTCCAGACCTTCTCACTGTGTATTGCTGTTTTACCAAAGCACAAATGATTCAGAGTAATATCAAAATCACGTAAGCTCTTATTCTCAGTTAACCAAGGAGCAGATATTAATTGACCTCCCTACACTCTAAATTACCTCCACCAAATCCAAAACAGCCCTTTTCCAGCCAGCCATAGCAGAATTCTACTCTTAAATGTCTGCTATTCCTCCCACCAGTATCATTTTTGGCAAAACTTCAACATCCTTTTCCTTGTACTTCCCTTTATATTTCAGCCACTCGCCCTAGAAACTTTTATATAAGTCATATTCTTATGCACATGATGCCTGAATCTATCAATCACACCAAGCTTCCTATTCTCCGTGTCCTTGTATCCAATGGCCTTTGAATATCTCCCACTGTACAGCCCACCTGTATCTCAAATTCAATATCCTTTGGAAGGAATTTATCATATGTCTTCTAAAATGTGTTCTTATATGACACCATCTTCCAAGATAATTAGGCTCAAAATCCTGATGCCATCTTTGAGTCATCATCTCATTATACACAACCAGTAAATTTTTATGGCCAATGTCTTAGTTTGCCGGCACTGCCTTAACAAATACCACAATCTAGTTGAGTTAAACAACAGGAATTTATTATCTCACAGTTTTGGAGACTAGTAGTCAAAATTCAAGGTGCCAGCAAGATCATGCTTTCTTTGAAGTTTGCAGTGTTCTGGTGGTGACTTGTCAGCAAGCCACAATTTAACTGCTGTCTCTGTCACATAGCCATCTCTCATCCAGCCTGTCTCCTACTCCAGACTATGTCCAAATACCCTTTGCTTATAAGGACTCAAGTCAATTTTGGCTAAGACCCATTAGGATTCATTTTGGTCTCACTTTCAAAGATCCTGTTACAAATGGGTTCACATCCACAGGACGGGGGTTAGGACTTCCATGCACCTTTGTGGGGGCATGATTCAATCCATAACAGACAAAAAAAATTTTTCCCCAGTCTCTTTTGAAGAAGGCTCCACCTTCTCACTTACATAGACTCTGCCAAGGTCATGCTCTTTGTTTTTCTCATTTGTATTATTATCATATTCTAACTGTTTTCCATGCCACCTGTATGTGTCCCTTTCTTAATTTTTCCCTCCGTTCTCGGGATTAATTATCTTTTTCACCTCTGCTATATACTCTATACATAAAAACTAAAATCCAACCTTTTCCATCTTAGTTCACTGGCTCCAGTCTTTTCTTCTCAGCTTTTTTCCTACAGCAATCCCATCTCATTTTTACCTGGTGAAATGATAACCACATCAGGTTTGGCTAGCATGGATGAGATTATGCTGTCATAACAAGCAATTCCACAGTCTCTATGGCTTTCAGCAAAGGTTTATTTCTCACTTATGATACAAGTTCTTTGGAGTTGGCTGCACCTCTGCTCCATGTTATCATGTTATTTGAGGTTGCAAGTGAAGGAGTTCTACCTGGAAAAGACAGTTTTGTGACAGAGGGAAAAGAATGTTGGAAAAGAATACAATAGCTTTTTATCTTATTTCCATATGCCTTTCTTTCACTGGTCAAGAAAGTCATATGGCCAAATCTGGTATTAATGGTGTGCCATCATTAAAGGGACAGCCTAAATCCTCCCAGGATTTCAGTGTCAACCTCACAATGACTGACTTTTTAAAGCAGATAATTCTTCGTTGTGTGTGTGCATTGTAGGATATTTGGCAGTATCCTTGCCTCTTCCCCGTAGAAGCCAGCAGTCCCCTCCATACTTACCCATTATGGAAATCAACCCAAACATTATGAAATGTTCCCTGGAGAGGGAAAAAAATCACCCCTAATCAATAATCACTGCTCTAGTCTATGAGTCTTAAAGAAGCGAAATTATGTCAATCATTATTGCATCCTCATGGCATTTAATAATATAAATGGTGTAAGTGTAATAACTGTTATAAAATAGAATGGACTCACTTGTCGAGCTGGAGACTGGGTTCGATTCCCAGAGCCTGCCCATGTCAAAAAAAAAAAACAGAATGGAAAACCAAGAACAAAATTTTCATTATTCAAAAATCAAGATCAATGTTTATCTCTGAGATCTCTTTTGAGAGAAAAAAAATAGCAGACTTTTGAGACAGAAAGACCAAAGTTTTAATCCTGGTGTCACTACTCTGAGAGACTGGGAAAGTTGTTAACCTCTCTAAGCCTCAGTTTTTTTCATTTTCAAAATGGGGACAAGGACATTTCCCTTGACATTCTGTGGTGCCACATAAGGGTATCTTGCCTGGCACGTGGTGGTGGGCAGCAGAAACAGCAGCCTCACCTCCCCTGCACTCCCATAAAATATGCAATGTTTAAAAACAGTTTGCCCCTTTGCATAGAAACGTCAAATGTTACTCCTAGCAGGGGAAAAACACAATCCCACAAAATACTGCCTGCATTTGTTTCTCCACAAATCAGACTTGATGTCAAGAAACTTGAGCCAGGGCTTGTGGATTTGCCATGAAACACATCGGCTCGGATATGAACAACAGGTTTTTGCGGCACTTTCCTGAATGTCAGCAGAATCTCACAAATCAGGCAAGAAAAGTCCAAAATATATGCCTTCGGCCACTTGCCAAAAGCCAGTAAAAGGAACTGATTGCAGAGCCACAATTGAGGAGGCAGATCAGGGCAGTTTGGAGTCACAAACCCCACTACACTCGCATGTAAATGCATTTCATTTTAGAAGGAGCCTGACTAAACAAAACCATTTCAAATGAGAAAAAGAACTTTCATATGGCTACAAACCATATAGTCACAAAATATTAAAACGACAAATATCTTGTAGATTTTTAAAATCCAGCCATTTGGGCAAAGAAATGTTTGACAAGTCAGTGGTTTTGCAATTAGGAAGTGTAATTCAGCATCATGGAACTGACCTTTTGTAAGAGAGTGACATATTGCAACATTATCGAGATGTGGTATTTTATATGAAGGTGCAAAATACCTCTTTTGTTTTCGGGTTAAGAAGTTTGTGGCATGGGAAGCATAAGGAATTGAAAATACAGAGAAAGAGAAACAAAAGCCTCTGTTTATAAAATGTAAACTGTACATTCTATTTCAAATTAGCATAATCCACAGTCCAGCAAAACGAAATATGAAGGGATTGGGGCTTAATGTATGTCTTTTTAAGATTTTGTTTTGTTTTTAAACAACCCTGTGAGATTTTCAAGCTGGTAGAAAGATTTAGACCCAAAGGCTCTGGGGACCAAAATGCTTAATTCCCCAGCACTAGCAGCAATTGCTTCAGCAACAGTAAAGAGCTAAGATTTCAATCCAAAAACCGATGTTACTCAGCCTGTTTCTTCAGTTAAACAGGGGTCAGCCAGCTCAAAAGATTAAGCATATTTCACCCTGCACATCAACACAGAAACATTCTGCTACAGGGGCCGGCATCCCTGCACGCTGTAAGAAGATCTCTTCCTCTGGGATGGTGCAGCTAAACTCTAATCCTCCCAGGATACCTGCCTGCCATCTGGCCCAAAGGCCAGCGATCTCCTTGCAAACAGTGTTGTGGTAACCAACTTACTTTTCAGCAGCAACAACACACTCCGCTCTCGCAAATGTATTTTCTACACTTGCAACATTCCAGAGCCTGATGTGGAAGTTTGGCTTAATGAGCCCCAAAGGGCAGCCTCCTCCTGTCTTTACTGAATTCTAATTAGATAATTAAACCAGAGAGCAAAAAAATATTTTTATTTTTGCAGCTATAAAACAAAGCCTGATTAACTTTGGTCCATAGTTTGTTGCGTAATGCAGTTCAATGAATTTTTTTAAATTTTGTATCCTATCACCATATACATAATATTTCTCCCTTTTAATGACATTCAGATATATACTTCAGTGCTGTTAACTAAGTTCACAATTTTGTGCTACCTTATAATTATAAAACTGTGTGTTCATGAATTGCAACAAATGTCCCACGCCAATGCAATATGTTAATAATACAGTGGTATGTAGGAATTCTGTATTTTATGCACGATTGTTCTATAAACCCATAACTTCTCCAATAAAAAGATAAAAACAAGCAAACAAACAGCAAGAAAAAAAAACAAACTCCAAAGCTGATGCTATAATATGTGCAACTAAAATTCCATAAAACATCTCCAAACACTTTTCAAAGTAAATTAATTAAAAGATTAAGTTCCACACACAGGAGGCTTTGTCTAAATTGGTACTTGTTTTGGTGGAGCTTCTGGGGCTGTCCTAGCACATTTTTTAAGGATTGACAGAATAAATACAGAGATTCTCACTCACGTAAGTATTTAGTCAGTAAATATTATTCAGTACACTCTTTATGCTAATCACTGTTTGGGATATCCAATAGTAGCAAGGTTCTAAGGTCCACTTGAGGCCTTGATTTAAGATATTTGAAATAAAACAAACAACAACAAATATATATGTATATAGTTTAGGCTGAAGAATTGAATCCCGCCAGTCTTTTTCAAAAGAAGATAATGTCCATTTACAATGACATCACAATTTTATCATGGGTATCTAGCCAGGCATATGACTTCCTTGCATACTTTTTAAAAATATATTTTATGACTCTTTCAACTGTAGACACATTTGAAAACATTCAAAATTATTTTTCAGGAAGTGCTTTTGGTACCCAAAGCAAAAGGAAAGGCCTATCAATGCATGCTCTCTTTTCAGTGTTAAGGCACTTTGCAAAAGGAAGGATTACTTTAACTGGAAAAGTGTTGACAGAAATTCAGTGCTTGACTATTCTGGAAGACTTCTAGGGAAAACAGAACAATTTTCAGTTGTCAAAAAAAATTTTCTTGGGGCATTGGGGCAGAACTGTTCAAAGAAAATGTTTTTAAAATGAAGAAAAGCTGGTTTTCTTTTTCTTTCTTCCTTTTTTTCCATGCGCTGTAAAAAATACATAACTTTCTTATTCAGAATATTCAGAATTTTCCCTTCTCTTTTGTAGAAGTGATTGCAAGAGTACTTAAATTTCTCTCTATATATTTTTTTCCCTATGTGGTTTTAATTTTCTCTTATTTTCTTTCTTATTTGCCAAATCCTTATCTCTTGTTCTCTTTGGAGAGAGAATTGACAATATTTTACATAAAAAATTAAGTGCAAAGGGAGAGATTGCCTTTTCCTCTTCTTTCTTCATCCCTGGCTTACTTCTTCAGGGAATCAATGGATCTTTTTGGTTTTCCCAGGGCCAGCTTTTGGCCAGTGCTAGCCAGAAGTGTCACAGAGTAATACATGATGCCAAATACCAGGCAGAAAAATGAAACATTTGAACATCTGGAAGTTTCCTATATAATTTTTCCACCTGGACACAGTATATAAATTATTGGAAATGAAGTTTTTCTTTTCAGCAAGGCTAGCCATAGGGTTAGAAACTAAATCTTGGTGACGCTACAACTACCTCCTTGGTTTACTTTTCTCCAAGAAGACATAAGGTTATCGATGTTGATTGGGAAAAATAGCATTATAACATTGACTTTTCAGATGTCGTCTATCATAACAGACTGGAAAGAGACAGGATTCAAAGACAAATGTGATGATGGTACTCCTTGGGTCATTCTGCCACACTTTTCCTCTTCCCAAAATGTCATTAGCAATTTTAGAGTAATATGTGCGTATGCACGCACACACACACACACACTTCTTTCTTAGAAGTGTGCTTAAGTTGAATGTCAACAATATGACATTATCTTATTACATTTAGCAACAATTTCCACCATGTTTACCAAGGTATCTTTTGAGCTGCATGTCATCCTAACTGGGCCAAACATAGGGGCAAATAACAGAATATATTAACTGTAACTATACTTATGTTCATTTGTATTGGCATCAGAAGTTTATATAATGATGGTGAGTCTCCACACTGCATATACTAGCGGAGCTGGGAATCTGAGGGACAGAGGGAAGGCAAACCTGAGTAAGTCACAAATGCTGAAATCTGAGACCTGAGTTGCAGATCTGCATGCTGATTTAAGTCATTGCTAAGTGATACAGGGAGCCAGGTGCAGTCCAGGGGAAAGGGGCTGACAGAAACTAGACTAAGGAAACCAGACTGAAAATTAGGGCTAACCTTTAAATCTGGAGGGGAAATGTAATGAGACAAGAAACTCAAGCAAAGGGAAATGAGGCAGATGACTGTGAACACTGAATAAGGAGGCTGCAACATGATGCAAATCTCAAATGGGCAGCAGGGGCTCAATTCACCCAGACACGTGAGACATAGATTTCAAGCTATCTCTAGTCCCCACTCACTGATGATAATGCAATGCCTATGCTCCTTCCAGACCAGATCCTCAGTGGTTCAAAAACAAGCAGGGCTCTACAGATAGTGGCAGGCTTTTAGTGCATTTCCACAGACCCGGATCCAAAACCTTTCAGTTAAACCTGTTTTGGAGCTCAGAATTTTCAGATATTAAAAGGCAATATGTCACACAACAATTTGTATAGATCTCTAAGCGAATTATGGTGAATGAGAAAAAGTCAGTCACAAAAGCCTACATAATGCATGATTCCATTTATATTGCATTGTTGAAATGACAAAATTATAGAGATGGATAATGGCTTAGTGGTTGCCAGGGATTAGGGAAACGGAGAAGGAAGGAAATGGCTGTTTTTATCACAGGGTAAGCATCAGGGATCCTTGTGAGGGAACCATTCTGCTTTTAGATTGTGGTGGTATTCACACAAGTCAACATGTGATAAATTTGCATGGAACTAAATACACAGAGACACACGCACATGTACACACATTAGTGCTATGAAGCTGGTGGGATCCAAATATGGTCAATGGATTGTATCACTGTCAATTTCCTGATTTTGATATCTATTCTACAGTTATGCAAGACGTTACTATTGGGGGAAATTAGGTGAAGGATATACTACATTTCTGTGTTATTTCTTATAACTGCATGTGAATCGACAACTAGCTCAAAATAAAGAATTTAAAGAAACACCAAAAAGCAGTATTTTATACTCTCAAAATAAACATTTTTTAAAAAGCATATTTCAGTATGGAGGTGGTATTTTATATAACACTCCAAGCAATGGAAAACATGTTAATATTTTTTTTTCAGCAAAGCATGTGGCTATTCATACCAAGAGAAAGGGAGATTATAAATAGCCTACTGTCAGTATGGGTCACTTTGTGGCCAGTTGAGTTCAGGCTTAGTCAGGTTTTACTGCCAAATCAGCCATGAAAACACTTTCATTTTCCAGAGCTTTTTGGATTTGGGAATTACAGATAAAGTATTATAAAACTTACACCCCACAGTGACCACATAGAGGAAAGCATGGATGGATATTACTTAAAAATTAGTTTGATATCTCCT
This sequence comes from Tamandua tetradactyla, assembly GCF_023851605.1. NCBI lineage: Eukaryota > Metazoa > Chordata > Mammalia > Pilosa > Myrmecophagidae > Tamandua > Tamandua tetradactyla. The sequence goes on from NC_135350.1 coordinate 24,025,936, forward strand.
GTTTCTGCTTATTTGCATCTTACATTCAGCAGGACAAAATTGGGGGGGATTACAATTTTTAATATAAAACTGTCATCATAGAAGATTTGAGAAAGAGCTGTTTTGTGCATCCTTTTGAGGGGGTAGCCAGCAATTTCCAGAATGGAATATGATGGAGGGAGGCTGTGGACAGAAAAGCAGGATCAATATGGAACAATAAGTTATTTCCTGAGCTTATTCTGGGGTGCCAGAATAAGCTTTGTTGTTTGGGTGGGAATAAGTTTTCAAGATGCAGAAGTTTCTAAATTCAAAATTATTAAATACATATATATATAATCATATATTCATTAATTTATAATTAACCAGTTGGGGTTATCTACCATTTTGCATTATGCACTTCTCTGTTTCCTTTCATTAGGGTGCAAAATAGATTTGACCCTCCCTGAAATACTTGACCATAATGCAGATACTTCATGGGGACACAGCATTTCAAATTAATGAGAATAAATGTTTAGAACTTGAGGTGGATCTCAGTAAACTAAATCTGAATCAAAATGATGGGAAGGGGTGCACGGGTGGTTCAATGGCAGAATGCCTGCCTTCCATATGGAAGACCTGGGTTCGATTCCTGGACATTGCATCCTTACTCCCCCCTCCCCCCAGAAAAGTAAAAATGATGGAAAAGAACCTAAATCATTCATCTTCCCTGAGTTCTCAGGTCTTGTTCTATTCTACTCAGTCAGTCAGAATTATCCTATTGAATTATAAACATAACTATGTTGCTGTCTTTCGGTCACTTTAGTACCTATTAAATAGCATCCAAGCTTTCTAGGATGAAAGAAGAAGGCCTCCGCGATCTGGACACACCGGATCACAGGTGAGGATCACCTGCCTCTTCATTCTCCCTATTCTACACTCGGCCTTTGCAACATTTTACTTCCAGTTTTCTGAAAGTGCCATGCTTCTTCACATGTTCTTCCCTTGGTGTGGAACACCATTCTCCCCATTCTTTACTTAGTAACAAAGGTACCATTTCCTCCTGGAAGCCTCTGGGATTTCTCCTCTTTCCTATCCAACTTCGTCTTATCTAGGAATCCCTGTGCACTTCCTTATAAAAGTTCTTATCATGCTATCTTGTACTGTAGACACCTTAATGTGGGTAACTGAAATTGTTCTGCTTCCCAGAGCTTAGCACAATGCCTGGCATAGTGCAGCTATTCAATAACTAAATAAATAAGCAGTAAATATTATTTTATGAATGGATAAGCAAATGAGTGAATGTATGCATCACCAAAAATATCAAGTAAAATATCATTTACTTGATCATCTTCCAGGAAGATGGCCAAATAGAGTAGCTTGAGAATAGTCCTGCTCCATGGAAAAGTTAGAGAAGGGACAGGATGGGGACTAAGAAGGTGATTTGGGGATGCAGCTGACCTGGGAGAGCCTCCTGCACCACATGGGGCAGCCCTTGTTGCAGAGGCTGAGGAACTGAGAGAAAGCTGGAGCCTGGAGCGGAGGCACGGAGCTGCGGAGTCGGTGGGAGTGCATGGATGGGAGCCTGGGACTAGGAAGTAAGCCAGATCACACTCGTTGGGCATGCTATCCTCACCAGTGTAGTGCTATGGCTGGTGACTAACCCTTACCCCATGCACCTGAATCCCATCACCTGCTCCCATTCCCTGTGCTCCAGGTGCCCCTACCCCACCAGCCCCCAATTCATGTACCTGCTCCCCACCCCCACCCCAAGTGTAGCCCAACCTACCTCTCCTGCACCCCTCCCGAGCACTACCTCTCCCTCCCTGTTTCATGCAGGCTGTTACCAGTGCATAAAGGCTGCCGGCACTAACCCCCATAGCTAGGCTACCCCTGCCCCCCTGCCCATAGTGTCATACAGCCTCACTCTGCACACCTGAGCTCTATGCATCTGTTTATGGCACTCCTAAGACTATGCATGTCCCCAGTCACATCATTCAGCTCTGGGAACCACAGTTTACAGCAGTCCTAGAACTGCACATGTACACAGCCCTCAGCCTCACTTCCCAGCTCTGAGAAAGTACAGACCTGCACAGCCAGGTCACATCTGCCCCCAATCCAAGAAGGCATATCACTGACCTGCTGCCACAGTTCTATGCATGAGCACCAAGGGCCTGTGCCTTAGACCAGCACACACGAAGGTTATGGCCCCCATACTGGTGCACCACACAGCTACATCCTTCCTGACCGCTGGGTGCCCACAGTCACAAGCATCAGCATAACATTCCCAACTGGTGCCTATACCTGCTCTGAAACAAATCACCTCACTGAGTGCCCCAACCCGTGCCACGCTCCCTGCTGTACAATCATCCCACAAACACAAGACCTTAGACTACTGAAAGAAATCAGCTCCCAAAGTAGATCAATCAAGATATTTACATGCAATGAAGACAGCAGAAGATCACTAAGCATAACATAATGCAGACAGATATAATCCTGCCTAATGACCAAATAAGAACACCAGAGGAGACACAGGCATTGGAACAACTAATCAAAGATAATCATACAACTCTACTTACTAAAATAAGTGGGATAACAAATGACATAAAGGAGATCAAGAAGATAATAGAAGAGCATAAAGAGGGATTTGAAAGAATAAATAGAAAAACGGCATATATTACAGAAATTAAAGACTCTCTTGACCAAATAAAAACATATTAGAGGCAGACAACACTGTATTTGAAGAGACAGAAGAAAGAATAAGTGATATAGAGGGCAGGATAATTGACTTCAAAGACTCAAAACAGCAAATGGCAAAAAAGACAGGAAAAATTAGAATTGGAAATCAGGGAAATGATAGACAAAACAAAGTGCACAAATGTAAAAATCATTGGTGTCCCAGAGGAGAAGAGAGGAGTAAAGGGTTAGGAAGAGTAGTTGAGGATCTAATGGGGGAAAACTTCCCAACCCTCATAAAGGACATAAATATACAAGTCAAAGAAGCCCAATGAACTCCAAACAGAATAAATCCAAATAGGTCTTCCCCAAGGACTAATCAGTCTGTCAAATGTTGAAAGAAGCATAAAATCCTGAAAGCAGCAAGAGAAAAACAATCTATTACATACAAGGGAAATCAAATAAGACTTAGTTCAGACTATTCAACTAGCACTCTGGAGGTGAGAAGGAAATGGTATGATATATTCAAGATCCTGAAAGAGAAAGATTTTCAGCCAAGAATTCTGTACCCAGCCAAACTGTCCCTCAAAATTGAGGGAGGGAATAAAATTTTCACAAAGAAGTCCTGAAAGAATTTGTCAACAAGAGACCAGCCCTACAAGAAATACTAAAAGGAGTTATTCTGGTTGAAAGGAAAAGACAGGAGAGAGAGGTCTAGAGGAGGGCACTGAGTTGAAGAGTAGCACTAAGGGTAATTTAAACAATACAGAGAGAAAGAAGGAAAAGAATATATAAATCTGACAAATAAAATTAAAAAGAAAGATGGTGGAATCAAGAAACACCTTTTCAGTCATAACTTTGAATGCTAATAGACTGAACTTACCAATTAAAAGATACATATGGAAACATGGATTAAGAAATATAATCCAGCTATATGTTGCTTACAAGAGACTCATCTTAGACATAAGGATACAAATAGATTGAAAGTGAAAGGATGGAAAAAGATTTTCCATGCAAGTTGTAACCAAAAGAAAGCAGGAGTAGTTATACCAATATTGGACAAAATAGATTTTAAATGTAAAGACATCATAAGAGACAAAGAAGGACACTATATACTAATTAGAGGGTCAGTTCACCAAGAAGTATAACAATCATAAATGTTTATGCTCCCAATCAAGGAGCTCCAAAGTACATGAGACAGACATTGGCAAAACTGAAGGGAATGATAGATGTTTCAACAATAATAGTAGGAGACTTCAATACACCACTCTCCTCTATAGACAGAACAACCAGACAGAAGATCAACAAGGAAATACAGAAGTTAAATAACTTGCTAAATGAATTAGACCTAGCAGACATATATAGGTCATTACATCCCAAAGGACAAGGATATGCATTCTTCTCTAGTGCTCATGGAACATTCTCCAGGGCAGATCATATGCTGGGGCACAAAACAAGTCTTATAAATTTAAAAACACTGTAGCTATTCAAAGCACTTACTCTGATCACAATGGGATGAAGCTGGATCTTTGGTGGTTATCAAAGAACGAGAACATTCCCAAACAGATGGAGATTAAATAACACACACTTAAACAACCAGTGGGTCAAAGAAGAAATTGCTAGAGAAATCAGAAGCTATCCGGAGATAAATGAAAATGAAGAACAACTTAACAGAACTCATGGGATGTGGCAAAGGCTTTTTTGAGAGGGAAATTTATTGTCCTAAATGCCGATATTAAAAAACAAGAAAGAGAAAAATTGAGGACTTGACAGCACAGCTGGAGAAACTTGAGAAAGAACAGCAAACTAACCCCAAAGCAAATAGGAGAAGAGAAGTAACAAAGATTAAAATGGAGGTAAGTGAATAAGAGAACAAAAGAACAATAGAAAGAATCAATAAAACCAAAAGTTGGTTCTTTGAGAAAATCAATTAAATTCATGGGCCACTCACAAGACTGAAGAAGAAAAAAAGAGGATGCAAATAAACAAAATCAGAAATGAGAAGTGGTGCATTACCACAGACCCTGAAGAACCAAAAGAAATCATAAGAGGATGCTATGAACAATTATACACCAACAAATTAGGCAACTTTGATGAAATGGACAAATTCCTGGAGACACACAAACAAGCTACACTGACTCAGGAAGAAACAGAAGATCTCAACAAACCAATCACAAGTAAAGAGATTGAATCAGTCATCAAAAATCTTTCTACAAAGAAAAGTCCAGGGCCATTCAACTTCACAGAGGAATTTTATCGAACATTCCATAAAGAACTAACACCAATCCTGCCCAAATTTTCAAAAAAATTGAGGAAAAAGGAATTCCACATAACTCATTTTATGAAGTTAATATCATTTTAATACCAAAACTGGGTAAAGAAGCTATAAGAAAGGAAAACTACAGGCCAATCTCCCTAATGAACATAATTGCAAAAATTCTCAATAAAATATTAGCAAATAGAGCTCAATGGCACATTAAAAGAATTATACACCATGACTAAGTTGGGTTTATACCAGGAATGCAAGGATTGTCCAATACAAGAAAATCAATTAATATAGTACAGCCATTAACAAATTGAAAGGGAAAAATCACATGATCATCTTGATTGATGCTGCAAAAGCATTTGACAAAATTCAGCATCCTTTTCTGATAAAAACATTCCAAAAGGCAGAAATCAAAGGTAACTACCTCAATATGATAAAGGGAATATATGAAAAACCTATAGCCAGCATAATACTCAATGGAGAGAGACTGAAATCTTTCCCCCTAAGATCACATACAAGACAAGGATGCCCACTGTTACCACTATTATTCAACATTGTGCTAGAAGTTCTAGCTAGAGTAGTCAGGCAGGACAAAGAAATAAAAGGCATCCAGACTGTAAAGAAAGAAGTAAAACTCTCATTATTTGCAGATGAAATGGTACTATACTTGGAAGATCCTGAAAAATCTACAACAAAGTTACTTGAGTTAATAAACAAACTCAGCAAGTTAGTGGGATATAAAATTAATGCACAAAAATCAATAACATTTCTATACACAAGCAATGACCTAGTTGAGGAGTCAGTTAAGGAAAAAATTCCATTCAAAATAGCAACTAAAAGAATCAAGTACTTAGGAATAAACTTAAGTAGGTACGTAAAGGACTTATTCACAAAAAAACTATGTAACATTGCTAAAAGAAATCAAAGGAGATCTAAATAGGTGGAAAGACATTCCATGCTCATGATTAGGAAGGCTAAATATGGTTAAGATATCAATTCTCCCAAGATTGAACTATGGATTCAACACAGTACCAATCTAAATGCTAACAACCTACTTTGAAGATTTGGAAATGCTAACTACCAAGTTCATCTGGAAAGGAAAGAGATCCCAAATACCTAAAAGCATCCTAAAAAAGAAGAATGAAGTAGGAGAATTAACACCCCCTGACTTTAAAACCTATGATAAAGCCACAGTGGTCAAAATAGCATTGTACTGGCACAAAAATAGAAGCATCGACCAATAGAATCAAATCGAGAGTGCAGAAATAGACCACCAAATCTATGGTCAACTGATTTTTGATAAGGCCCCCAAATCCTCTGAACTGGGTCAAAATAGTCTTTTCAAGAATTGGGCATGGAAGAACTTGATATCAGTAGCCAAAAGAATGAAAGAGGGCCCCCATCTTACACCCTACAGAAAAATTAACTCACAATGGATCAAACACCTACATATAAGAACTAGCACCATAAAGCTTCTAGAAGAAAATGAAAGGAAACATCTTCAAGAACTCCTAGTAAGAGGAGGTAGCTTCCCAAATCTTACACCCAAAGCACAAATAACAAAAAAAAAAAGTAATAAGTCGGAGCTCCTCAAAATAAAAAACTCTGCCCTTCAAAAGACATTGTCAAAAATGTGAAGAGGCAGCCAACTCAATGGAAGAAAATATTTGGAAATCATATACCAGACAAAGGTTGGTTTCCTGTATATACAAAGAAATCATACAACTCAACAACAAAAGAACAAATAACCCAATTATAAAATGGGTAAAGTTATGAATAGGCATTTTTCTGAAGAGCAAAAACAGATGCTCAAAAGCACATGAAGAGATGCTGATTTTCGTTGGCTATAAGGGAAATGCAGATCAAGACTTCAATGAGATACCACCTCACACATATAAGAATGGCTGTTATTAAACAAACAGGAAACTATAAATGTTGAAGAGGATGTGGGGAAATGGGGACACTTATGCATTGCTGATGGGAATGTGTAATGGTGCAGCCACTATGGAAGACTTTTTGGCAGTTCCTTAGGAAACTAAATATCGAGTTGCCCTATGACCCAGCAATAGCACTACTTGGTATACACACAGAAGAGCTGAAAGTAATGACACAAACAGACATTTGCATACCGATGTTCATAGCAGCATTATTCACAATTGCGAAAATACGGAAAGAAACCAAATGCCCATCAACAGATGAGTGGATCAACAAATTGTGGTACATACATACAATGGAATATTATGCAGCAGTAAGACAAAAATGATGTCTTGAAGCACATGACAAGATGGATGAGCCTTGAGGACACAATGCTGAGTAAAGTTAGTCAGACAGTAAAGGATAGACACCGTATGATTCTACTTTTATGATCAGCATAAAGGTATAATCAGAGGCTTATCATACAGAATATAGGGGACTTAGAAATACACAGAAGCTAGAGATGGGTGAACCATTAGCTAATGAGGTTGAACTCCAATGTAAGAAACAGATAGAAGTGAAGGTGGACTGTAGTGGATATATAAGCAATATTACCATATTGAAGATGAACAAAACTGAGAGGGGTTGTATAGACTTATGTGTTCTACGGACTAACACTAGAAATATGAATTAGTTCTCACAAGAATTGCCTCAAAGATATGATTCTTATATAAAGAGTGTTTAAGTCCAGGATACAGGGGAAAACCACTATTGTATGCTATGAGCTATGTTCAAAAGGAAACCATCAGCAGTACCACAGCAACAGCAGAGGTAAATAATGGAGGGGAGGAACAAGAGTTAAGAGGAGGTTTAGATTTCCTATTTGGCGAGGGTGTGTTTATTGGTTTTCTTTCTTTTGGAACAATGATCTAAAATTGAGAATGTTGATGGAGTGTGGACTTTGGGCCCTCCACTTGATGCTCGATGAGTAGAGGTGGCTGAAGTATGCACTGACAGAGAAGTCGATTGGCGAACAATGGTATATACTTATGAACAAAAGTTGTACTGCTATGAAAAGGAACAAAGTTGTGAGGCATGCAACGATGTGAATGAACATGTGGGACATTTGGTGAGGCAAAATAAGCCAGAAACAAAAGAACAATAATGGTATGGTCAACTTTAGAAAATTCTTATAAGAAAACAGAGGCCTGGACTGTAAACTTTTAGAGCAGACACATTAAGTCCAGAGTGGTGATTATTATTTCTGGATTTTGAGACACTGTTTTATATATATAACCTGATATTTAGAGATAAGAACAAAGCTGAACAAGTTGGGGTTAAAATAATTCAGAACACAGGGGTAAGGAAAACAGTGTCTATATTTTAGAACCACACATACTCTTCGAGACCAATGGGAAAAAGATTTATTTGGTCTGGAATTGAAATTTCCTGTAGTGAATAATCTAATTAAACCTATCTGTATAGCTCACTTGAACAACTGAAACACAGGGAGCCCAGAACAAGAAACAGGTCCTGTAATTCTGTATAGATTATTGTAATGCCTGGATACATCCTAGAGTATAGTAAGTAGATAATCAAAAATATTGGCAAAGTCCTCTGAAGGATGAGAGAAAAATATGGATCTATTAAACTTTTCCATCAGGAAATCCCCTGATACTGTGTCAAATTTTAGGGACACCCAAATCAATAGGCCATGCCCTCGATCAGCAGGCTTACTCTTGTGAAACTTATGTAGGTAGTGGAGAAGCTTAGACTACTTATAGGCATGCCTAAGAGTTACTTCTGGAGGACCTCTTTTGTTGCTCAGATGTTACGTCAGTTTCTCTAAGCCCAAGTGAAATCATTGCTGTCCCCCTAAATGGGACATGAAATCCCAGGGTGAAAGTCTCCCTGGGAGATGTGGAAGATGACTCCCAGGGATGAATCTATACCTGGCAGGGTGGAATCAACAATAATTCCAACCTGACCAAAAGGGGGGAAAGAAGTGTAATTAATAATGTATCAGTGGCAGAGAGAGTTCAAATAGAGTCAAGAGCTACTCTGGAAGTTGCTCTTAGGCCTTCTTCAGTTAGACCTTGCTACCTATCATAACCTGCCAACCCCCAACCAGGACCATTCCAGCCAATCCTAAAGAACACCCAGGGCAATTTATAAGATTCTACAAGGGTTCCAAACTTCCCAGAAACCTACAACTTCCAGATGGGTCCCTGGTCCAGATAAGTCCTGAAACTTAGCCCAGCCTCTCCAGAACATCAGATAGTTCCATCCCCTTCCCCATATTAGTGACAGACCCTTCCAATATGAAAAATTTAGAATCACCATAGCCCAAACATCCCTAAAGAGAGAGATGGAAAGATCAAAGGTGATGGTGGAGTTATACAGAGGTGATAGGATTTAACAAGTGAATATGAATGCTGAATCATTAAATTGATATCTCTTTAGTTTCCAGTATTTTAGAGCAGCTAGAAGTAAAACCTAAAATCGTGAAATTGTAATCCATGTCAAACTCTGAAATATGTTCTACAACTAATTGTGATTCTGTGCTTTGAAATTTATAGCTTTTTTGTATATTTGTTATTTTCCACAAAAAAAGAAGGAAAAAAATTGATTGTGATGATAAAAAAATATTTAAGCTCTCCAGCCTCCTATATTCTGGAGAGCTAGAAGGAAAAATATGAGATGATCATATGGTAGCCCATGACAGACTCTGGGATCTGTCCCATAACTACTTGCTGAAGAGTGCTTTGAAAACTATTGCTTTTTTTATTTCTTTGCTTTATATATATGTTATACTATACAATAAAAAGTTGTTCTAGTTTGCTGGCAGCCAGGCTCTCCCAGTCCCCCAAGGAGCGTGCTATGCCTTTTCAAGGCCCGAGGCCTCACAACTCTTCCACTGCAATGAGAGGGGAGACTCATCCTCACCCTTCAGGGTAAACTCACCCTCTCCCTGTATATGGGAGGGTCCACTCTCCTGGCCGAGGTTTCTTGGCTTCAGACCTGACCTTCCATGGTTCTCACTCTGCAAACTCCAATTTTTTCCTTTTTGTGTCCTCCTTTGTCAAGATTGGTAGTAGTTCCATTTACACCAACAGTCTCTTCAAACCCTCCAGGACTTCTCCATCATTCTCTTCACGGTTCCTCCAAAATCTTCCCTTTAGCCATCCAAAAACTGCTCCAACATATCTGGTATTTGCAAACTGCAGCAGCACCCCACTCCTGGTACCAAATCTGTTCTAATTTCCTAGCTGCCAGAATGCAACACACCAGAGATGGATTGGCTTTTAATAAAAGGGAATTTATTTTGCTGGTTCTTCAGAGCAAAGGCACATAACTTTTCACCGAGGTTCTTTCTTATGTGGAAGGCACAGGATGGTCTCTGCTGGTCTTCTTTCCAGGCCCCTGGGTTCCAACAACTTTCCCTGGGGTGATTTCTTTCTGCATCTCCAAAGGCCTGGGCTGAGCTGCAAGTGCTGAGATGAGGAATGCTGAGCTGCTAGACTGTGCTACATTGCGCTCTCTCATTTAAGCACCAGCCAATTAAGTCAAACGTCACTCATTGCAGCAGACATGCCTCCTAGCTGACTGCAGATGTAATTGGCAACAGATGAGGTTCACGTACCATTGGCTTATGTCCACAGCAACAAGACTAGGTATGCTCACCTGGCCAAGTTGACAACTGAATCTAACTAACACAAAGTTAAAATAAAATATAATGTAAATCTAATACTCAGATATGTTAGAAATCTACTTTGATGAAAGTATTTTGTCTCCCTTCCCAAGGAATATTTTAGGGCTGAGACTATTTATCAAATAATTACTGAAAAGAACCATGGGAAAATGGGGTGGTGTATTCAAAGAGGTTATATCTGAACTTGGTTTGAGAGATTGTTTCTGAGGCCAAGTAAAAAGGAAAATAATTAATTAGCTTAGGCAGAGTCAAGAAAGAACAGAGCATAATTCAGGGAAACATAAATAGAGATTAAGAAATCTGGAGCCAGATTATAAGGGTTCAAATCACAGCTCTCCCACTTGTAGGCTAGCAAGTTACTTAATCCCTCTGCACTAAACGTTCTTCAACTGTAAAATGGGAACAACAAAGCTTTTACTTCTTCAGTTAGACTCAATCTGTGAGTGCATATAAAACAATTAGAACTAAGTCAGTAGAATCCAGCAAATATTAAAGTTATAATGTGCAAATGTACATTGTGGAGAACTTTAAATATACTCCCTGTTCTCTAAGCCATAGAGAGCCACTAAGGATTTTGAGTAACAGAATAACATAATCAAATCTGTTCTAAGAATATAGCCTGTTAGCAGGGTACAGAGTGGAAGGGAGCAAGAAACCATAGTAAGCAACGATTGGAAAAGATGATAAAAAATCCATGGAGAAGGTAATCAAACCTTGAATAGGATCAAATGACTAATGGGATGGGAGAAATTAAAAATGAGTTTGTGGCTTCAGGAATTTGGAACTAATGATAAAATAAGGATCAGGAACAGGTAGAATTTATTTTAGGACATGATGAATTTGGGAGCCTATAGGAAATCCATTTGCATATTAAATCATTTTAGGATGAACATTATATAAATTAACAAATGGTAGAAAGAGCACATGAACAGTTGCAAATGAGGCTCTGGAGCTGATAAAATGTTTGGGACTAGAATTCAACCTGGGAATCATCCATTTAGATTTAATCTTTGAATGCTTAAGTTGTTACAATCACTAAGGGTGAGCACACAAAAAAGTAGGAGAAAGCTAGCAGAGTATAACCCCATGATGAAAAATTCCTGCTGGTCTTTTTCCTCTCAACTTAATCGCCAGATTTCACACAGATCCGGGCTTCTTTCTCTTAAAAAACTGGTATCCAGTTCTTTGGCAGTGTCTAAGTGATGAATTTTCACTTGGGATAATGTGAATTCACTTAGGGTAGCATAACTGTGAAATTCTCAGCGCCAAAGCATCAAAAGGCCATGAGGGAATTCACAAAATTCACAGTCTGGAGCCCAGCAAAAAGGAAATAAAAGCACTTCAACATTCTCTTTAGATGCTAGTTGGAATTCATCCACAGCCACAATTCTCATCAGATTCTGGAACACCTTCCACAGGGCAGGCAGGCAGGCAGGCAGGGAGGGAGGGAGGAAACTCCATTTATATTTCCAAATTTGTCTTGATTTATCTAATATCTGGTGTTGCCCAAACAATAAATGTTCACCTCTCTGTTCAGCTGGACAAATGATAAACAAAGTAGCTTCTCCCATTGGTAGCTTTTCTTGCACCTAGTTTTAGCTTATCATTGAAAATTTTGTGATTCATTAATATTTCCATTTGAAAGTACTAAGCTAGAAAGAAGTAAATCCCACATATTTATAACTGATGTAAGAAAAAGGTTAAAACAAAATAATAGAAGTAGACTTTCCCTTTGAAATTAATTAATCCATGAAAGCTGAGGTGGTTTAAAAAATACCCTCAAATTCTGTGACATGGGTCTTCTCATGAAATGTACAGTCTGTGTTCACTGTCCTTGACTCGGGCAGGCTTGCTACTGCTGCAGCCAATAATGTGGAAACAGCAGAATGTGGGATCTGAGGCTAGGCCATAAAAACCACGCAGCTTCCCTGTGATTCTCTTGGTGTACTGTGAGAAGCTCAGATCACACGGAGTGGCCAAGTGTAAGAACTGTGATGGATGACCCGAGCTGAGCACAGTCACCAAATTATCTCAGCCCAGGGAGCAGACATGTGAGCAAAGAAACCTTGAGTAAATCCAGATCCAGCCAACTGAGTCTTCCCAACAAAGGCCCCCGACAGAGTGAAGAAAAAAACCACTTCCACCATGCCTTATTGTAATTCCAGACCTACAGAATACATATGCATAATAGAGGGCTTGTCATTTTGTGCCACTGAATTTGGGGTGGTTTTACACGGTAATAGTAAATCTCTTACCAAAGAGAAGAAGAGAAGGCTAAATGTCAAACTGAAAGCGTTTTAATGTGTTCAGAAATGTGGAAGATATTCTCAAATGCTTTGGGGAGTGAAGAGTTAAAGAGGGGTTTCTTACTGTGATATGAAATGGACCCTAGGAGATCATATTGACTATATTTTAATATTTCTTTAATATAGTAAAATAAGATCTTAAAAAGAAGTATTTTTCCTCAAGTTCTTTCCATTTAAAAAATATTCACAAACATTATTAGAAAGCATTAGCCCTGGCTTAAAGAAATTGTATACACTCTTCTGTCTTCAATAAATATTCTTAGTCAGTGATGATTGGGGTGTAGAGACAGATGCTATTGAAGCACACAGGGTGTGGTTAGTTTTTAACCCATGTTATTAGCAGAGCTGGAAATAAAGACCAGAATAAATTAAAAGATAATAATTACTTAAAATGGGTGGGTTCTTTTGTCACATATTTTGAAAAACACTTGCAATAAGGATGGCTGGCCATTGCTCCAAAGCAAAACTTACTATTTTAATTTTTTTTTTGCCTCTACATTTATGAGATGGGATCCAGAAAATGTTATAAAAAAAAAAAGTTCAAATTAGAGACTTATTAAATGTTTTATTATGTTTCCAGAGACTATCTCAGGGTCGCCACAGATTCAGCCAAGTCACCCACACTTCTTATATGTAAAGACATATAAAATGAGATCAGAAATACTGGGTTCAAGTTGTGGCTCATCTACTTGCTAGGTGTGAGTTGTTAAGAAAAATCACTGAAAGTTTCTGAGATTTATTTTTCTCATCAGGCATATATGGAGATGATAGTCCCTATAGCATCACAGCTGAGTTATTGTGAGGCCCAAATGTTACAGTTTCTGTGAAAAATGTTCTTAAACCAAGGCACATTAAAAAAATGGTATTATAACTAAAATTCATAAATTTAAACATCAAATTGCTTATGAATTATCAAAAACTTAAGTTACATTGCATTTTTATTTGAAATTATTAACCTTTATTCCATAAAAATCTATAACCATATATAACGTTCATTGGCCATCAGCTAAACAGAATATTCAATTAATCATTGGGAGATTAGATCTTCTATAATTATATGGTTGCTAATTTTTTTGAAAATGGTGTTATGTTTTTTATAAGAAAGTTTGTGCTATTAATCAGTTATTCACACAGCAAGACAAAGAGTCAACTACTAAATGTCAGGCATTGTGCTAGACCCTGAGGAAACACTGGTGAGCTCAGCAGTCATGCTCCCTGTCCTCGTGTTTTAGAATGACTGACATGGATGCAAGTTTCCTTCCTGTGTGGAAAGGAGTCTCATCTGCATCAGCATCTCATACAAGAGTACAGGAGAAACATTTGCTATTCAACCCACTTCGCATTCAGCATTCAACTGTAAATATTAGAGATCAGCCTACTGTAATGCAAACATATTAGGATTTCATTCTTTCCCATAAAATCATGTCCAAAATTAGGTAGTCCAGAGACTGAAACATTGCTTTACTAAATCCATCAGGGACCCAAGCTCCACTAGTCATTGTGCTCCATCAGTCTTTCTAGTCTGCCATATCAAGTTCATGACCTCCAGCCTCAAAATCATAAAATGGCTCCTGAAGATCCAGCCATCACATTCTCTTTCTAACAGGAAGCAGTGAAAGAGCAAAGGGCAAAATATGCAAAAACCCTTCATAGTCACTTATTATTCATTTGTACAAAGGAAATGAAGTGGATTTTGGATGGAGAGCTAATGGTCTCTGCCACAGGTCAGGAATTAAGGGTCAGATTATTTATTGGGGCTCAGAAAGGACCATGAGAGGCAGTGTGATGGTGGCTCAGTGGCAGAGTTCTCACCTGCCATACCAAAGACACAGGTTCGGTTCCCGGTGTCTGTCCATGCCAAAAAAAAAGGGAGAGGGCATGATCTTGTCAATACAAATCAGATAAGAGTAAGCTATGTTTCTCAATGGGGGAAAAATAGGAAAAGGAATAATGACATAAGGGGAGGCTCAAATCAGTAAAAGTCTGGGGTTTTAATGAGGAAATGGCTTTTGATGCCAAGACAAAACTGACTAGTCATTCTTCTGGGGACAGAAAGTCTAAACGGTGACTGAAAGCCATGTAACTGAAGTATAAGCCTTAAGCTGCAGAAGAAATAAAATAAGACAGATGCTTAAAAAGTTGCATCAGTCCTTCATGGCTAGAGAAGGGAAAGCAAATTTACTGGTTCTTTTTACTCCCACACCCTTGACCAACCCTGATAACTATATAGCAGGCACTCACTAAACATGTGTTGAATGAATTAGTCATGGCACTTTCCCATTGAGACTAGCCAAACCCATCGACTCCCTCTCACCACCTCTCCAGGCAGCCATTACCAACAGATCATAGATGGGATGAGAAGGGAACCTACCAGCCACCCTCATGCTGGAGCCCAGTTAATGGGTGCTCAGTGACCTGTGCCTTGGAAACTTCAACGTTTACTTCAATACTTCCTTGTTTTTTAGTCCACACTTTTTAGGGGAAAACAATTTCAACAGCTAAGAGTTTATGTAGGCAAGGAATGTTTTCCTCTCGACTTCGAATATAAAGAAGGATAGTGGTTGCCTGTGCCTAAGAACCTGGGTGGAGGAAAGAGGATTCTGTATGATAAAATCCCAAATACAAGTAAAACTTGGGGAACTTTGAAAATAGCTACATCCTTCATGTACAGTTTCTCCGTGTGTTCTGTGAGTGTGTGTGTGTGCGTGGGTGTGTGTGAGAGAGAAAGGTGTGTTTTAAGAAAAAATTTTCTTTACAATCGGAAAACACAAGTTGCCTTTTATTGTACACAAATCATGATCTGTTGTAGATGATTCTCTGAGGAGAAAGAAACACCCAAAGTATCAGAAAGACTGCAGCAGGCACTCACTCAACTAACATCTATTCCGTGCCTACAATGTACGAGATTCTGATGTGGGGCTGCTATGGTAAGCAAATGGCTTTTGCCTTTATGAACAGGTAGGCTTTATGGGGCAAACCAGAAGAGCTGGGTAAAGCAAAAGAACATGATGGATATAGTGCTGAAAATAATTTGAAATCAGAGGAGGAATTAACACAGAGAAGTGTGGCCTATGCAGGAGGCCTGAGAAGGAGATCTGGTCCAAGGCTAGAAATAAAAGTAAGTGGGCTTTCCCTGATAAGAACTATTCCTAAGCATTTGATTTGAATCAAAATTAAATAAAGCTATCTATAGAATACCCCCTCCAATATTTTAATTCTCTTTTTCAGTTCTGCTATTTCTGTTATTGAAATCTTGAAATACTAAATAAGTGGAAATATAAGTTAATATTTATAGAGTTTTGTTTCAAGTCTATATATTATTTCTTAAGTTCAAATCGACAGACTTCAAAGACTGTCAGCCCATGGAGAGCAGGACCAACTTTAGGACTCAACTGATTTTATTTAGAGCCCAACAAAATGCCATGTGCAACAATTATATGCTCATAGGTGTTAGAGTTTTCATTCTTACCTTGATCATACTTATCAACCACCAAGGATCACCATATTGAATATCAGCGATGTTCCTGGCACTGTACTAAGACAAGTCAGTCCTGCCCTCATTGAAATTCATTTATTCACAAACACATATCCAGCATTTACTGTTTGCTCTTTGTCAGGCATTGTGTTAGGCCTTTGGATACCATGATGCAAAATGTCTTCTCTAGGTCAACATTTACCTTTCCTTAGATTTCAGAAGAATTAACAAATATCTAATACTTATCAAAGTCACCAATGACTCCCATCATGAAATTTTTCTTTCCACAATTTACTCAACTTCTCTGGAACATTCTAAATAATTGACCATTTCCTCCTTGAGACAGTCTTTTCATTTAGTTTCTGTGACATAAATTTCAGGTCTTTCTCCTTTCCCTCTGGCTGCTTTATCTTGGTTTCCTTGGTTTTGCTGTGCTGCCTCTGCTCAGATGGGAGTGTTTCCTGTGATTCAGTCCTAGGCACTCTACTGTCCTCTATCTAGACATGCTTCAAGGGATCTCATCCTGTTCCAATGCTTTAAATATTACCTATGCTGATGATATCCAATTTTATCTCTCCAATCCTAATCTCTCTTATATGCAGCAAATTTCATATCTGGTTGCCTTTTTGTCTTCCCCACATCTCTGCAAATCTGTTCTT
Source organism: Tamandua tetradactyla (assembly GCF_023851605.1). Taxonomy (NCBI): domain Eukaryota; kingdom Metazoa; phylum Chordata; class Mammalia; order Pilosa; family Myrmecophagidae; genus Tamandua; species Tamandua tetradactyla. The sequence goes on from NC_135350.1 coordinate 24,042,899, forward strand.
CTCCCAGTCTTCCAATAGTGAGTAGTGAATTATCTTAGATTCCTCCCTCACCCTCTATATGCATAAAACAGTAAGTCCTATCGGCAGGTACTGGGTGCATCTTGTTTGCCCATCCATATTCACTCTCCATCCTCCCCACCCTTCTCCATCCTGCTCTATACACCAGGCAGCTGATCCTGAATGGACTATCTTAACAGGCTCCTTGCCCTCTGGCTTTGCCATTGAGGTGCATCACAGGAGATCAGAATAAAGGAGAATAAGGTTGCACTGTCTTTCCCCGGCTCTCTCTCTAAGGGCCGGCTGCAGGCTGGCTACTTCTCATAGCCTTGATGAAGGTCACAGCTCCTTTCAGGCAGTTTGTTACCCTCCCTCTCTCTCTGGGTTCCAGTAAACATTCTCTTCCTTCACCCGTTCAAATGCTGCGGTGGTAATGGTGTCCCTCTGTTATTATCCCCATGTACTGATTATGCTTTGGGGCCCAAACTTCCTAAGCAATTCCTTTATTAAAGTCTTCATGATTTCCCAGTTTGAGAGTGCCATCTGTTTCTTGCTTGATCCCTGAGACAGTGCTCACTATAACCCCAACTGATGTCATTTCTCATCGGACCACTAGCCTCCAACTAGTCTCTCAGCTTCCACTTTTGCCCCTCTACATTCTACCAAGAACCTGTATCCTCTTTTCACTCTTCCTCTCACTTTGCTTTTATTTCTGTTTCTTGAACACATGGCACTATCGTTTGGTCTCCACGTGCTCCTCCTAAAATTATCTTCCTCACAGAATTTTGCACACCATGTCTTCTTGATATTCAGGCTTTACATCAAATGTCAACTCCTTAGTAAGGCCTTCCCTGGTCAACCAATATAAATCTGCATTATCCTTCACCCAGGCTCTGTCTCATCACCTACCCTTATTTTATTTACTGTACTTTCAATATTTGAGATAATCTTGTCAATTAACGTATTTATTTATTTATTGTCTCTTACAATCTAAGGAAGAGACTTCCAACAACTTATTTCACCTGTGTACTTATAAAAGTTCCTGGACTGGCTCCCGCTCTCACAGCCATTGCAGTACATTGAGCTCCATAGAGACAGCGCCGGGGCAAGTGCGGGCCGGGCGGGCGCTGGGCGACTCTGAGCCTCGCGGACGAAAAATAACTAGACATGGGCAAAGGAGACCCTAAGAAGCCGAGAGGCAAAATGTCATCATATGCCTTCTTCGTGCAAACTTGCCGGGAGGAACACAAGAAGAAGCACCCGGATGCTTCAGTCAACTTTTCAGAGTTTTCTAAGAAGTGCTCAGAGAGGTGGAAGACCATGTCTGCTAAAGAGAAAGGAAAATTTGAAGACATGGCCAAGGCGGACAAGGCCCGTTATGAAAGAGAAATGAAAACTTATATCCCTCCTAAAGGGGAAACAAAAAAGAAGTTCAAGGACCCCAACGCACCCAAGAGGCCTCCTTCGGCCTTTTTCTTGTTTTGTTCTGAGTATCGCCCAAAAATCAAAGGCGAACACCCTGGCCTGTCCATTGGTGATGTTGCAAAGAAACTGGGAGAGATGTGGAATAATACCGCTGCAGATGACAAGCAGCCTTATGAAAAGTAGGCTGCTAAGCTGAAGGAGAAATATGAAAAGGATATTGCTGCATACCGGGCTAAAGGAAAGCCTGATGCCGCAAAAAAAGGAGTTGTCAAGGCTGAGAAAAGCAAGAAAAAGAAGGAGGAGGAGGAAGATGAAGAAGATGAGGAAGACGAGGAGGAGGAGGAAGATGAAGAAGATGAAGATGAAGAAGATGATGATGATGATGAATAAGTTGGTTCTAGCGCAGTTTTTTTTCTTGTCTATAAAGCATTTAACCCCCCTGTACACAACTCACTCCTTCTAAAGAAAAAAATTGAAATGTAAGGCTGTGTAAGATTTGTTTTTAAACTGTACAGTGTCTTTTTTTGTATAGTTAACACACTACCGAATGTGTCTTTAGATAGCCCTGTCCTGGTGGTCTTTTCAATAGCCATCTGGACATAGTAGGCACTCAATAAATATATGTTAAACAAATGAAAAGACTAAATGAGTCAAATTGAATACTTACTATGTATGAGGTATTATGATAGTTATTTCAAAATTCATGTCCATTTGCTTTTTCCAGCAATCTTTCAAGATAGGTATTATCATTACAAGCATAGAGATGAGAGAATTGAATCTCTAAAATACTCATAATTAGCTCCAACTTAAATAGCTAATAAAAATGCAGCCAGAATTTGAACCCAGGTCTGACAACAAAGCTCATGCCTTTTTCATTACATCACGTGTTGAACTTTCAAATGAATATTAAAATATAATGTGAAGAGTGTCATAGGAGAGGTAAAGTGGTATGGTAGTTCGAGAACTGTTTATTGAGCACTTACTGTAAGGCAGAATTATGCTTGGCAATAGGAATTCTAAGACAACAACAAAAGCTATTATGTATTGAGTATGTGCTATGCCCCAGGCACTAAGCTAAGCATTGAACCCTCAGAAAAGGCAATATAGAGATGAGAAAACTGTAAGTGTGTGTAAGTTATATATATATATATAGCTTAATATATTTACATATTAGAATTTGAAAAATTAAGTAACTTGTCCTGAATCACACACTCAGTAAAATAGAAAAAAGAAAAAAGATAAAAACCCAGGGAATCAAGGTGAGAACCCATATTCCTAGTCTCTACATTGATACTTTCAAAATAATATGAAAATTTCCTTGACAGCGAAAGGCTATGGGGCCACAGAAGAGAGATTCTCAAGCCATTCTAGGAAGCTCCCAGTGAAGACAACCCCTTTGCTCAATCCTGAAAGAAGACTAATAGTGAATTTAGTAAATAATGGGGAGAGGAAAATACAAGGATGGGAGGGAAGTAATTCAGGCAGAAGTATCAAAGTTGAGCAAGAAGGCATAGAACTGCATAGAGGAATGTGTTAAAACCTCACCCATTAAGCCTCTAGATTATAGAGTTTGAGGAAAATTGTAGCAAGAAGGCTGAGTAAGGGCAGGGTGCCTGGACTAGATCCTACATGCACACCATTGAGGGGTTTCAGATAAAGGAGTAAGGAATTTTGTTAGACAATTTTGTGTGAAACATCGTCAATAAAATTCCAGAGCCAAGCTGAGGGACATGAGGTCTATCCTTTCACAGGAAAGGGTAGGGAGGGGAAAGAGAAGATAGAAGGAAAGAGAGGGCAGGAAGGAATAAAAGATGTTAAAGGTCTCTTGCAACACCATGAAAGATGGTTTGATAAGGACAAAGCTGGAGGCTGGGCAAGCTTTTAAGTAACCATGGTAATATTCCAGGTGAGAAGTGAATTTGGATAACACAGACAGAAGTTTAGACAAGGAAATGGATATCAGATGTATTTAAGAAGAAAAATATGGTGGTTAATATGGGAGGGAAAAAGCTGGTGTGACTCCAGACTTCTGGTCTGGATAAATGGGTGGATGTATAGCTATCTACTTGTGTTAGTTAGATTCAGTTGTCAACTTGGCCAGGTGAGCATACCTAGTCTTGTTGCTGTGGACATAAGCCAGCAGTACGTGAATCTCATTTGTTGCTAATTACATCTGCAGTCAGCTAGGAGGCGTGTCTGCTGCAATGAGTGATGTTTGACTTAATTGGCTGGTGCTTAAATGAAAGAGCGCAATGTAGCACAGCCTAAGCAGCTCAGCATACCTCACCTCAACACTCGCAGCTCAGCCAGGCCTTTGGAGATGCAGAAAGAAGACCCTGGGGAAGGTTGTCGGAACCCAGGGGCATGGAGAGTAGACCAGCAGAGACCATCCTGTGCCTTCCATGTAAGAAAGAACCTCAGTGGAAAGTTAGCTGCTTTTCCTCTGAAGAACTAACAAAATAAATTCCCTTTCATTAAAAGCCAGTCCATCTCTGGTGTGCTGCATTCTGGCAGCTAGCAAGCTAGAACACTACTGCTATTGGGAACACAGGAGGAAGTTCAGGACACAAAAGAAATATAATCAATCCAGTTAGATTTAATTTTAAAGTGTTCTTAGGACATCCAAATGTGTGTGTGTGTGTGTGTGTGTGTGTGTGTGTGTGTGTGTATATGTATTCAGAGAGGAATTGGTATGAGTCTTTACCTCAGAGGAACTTTCAGGAATAAAAACATAGATTTAGGAATCACTAATATGTAGATAATAGTTAAAAATCATAAGCATGAATGAGTCACCAAGGAAGAGTATTTACCTGGAGGTAGCAGTGAGCTCTGTCAGAACCCTGGGCATCACGAGCTACAGGAGAAGCCTGAGGTAAACTAAAAAAAGGCCCAATAAAAATAGTGTCAAGGAAACCAAGTGATGATGAGCAGTTGCTTGATCAGGCAAGCACTGGCCTGACCATTGCTGCAAGAATATTTTGTGGCTGGTTGATAAATCACAAACTGGTATATTAAATCATCAGACAGTTGATTGCATCTGTGACTGATTACATCAGCAATCAACTAAGGCATGTCTCCCACAATGAGATCATCCAATCAGCTAAAGATTTTTAAGGAAAAAGAGAGATTCTTTCACTGCTTCTTCAGCCAGCAGAACTCTACTGTGCAGTTTATCCAGACCCTTCATTGGAGCTGCCAGCTTCACAGCCTGCCCTATGGATTTTGGACTCTTCCATTCCCACAGTTGCCTGAGACACCTTTATAAATCTCATATTTACACATCTCTCCTGTCGCTTCTGTTTCTCTAGAGAACCTTGACTAACACACCGAGTGATTAGATTATTTTCCAAAAGAGCTGAAGAGTCATCACATATGAAGAAAGAGATAATGATGGAAAGAGTGTCCACTGGGTTTAGCCACTAGACATCTTCGCCAAAGCAGTGTGAGTCAAACAGGGAAGTGAGCACCAGAGAGCAATGGGGAGGGAGGACACAGAAAAAGTGATTGCAAGCTGCTCTTTGAAGAAGGTTGGCTAAGAAAGGAGGTCATGAGAAAGGGAGGAAGAAAGAGAATGAGATAGAGCCAAGAGATTTAAGTAGGTTTACAGCCTGTAATAAAAAGAGTAGAGAAGAAGGTACCAGAGTGGACTGCTGATAAATTGTGTGGTATTTGTAACTAGACATACAGTTTCAATTAGACCTGACTGGCTGTGCCAGCCTGAACAAATTAACAATCATTTCTAAGACAAAGTTTCCATATTAAAATAGGAATAATAATAAGACCTACCTCATCTAGGTTGTTATAAAGTTTAGATAAGAAGCAGATCTATATACCTATATATAGAGAGAGAGTATGGCACAATGACTATCCCAGAGTAAGCACAGCCCCCGGCTAATGATGTCTATTATCCTGGCATACATAAGATAAGGTGACAAAGTAAAGAAGCATGTGCTTTTGGTAATGGTAATGATAAAAAACATAGAGATAAGGTATTTTAGTTTGCTCAAGCTGACAAAATGCAATATACCAGAAATGGGCTGGCTTTTAAGAATAGGGATTTATTAATTTACAAGTTTACAGATCTGAGACCATGAAAATGTCCAAATCAAAGCATCAACAGGAGATCCAGTGGTCCTGAACTTCTCTGTTCCATGGCGAGGCACATTGCAGAGTCTGGTGGTCCCTCTCTCTCAGTTTCTGGCTGCTTCCTTTCTGTCTGACTTTCTTTCTGAGCTCTCATGCCTTGTCCTCTGTCTTCTGTGTATGTCCTTCCCTCTCCTTTTCTGGCTCTTTCTCTCTGTCTTTCACCCTGTTATAAAGGACCCCAGTAATAGGATTAAGACCTACCTGGAGCACCCTCAGTGAAAATAACCTAATCAAAAGGTCCCACCCACAACAGGTCTATACCCGCAGAAGTGGATTAGTGCTGAGAATGTGATTTTCTGAGATATATACAACTTCTAACCATCACATAAGGTTGTACAAATATAAAGCTCTATATTATACATTAGAAAGTTTAAGCAATGTGTCCTAAATAAAACAGTCATAAAAAAAAGAAAACTAGATAAATGTTACATTGATGAATACTACCAATAATTAGCAGAATAGCTTTGCTGTTGGTAGTGTTAATAGTAGTAGTTGTGCTAAGTGTTTCAGCTAGTGCTAGTAAGCTCTGGTGCCATACTAAAGACCATGTGTTAACATCTACTCACACACCTCTGATTATCACCTTCATGCAGCTAAATCCTAAATCTATGTGAGAGTTCCAACTTTCTACATCATGTCCTGATAGAAATTCCCAGCTAAACACCTCACTTAATGTCTCAAATCCAGATGTTCTAAATCAAACCACATTTTTTACTCTATTTTTTAAATCCATGAGCACAGTTGTCTATTTAGATAACCATAGGAATATGGAAATGCATGATGGCTGAAAAAGGAGAAAAAAAGAGATGGAGAAAATGAAAATGAAGAGAGGAAAAGACAAGTATAAAAATAAGGTAGGTAGAGAGGGATATTGAATTCCTTGACAATGTCTGAAATCTTTAAATTAAAAATATTTTAATTCAGTAATATTTTCTGTCCCTTGCTGTTTTTTTTCACTAGGAATAACCAAACTTTCTAGACAAACTGATTGAACCACTCATTCATCCATTCAACAAATATATATTTTACCATAAATTGTGAGAGTAGTCCTTATAGGTATCGCCAGAAAGCAGAAAAGTTAAGAGCCACAATCCTACTTTCAAGTTGTTATTAGCAACTTGGGAAAAAAAGAGTTAAGTTATCAAAAAAAAAAAAATCATTAAAGCCCAAACCAGAGGGTGATGTTCCCAGACTTCCATGGGGCAGAGGTTAGTAGACTTACTATTCAGCAGCTTACTTTTGAAGGTTCCCCTTGGAGAACTCTAAACAAAATTAGCAATGTAGCAAAGGCAGTACTGTGAGGGAAATCTACAGCTTTAAATGCTTACATTTAAAGAGAAGAAAGGACTCAAATCAGACACCTAAACTTACAACTGGAGGATTTAGAAAAAGAAGAGCAAAGTAGAACCAAAATGAGCAGGAGGAAGGAATTACAATGGAGACGAATGAAGTAGAGAATTAAAAAATAATAGAGAATCAACAAAACCAAAAGTTGGTTCTTTGAAAAGATTCATAAAATTGACAAACCTTTAACTAGACTTACAAAAAAAGAACAGAGAATACAAATAACTAAAATCAGAAATGTAAAAGAGAACATTACTACACAAACCACAGAAATAAGAGGATACTATGAACAAGTATACGCCAAGAAATTAGATAACCTAGATGAAATGGATAAAATCCTAGAAACACACAAACTACCTACACTGACTCAAGAACAAACAGAAGCTCTCAATAAAGACAAATAAAGATGTTGCATAAGTAATAAAAAAAAACTCCCAAAAAAGAAAAACCAAAGACTAGGTGGTTATGCTGATGAGTTTTACCAGACATTCCAAGAAGAATTAACATCAATCCAGCTCAAATTCTTTCAAAAATTTCAAGTGGAGAGAATACTCCTGAGCTCATTCTATGAGGCCAACATCACCCTCATACCAAAGCCAGAGAAAGATAACACAAGGAAATTGGACCATTTTCCCTTATCAGTATGGATGCAAAATCCTCAAAATTACAAGCAAACCAAATCTAAGCACACATTGAAAAAATATATACCATGATCAAGTCGGATTTATCTCAGGTATGCACGGGAGGTTCAACATAAGAAATCAATTAATGTCATATATGACATTAATCAAATAAAAGAAAATTCACAAGTCTTTCAATTGACACAGAAAAGGCATTTGACAAAATTCAGGATGCTTTCATGACAAAAACACTAGAAAACGAGAAATGGAGGGCAACTCAGTTAGAGGCATATATATAAAATCCACAGCTAACAACATACTCAATGGTGAAAGTCTACTCTCTCCCTCTTAAGATCACAAACAAAACGAGGATGCCTACTGTCACTACTGTTATTCAATATTGCACTGGCAGTTCTAGCCAGAACAATTAGGCAACAGAAAGAAATAACATGCATTCAAACCAGAAATGAAGAAGTAAAAACTTTCCCTATTTGCAGATGATATGATCCTATATATAAAAAACTCTGAAAAATCCACAATATAGTTATAGAGTTAATATAGAAATTCAGTGGAGTTTAGGGATACAAGATCAACATGGAAAACTCAGTGGAGTTTCTATACAAAAATAATGAACAATCTGTAAAGAAATCTAAGGAAAAATTCCATTTACAATAGCAACTAAAAGATTCAAATATGTAGATACAAATTTAACCAAGGATATCAAAGTCTTGTAGTGTTAAAAAAATTGTTAACAGAAATTAAAGTCCTAAATAAATAGGACATTCCCTGCTTATTTATTGGAAGGCTAAATATTATTGAGATACCAATTCTACCCAAACTGCCTTACAGATTCAATGCAGTACCTACCAAAATTCCAACACCCTTCTTCTCAGAAATGGAAAAGCCAATCATTGAAGATATAAGGAAAGCAAAGAGAAGTGTTCTAAATAGTAAAATTATTTGGCAAAATAACGATGAGAATTTGAGTAGGCAAGAAGAAAATTCTTTGCTTAGTGGAAAATTACTCCACATTTCTCTGTAAATCATGATTGAAAAGCATGCTCTATTACCCACAGCAGTAAATGCGAGCTAATTGCTCCTAAGGCCATAAACAGTAAGGTCTGCTCAGTAAATACCAAACCTTGAACTGGTTCTTGTCTTGATAAATTCCCTTTTACATCCTACACATTAACCTTTAAAACAATTTAGTCCTTTATTCATTTCTAAGTAATTACCAAACACATCTTTGCTTTCTTTTCCCCCTTCCCCAAACTAACAGTTCAAGGTGTTTTTTTTTTTTTTCACAAAATATGCAAAAATGGTTTTCTGTGTGACAGGCTAACCTGAATGGCCTTGCAAGGAACAGCTGCATTCATCTATAGATAGAAAATGAAAAATCATAATGTTTAGGTCAAATAGCCTGCATTCGGTGACTAGAATGAATATTACTAATAACAATGCTTTCAGAGTAACTGAGATAGCTCTAAGAAATTTTTTCTGTATAAAGTTTCCTGTAAATGACAATATGCTGTTTGTCTTCTTCAACTAAAACAGCATCTATTAAAGAGAACTTTCCTAGGCAAAATATTAAAATTTTACAAAATAACATGGTAAAGAAAAATGACAGAGCATTCATTTAGATGTTACTACAAATAAAACCCAAGCAATGTAAAAGGTAAACATCCTTTGGTTCCCTTACCTTCATCTTTTAAAGCAAATGACACTTGCTTGCATTTTATGAGACTCCGAAAGATTAAGATGCAATCAAAGTCCACACAGCTACTAAATGACAGAGTGAAAACTTGAATCTGGGTCTCTCGAATGCTCAGGTCCTTTCAATACAGTCCATTGTTTCCCAAAAGTACTAGGTAACTTTGAACAGAAGAGGAGAAAGCCTTGGAGGAGAAATAGGATTGATACATTTACCTATTCCTTATAATTAGAATAAAATAATATGTCAAAGTCCTGAAACGCTAAAAGGTCACATCATTTGCAAATTCAAACACAACTTAGCCAGTGTGTTCATCTTGCTTTAGTAATTAAAAGATACCTAAAGAGGTAGCATATATCTCTGCCAAAATCAAAAGTATGTATGTTGCACATTTAAAAAGAAAAGTCATCATACTTCAACCACAGCAGATGTAAATGATCTACACAGATCTCAAGCAATTCAGCTTGGAGGAAATCAATGTGGCCACAGTTAAACCCGAAAATGTCTCAGTCTGCTGAGTACGTTTTCTTGACTGTATATAGAAATTTTGGGCTAGGAAATATGTATATAGTCTATCAAATCCTGAAGAAAAATCATTTTTCTAGAATATGTGTGTAGGGGCATTTTGGGTAATAGGCTGACTAGAAGGAAGGAGGGAAAGTCAGGAAATCAAAGTGTGAAGTAAACCAGTGTTGTAGAGTTAAAATTTTATGTAAAGTAGCAATGTCTACAAGATAGACTGAAGAGTGTCTTTTCTAACATAAAATATCTGGCCTAATAGACCATCAGGAAAAATTGTTCATCTTGGGAGAGTTACACTTTTGCTCACTTATCTTGTACAATCAGGAGTAAGAATCTTGAACTTAAAAGACTAATTTTGTCCATAGTCTCAAGGAGATCACTAGTTTCACACTTTTTTTTCTTCCTCAAATCACAACTTTGTATTTGGGAGCATAAATGTTGCCACAGCCTTATGAAAATGTCTCACCCAGGGTAAATAAAAACATGTTTATGCAACAGCTTCCTTTGGGCTTGAAAAATACAAGGAGTAATCTGATAGAAAAGGAACACTGAAAATCTTCAGTTGGGATTGAAATTCATCCCATGAAATTACTTCTCATTCTCTTAATTGGCTGTATTTCCCCTAGTATTTCAACACACATGTTTGAATGGTTTCCTGTGACTCTTTAGAGGGACAATCTGATAAGAAGATCCTACTTTTGTCACTTTCTATTTCATGACAGAATTTTTCATGCTCTAATTACACTTAAAGGACTCTGCTTTATTAACCAAATGACAGAAAAAGCAAAGGCATCTAATACTTATTCCACCTGGACATTTCACATAGCTGAATGACTCTTCCTATTTAAAAATGCCTCTCTAGTGCATTTATTAAAATGAGCTTTCAACAAAACCATTGAACACAGACAGAAGATAGCTTCAGCTATGCTAAATCCTGAATTCCTCTGTGTACCAAAATAGCTTCATAAATATTTCAGAACAGAAAGGGGGGAAAGCACTTAGAAATTAGAAGTATGGCAGTGTCTACAATTTTAGGTATAGTCACAAAGATTCAAGTTAATTCAAAAGTTATAGAGCACCTAGTATTGTGTTGATAATACTAGGCTATGGTCAACACAGGTGACACAAAAAACAAATAGCAGTTTCAACTTTCAAAGAATTCATGGGTCCAAGTGAGAAAGGTAGACATATGAACAAACAATTCAAAAATATTGTGTTAAGTGCTCTGGTAGAGGCCTGGAAAGATTAAACAGAAGTAAATAGCAGCTTCAATAACCTTGTTTTTAGCCTCTGCCATGTGTCGGTGTGCTAAGTGCTGTCATCCATGATATCTCATTTAATCCTCATGACTAATGTCACAGTTAGATATTTTGAGGGCTGTGAATTCATTTATTCAGAGAGGATTTATTGAGTTTCACCATATGCTGGCACTACTTTATGCACCGATTAAATAACAGACAAGACACAAAAATCCTGATAGAACTTCCATTATTTTGGAAGGAAACAGAAAATAAGCAAAATAAATAATTAATTATCTATTACAAGGGAATAAGTTATATGGAGTAAATTAAAATAAAATGTGGAAAGAGTACGGGGAGTATAATTTTAAAATGGAGTCAGGGTCAGGAAGTCTCCCAGGAGAAAGTGACATGTGAATGAAGATCTGAAGGAAGTAAGAAAGTGGAAGGATGCACTGACTGAGAAGTAGATTGGTGAATGATTGTGGATACATATGATCGAATATTGTGCTGCTACAAAAAGGAATGAAGTTGTGAGGCATGCAATGATATGAATGAACCTGTGGGACATTTGATGAGACAAAATAAACCAGAAACAAAAGAACAATTATTGTTTGGTCTTCTTTAGAAAATGCTTATAAGAAAACAGGGGCCTAGATTGTAAACTTTATATATATATAACCCGGTATTTAGAGATAAGAAAAAAGCTGATCAGGTCAGATTAAGGAAGGAATACAGGAGTAAGGAGGACATTGTCTATATTTTAGAACCACACATACTCTTTGAGATCAAAGGAAGAAAGGTTTATTTGGTCTGGAACCAAAATTTTCTGTAGCGCATAATCTAACTCAACCTATCTGTGTAGCTCATTTGAGAAACTGAAACACAGAGAGCCCATAATAAGAAAGAGGGCCTTTAATCCTGAATAGCTTAATGTAATGCCTGGATATACCATAGAATATATTAAGCAGATGATTAAAAAGCAATGACAAAGTCCCTTGAGGGAAGGGAGAAAAAATATTGAACTATTAAACCTTACCTCAGAGAATCTGCTGAAACTCTGCCAAACTTTAGGGATGCCCAAATAAGTAGGCCAAGCCCTTGATCTTGAGGCTTACTCTTGTGAAGCTTATGTAGGTTAGCAGAGAAGCTTAGCCTACATACAGATAAGCCTAAGAGTTACTTCTGGAGGACCTCTTTTGTTGCTCAGAGGTGGCCTCACTCTCTCTAAGCCCAACTCTGAAAGCGAAATCATTGCCCCCCACCCTGGGTGGGACATGACATTCAGGTTGTGAAAGTCTCCCTGGCAGCATGGGAGAGGACTCCCAGGGATTAGCCTGGCCCTGGAACCAAAGGATTAACAATTCCATCCTGACCAAAAGGAGGGAAAGAAGTGTAACTAATAAAGTATCAGTGGCAGAGAAAGTTAAAAATAGAATCAAGAGACTACTCTGGAGGTTGCTCTTATGCAAGATTCAGTTAAACATTGCTACCTATCATAAACTTGCCAAACCCCAACCAAAACCCTCCAGCCAATCCTAAAGAACACTTGGGCAATATATAAGACTCCACAAGGGTTCCATGCACTAGAGTAACTTTCCAGAAACCTACAACCTCAGGATGGGTCCTGGACCAGATAAGTCCTGAAACCTAGAGGGCCCATCTCTCTCAGAACATCATCTAGCTTCATCTCCCTACCCCATATTAGTGACAGCCCCTTCCAACATGAAAAAGCTAGAATGCCTGTAGTCCAAATAGTCCTAAAGAGAGGGATAGAAAGATCAAAGGTGATGATGGAGTTATGCAGAGAAGATAGGATTTGACAAACGAACATGATTGTGGAATCATTAATTGATATTTCTTTCAGTCTCCAGTATCTAAGAGCAGCTAGGAGTAAAAACCTAAAATTGTGGAATTTTAACCCCCATGCCAAACTCTGAAATTTGTTCTACAACTAGTTGCAGTGTTGTGCTTTGAAATTTATTGCTTTTTTGTATAAATGTTATTTTTCACAGAAGAAAAGTCGATTGTGATGATAAAAAAAAATTATTCCTTCTAGTCTCCTATATTCTTGAGAGATAAGAAGGAAAAACCTGAGAGGATCGTATGGTATCCCATGACAAACTCTGGGATCTGTCCTGTAACTACTTGTGAAGAGTGCTTTGGAAACTATTGCTTTTTTCTTTCTTTGCTTTGTAAATATGTTATATTATACAACTAAAAAAAACCTTTTTTTAATCTAGCTCTAATCATCACTTCCGGCATATAACATTTATTGAATATTTTTCCAACCATGAAAGAAGTCATGTCATTGGCATTTCTTCCATAATACAAAAAAGATCCTATCTGAATAAAGCATTAATGGTATAGGTCCTTCCACCAGGCTCTAGCAATGCAGATTCAGAGTTCTGAATGCATGTGAAATCATTCCCTGGAATGTATTTTTCCCATAATTATTATTACTTAGTTTTTATTTTCTATTTCTGTGTTATTTTGTTATTCACATCCTTATTTTAACAACTTCAAGTCTTTGTAGAAGTGTTAATGAAGAGATACATAAATATACAGGGAAAAAGATGAAGTCATAAATTAGATGTGGGGAAGGACAAAGAAAATAGATGTTTAATTCAAACCTTTCTTGGTTTCTTATGAAGCAATGGTCTAAGGAATTGAATATTCACTGATAAATTTGATTTTGCTACCAATTCTTACAAACTCCCAAAAAGAGTGTGAGCATCTGAAACAGGAGAAAACCCACAATTCAAGACCTTCAAACAACCAATTTCTGGAGACAAAAGATGGACATCTATCTAAATCTTCTATTTCTGGTTTCAATTATCTCCTACAAAAATATTTTAGTAAAATAAATATAATATTTTCTTGTTCTGGCTGCTTATAATAGTCATGGATATAAAAAGCATCAGAAACAACAAAACGGGTACACACACACACACACAAACATGTATAGTAAGAGCACACCACTATACTGCAGAATACATGGGAGTCATGTCCCACATAGCAGGGAGGGCAGTGAGTTCATTTGCCAATTGGCTTGGACAGAGAGGCCCCATCCGAGCAACAAAAGAGGTTCTCTGGGAGTGACTCAGGCATAATTATAGATAAGCTTAGCTTTTTCTTTGTAGGAACAAATTTCATACAGGCGAACCTCAAGATCAAGGATTCAGCCTAGTGAATTGGTTATACCCACTGCTTACATTTCAGGAATTCTCTAGATGGGAAGTTGAATATTTCCTTCTTTCTCTCCAGTCCCCCAAGAGGACTTTCCAAATACTTTTTTATTCTATGCCCATGACTTGATTTCTTAACGTCAAAATCCACTTAGAGCTGCTTCCTTTTCTCAGCTCCTGTGGCCTTCTGGAATCTCCTGGGGCAGTTTCCTTCTGATTTTCTAAACATCCGTGTCTTGGTTTCTGTGTGGGCTCTTTTGAAGACTCCAGTAAACTAGTTAAGACCCACTTTGAATGGGTGGAATCACATTTCCATGGCAACAACCTAATCAAAAGATCCTACTCACAATAAGCCTACACCCACAAGACTGCATTAAAAGAGCATGACTTTTCTGGGGTATTTGACAATTTCAAACCAGCACATTCACCCACTGTGAAAATTCACAACCAAGGCTATGATTTTTATTGAAACCTTTCCTTCTATGAGGATGTGTGTTGTCCAAGGTTCTATCTGAATCTCTCATAATCTTCTATCTAAGTCTATCTTAGACTGCCCAATACCTTTAGTTTAAAAAGACTGGCCCAACCTTCCTGAGCACAAGTGATGAGAATTGCCTTTATTGCATGCACTGTTTGAAGCTTTGCTTCAGGAAGAAATCCCTTGTAACTTTTCCTTATCTAATTCATCCCATGGGTAATTCCTTAGGAATTGTTTGGATAGCTTGATCACACCCTTAGAAACTAAAATCTTAGGCTGTTTTACCTGAATATATCTACAAACTTGTTGTTGGAAGTGAGCCTTATTTGACATTTGACATTAATCACAGACACTGAAGAAACAGCTGAGGAAGCCAGAACTGTCTTCTGTAGCCAAACAAATCTCACTGGACCCAGCCACTGCTTGGTGTTGTTTTAACTTGTTGTGCTGAGATGTCACACCTGACAACCAGCTAGCACATCTTTCCAAGGACTTGCTAGGTTTAGTTTTTTTTTTTTCCTGCCTCTAAATACAACACATGTTAGCAACTTTCACTGACAGATTTCAGCAGTATTTTTCCCCTAGTCAAGCTGTTAGCTCAGTTGTCAAATACAGGGATTTTCTTAGTCTTCAAAGAATTCAGGATCATAATCAGAATTAAGGGAAAACAGCAAAGTCGATTGATGGCAAGCACAACCATCAAGATTTTCCAGCAGCTGCTTTGTTGTTTACATATCCTCCTCACCCCACCCCCACGTCTCCAGCACACAGAATACTGAGGAAATGTACCTGGGTTTATAGATACAGATAACTGAAAAGTACCGCTATAGATGAAGTAATGGTCGAATGAAAGGTGATTTTTAATTATCAAATTTCTTGGGTCTGGTAATGTTTTTGGTTCATACAGAGTCCCTTAGCTGACCCCTAGATTATATGTGGGTTCTTCCTAAGAAGCTAGAAAGGTGGGGTGGTGAGCAGAGGCAGGGAAGATGTCAAGGACCAGGTGGAACTTGGGCATGCTATGTAAGAGGCCTTGTTCAAATTATTAAATCCACATGGGACAAGGCAAGCAATGCAAAACTGTGTCTAAAGGTAAATGTATGAGAAAAGTTTGAGTGGTTTGGCATTGGAGAAAATTGAAACGGAGTGAGGGAAATTGGGGATTAGATAAACCTGGTTGTCAAATATTTAAAGACATGAATGCTGGTCTTGAAGCTGGGTATTCTTTTTAGGGGGTTCCTGAGACATCTCTTTGGGAACAGAGTTTCCTCAAACAGTCTCAGTATGCACTGTGTTCAAAACAATTACAGTGGTGGAAAGGCCATAGAAATAAATTACCCAGGAAACATGGTCCAAGAAGTATAATTTCTGTTTTACACAGAAGAATCTAAGCTCTTTGCAAAAGAGACATTTCTCTATTTATGAGCAAATGAGAACATGTTCAGGGTCTGGTGCAGCTGAGGTCTGTTATGCAGGCAGAGCAGTTTTAAAGCTGCAATTCTGCCCACAACCATGACCTACCGGGAACGCGAATCCAAACTGTTTGTCAGAGTTTGTTTAGGGCTTTCCACGGCAGCTGCTTCAGTTCACACTTACAAAGGAAAACAAAGTCAGTATTAATGAACAAGGTCTTTGAGATCCCACCTGTGTTATATCATCAGCAGGAGAAAGATTTAAAACTTTCCTCTCCATCTCAATCAAGCCAAAATTTCTTACTTCAGTATTGCCGCTTAATGTCTTGGGCTCCTGAGGCAGATTTACTCACAAAGTACAATGTTGAAGGTTTTTTTTCTTCCTTTTTATATAAATTTGAAGTAAAAAAAGATAAGGTTAAGGTAAAGCAACTGTTTATATAGGCCATACTTTTCTATGATTTACCTTTCACTTAAAACCAAGGCACAAAAACCCGAATTCACCATCATTTTAAAGAAAACCCTTAGTGACCCCAACAGTTGCCAAGAGATTGGACACCTTCTACATTATGCTACGTCCTTCGAGGAGTGTAGTAATTTAACTCTTTTTTGGCACACTTGCCTTGTGTTGTTTGCAAATAATTTGTGTCCTCATCTACTGTTAACACCTACCAGAAATAGAAACAGAAAAGTTGATCTCAGTGAATGATTGCATTGGTTCAAATTCCCTAGGATCCTATATCTGTCCAGTCCTTGAGGCAACATATGCTCAGCCTGGTCATACCTGGCAGGCTAACAGAGCATATTTCTTTCATACAGGGCATGGTTGTGAATCCTCAGGGACAGCATGGCCCACATTTACCTCTGAAACACAGCTGTCATTGGAATTTGAGAGGCAGCATGACGAATGGTGTTTAGGAAGCCATGTGGTATTATGGAAAAAGAACTGAATTTGGAATCAGAAGGCAAGTGTTCAGGTTCCAGATCTAACCCTTATTAGCTGCATGATTTCAGGCAACTCTCTTCAAATGCCGCTCTTCAGTTTCTAATTTGTAAATATGGATAATGTTTCTGAGGCTCAAATACAATAATGTGAAAATACTTGGTAAACAATGAAACAGCATATACATGTAAGACCAGAACATGTAATTAGCAATCAAAATTTCATATTTTGCATCACAGGATGTCAATTAATTAGCCTATCCCAAGTAATTATATTAACTCATTTCCAAAAAAAGATCAATTAAAGAAAGACCTTTCTCTCCTCATTCTAAAGTGCTTTAGTAGACATTTACTCTTCAATATAGTTGTAATTATTGTGAGAATCTAGGGTACACTGGAGTCATATAGTACTGTCAGAGATTTTGAAGCTATATTGATTCATCCGCATTCACATTTTTCTCATGTCCAGGTAAGAAGAATGAGTAAAGGCAAAAATAAATGGTGCACTCTTGACAAATCCTGGGTTCAGCAGCCTCCTTCAGCTGTATTTAATCATGAGTAGAAATTTCAGAATAAAGAATCTTCACAACCTCTTGGAAAATAGGTGCATTATATTGATATGTAAGGCTCAAATATAACTTTGACTGAAGCTGACAAAGGAAGACTCCCAGAAGTGGGAAATTACCAGAACTCTAGACTGGCTGGACTGAAAGCACATCTCACCTCAGACAGTGGCATCTAATCTTGCTGGAATCTGTTTTCCATCTATTAAATGGTGGAAAGATGGGGGGTGGGGGTTACAATTCTATTGTTCCTAACTTTCTTGTGTCATAGGCTTTTTTATATATTAAAAACCACAACCACCATATAAGGAGACATAATATCATCTCTATCTTATTATTAACTGAAGCTTAGAGTATTTAAATAACACAAAATAAAATTTATACCCAATATCAGGGAATTCAAGGAACCTCATAGGCATCTACAGAAGATTTCATGTTAAGGCTCTCTAAATTAGAGCACATAATTTTTCTACCTGTGAGTTTCTTTTCTAAAATAGAAAACACATATTCTCATTTGGGTCACACACAAAAGCATACCCTGATGTGGCCCATTTCCTTCCAATGATAGAAGAAATATCACCTACAAATGGGCATGTAAGACTATTACCCTGGAAGATAAGAGCATAACCGCATCTTTTCAAATAATGTCAATGTTCCTAAGTAATAGAAATAGATTCTATTCCTGATGACACCCAGATAAACTGCTACCAGTAAACTCTGAATTCTCCCTCTGGTTATTCTCTTTCTAAATGCAAACTAAATTGGCCCATGAGCTGAACACTTACCATTTGAATCCACCCCTGTCTGAGCACAACTTTGTCAAATCCAAATCAATATGGATCAAATGTTAGAATGCGATCAACATATTTGCAGATGTGCAAGTTCTCCAAAAACGTTGCCTCTGTGGACCCTTTTTTAGGAGACTCTAAAATGTAAATCGCAAAAATAAATCACTACAATGTAGACCAAAGGGAGCAAAACATGTATCTGTAAGGGTTCTCCAGAAAAACAGAACCAATAGTATATCTAACTCTAACATCATCTAGATAGAAAAATAGAAAGATAGATGATAGATAGATAGATAGATAGATAGATAGATAGATAGATAGATAGATAGATATTTAAAACATCTATTATAAGGAATTGGTTCATGCAACTGTGGGGACTGGCAAGGTCAAATAGGCCACAAGCTAGAAACTGATAAAGTTGATGCTGAAGTCCCTAGTTGAAATTCCACGGTAGAAGCTGGCTGGCTGGAAATTCCAACAGCCAATGCTGAAGTTGAGGCAGAAGTTCTGACCTCTGAAATCATTAGTTCTGGCTTTTAAGGCCTCCAAATATTTGGATATGGAGACCTCCCACATTGCTGAGGGCAATTGTCTTTGTTGATTTTAAATGCAATCAACTGATTATAGACACAACTGATAGATACAAGTGCCATCTATGAGATAGTCTTCCAGTAACCAGCAGGTCAGTGCTTGACCAAACAACTGGACACCATAACCTAGCCAAGCTGACACATGAAATTAACCATCAATATAAAATGCAGGAAATAGTAGCTATAACACAGGAGATCTCTTTGAATGACAACAAAGAGAACTAACAGTTATTTTACAGAGCTGTGGAAAGATGTCAGAAATCTTAGCCAAAAACTTGAAGAAAGCCAAGGAAAAGGAAAAAGAGGTAACTGACTCCCGAAAAAATGAAAGTGTATAAAAGAAAGAAATAATCATAATATGCTCAGCAGTAAATAATATTTACAAGGTAATAATAATGAAAGTTCTGAATGTGAACTTAAACATCAAGTTATTTCAAAAGTTTTCAGGAAGAACAAATACACGTACATGTATGTGCGTGTGTGTATGTTTGAAGAGAGATATTAGAGAGCCAAATCCACATCTTACAGACAACAGATAATACCAAATGAAAAAACAGTAATAGAAGCATTCTGTTAGAACTATGTAAATAATTACTAGAAGCAACAGCTAAAAGGCTTGAAAATGTAGGAGGTGAGAGATGGAATGATGAAAGGCAGAGTTAAACCATGTAATATTATTCAACTTTTTAAATTATGCATAATAAATACTTGGATAAATCTCAAACAAACATTAACAAGATGAAAAAGAATATAAACAGCAACGATCATACCCGCCTCAATCTGGGAAGGGTTATGTGCTGCTGCTGCTGTTTCCCTGTGTTCCAGGGAGGTTCTGTTTCTACCTGAGCTCATCTTTGTGGAACCTCTTCCTGCACCCCATATTGGAGGCCACAGGTCCTCGTGATTCCATAGAGTATCAGAGCTGAAATTGTTATGCAATTTTTCATTGTTTTCGTTTAGTTACGATTAAGAATATAAAGCTTCTGGGAAAAAGAGATTCCTTTCAATGAGTCAATGGGTTTTAAATCATTTTGGTTAAATGATCCAGTATATTGCTGGTACTAAACAACTGAGTCAAGATCAATAGTGGAAATCCCTGCTTTCAACTTCTCACGTTCAGTTATATGAGCTTTCAAAAGTCATCACTAGGTCATGGAGGTTCAGCAGGCAGAGTTCTTGCCTGCCATACTGGGGACCCGGGTTCAATTCCCGGTACCTGGTCATGAAAAAAAGAAAAAAAAAAAAAGAAGTCATCACTTATTACACTGGTATGTTGCCTGGTGGCAGTCCACTCCAATTCTAAAATATGTGCTCAAAACCAAAAGCAAAATGGCATACCAATCAGGAAATCCTGACTAGGGATATTTTGAAAATATGGAGTATGAGTCAGAACTGTGTCCCCCAATGCAGTAGGTTGCTGAAAGGAAAGGTCACTATTGCCTGCTCAAGATTTGAATGAACTATGGATGTGCCAACACTTTCTACTTCCACCATTCCTAGTATTGCCATCTGTTTCCACTTCACAAAAGATGGCAAAGAACATCCAGAATGGGTCTCTTACTAAGAACCCAGACCATCTTTGTTCACTCTGTCCACCCAGTAGCTACATTAGATTTTGGACTTCGGCACACAACAGACTCTTTTATAGGAAGGATCATTTAGCTTTCTCCAACCACCAGGGAACACCTCATAAATTTATACCTTTAAATGCTCAAAAACGGATAAAGACAATGCAGATGATTTATGCTCATTGTTCTAGGAAAACAATTCTATAAGTTATATTAAAATGTATGAATTTCCATATCAATTTTTCTAATCTACAAAATGTGTTTATACACCCATTTCGTAGTAGAAAGGCTAAAGATAGCCCAACCACCCATCTAATGCATGTTTCCCACCCTATCCCTGCCAATAATGGAACACCAGTACCGAGGTATCTCGCTTCATCCAAAAGCAGCCCAATTGTGTACTCTACTGAGACTTGGGAAATCTTTCTTTGATCTATGGCTCTGTGGTTTGCACCCAACAATCATTTTATTTCCACATCTTAGTTCTTAAAATATTTGATGACAGTATTCAGTTCTCCCACCACAAGTCTTTTTTCTTTCTCTTCTGTTTTCAATTTACATATCCCCAGTTTCTTTAGCTATACTCATTCACCACACCCTTAATTCCTTTCACTGGACAAGGTAATATGGAGAATAGAATTGCTTGGGATTTTGAACAAGTGCTTCAAAGACAGAAAATCCTGTGTTCTCTTCCTATTTCTGCCCTATATGTATATGACTTTGAGCAAATAAAATCTCTAAGTTTCAGGTTCCTAATCTATAAGAAACAGAAATAACAATACTCACCTCTTAATGATATATGAACAAAGACTGATCTAGAAGCCTGAAGGATAACAGGCATCAGGAAAATGCTCTGTTGCTGTTGCTGTTTCTGCTGTGGTGGTCTTTGAGTGCTCCAGTTTACCTGTTTCCTATAAAGGGAAATACCCAAATCTGAGTGTGATCTGGCCAGCAGTGAGCAGTGTCATAATATTGGGCTACTGGGCCAAGTTTTCATGATTGGCAGATCTCTGCCACTTCTTTGCTCACCCCTCTATCATGCAAAAGGTACTGATTTCTAGTCAGGCCATAGAGCCACGTCACTCTTTTCTACTATCCAGGTCTAGCCCTGCACTAGAATACAAATGAAGAAAATGCTGGGCTGTGCTTTAAATTCCAAAGGATCTCTTTTGTTGACTCTGAGGAAAAATGGCAGTGTGGTCTCCCTATCATAAAAGGTGAAATGGTAAAGATACAATGCAAACTGTTAGACCATCATTGCTGGTCCTTTTCTAGTAATGTACATGACTAGAAAACAAGGCCTTGGATATGCAAGATGGAGCATGTACAGGTTACAGAGCAATGCTAATGAATAGTGAATGCCATGTTAATTTGGATATCAATATTCGGGTATCAAAGGAAATCTTCATTTGAAGAATAAACCCTGGATATCCTCGGGAAAAATTACCAATTTGTATTGAAGTTAGTTCCAATTAAAAAAATAAAGTCAAGGTGTCCATGGATTATTTTCCCATTCAATGGATATGGCCTCTCAAGGAAGAGAAACCCATGAGATCGCTGAGTTTTGAGAACAAAAACCACAGCAGAGATGGCAAGGCTGAAAAAGTCTGACCAGATTTAGGGTAAACATCTGTCTGTGACACATAAATGGTGTGAATTGAATGCATTTGCTTTTTGTTGAACAGAGGCTATTAGACTTTTAAATATTATGGTTTTTCTTACAAAATTAATATTCACTCATTGCAGAAAACTTAGAAAATTCAGAGGAGCAAATAAAAACATGAAATTCTCCCATAATGTTACCACCAGAGAAAATCACTGTTTTTAAAATCTGGGTATAGAAAGCAGATACTCTTTTCTTTTCTTTTGTGGGATCCTCAAATCCAGGCCCATCAATCAGGGTTTGAATCTCATCAGTTCAACCTCTCTACATAATCTGTGTCCTGAGTTCAAATCCTGCTGATTTATCTTTCCCTCTCTCGGCTCAGCCTCATCGCTTTAACCAGATCTGATGTGGCACTGTGTGGGGCCTGGTGCCCCAGGAATACAGCCAAACTCAAGCTGGCACTTGGGGCCCTTGTCATCTAGGCTCCCACTGACACTTTAAGGCATCTCATACTCCTCCCTCCCCCCCATCTACACACAGAGCCCCACACCATTAGCTCACACGTGTCATGCCTTACTTCACAGGCCTAGGCATTTGAAGTTTTAAGGACTGGAAGTGGGTGGGAGAGAAGGTGCAGTTAAAGTGATTAGAAATGCAAAGAGAAAGATCAAATTTTGTTCTTCAGATTAGGATTAGGCAGCATGACCCAAGTGAAAGGGGATTTTCTAAATAACTTAATTCCAAATTACTTTGACAAATCAGTCACCAAGCTCAGAGACGTGAGTTCCCAGAGTCATTCTAGAGTGTAGAGAATTCCTCCTTTGGCCCAGACTGGAATCAAGAGAGAAAATGAGATGGAGGGGAGTAAACAAAAATGACTCTCCTTCCAAAGCCAGTGATAGTGGAAAAAAGAAAGGAAGGGGAAAGCAGGAGAACAAAGTGGCCTACTAAGGATCCTAATATTTCCCTTTTGGGTGTTGGCCCAGACAGGGAGAAAATAATTAAGTTGTAAGGGTAAACCGAGGTCAGAAACAGGTTATTGTCCCCACTCCCTGTTAGGACTCAAATAAGAAATGAGATTTTCCAACACTTATCTGATATGTGGTCACTTCCATTTGATAGAAAAGCAAGGACAGGTACAGAAGGGGGCACCTGAGGATTTGTCTTTACTGAATGACCCTTGGTACACAGATGATGTTTGGAGTAGTTGAGTCTGGTTTAGGAGTAGGAGGTAAGGGCTGCTTGGCTCATCACAGAGGACTCTAGAAAGAGCTACAGAGCCAACCACAAAGTCAAGGCCAAATGGGATTTCCCAATCAGATCCAAGAGAACACTCCAGGTCCAGCAGGAGCCTAGGAAATAACAAGCATCTCCAAGGCAGAGAGAACCCAACCAAAGTGAAAGTTAACTGGTCTCAAACTTCATGCACATTTCAGCAGGCAGACAACATCCGGTTAACAAGGGGCATCAAGTCTGTGGACCCTGAGTCTTCCCCACCTCCACAAGACCACATAAGTCACACCTTTCTCAATATAACAAGGACATCATCTTAGGGAAAAAAGTCAAGATGAGAAAGAAGTTACTGAATGACAGTTTTATCAAAGAAAAATGAAGTTCTTTATCCAAGAAAGACAGACTGTTTTCTAAATGGACTATTTTGATAATTAGATCTGATGAAGCTTTAATTCCTATCGAACATTTAACTTTTTTTTCATTTATCAGTAAATAGGGGTTTTGGAAGAAGGTCAATTTGTTATGAACATAATAAAGAAATTTCATTTTTATTGTGCATACTAATTGTGAGGTGAATTACATTTATGAATCTGCTCCTCCAAATCTGCTACTCACAAAAGCTTGATTCAAATTGCCAATTAGTTCCATCCCTACAATGGTTATTTATATTGAGATCTCATGGATACAACCTAAGGATTGCTAAAAAAGAGTAATCCATACACTGCAGAAAGAAACGTATACATTTATGATAGAGTTACCTTAGGTAAAAATCTGCATAAATATCTATAAAGTTACAAATTAGGTTTCTCAAACTCCCATTTTCTCCTCCCAAATTAGTAGCAAAAGCCTTAACTTCCAATTTCGGGCTCATATGCATTCTTATCTAGTCTCACTTCTTCATATACTGTCTAAGCTTTTCCTTCACAAGTCTTGTGTTTTCTTGCCTCAAGTCCTTAGATGTTGCTTCCTTTTACCAAGGCCCTTGGTATTGTCTCTGCTACCAAACTTCCTCTAACTCCCTTTAGGTACACTCTATTTAATGAATCTCTATGGAGGCCGGCTGCCTCAAATATAAACTAACCCACTCCGACTGCCTCTGTATTTGCTTGGGTTTGACTTGGGTCATTTGGTAACCTGAGAGTTCTCCTTCTAACAAGAATGCTGTCTGTGCTACTTTGCAAGATGGTTTGGGCATGAGAAACACCTTTGACAGTTATTGAAAAGGGCTCTCAGTGTTCAGCACAAGAATGCTGTAAGACATCCAGTGCACCCATCTTAAACACTGCATACCCAATAATGTGTAGTCGTTAATATTATAACAGCAGGTATCTTAGACACTGCAACCTCCCCGGCACATTTCTCCCCTGGATTTACGCTTACAATTACATTTTTGACATCATTCGTTTTTGCATTTATCACTTGCTGTTTTGGATAAATTGCTTAGATTTTGAGTATTTTTTATTACTATCCTTCTGAATGTCTTAAACTTTTGTAGTTATGAGTGCACTGCCTTCAGTTAGTCAAGTTAGAGTTGACAACTTAAAGAAGTTCTATTTAATGAAATTGTAGGAAAATTCTGCTTGGGAATGTTTTTTAATCTAATGAAGATTTTTATTCTTCTGTGAAATCTAATGATAATTTCTAATGCAGTAAAATTTTCATAAAAAAATGAAAGCAGAATCTTTTCTTTTCTGTTCTTATATAAACACATTTTTAAATACCATGAATTAAATGGAGAATAGGAAAATAAACATTTCATTTACATGACATCAGCATTCAAATCCATTACAGAGATCAAAATGAGCTATCCTGCTTTGTCTCCTGTCCTGGATGTGACTTCCTTTCATCATGATTCATATAGGCAAACCTCTGGCCAGTTCAATATGGGTATAAGGAAGAAGAGCCCAGAACTTTCATCCCCATGCCCTGTCTACTATCCTTGGAATCTCAGGTAAAAGAAAGAGGCGTAAACTGAGGGAATGCAATTTGCCAATGTAGGTGCATATCCCCTAAAATAGTATATTCATGCACTTGATAAAAAATAGCTGTTCCCCTATTTTGTACCAGATACAGAACTGTGCACTCTAGAGTAAACAAGGACACGGTGCTTGCCTTCCAGAAACTCACAAGATATGCACAAATTGTCCTACTAGGAAGAGACAATGGCTGCAAAAGAAACCGTATCAACAATAATGCTAGAGAAGTTCAGAACAAGAAACTTCCAACTGGGTGTTTGGAAAAGGGTTCAAGTAGAAGATCACTTTTGGTTGAGGTATGCTTTCTCAAATCAGACACAAGGATTTTGGCTGTTATACTGGAGAATGAAATAAAAATGCAGAGAGAGAAAACCAATAAATCAGTTTTGGGTATAGAGATTAAAAGAAATCAGAAATAGGGACAGCGGTGGGAAATGAAGCAACAGAAGGAGAGAAGAAAGTGTTGAGTAAGAGATGAAAGGCAGAAGAAAAAACTTGTTCTCCCCTCCCCACCCTGCTCTAGGCTCCCAAGACACTCTCAGGAAATCAGAACAATTTTCGAAAACTGCAGAACTAGGGAAGATATGTTTGTTCAACAAAAAGCAAAGTAGGCTATTAAGAACATAATCCACTAGAACAGGAAACGCTGACTGTGCCAGGGTGCATCGCCTTCCTGATGTATTTGTTCAAGTCAGCTGATTTAAGAATCTGTGCCTCATAGGAAGTAAAAATGTAAACAAGATCAAACACAATTTACATGACATGTTTTATTCAACTGAGTTTTCCCTGAAATTCACATGGGCTGGGTAAAAACAAAAAAGGTGGAAGATTGTTAGCATCAATTTTTTTCCTAAGATTCTGCTATATTTCAGCCATAATTTTGCAGCAAGTCTGTCAGGTAGAATAAAAGCTATCCTGCTTTGTCTCCTGTCCTGGATGCGACTTCTTAGATTTCTTCATCTAGAACAGAAATATTACATAACGAATAAGACTTGTAAAAGAATTATTCAAGAAAATCGGGAGATTTGCGTATGTTATCATTTAGAGGTATGGTTATAGATTAATGGGAAAGCAAAAAAAAATTTTCAGTTAAAAAAAGAGATATTCTTTAGTGTCTCGAAATGGCACACAGCATGACCATCCTATCTTATGACTCTGAAAATGCAACTCCCATAGACAATTGAGTACACTGGCCATGCAATTTCAAACTGTCCCCTGAACATTTTGTGCCACTGTTGTTTTATGTGTATTACTCACTAGCAAGTTATTTTGTTGTGCCCTTTTAATTTGGGGAAGGATTCAAACAACATCACAATTCTAGAATCATCACCATGCAATGCCAGTTAAGAGGTTTTTAATGAAGTGCTTCCTACTGGGACCCCCTATATAAAACAAGTTGCCTAAAATTGCAAATATAACCCTGGCCCAATAGGATTTTGGCATCTAAAGGGGAAATATAGACTCAAAGTCACTAAAGAAGAGAAAAGGGCAGCATACCATAGCTAGGGATATTTTTGCAAAGGGGATTTTCTTCATTGCTCTATGCTAAATGGTGTAATGCTGGACTGAAACCTCAATTTAGCTAGTTAAAACAGCTGCTTAGAAAGAAAAAAATCAAAGGCCAATGCACATTATGAAACTGACCTAAATTCTCTACCTAATGATTCAATAAATGCTTGACTATAAAGGGGATAAAAGTACTTAAGTTAAGAGATGAGGTTGAAGCTTATCATAACTTGAGTAAATTTGTACTCTGAGGAAGAGAGTTGATCCTATCTTCTATAAAAATGTTTAATCAAATACAAAATTACTATAAAGTCAACCTTAAACCTATCAGGAAAATGAACATTTAAAACAATGACATCAATAACAAAAAGAAACTCACATCTCCCCGTATTTTAAGGTAGATATGTAGATGATAGAGAGATAGATACTTTATGTTAAAGTTGCCTCATCATTGATCAAACATACTGGCCTAAAAAACACAGCTCACCATGTGACAACATATTTTGAAGAATAATGAATCTCTCTCACTTTAGGTGAGGATAGTAGTGCTAAATAATAGATTTTACTAATAAATCTACTGCCTAAAATTGCAAATTTAGACTTGGGAAACCTGTTCTTTTTTAAAAGGCAGCACACACGACAAGTCAAGGCAGCCACCCATTCAAGATGTGTTTATTGAACAACTTACTGCTTACCAGGCATTGATCGGAATGTGGAGTCTGGAGACACAGAGCTGCATCAAACACAGTCCTTCTTGCCAGAAGCTTGGTAAGGGTCAGGTAATCACAAATACCTTGGAACATAGATTTCAGACTGGTGAAGTCTCTTTCCATTGGACCAGAATCCTTAAATGAAAATCTCAAATGCAATTTAGAAAGATATTATGAAGAAAATCTAGCCCTTCCAAAATAGTGACACAACCTTGCTATGTGCAAGAAAAATTCGTCCTCCCAGATTCCATGGTATGAGCACCAATTTGTATCTCAACAACTTTAAGTAATCCCCTTCCAAAATTTTTGCCTGTGATCACAGAATGTACACTTAACCTGCTGCTTCCAAAAAATATTTTTAGGAAAACTTTCATATCCTTTCCTCTGTTCTTAACTTTTTCAAATTCTGGCAATGTCCTCCTTATTTCCCATTTCTGCCTATTTCAAATTTACACATCCATCAAGACTCAATAAAACGTCATCTTCTCTTCTCCATGGAGTCTCTCTAATTCATTCTGTTATAATTTAGTTATATACTGCTATGGCAATTGATTTTTGTTTCAGTTACAGTTAATACTTAATGACACACTGGAAGAAATGTGACCTGCACCTGCCCACTCCTTTAGATTCGAGATCTCTAAGTCTCTGGACACTGCCTTCCACATCTTTGCACACATAGTACATATACCACTACACATATTCAAAATAGCTCTCTTCAACGAGTGAATGAACAAAGGATTCATGGCTTAAAGCCACGACATGTAGAGTTGATGACTACATAGTGAGAGCAAAAGCAGATATTGCACTGGCCAAACAGCTGTCTTTCAGGAAAGCCTCCTTCACTCACTTTCAGCAACACCGAGGTGACCTCAAGAAATTACTGAACCATATCCCAAATCCTGGACTTCCAAATGACCTACATGTTAAAATTCAGACCAGTGAACAAATTTGCAAATTGAATTGTCAAAGACTGTCTTAAAAACACGCTCCTGTAAGCAGGCTTTCCTTGGAAGAGAACTTCCTGGATGGTCTCAGAATTACTGGATTCATCACTGCATTTGAAATTCCTTTAATCAAAGGTTAGCATTTGAAGGAAAAACCAGAATGCACATGACCACTTCTTCCCTGTTTCACCTCTGCACATTATGACTGAATTGAGGTCCTTCTTGACTATCCTGGTTAATACTGCACACTACCTGCTCCCCCTTCCCTAATTTACCTTTTTTCCCCCAGAAAATGCTTATTATCTCTTTTATTTACTTACTTTGATAGTTGTTTATTGTCTGTGTTCCTTACTAGAATTTAAGCTCCACAATAAATTTTAATTTTGTTATCCTAAGAACCTACAACAGTGCCTGGTACATAGGAAGCTCTAGATAAATATGTGACAAAGTAGTGAATAAATTAGTAGGTAGGAGCCTGCCTTCTTAAGTATTTCTCTGTCAGTGAGATCAGTAAAGGACTATAAATAGAACTGCTGACTATATAATATACAGAGATTAAAGAGATTTAGCATGCCAAAAATACATATTTATACACTTACATACTTATGTTCACAGAGAATCTCAGTGAGGGGAGGAAGGGGTAAAAAAAAAACTCCGGGTGGGCCACGGTGGCTCAGCAGGCAAGAATGCTCGCCTGCCATGCCAGAGGACCCAGGTTCGATTCCCGGTGCCTGCCCATGATAAAAAAAAAAAAAAAAAAAAAAATACTCCTATAAAATCTCAACTTGCCCACAATATCTGGGAGACCTTATAGGTACAGTTCACTACTAGAAAGAGGGCAGTCTACATTTTACCTAATGATGCACATGTGTGCAGAAGGTGCTACAGAACCATTACTTTCCCTGTTGATACAGGGTTTTCAGTTGGTTTAGAGCAGGTTTCTCAAGCATGACACTATTAACATTCAGAATGAATAAGTCTTTTTTTTAGGGCTGACCAATACATCATAGGATGTTTAGTAGCCTCTACCGGCTAGATAAAAGTAGTTGCTGACCCCAAGTCATGACAATCAAATATGACTCCAGAAATTGCCAAATGTCACCCATTGCCAAATGGAGATGGGGTAAAATAGCCCCGTGCTTGAAAATCCCGGGTTTTGAGTCATCTGGGATGAGTATCTTTCAGTCCTTCCCTCTCTGACATCACTTCTTTCTTCCATCTGAATTCCTAATCTGCATTTTCTACCTTTCTACCTTCCTCTCAAAGTCCCAGCTCCAGCCTGGAGGCTTCTAAGTTCACAATGGCCAACATTTCATATTTGTCCGGAAAAAATGATGGACAATCTTCACTGGCCAAGACTGGAGAAAGTTTAGGTAGGTCACAGCAAAGCACCTACAAAAAGCAAATAGAAAGGAAAACAGCTTCATCTTGCTAATATTGATCACCTTTCAGAGCATAATTTCTGAGCATTCTTGACCAAGTTTCTGCCTTTATATCATGTCCCCCAGGGTAAAAGAAGGAAAAAAGAGGAAGAAAGGAACAGAGAAGCTTCCTCACTGCACAGCCTCTTTCATACCCTATTTATCTCTGGAGTGGTGAACCAGAGCTCCTCAGCGATGAGCACCCAAGAACTCTACTTTCAATAATTTCAATTATTCCTTTCAATAATAGACTTCAATCAGAAAAACTTTTTTTCTAATATCTCTGAGAAAGAGACTAACATCTATAGCCTCAGTTACTGATAGGGGAGAGAGATGCAGTTTCTCATTTCTTCTGATGTCTTTTTGATAGATTTTAAAGCATCAAAGCCCTTGACAGGACCCAACAGAAGCAAGGAGAGATATAGAGAAGTATTAGGTAATAATGCAGACTTTAATCACCATTCTTGCTTAAATGTATTTAAAAAAATACTGCTTTGGCCTTTAAATAGTTTTGCAAGTCACAGTTTCTGACAGCACTGTCCAGAAAAATGCACTGTGTGCCCAAGGCACTAGCACGGAATCAAAACATCCACTATAAATATCATGGCGAATCCGATTGCACCAGAGAGAAATAAACTTCCTAGGAGCAAGTTCGAGATTTTCCAGGAAGCACTGATTCTTTCAGCACATTAGAGAGATCGTTTGACATGCAAAGATTTAAGAGCTCTCTAAACACGCAGCTATATAGGCACACACCCAGAAGACAATTAAATTGGAAGCTCGTTTTCCTGAATTCACAGCAGGGATATAAAAAGCAGAGACAGGAGGTTGATGGAAATTAGATACTGTTTCCCCCATGCCTTTAAAAATCATGTACGTTACTGGGATTTTCATTTTCCTTACACCCAGCTTTCCATATCTTAGGACTACTTATTTGCAGGTTTCTTGCCCTTGTATATATTATAAGTAAAAAGCTATCAATCTCCCTTATACCACGCATTCAGAAGGCCAGAAGAGAGGTTACTTTCCAGTGCATTCGGCATCAGCCAGGGGAATATTTGATTTTGCTTCCACCAGACCTTCCACATTCAACCTAGGGTGGCTCAGAAGAAAGAAGTTAAAGGAAATGGAATGGGGAAAGGAGAGAAATAAAAAGACTTTGGCATCAGCATTTTCAGAGCATCCAACTGGGTGGATTATTTCTGGGGCAAATAAGACAAACAATCCAACACAGTAGCTTTCTTTTTAAATAAAGGAGTGCATGCTAAACATATCGTACTGAAAATATTTTCCTAAAGCCTGATGAAATGTCGGGTTGAATAAGTTGGGTGTAAGGTAGCCACACATACTTTCTTACAGGAAGGTGTCTTTTAAGCTAGATTTAAAAAAAAATTAGAGACATAGCTCATGAGGAGGAATGGAGAGGAATGGTGCTAAAACTCCTGTCTTTATAACTGGAAATACAAGCCTTGATGTGTGTAGTAAATATATAAAGCCTCTATCTATATAAAATGCATCATATCAACTGTATTAAAATTGTGTTCTTGCTTCTATTCCAGCAACCATCTCTGTGACCGTAGTGAACACTTAATATTCCTTACCTTTGTTTCCTGGTTTGTGTGTGCGTGCTGGTTTTTGTTTTTTTTTTAATGTATTTATTAATTTAAAAAATTTAACAAATGAACTAAAACATCAACATATATAATCAGTAATTCACAATATCATCACTTAGTTGCATATTTAGCATTTCTTAGAACATTTGCATCCATTTAGAAAAAGAAATAAAAAGACAACAGAAAAAGAAACAAAACGAAAACAGAAAAAAAAAAGATTATACATACCATACCTCTTACCCCTCGCTACTTTAGCATTTCATACTAAATTTATTTTAACATTTATTCCCCTATTATTTATTTTTATTCCATATGTTCTACTTGTCTGCTGACAAGGTAGATAAAAGGAGCATCAGACACAAGGTTTTCACAATGACACAGTCACATTGTGAAAGCTATATCATTATTCAATCATCATCAAGAAACATGGCTACTGGCTGAGCCCCCAGTCTTGGGGTTTGTTCACATGAAACTTAACCTCACAAAGGATAGGTCAAGTCTACTTAAAATTTAGGTCTAAGAGTCACCCCCAAGAGAGCCTCTTTTGTTGCTCAGATGTGGCCTCTCTATCCAGCCAATATGATGAGCAGTCTCACCACCCTCCCCCTCTCTGGGTGGGACATGACTCCCAGGGGTGTGGACGTTCCTGGCAACGTGGGACAGAGATCCTGGAATGAGCTGAGACTCAGCATCAAAGGACTGAGAAAAACCCTAGAATGAGCTGAGAATTAACATCAAGAGACTGAGAGAACCTTCTTGACCAAAACGGGGAAGAGTAAAATAAGGCAACGTGTCAATGGCTGAGAGAGTCCAAACAGAGTCGAGAGGTTATCCTGGAGGTTATTCTTACGCATTAAGTAGATATCACCTTGTTGTTTAAGATGTAGTGGAGAGGCTGGAGGGAATTGCCTGAAAATGTAGTGCTGTGTTCCAGTAGCCATGTTTCTTGATGATGATTGAACAATGATAGAGCTTTCACAATGAGACTATGTGAATGTGAAAACCTTATGTCTGATGCTCCTTTTAGCTACTATATCAACAGAAGAGTAGAACATATGGAATAAAAATAAATAATAGGGGGAACAAATGTTAAAATAAATTCAGTTTGAAATAGTGGTAAATGAAAGTGAGGGGTAAGGGGTATGGTACATTAGTTGTTTTTTTTTTCTCTATTATCATTTTATTTCTTTTTCCGTTGTCTTTTTATTTCTTTTTCTAAATCGATGCAAATGTACTAAGAAATGATGAATATGCAACTATGTGATGATATTAAGAATTACTGATTATATATGTAGAATGGAATGATTTCTAAATGTTTTATTTGTTAATTTTTTTAAATTAATTAAAAAAAAGAAAAAGAAAAAAAGAAACATGGCTACTGGAACACAGCTCTGCATTTTCAGGTAGTTCCCTCCAGCCTCTCCACTACATCTTGAATAACAGGGTGATATCTACTTAATGCATAAGAATAACCTCCAGGATAACCTCTCCACTCTGTTTGGAATCTCTCAGCCATTGACACTTTGTCTCATTTCACTCTTCCCCCTTTTGGTCGAGAAGGTTTTCTCAATCCCTTGATGCTGAGTTTCAGCTCATTCTAGGGTTTTTCTCAATCCCTTGATGCTGAGTCTCAGCTCATTCTAGGATTTCTCTCCCACGTTGCCAGGAAGGTCCACACCCCTGGGAGTCATGTCCCACGTAGACAGGGGGAGAGTGGTGAGATTCCTTGTTGTGTTGGCTGGGGAGAGAGGCCACATCTGAGCACCAAAAGAGGCTCTCTTGGGGGTGACTCTTAGGCCTAAATTTTAAGTAGACTTGACCTATCCTTTGTGAGGTTAAGTTTCATATGAACGAACCCCAAGACTGGGGGCTCAGCCTATAGCTTGGGTTGTCCACACTGCTTGTGAGGTTATCAAGAATTCAACTTGGGGAAGTTGAATTTCCCTCCGTTCTCACCATTCCCCGAAGGGGGCTTTGCAAATACTTTTCTACTCGCTGATCGAATCACTCTGGGATTCATCGGGGCATCACTCTGGGCAAACCAACAAAATCTCATGTCCTACCTGAGATTCCAAGTACTTAAGGTGTTCAATCAAACTATCTACATAAGTTATACTAGGAAATGCACTAGTCAAAATATAAATTTTGTACCAAATAAACATTTTTTGCTTTAGTCTCACACATGAGGTGACATTTTAAAATATTAATTACCATCTATTTTCAGCACCCTGCAGTAATGACATTCCTTTGTTCTTCCTCATGCAAAAACATTTTAAAAATTTGTACATTTAGTCACTATCATTATACACTCTAGGCATTCCTAGATTACACCATCTCAATATTTAACATCTATCTTTTTTTCTGATTTCATTTATGCCCCCAGCCCTCCTCCCTCTATCATTCTCACATGCAGCTTCATTCAGTGTTTTAACATAATTGTATTACAGTTAGGTAGTATTGTGCTGTCTATTTCTGAGTTTTTGTATTGAGTCCTGTTGCACAATCTGTATCCCTTCAGCTTCAATTACCCAATATCTTACCCTATTTCTATCTCCTGGTGGTCTCTGTACCAACAAAATATTCCAAGTTTATTCACTAATGTCAGTTCATATCAGTGAGACCATACAGTATTTGTCCTTTTGTTTTTGGCTAGTCTCACTCAGCATAAAGTCCTCAAGGTCCATCCATGTTGTTACATACTTTGTAACTTTATTCTATCTTACAGCTGCATAATATTCCATCATATGTATATACCACAGTTTGTTTAGCCACTTGTCTGTTGATGGACATTTATGGCTGTTTCTATCTGTTTGCAATTGTAAATAATGCTGCTATAAACATTGGTGTGCAAATGCCTGTTTGTGTCTTTGCCCTTATGTCCTTTGAGTAGATACCTAGCAATGATATTGCAGGGTCATACGGCAATTCTATATTCAGTTTTTTGAGGAACTGCCAAACTGGTGTGTGTGTTTTTGAAGTAAGATAATTAGGCTAGATTACATCTTGAAGTCTACCAAAAAGGACTGTCAAAATTCGTGTAGCCTCTAGGACTCTTCTAGTCCTGAAGACTTATTTGATACACATGTAAAGGTAATTTTTTTTCCTTTATTCTTTGTTTGAAAAACTCCTGTATTGTTTAAATTATAGTCACTTTACAGTGCCTTGGAGAAAAAAGAAACATAAACATAAATACAATATGATAGGCAATTATTTAAAGGATGTGAAATAAATGGCCTGTAAAGACCTTCCCCATTTGTTAGTTGAACTATTTTAATTTTCTACCTTTTAATTAGGCCATGACATTATATTATCTGAGAGAGAGAAAAATACAAGTCATGCAGTATATTAACAAGGACTATAGTATGTCTCCTGGGTAGCAACCATCCATTATTGCCTGAAAATAAGAGCACTGAGGGATTGAAACTGAACCAGGTGTTTTTTTTTTTAAACGGGGACAGAAGTAAATGGGAAGGTCTTGGTGCATGAGGCATTGCAGAACAAGACAAATTTTTCTACACTGGGGAAGGCAAGGCTTCCAGGCTAAGTATCTCCACCCAAGAAGCCAGGGTAGAAATGAATAAAAGTGCCGAGGTTGCAAAGAGAAGAAGGGGAGAGGCCCATTAAAGGTAAAATTCCCCTATTTTAGCATTTTTCCAAGTTCTCTCCCTTTTCAGATCTTTTTAAATAATAGTTTAAGAATGTTGCCATAATGTAAAGAGAATGGCCAGGTCCCTTTATCCCAAAGTGAACAAACACCAAAAAACGTATTGGTGAACCCTTAGGTATCTCGTGGACTTGATGGTACCTGAGAGGAGACCAAATATGCTATGTAAGACCAAAGCTGTCCTGCTACAAAAAGGAGGTTCAAAGTCCAAGAGGACTGACCTAATTTTACCTTTTCAAAGTCTAGAAAAGCTATCAAATGCTGGATTTCTTCCCAAAATGAGGCAAATTGGTGACTGAGTCGCTGGGTCGGCTAGTGCCATTAGACTGTCAATCATTGATTTCTTTTTCTTTTAACATTTTAAAAAGGCATCTCCAGTGTGTGAGAGAATAAATGAGTCAGCTCAATGAATATAATGTTTACTGTGGCCTTGGCTCTCTTAGAACTTCACAAGACCTGAAAAGTGAAAGTATATGCAAAAAAGGAGGCTCCTTTCTTTTTTGCCTTGTCCATTCCCCACCTTACCCCTACTTTGGAATTTCACTAAGTAGTTTCTCCTTGTGTACATATTTAAGGTGATTGACAATATTATCAGACTGTTGAGAGTTTTTCTTAAATCTGAATTAGCAAACCAAGAATTAGAATTTGTTACATTCCTAGGACAAAGGTTGGGTTTCTGAACAGGGACTTAAGCTACCACAAAAACACAAGTTCTATTTCCTGGCAAAAGAGCCTACCAGTGATAATTCTTTAAAACAATCAAAAGAAGCTTTCATTCCATGAAAAGTCTCCATCTGACCATGTTTATTTTTTAAAGGTAGATATACAAAGGCAAATTCATCTTCCCAGACACATATATTACAAACTATACATAATCTAAAATGTTCTGATGAAGGTGAATCACCTAAATCTAAACTGCATCATGTGTATAAAATCCCTAATAGGCAGCTGTGAAAGCATGAAAAGGTTTAGTTTCGGTCATCCCACAGTCTTCACTAGCCTCCCAATATCATGATGATATACCTCTACAGACCCCATGTACATTATACTTTCAATATTTGAGTAAAATGTCCAATAAGAAAAGGAGGTTCATTTTATTATTAGCTAATAAAGCAATTACGTTCCATTGAAACATAAAAATCTGTCTGGAGGAGCTGGACTGGGCTGAGAATTTCTCTAGATACAAAAAGTCAGAATTCTGGGCATTGAGCATCCCCAATGCCACTCAGAAAAATGTTGAGCTATAGAGCCCAATGTACCTAAAATATTTGGATGTAGAAATCAATTCTGAGCACGATCTTCCTAATAAGGAGCTCTAATTCTTTATCTACATGTTTTTCCAATATTTGCAAAGAGGACACAACTGTCCACCACTGAAGAGAGATGCGCTTCCTCTGTTCTCACCACAATGGTCATATATTTGTGCTGAACAGTTATCCTCTTTCCTGGCTGATTGCATGTGGTAAGAATACAGTCCACTGTAGGAACTAGCTCACGCTTGAGTTGAATGAAGGCACCCAAGAGCACCCCATTTTATGCCAAGTGATTATCCATTTTGGTGTCATTTAACACTACTTGACAGATACCATTTACATGTACAAAGCAACTCCCTGTACAATGGCATATTAAAAGTAACAATCAAGGCACAACTATCCTCCTTTTTCTCCACTCAGAAAGGAGAATTGCCATATAATGGTTATGTATAAGGAAAATTTTGAATCTGAATTAGTTTTTTAACTAAAACAGTCACTAAATGTGACACTTTCATTTCATAGCAAATTATTTTCAAAAGCAAATTGTTTGCTTACATCAGAATATGACACTCCATCGTGTCATTTAGCATGTAAATTAATATCTCTTAATGAATTACTCTAATCCAATGACAGTGTAAAATAAATACCTTTCAGTAAAGAAAACTGAGCAGGGACTTGATAATGAAACTAGAATGTCAGCTTGCAAGAATTCACTTAAGGAAGTTTCCTGTGATTATTTTACTCTGGAGTGGAAAAATTCTCCCAACTGAAATAATTTTCCACTGAATTATAGTCGGTACCATGCTCAAGTCATGTCTGCAGAATCAGGAGTGTGTTCTTCACAATACTAAGATGAAATTTCTCAGAAATTCTGTAAGGTGGGAATTTAAATGGTAGAATTCTTTGGCTAACATTTAAGTTTCCAAGACGTTTAGAATCTGACCCTTACTTGCTTCCATTCCAACCTTAATCCCCACTATTTCAGTTTGCTGATGCTGCTAGAATGCAATATACCAGAAATGAATTGGCTTTTATAAGGGGGATTTATTAGGTTACAAATTTACAGTTCTAAAGCCATGAAAAGGTCCAAATTAAGGCATCAACAAGGGGATACCTTACTCAAGGAGGGCTGATCATATCCAGGGTTTCTCTGTCACATGGGAAGCTACATGTTGATGTAATGTCTGCTGGTTCATTTCTCCTGGGTTCTAGTTTCAAACGGCTCTCTCAGCTCCTGGCACCTCCTGGTTCCATCTGCATTTCCAAATGTCTGTCACCTGGTTCCACCTCTCTGCTCTCTGTCGGCTCTGAGCTCTATGTTTTCTTCCTTCTATTCTCTTCATACAGGGCTTGAATTGGGTGGGTCACATCTCCATGGAAACACCCTAATCACAAAGTTTCTCCCAACAACAAGTCTGCCCCACAAGACTGTAATAGACGAACATGGCTTTCCTGGGAGATGCCTAACAGTTTCAAACCAACACACTCACCATTATCCCACTTCCTTCCACCAACAACTTTTTACACTGCATTTTACATCCAGTTATTTGGGACTTCGTCCCTTGTGCTGGTTTGAAAGGAAGTATGCCCCCTAAGAAAAGCCATGTTTTAATATAAATCCCATTTCATAAAGGTAGAATAATCTCTATTCAATACTGTATGTTTGAAACTGTAATGAGATTATCTCCCTGGATGATGTGATTTAGTCAAGAGTGGTTGTTAAACTGGATTCGGGGATGACATGTCTCCACCCATTTGAGTGGGTCTTGATTAGTTTCTGAAGTCCTATAAAAGAGGAGAATGAGAAATTCAGAGAAAGCAGAGAATGCTGCTGCACCAAGAAGCAGAGAGCCCACCAGCCAGTGACCTTTGGAGATGAAGAAGAAAAATGCCTCCCAGGGAGCTTCATGAAACAGGAAGCCAGGAGACAAAGCTTGCAGATGAC
Organism: Tamandua tetradactyla; assembly: GCF_023851605.1. Lineage (NCBI taxonomy): Eukaryota > Metazoa > Chordata > Mammalia > Pilosa > Myrmecophagidae > Tamandua > Tamandua tetradactyla. The sequence goes on from NC_135350.1 coordinate 24,081,302, forward strand.
ACCATACTCGCCATGTGCCCTTCCAGACAAGAGAGAAGCCCTGACTGTGTTCGCCATGTGCCGTCTCATTTGAGAGAGAGAGACCCTGAACTTCATCGGCCTTCTTGAACCAAGGTATCTTTCCCTGGATGCCTTTGATTGGACATTTCTATAGACTTGTTTTAATTGGGACATTTTCTCGGCCTTAGATCTGTAAACTTACAACTCATTAAATTCTCCCTTTTAAAAGCATTGCATTGCATTCCAGCAGCTAGCAAACTGAACATCCCTGAAACCAGTTATCCACAAAGCAACACTATTCAAATCCTGGCTCTACTAACTACCTGTGTAAACTGAGGCAAGTTCCTAAACTGTGTCCCAGATTCCTCATCTACAAATGGGAAGCAATAACACCCAATTCATAAGGTCACTGCAAAGATCAAATGAGATTATCCATGTGGAATTCTTAGCACAGTGCCTCTCAGGAAATGTACAATAAATATTGCTTAGTACCAAATACAAAAAATAACTCAAAAGAGATCATGTACCTAACTGTAAAACTATAAAACTTAAGAGAAAATCTTTGCGACCTTGGTTTAGGCAGAATTTCATAGATACAACACCAAAAATATGACCCATAAAAATACTGATAAATGGAAATTTATCAAAATTTAAAACTTTTCTTCAAAATACAATGCTATAACAATGACAAAATGTTCACAGAACACGTCTGATAAAGGACATGTATCCAGAATATATAAAGAACTCTAAAGATTCAATAATAAGAAAGAAATAATCTAAGAAAAATGCATGGACAAGGGATTTGAATATATATATTTCACCAGAGAAGATATATTGATGACAAAGAGTTCATGAAAAGATGCTCAACATCATTAAGTCAGTAGGGAAACTAAAATTAAAATTACAATGATATACTATTGCATTCCTATTAGAAGGGCTGAATTGCATTTAACTGAATATTCTACTCTGGGCTATAAAAGAATAAAGTCATGCTTCTGCAGTAGTTAAAAAGGGAGAAATGGTATTTAATTATCTGAACATTGACATCAAGTTTTAGGTGACTTGTAAAATTTGTGTTAACAAATGTTTTCTTTATTGGGTGCAGAGTCTCTCCTTAAAAGAAAGCAAAGCAAATAAGCAAAATGAGAAAAAAATAAAAACATTAAAAAAAAAAAGAAATCAAAGCACCTTTGCTTTCAATACACATAGCAACATAACAACAAAACATCTGACTGAGAGTTCAGTATAGAGAGGTGGAGAAAAAAAACACCAATATTTTTGTCGTCTGAATTGACCAATCAATGAAATTAAAATGGTCAACAGTAGAAGGAGCCTCAATGCTTTCCCCCAAATGAGAATCATGAAAAATGAGATATATGCCTAGTTTTCCTGAGAAATAGGACCAATGATTTCCAATTGTAGTTTCTCCATCTATAAAATTAGGATAATAAATCCCTATTAACTACAAAATAAAATAATTTATGACTCTTACTCAATAGGTTTATAGAATATGTTAAAACTACCTAAAAAGGCATAATAGATGTTTAATAAATATTCATTAAAGGAATGAATGAGTGAATAAATGATGGAGACACTATGAGGAAACAGGTATTCTCACACATTATTAGTGGGTGCTCAAAATTTTACAACCGTGCAAAGGGTAACTTAGCAAAAGCCATCAAAACTACATTTTGCACATTAATCCTTTGAGCAGAAGTTTCTTTTCTGAGAATTTTTCTCAGAGATGTACTTTCCCACATTCAAAGTGACTTATGAATAATATTACAGTTACCCCTTCCACATTGTGGGGTTTAGGGGCATGGCACCTCACGATCTGAGAATTCTGGGCAAAAATTTTTGGCCCTCCCTTTGTACCAGAGAAGTCTGAATTTTTTTTCTTTTATGGGTTGTTCACGGTATCCTACTGTAAAATATGGACTAAGTATTTGGTCTTAGGCTATATGTAGGTCAATGTTAAGTAAAAATATTGTATGAAAAAGAAGTAAAAAATATATATATGAAATAAATATGTAAATTTTTTAAAAATGAAAAACTGTAGGTACTTGTCCTTTCCTTTCAAACCTTGAGGGTTATCAGCTTTACATTGTGAACTCTGGTACAAATATTGGTACAAAAGAGCAAGGTTACCTGACCTGTCGCAGCATTAAAACCCAGGACTCGCTTCTCTTCTTGGCCAATCTTTGTTCTTTGAGGCATTTTTTCCAATATAGGACAGTTTTGTCAGCATTAATAACCATTCAGGTTTGTAGTCTTTCCCTTCAATCAGTTTTTTCAGAGTTTCAAGAAACTCCTTAGCTGCCTCTTCACCAACTTTTATATTGGTAGGCTAACCCTTTTGGCAGTTTTTCAAACCAGCTTTTACTGGCCTGAAAATCCATAAGGGTAGACTTGCTTTAGGGAATTATATAAGAACTTAATCTTTCCTTGTATGATCCAGAATCTACTGGAATGTCTTCTTTATAACAATCCTGCACCCAAAAGAATGTTGTGCTTTCTATGCTAGAGAGATGCGGATTCTGTGGTTTATGCAAACGATTTGCAGTTGTTGGTATAGCTGCAGCAATGTCTTCAACACCATAATGTTGGCCAACCGCAGCACACATTTTGCCTGAATGAAGCATATCCAACAATTCTACTTTGTCCTTCAAATTCATCACTTTTCTCTGTTTTTTGGAAATACTTTCCAAACCACTAGGAACATTAAGCTTGGAATTCACGATTTTAATAGAGTTTATGGCATTTAAAGGATACAAGATATGAAACTAGAGATGCAAAGATCACTGAGATCACTGTGAGATGTTACATGAGAGAGTGCCATAAACATGCTTGGCATCCCCAAACCAGTCCACAAGACTGAAGAGCTACAAATTTAATTTTAAGAAAAAAATTGTATAGCTGTTCATTTATACTATTAAACAGCAAAATACATACTGTAAGGGAATAGTATACATAATAGTACATACATTTTATGCATTTACTAATCTTTTTAAGATATCTTTACATTTCTAGCCTTAGTACATTCTCTGCTGGCTTTTGCATTCTTTTCTAAAACTTATAACATATTTTAACTTTAAAAATATATTGCACATATTTATGGTATTAAAAGATAAAACATATTGATATCATACCATACTATACATATATTTTATGCACTTCTGAGTTTCTGAACTTTTTCTGTTTTATCTGCTGGACTTCATTGTTGTCTGCAGCTTCCACAAAACTCCCCCAAAATTCCCATTTAATTTTTTATGCTGACCTACATTATATTAAAACTATGATGGGAAAAATAGTGATGTGGAAGGGGTAGCTATATTCATCATAGCATTGCATGTATTTGCAAAATTCTGTAAATAATCAAAGTACTCTTCAATAAGAAACTGGTTAAATTAAGATCTATAAAGCAGAAAATTATACAGCTGCAAAAAAAAGGGAAATATGAGAAAATTATGTGTTCATGTGGGAAGATCTCTAAAATTACCAGCAGTGAGAAAAAAGCAATATGAAAAAACATTACATTTTACTTTAGTGTAAAAAAAAGTGAGATAGGAATATAATATGTGCTTATGTTTTCATCAAGAAATTCTTGAAGAATACATAAATACTAATACAAATAATTCCCAGAAGACGTAGATGGGCAAAGAGTAGCATGAATGAAGGTTAGGAGAGGGATTTTGATTTTTAAATTATATGACTATATTACATATTTCTATTCTCATTTTGTAACTTAAAAATAGTCTATTTGTTTATAAATTCAAAGTCAATTCTCCTTTGCTAACTTTATTTTATTTTGAGTTTTCTGGACCTGCTTCAGTAGTACTTCCCTTGGACTTCTTAAGAGTAAGATAAAAGTGAAAGGATCATTTTAGAACTGTTTTTTATAGTTACATTTGTTAAATTCTACCTACATAATTGCCTATAAGGATTATATTTTTATAATATCTATTTATAAACAGCTTCCTGATTTAGAAAATACAAAACTATTCCTGATTAATGAAGTTTTCATAGTACTATTTAAGTACAGAGCACTTTAAAAATATTTTAAGAGATACTTTATATATAGATATCTTTGTAGTCAGTAATACTATGATAATGAATAAACTCAAAAGTGTACTATGACAAAGCTACAGTGGTCAAAACAGCATGGCACTGGCATAAGGATAGATATATGGAATCGATCCAGTGGAATATATTGACCAATGGAATCACATCTATGGGTAATTGATTTTTTGACAAAGCTGCCAAGTCCACCCAGCTGGGACAGAAGAATCTCTTTAACAAATGGGGCTGGGAGAACTGGATATCCATATCCAAAAGAATGAAAGAGGACCCATATCTCACACCAATACAAAAATTCATTCAAAATGGATCATTAGATCCATTAGATCCAAAATGGATCCATTAGATCTAGACATTAGAACTAGGACCAAAAAACTCCTCGAAGAAAATTTGGGGAAGCATCTTCAAGATGTTGTGGTAGGACGTGATTTCTCAGACCTTACACCCAAAGCATAAGTAATGAAAATATAAATAAACAAAAAGGACTTCCTCAAAAATTTAATACTTTTGTATTTCAAAGCACTTTTTCAAGAAAGTGAGAAGGCAGGCTATTCGATGAGAGAAAACACTTGGAAATCAAGTATCTGATGAAGATTTAATATCCAGAATATACAAAATCCTACAACTCAACAATAAAAAGACAAACAACCTTATTGAAAAATTGGCAAAAGAGTTGAATGGGTACTTTTCCAAAGAGGAAATACAAATGACTAAAAAAGCACATGAAAGGAGGTTAAGCATCTTTTAGCTAATAGGAAAATGCAAATCAAAACCAAGATGAGATCATTTCACACCGACTAGAATGGCCACTATTGAAAAAAAAAAACAGAAAACTACAAGTGGTGAAGAGGATGTAGAGAAATAGGAACACTTATTCACAACTGATGGGAATGTACAATGATGCAGCCCCCATGGAAAGCAGTTTGGCAGTTTCTCTGGAAGCTAAGTACAGAACTGCTGTATGAACCGGCAATTCTGTTGCTAGGTATGTACTCAGAGGAACTGAAAGCGGGGGTGTAAACAGACATCTGCACATCAATGTTCACAGTGGAATTATTCACAATTGCCAAAAAATGTAAACAACCCATGTGTCCATCAATTGTTAAGTGGATAAATAAACTTTGGTATATACACAGTGGAATATTATGCGTCTGATAAAAAGGAATGAAGTCCTGATTCATGCAACAACATGGGTGAACCTTGAGGATATTATGTTGAGCAAAATAAGCTGAACACAAAAGCACAAATATTGCATGTTCCCAGTAATATGAACTAATTATAATGAACAAATTCTGGAAGTTAAAATAGAGTATGGATTACCAAGAGATAGAATGAAGGTAGAGAATGGGCAGATGATGCTTAAGGTATACAGAATTTTTAATAAAGTTGATTGTAAATGTTTGGAAATGAATAGAGGTGATGGTAGAACAATACTACAAGTGTAATTAACAGTGCTGAGTGTAAGTATGGTTGAAAGAGGAAGTCTAGGGTTGTGTATGTCATTAGAAAGAAAGCTAGAGGATAAAACATGGGCCTGTATAACATAGCAACACCTGTTATGAATGATGACTGTGATTAATTGTACAAATATAAGAAAGTTATTACATGAACCAGAACAAATGTATTACAAGGTGTTAATAATAGGGTAGAGTATTGGAAAAATACAATTAATGCAAACTAAGGACTATAGTTAATATAACATTGTAATATTTTTTCATTAATTGCAACAAAGGCACTACACCAAACCTAAGTGTCAAGAATAAGGGTGTATAGGAGTGTGAGGTTTCTTTTCTGGAGCAATGAGAATATTCTCAAAATGATTGTGGTGGTGAATGCATAACTCTATAATTATACCAAAAGCCATTGATCGGACACTTTTGATGGACTGTATAGTATGTGAAAAAAAAGTTACAAAAAAAAGTACTATGTATGGAACTCTTTAGTATAGCTGCCAAAAAAAAAAGGTGTATTAAGTTATGTAAATTGAATAAAAAGAAATTTAAAAAAATATAGTTTTCAAAAACATAACTACAGCCATGCTAGTAGATAGATAGGTAGGTCAGTACATAGGTACAGGTATAGGTATAGGTATAGGTACAGGTACAGGTATAGGTACAGGTATAGGTATAGGTATAGGTACAGGTATAGGTATAGGTATAGGTACAGGTATAGGTACAGGTATAGGTATAGGTATAGGTACAGGTATAGGTATAGGTATAGGTATAGGTACAGGTATAGGTATAGGTATAGGTATAGGTACAGGTATAGGTACAGGTATAGGTACAGGTATAGGTATAGGTATAGGTACAGGTATAGGTACAGGTATAGGTATAGGTATAGGTACAGGTATAGGTATAGGTATAGGTACAGGTATAGGTACAGGTATAGGTACAGGTATAGGTATAGGTATAGGTATACAGACATAGATACAGATACAGAGATACAGATACAAAATAGATATAAATAATACCAACCTTGGTTCACAACCTGGGTGGTATAAGAGATATTACTACTTTTGTTGGTTATTATCTTAATTTCTGACATGAATTTCACCAAGGAATATGTAAATTTAATGCAAGTCATCCTCCCCTTCACCATCGTCAACCTTCCACCCTATAGACCCAAAAATATTGCTCATGTCAAGAGTTTTGAATCTCATACAATGTGGAGGCTCAGGAGTGAGGCAGGGAGGAGCAGTCCCTATAGTCAGTGGCTGCCTACGTGATCTAGCCAAGCTGTCCATCATCTATGCCCTCCACAGCCTGTCCAATCTGTCATGCTCAGAGCACAGTAGGAGCCTTTTTTAAATATGTGAAATCTGTTTCTCTCTAGGGTCTTGCTACCTAAAGACACTGCCAAAAAGCCAGACGTTCATACTGACTGCTCTGAAATCCATAGGTAATGCTCTCCTCCTCTAGCCTTAGTGAATCTCTATTTAGTTTCTCACTTCCTCCAGAAGATTCAGCTTTACTCATCCTGTCCAAAGTCAATATAAAAGCTGTAAGTGGGACTAGTGTGTTAACTTTCATCCAAGTGCTTAAATGCAAAGTAAAATCTTCCAACATTCTGAGAAACCCACCATAGCACCTGATGAACTATTTACCTCAATGGAACATGCACTCACACAAATTTGTGTAAGCCAGGTGGGTTTATGATGGTCATAAATATCTACCAGACTGGTAGCACATAATATCTACCAGTCACTTTCTAAAAGCCTAACATATACTATAGCACTGAATACCCTTAATTTCACCATACTTACTAGTGGCAGAGCCACAGTTGGAAGCCAAGTGTGACAGTCAGAGAATAACATCATAACCATCAAGTTGCATTGCTTTTACACATGCAGAGATGATCCTGGTTTGCCTTTAGTTTATAGATATCTAAGCCACTTGTAAGCCACTGCAAGAGCAATGATGTAATGCTATAATTTAATTTAAGTATCATTTATTGCTTAGCTCAGACATGATGCATCAATAATCTCATACAACCAAATGTATTTCAGTGTGCTTACAACCACATTTACATCTTTTTTAAACATTTTTATTGACAAATCTTCATACACATACAGTCTGTACATGGTAAACAATCAATCCCATTGACATCTTAAAGGCTGCTTTAGCAGTTTATTTGTTTGTTTTTTTAACATGAGCAGGTACCAGGAAACGAACCCGGGTCTCTGGCTTGGCAGGTGAGAATGCCACCTGCTGAGCCACCGTGGCCCGACTTTCAGCAGTTTTGTGTTATGATTTAGAGCCCCCACCACAAGATCCATCTATGAAAATAATTCCCAAATACCAGCACAAATTTCAAAAAACATAGCAATGCTTTAAAGTACATTTTATGATATAATTATAACAAGAGATGAATCAATGCATAATTGTATAATACCCTCTTCAGTAAGTTTGTAAATAGTAACATATGTATCTTTCTGTGTTATTCCATTCCTTCCAAATTTGTTGTTTCCAAAGACAACATGGCATTAGCCAATGACTTGGAATATATTTTACAGCATAATCCCCTTCCTTGTGTTACAGAACAGGTTTCCAGGTCATCAATGTCAATATGGGTCTGATAGTATCTCAAGTATATTAAAACACAATTTTATTTTTATATAATACAGTCTGCTATGGAAACCAGACTGCTTTCACATGCCTGTGCAAGGTTTTATGAGCCAGACCCAAGGGCTAAGAACTACACAAGACAGATTAATTTCATTAGGGCCGGTATGACTGACTTGGACTATAAAGAATAAGCAGCCTAGATGGGAACTAATCTACTTTACATCAAGATCATCCCTTGTCATCATGCCAAAACTAAATATCAACAGGCAGGAGGTATGCGGGAGGGTTTGCATTCTTTGTGAAAGAAAAGAAAATGTCTTCATACAGTTTATGGTGGCAAAAGCATGTCTATTTACTTAGGTTGGATTATATGATGTACAAATAAAACTGTTTAAAAATGAACAGGGAGAAACAAGTGGTAGAGAAAATGCAGAGAAAGAGATATATCCACCCACTGTGGGTAGGAAACTGAGAGGTACAGCCCTTTGGAGGGCAGTGTGGTGATTCCATAGGAGGTTAGGGGTAGGGTTGCCATATCATCCTGCAACCCTATTGCTCAGTATAGACCTGGAGGAACTGAGTGTGGGGACACGAATGGACACTTGCACACTGGTGTCTATGGCAGCACTGTTTGGATTCACAACAGATGGAGGTAGCCTGAGTACAATGACTGAGGAATAGAAGGGGGGACTGTGGTTTCTACATACAATGGACTACTGAGCAGCTGCAAGAAGGAATGAAGCTGTGAAGAATGTAACTAGGTGAATGAACCTTAAGGACTGTATGTTAAATGAAATGTCAGGAGCAAAAAGACAATCATCATGCATCACTCATATGGACTAACTATAATATAAAAATCCAGTGATCTGAAGTCAAGAGCATGATTATCAGGTTGTGGTCCATTGTAAACGTACTAGATTGTAAGCCCTTATAGCAGTCACATATATTCAAGAGGTATAACTGGCATTTCTAAATTCTGTGAGACTGAGAAGCTTGTATATAACCTGGTCATTCCCAGAAATTTTGGATATTTATGTGACACCTGAGACTCAGATTTAGAGCTCTGACATTATGAAAGTCAGCAGTACCCCACAAAGAAACTGTTTGAAAAGTTGTGAAAGGGATCAGATTTCTACTAGAGATATGAATGAAGCTGATCTGAATAGGACTGGGATAGGTCAGAATACAGAATAAAGGATGATGTTATGCATATTTTAAAACTTCAAATTCTGTGTGAGACCAGAGTGGAAGACGTTTAGTTGGTGCAAAATTTATATTTTGGGTAGCACATTACCTAATTTAATTTGTATGGTCAGTGTTCTACCTTGCTAGCTGCCAGAATGCAACACACCAGAGACAGATTGGCTTTTAATAAAAGGGGATCTATTTCATTAGTTCTTGAGAGGAAAGACAGCTGACTTTCAACTGAGGTTCTTTCTTAGGTGGGAAGGCTCAGGGTAATCTCTGCTGGCCTTCTCTCCAGGCCTCTGGGTTCCAACAACGTTCCCCAGGGTGATTTCTTTCTGCATCACCAAAGGCCTGGGCCGAGCTGCAAGTGCTGAGATGAGGTATGCTGAGCTGCTTGGGCTGTGCTATGTTGAGCTCTCTCATCTAAGCACCAGCCAATTAAATCAAACATCATTCATTGCAGCAGGCATGCCTCCTAGCCGACTGGAGATATAATCAACAACAGATGAGGTTCACATGCCATTGGCTCATGTCCACAGCAATAGAACTAGGCACCTGCACCTAGCCAAGTTGACACCTGAATCTAACTACAACAGTCTGTTTAGTTGAACACTGTAAGTCAGTTTAGTTGAATACTATGGAATCCTGAATAGGGCATAAGATCTTGGTTTATCCAGGTTAGTGTGATGCCCCGATATATCCCAGAGTAATTTGGGCAGTGAATAAAGAAGTATTTGCAAAATCCCCTTGGGGGACTTGGGAGAAAGGAGGAAATTTCAGCTTCCCCATTTGGAGAATTTATGATATTCTCACAAGCAGTGGGGACAAAGAAATCAAAAGGCTAAGCCCTTGATCTTGAGGTTTGCCTCTATGAAACTTATTCATGCAAAGGATAAGCTAAGCCTACTTATAATTATGTCTAAGAGTCACCCCCAGAGAACCTTTTTTGTTGCTCAGATGTGGCCTCTCTCTCTAAGCCAACGCAGCAGGTAAACTCACTGCCCTCCCCACTACGTGGGAGTGTAAATCTCCCTGGCAATGTGGGACAGAACACCTGGGATTTGCCAGGACCTGGCTTCATGGAAAGCCTTCTTGATCAAAAGGGGAAAGAGAGAAATGAGACAAAATAAAGTTTCCGTGGCTGAGAGACATCAAACAGTTGAGATGTTATACTGGAGGTTATTCTTATGCATTGTATAGCTATCCCTTTTTAGTTTATGCTGTATTATGGTGACTGGAGGGGAAGTACTTGAAAGTACTTGAAAGTTACAGTAACCTTGATTCTTGAAGATGATATATAACGATATAGCTTTTACAATGTAACTGTGTGATCGTGACAACTTTGTGTCTGATGCTCCTTTTATCCAGGGTGTGGACAGATGAGTAAAAAAATATGGATAAAAATAAATAATAGGGAGGATAAGGGGTAAAATAAATTGGGTAGATGGACATATATGTGATCAATGAGAGGGAGGGGTAAGGGATATGGGATGTATGAGGTTTTTTTCTTTTTTCTTTTTCTAGAGTAATACAAATGTCCTAAAAATGATCATGGTGATGAATATACAACTATGTGATGATATTGTGAGCCACTGACTGTGTACTGATTGTACACCATCCATGGGCTGTCCATGCATGAAAATTTTTCAATAAAAATACATATATTGAAGACTTCCGGAGAAGATGGCGGCTTAGTAAGACGTGCGGGTCTTAGTTCCTCCTCCAGAAAAGCAACTAAAGAAACAGAAACAATACGAAACAGCTCCCGGAGTCACGACAGAGACCAAAAAGACAGTGTACCCCACTCTGGAACAGCTGAACGGGCAGGGAGAATCTGCTGCGGTGAGATACCCGAGGGGCGCGCGTTTTCCCGGCCGGGGCGGCTGGCGACTGGGGTCCACTCCACGCACGTGGCTCCCCGGTCTGACTGGGAACGTTGGATAGCGGGGCCCTCCCGTCACGCTTGGCGTTTCGGGCCAGCTGGGCAATTAGGACCGGCACTCTCCCAAGCCGCGGCGGCCAGCGACCCCCACCTCCACGCGCGGTTTCCCGGGCCGACTGCCGTGCAGACAGACGAGCGCCACGAGCGCCACCTACTGGGCAGGAAAAGAAAAACAGAGCCCAGAGATTTCACAGAAAAACCTTTCAACCAGCTGGGTCCCACACCCAGGGAAATCTGATCAAATGCCCAGACACCAGCAGAAAATAATGGATGACGCTCGGAAAATTGAAGATATGGCCCAGTCAAAGGAACAAACCAATAGTTCAAATGAGATACAGGAGCTGAGACAACTAATGCTGAATATATGGACAGAAATGGAAAAACTCTTCAAAAACCAAATCAATAAATTGAGGGAGAACATGAAGAAGACATGGGCTGAACAAAAAGAAGAAATAGAAAATCTGAAAAAACAAATCACAGAACTTATGGGAGTGAAGGACAAAGAAGAAAAAATGGAAAAAACAATGGATACCTACAATGGTAGATCTAAAGAGACAGAAGCTACAATTAGTGAACTGGAGGATGGAACATCTGAATTCCAAAAAGAAACAGAAACTATAGGGAAAAGAATGGAAAAACTTGAGCAGGGGATCAGGGAACTGAATGACAATATGAAGCGCACAAATATACGTGTTGTGGGTGTCCCAGAAGGAGAAGAGAAGGGAAAAGGAGGAGAAAAACTAATGGAAGAAATTATCACTGAAAATTTCCCAACTCTTATGAAAGACCTAAATTTGCAGATCCAAGAAGTGCAGCGCACCCCAAAGAGAATAGACCCAAATAGGCGTTCTCCAAGACACTTACTAGTTAGAATGTCAGAGGTCAAAGAGAAAGAGAGGATCTTGAAAGCAGCAAGAGAAAAACAATCTGTCACATACAAGGGAAACCCAATAAGACTATGTGTAGATTTCTCAGCAGAAACCATGGAAGCTAGAAGACAATGGGATGATATATTTAAATTACTAAAAGAGAAAAACTGCCAACCAAGACTCCTATATCCAGCAAAATTGTCCTTCAAAAATGAAGGAGAAATTAAAACATTTATAGACAAAAAGTCACTGAGAGAATTTGTGACCAAGAGACCAACTCTGCAAGAAATACTAAAGGGAGCACTAGAGTCAGATACGAAAAGACAGAAGAGAGAGGTATGGAGTAAAGTGTAGAAAGAAGGAAAATCAGATATGATATATATAATACAAAAGCCAAAATGGTAGAGGAAAATATTATCCAAACAGTAATAATACTAAAAGTTAATGGACTGAATTTCCCAATCAAAAGACATAGAATGGCAGAATGGATTACGACCCAGCAATACCACTGCTAGGTATCTACTCAGAGGACTTAAGGGCAAAGACACAGACGGACATTTGCACACCAGTGTTTATAGCAGCATTATCTACAATTGCAAAGAGATGGAAACAGCCAAAATGTTCATCAACAGACGAGTGGCTAAACAAACTGTGGCGTATACCTACGATGGAATATTATGCAGCTTTAAGACAGACTAAACTTATGAAGCATGTAATAACATGGATGGACCTAGAGAACATTATGCTGAGTGAGTCTAGCCCAAAACTAAAGGACAAATACTGTAAGGTCCCACTGATGTGAACCGACATTCGAGAATCAACTTGGAATATATCATTGGTAACAGAGACCAGCAGGAGTTAGAAACAGGGTAAGATAATGGGTAATTGGAGCTGAAGGGATACAGACTGTGCAACAGGACTAGATACAAAAACTCAAAAATGGACAGCACAATAATACCTAAGTGTAATGTAACTAGGTTGGAACACTGAATGAAGCTGCACCTGAAATATGGTTTTTTGTTTGTTTGTGTGTTTGTATCTTTTGTTTTTGTTTTTTTTTCTTTTTCCTTTTTATATATATATATATATTATTAGTATTATTATTTTAATTCTCTTCTCTATATTAACATTCTATATCTTTTTCTGCTGTTTTGCTAGTTCTTTTCCTAAATCGATCCAAATGTACTAAGAAATGATGATCATACATCTATGTGATGATACTAAGAATTACTGAGTGCATTTGTAGAATGGAATGATTTCTAAATGTTGTGTTAATTTCTTTTCTTTTTTTTGATTAATAAAAAAAATTTAAAAAAAAAATACATATATTTTTTTAACATGGGCAGGCACCGGAAATCGAACCTGAGTCCTTGGGCATGGCAGGAAAGCACTCTTACCTGCTGAGCCACTGTGGCCCTCCCTCAATAAAAATATTTTATTAAAAATGCAGAAAATGACAAGTGCTGGAGAGGATGTGGAGAAAGAGGCACACTGATCCACTGCTGGTGGGAATGTCAAATGGTGCAACCACTGTGGAAGGCAGTGTGGCAGTTCCTCAAAAAGCTGAATATAGAATTGCCATATGACCTGGCAATACCATTGCTAGGTAGCTACTCAAAGGACATAAGGGCAAAGACACAAACAGACATTTGCACACCAATGTTTATAGCAGCATTATTTACAATTGCAAAGATGGAAACAGCCAAAATGTCCATCAACAGATGAATGGCTAAACAAACTGTGGTATATACATACGGTGGAATATTATGCAGCTGTAAGATAGAATAAAGTTATGAAGTATGTAACAACATGGATGGACCTTGAGGACATTATGCTGAGTGAGACTAGCCAAAAACAAAAGAACAAATACTGTATGGTCTCACTGATATGAACTGACATTAGTGAATAAACTTGGAATATTTCATTGGTAACAGAGACCATCAGGAGATAGAAATAGGGTAAGACATTGGGTAATTGGAGCGGAAGGGATATAGACTGTGCAACAGGACTAGATACAAAAACTCAGAAATGGACAGCACAATACCACCTAACTGTAATACAATTTTGTTAAAACACTGAATGAAGCTGCATGTGAGAATGATAGAGGGAGGAGGGCTAGGGGCATAAATGAAATCAGAAAGAAAGATAGATGTTAAAGATTGAGATGGTATAATCTAGGAATGCCTAGAGTGTATAATAATACTGACTAAATGTACAAATTTTAAAAATGTTTTTGCATGAGGAAGAACAAAGGAATGTCATTACTGCAGGGTGCTGAAAATAGATGGTAATTAATATTTTAAAATCTTACCTTATGTGTGAGACTAAAGCAAAAAATGTTTATTTGGTACAAAATTTATATTTTGACTAGTGCATTTCCTAGTATAACTTATGTAGATAGTTTGATTGAACACCATAAATACTTGGAATCTCAGGTAGCACATGAGATTTTGTTGGTTTGCCCAGAGTGATGCCCTGATGAATCCCAGAGTGATTCGATCAGTGAGTGGAAAAGTATTTGCAAAGCCCCCTTTGGGAAATGGTGAGAATGGGGAGAAATTTAACTTCCCCAAGTTGAATTCTTTGATATTCTCACAAGCAGTGTGGACAACCAAAGCTATAGGCTGAGCCCGCAGTCTTGGGGTTCGTTCATATGAAACTTAACCTCACAAAGGATAGGTCAAGTCTACTTAAAATTTACGTCTAAGAGTCACCCCCAAGAGAGCCTCTTTTGGTGCTCAGATGTGGCCTCTCTCTCCAGCCAACACAACAAGGAATCTCACCACCCTCCCCCTGTCTACGTGGGACATGACTCCCAGGGGTGTGGACCTTCCTGGTAACGTGGGACAGAAATCCTAGAATGAGCTGAGACTCAGCATCAAGGGATTGAGAAAAACCCTAGAATGAGCTGAAACTCAGCATCAAGGGATTGAGAAAACTTTCTCGACCAAAAGGGGGAAGAGTGAAATGAGACAAAGTGTCAATGGCTGAGAGATTCCAAACAGAGTGGAGAGGTTATCCTGGAGGTTATTCTTATGCATTAAGTAGATATCACCCTGTTATTCAAGATGTAGTGGAGAGGCTGGAGGGAACTGCCTGAAAATGCAGAGCTGTGTTCCAGTAGCCATGTTTCTTGAAGATGATCGAATAATGATATAGCTTTCACAATGTGACTGTATTATTGTGTAAACCCTGTGTCTGATGCTCCTTTTTATCTACCTTGTCAGCAGACGAGTAGAACATATGGAACAAAAATAAATAATAGGGGGAACAAATGTTAAAATAAATTTAGTTTGAAATGCTAGAGATCAGTGAAAGCGAGGGGTAAGGAGTATGGTAGGTATAATCTTTTTTTTTTCTGTTTTCATTCTATTTCTTTTTCTATTGTCTTTTTATTTCTTTTTTTGAATGGATGCAAATGTTCTAAGAAATGATGAATATGCAACTAAGTGATGATATTGTGAATTACTGATTATCTATGTTAATGTTTATTTCATTTGTTAATTTTTTAATTAATAAATGAATTTAAAAATATATATTTTTAAAAAAAACGATCATGTTGGGGAGTGCAATGGTGGCTCAGTGGCAGAATTCTTGCCTGCCATGCGGGAGACCTGGTTCGAATCCTGGTGCCTGCCCATGAAAAAAAACAAACAAGATCATGCCTTGCACAAAATAGATATTCAATAAATATTTTTGATTAATTAAGACAGAAGCAGCTTAAAAAGTACTTAGATGGTCTTACTGTTTTGTTTATTCCCTTCAACTAAAATCAGTGTTTCTTAGAGTTAAATATGCAAATGATATAAATTATCCAGGGATCTACTTGAAAAGCAGGTTCTGTTTCTGTAGGTCTGGTGTGAAGCCTGAGGTTCTGCATTTCTTCAAACTCCTAAGTAATGGCCTTGTGACTGGACCATGAAACATACTGTAAGTAACAAGGCTGTAAACCTTCCTTCAAAATGTTCTTGTGCATTATTTGCACAATATCATTGTGCTCCCAATACACCATGTACCTCCCCTAACGTATCACAGTATTTATAATTTTTTATTTTTTGCCCACATCACTTAATAAATTATAATTCTCATGGGGTCAGGGACCACATTGATCTGGTTCTCGGCTGTATGCTCAGTGCCTAACAGATAATTAATACCTGATAAATACTAATTGAATGTTGACCCATCAAATAAATAAACATGCACAAAAGATACTCTTTTAAACACACCCAGAAACACATGTAAACAATCCTGTGGCTACTTGTGCACAAAAATTTCACTTTTTGGGGGGTGATTTTTCAAAGTCAGAACAAAATTAATAATTGTAATGATGGCTAACATTCATTGAATGTTTTGTATATTAACTCATTTAATCCCCGCAACAGCCCTATGAGTAAAGATTATTATAATTTCTATTTTAAAGGTGGAAATGTAGGCACAGAGTTGTTAACTATCTTATTTAAAGATACACAGCTAGCAAATGGCATTGCTGAAATACGAACCCAGGCAGTCAGGCTCCGAGTACACCATGATTTTGAAAACACTGAATCACTCTTTAATGTAGTCAACCTTTTTAACTATGTGCTTTACATCTGGAAAATGGGGATCAGACCCCATCTAAAGACTACACTGCAGAATCTTATAGCTTGGATATTTAATTCTCTTCTTGAGCAAACCCCCAGATTTGTATCATGAAGTAATTTGCAATTTTGCTGAGGTACAAATGTAGTGACAAGAGCCATGCAGGTGTTCTCCACAAAAAAGAGCTATTGGCTAGTTCAGGGAGAGAAACTAATGAAGGACCCAACACCCACATAAGCACATAGGTTTATTTTTCTCTTCTTGTCTTTGTACACATAAGGACTTCAACGAAATGGTATGCTATGTCAGTATTCTCAAATTTCAGACTTGCAAATAGTTAGGAGAGAACCCTAAAAATGTCAAAGACCTACTCTGTGACTTTGGTTGACTTTCTCTTATATGGACACCCGAATTATAAATCTTTGCATAATTAAGGAAAAGCAGGGACTGTATGCATTTAAATATATAAACTTTCTTTAAAGCGAGATGACAGTTTGCAACATTTATGAAGAGAACACAATCAAACACCTATTTTAAGAGACAGTCACTATGGTAACAAATTCTGAGTTTGAATTCAGAAAGCCAAGGCCTTCTGCTACTGAAAGATTCCCTCCGATTTGGAAGCAAGTACTACGTATTATTTTATATTGGATCTTGTTTTTGTCCTACACTGGATAAGTTTCCATGTTCCTTACATAAAGGAAAATCCTATATTGTTCTATAGAATAACTTATATTACATATTTACCCAAATGGGAATCTTATTGTTTCGATCTCTCTCAAAGACAAATAAAAATAATGATGAACTATCTCACCCAAAATATTAACAGAGGGTCGTACAAATCATGAAACAATTGGGTGGTTCTATAGTCAGTGATTTCAAAGGTCCGCAAATTTCATTTTTTCCCAGAAAATCATTTCCTAGATTAATCAATGAATTTTAGCACATACAACTGTATTCACACCTAGGTAACATTTTACCCACATCATTTTATTAAATATTATTAAGAGATCTTCCTGCATACAGTGAAGCATGTATTTATAATAAAAAAGGGTTTCCCAATTAATGGAAAATACTTTCAGATTTCCTGCAAACAGGCAAGACCATACATGTGATTTTAAACTTTATCAATATTTCCCTAACCTCTTTAGCTTCTTGCTTGCTAAACTCTTATTCACTGAACCAGAGAACTAAAATTTCAGAACAATAATATAGTAATAGTAATAATTACTACTCTTTAAGCACTAGCTAGGCATCAAGTCCTGTTCTAAGCCATTCATGTGGGCACCAGATTTACAGATTTAGCACAACCAAGGAAAGCCAGAGAAAGTGCGCACTTAAGGATCTCAGAATTGTTTATTGAAAAGAGACAACAGTATTGATAGTATTTTTAACTATTAATTAAATTAATAATTAATTTTAATTCTGATTTTAATTTTCACCGCAACCTTATACACTTGCTAAAGGTCCTTAGATATATTACAGATACGCTTCCATGACCTGTAAATCCTCCATGAATCCATTATACAGATTAAGAAACCCAGTAATTGTTCCTGAGGTGTTATAGTTCGTGAAATGAAATATTGAAGGCACTGTGTGAAAACATTGATAAGAATTCAGAAAAATGGTTCATACTGAATAAAGACAGAAAAATTGCTGGCAGAATATGTAATAGATATGCAATACACCAACTCACGAATGCACAACACATGAGTATTTCCTACAATAATATATTAAAGCACCATTTTCAATTTTTATTTTTGCAATATCCCCAGTATTCTGAATTGCTACTTTGCATAAGCAAACATATTATGAATACTATATGAGGGTTCATGAAACTTATATTCTTTAGTGCACACTTTTTTAAAGGCCTTACTTTATGATTTCAGTTGTTTGCTATAATATATTGGTGTAAGAAAAGCAGTCAGATTCTTTAATACTAATTAGATTTTCTATTCAAACACTATTATTTGCAATTAGTATCCCTATAAACTATTTTTACAGTATTAAAGAGGATATAATAGAGCAGCAAAAAAATGCACTTATTTTTCACTCTCCATGATAAACTGAAGTATACCAAAGTGATAAACTATCAGTTATATATGATTACTGTCTACAATATTTAAAAATAACTGTCACCATCTGACTATCACACTTATTTCTGTGCTATTCTTTATTTTTTAAATCAGCTGTTTATTGAACCCTACAATTCAAGCTAGTGACAGAATGGATTTTTAACCCTTTTATAATCATTAAAAAAGGAAAATCTACACCAATTATTCCAGGTAGGTGATCTACATTCATCATTCCTTACGTTTTAAAATCCCTGAGAGCAGGGTGCACTCAGACGAAAAGAATGACCTTATTGAAAGTCTTTTGTACACAGGTAAATTATTTTCAGCAGTAACATCCCAAAGGGGTGTGCAGACATTCAATTGGTCTGGAAAGCCAAGACTAACTTTCCAGGAGTTCCAGTAATCTTCCTGGCCCTTCGGGATTATTTAGTTTCTGAGTTATGCTTTCATACCCAAAGGAAATTAAAACGGGTCCTTTCTTTATTCCTTTGGTCAGACCCGTGCATTTTAAGCCTAACAACACTCCTCGAGGCCAGTACGAGGCCACCTCATTGATAATGCTACCGAGGTAAGGAAAGGGGCTTCTGTGTCCTGCCCGGTGACGGACTGCCGGGCAGCTGGCATCTGAGACCCCACCCGGGGCCCATGCATTGATCCTGACCACACTAACCACCAAAACTGCTTTGTAATCAGCTTAAATGGGCTTGTTTACTCTCTACTTTTCTGTTATTGAAGTAAAATGGAAATCTGCTTTCAAAGATCGACCTATCAGCATCTCCTTCCCTGGCTTGCCTGACCTTCAGGCAGTGCAGCTGCCTGAGTAGTTAAAAATGGACTGTCAAGCTGGCTTTAATTTCCGCTGTTCTGCTTCCCTATGTCCTCCCACTTATCTATCACACCCTCCTTACCCCTTCTGTTGTTTTTCTTGCTAAAAGTTTTTAGCCTGGAAAGCTAAAACCCGCCTGTCTGGGCCCTAGGCTGCAGACCCTGGTTACACCGAATCCAAAACGACCCTGGAATCAACACTAGAATCTCCTATTTGAAACAATCTTCCCTTTCCAGGCAACACCACATTTTCATCTCCTTGCCAACAACATAAACCTCTACTCATTTGTGGAATGTCCACTCTGAACGAATCATCTCCTACTTACTGGCACACCAAAGCGGGAAAAAGGTGGTTTAGTAACTTTGGAAGAAAAAACATTTGGCTTCTTGCTTATGAATTGTGCGAGCCTGTTGACTTTTTCCACGACGCCTCTGTGCCTCTACGTGCTCAGCCTCAGGACTACACATCAAGCCTCAGAGGGATTATCCCTAGCAGAATACAAAACTCTAAATTGCTCCTTCCCCAAGCCCCTTCAAGACCTCCAGAGCTGACGTTCCTCCCTCTAACAAGGCTCTCCAGGAACGCCTGCCTCTGGGAATGACAATTGCCCCCAAAGAGCGGGCGGGTGGGGGGAGGCAGCTGAGATCTCACTAAAAGCTTTTGTTTAATTTCTTGGCAAACCTCTCACCTCATTCAAGCTCCTCGAGCTCGTGAGGCCGGGTCTAATTAGACAGCCAGGCTCACCATTCCTGAGGAAAAAATTCATTAGTCACGAATGTAACAGCACGAAGGGTGCTGGGGAACCCGGGAATGCAGTAGCTGATTAGGACGTCCTTAAACGTTGGAGACCTTTCGAAGAGCAAAAGGAAAGCTAGATGTCACCGAACGTAAGAGATGAGGCTATTGAAACCCCGGAGCGCGGAAGAGAGTTGACTTGGTAACTCACTGAAAATCGAAATAGATGTAAGCTGCCCTCAGAATGATACAGCAAAGCCCCTGGTCATGGTAATAGACAAAGAGCATGAAATTCCTGCTGCTGGGGACAGCATCTTAAACTCATCAGCTACGTGAGTGCGTGCGCGCGCTGGAGGGAGGGGTCACCCCAAAGAATCCAGATTGGCGTCCAAGGGGAGGTGGTCAGTGTTTGGCCAATCGTGCGCCCGGAATTGTAGTCAAGCTGACCCGTGGCCCCTAGGAAACAGCTGATGTCAACCCTACACCAGGCTCATCCTTTACTCACAGCGGTTCGCCTGAGGCCCCCTGGACGTGTCCGGGTTGAAATGCAACCCGACCCTGGGAGGGACGGGGCGGGGCCGCGCAGGTGGGCGGGCCGGGGCATGGTGCGGAGGCCGGACCCATAAAAGTGCTCGCTGCCTAAGAAACGATGCTGCTCAGGGAAGCCGGCATTAGGTGGGTGAGGGCAAGCAGGGTGTCGATCTCTTCTTGGATCTGGAAAACGCCAAGCTCTTGGGGGAGAGGAGTGCCTACCTGTTTACCCCGCAGCATTGCTAGCGAACGGGTCAGCTCCAGTTCTTGCCCCCGCGAAGTCCCGGCAGGTGAGCGACTCTCCAGCCTTGGTGGGGGAGGGGAGGGGCGCCGGGGTGAGCTCCGCGGAGCAAGTTCGCTCCAAGTTTTGCCACCTTTGAATTCGGTTTAGGTTGTGAATGTAGTTGGCGTCTCCGCCCATGAGACTGCAAACTTGAGTTGCAGAGGTTGTTTCCCCCCTCTTTGGAAAATGAGTGCCTCGCCTAGTTCGCTCCAGGAGCCTCTGCATGTCTCTCCTGCTTTTGCATATGTGTCCTTCTCGCTTCCTTTTTCCAGCGCCCCGGAAAGGCGGTTCAGCCCCGCGAGGGAAACGGAGCCGTTGACCATGGTTGCAACCGGCAGTTTGAGCAGTAAGAACTCGGCTAGCATTTCAGAGTTGCTGGACCGTGGCTTCCACTCTGGGAGCCTGCTAAGTGGTGAGTTTCCTACCTCCCCGCCTCTCTTTCCTCCGAAGGTCGCAGCCCCTCCTTGGTTTGGCCAGGCGGACTGCTGCTTTGCCGCATTCATCGGTGTAAGAGGTGCCACAAAACTCACCTGAGGAAAACCTTTTCCAAACTCTTTCCATCTTCTGTCCATGACAGTGAGAAACAAAAGTGGCAAAAATGAAATACCCTGAGGTCCTCATTGTTTTCCGCTGCTGCCAGTTAGGTTCATTGAAATTAAAAGTTATATAGGTCCCCTACCATATATAGTTGTGAAGTTATGGTGAATTTTAATTGTACAGTTGTGTGTTTTAACAAATGTATGCACCTGTGGAATCACCACCAGCATCCTCCCCCCCACCCCATATACCCATGTGTCCATTTGCCATCAGTTCCCCACTCACTGATAGGCTTTTTGTCAATATAGATTAGTTTTGCCTCAATAATTGCATATAAATGGAATGGTCCAGTATATGGTCTTTTATATCTGGCTTCTTTTGCAACATAATGTTTCTGAGATCCGTTCATGTTGTTGTCTATATCAGTGTGTGTTCCTTTTTATTGCTGAGTAGTATTCTATTTGTGGATATACCTATTATTCCAATTTTAAATGGGAAAATATTGCCAGTTATCCTGGACATATTATCATTTGCAAAAACAGCAATTGCTAGGTTAACACCTGCTTTGCCACTCAAGAGCTGAAGGACCATAGAAACTTGCTTAAGCTTTGAGCCTTCCTCATTTAGAAATGAATGGTTCAATCGACTCATTCTGTAGGGTATACCTCCACAATTCTCTTTCTTCGACACAGATAAAATTTGAAGTCCTTATGGTTTGTTCCATTAATTATAAAATAATGATCTAACTGAATCCATAATGTGGAAGGAGGAAAACATAGTAGCAGGAAGGTGAAGTAGTAGACTTAGGGAGGGGAGCCAGGAGGGCAATTGCCTATTGGATTGACTGCATGTGTGTGGTGTGGCATCCTGCCAAGTGGTAGGATTAATTTTGGAGGTAGGTGACCAAATGTAGAGCTATCTCTTTTCCTTTGAGCAAATCTAATTTTGTTTTCCTAGGACTATTTTGTTTTGGTTGGCTAAGAAAATCTACCCAGTGAGTTATAAATATCTTTGTGAAGCTCAAAGGTCTTCTCTCCTATGAGCAACCTTAATCAAAGAGTGTGAAGCTAAAATTGGGATCTACAGGCTATTCCAGTAATGGCTTTTAAAGAAAGACACAGATTTGATGGAAATATAATATAGATAATCAAGTTCATGCCAGACTCACTTAAAAGCAGTAGCAAAATTTCTGTTTGTTAAAATGAGTGCATATATTCTTAGAATTCAAGGGGAGCTGCCCCTTGGTCCAAAAGAAGGTTTATTACCATTTTTATAAATGATCTCTGTAAAAGAAAATTAGAAAATCTCCATAAGCAAGTAAGCAAGCAAGAAAAAAAAATGAAAATCCCTAATGCTCTTTCTGCTTTGAAATATCTACAATTAGATTTTGTTTCATTTTGTTTTGTTTTGTTTTTGAGGTGCAGGGTCCAGGAATCGAACCTGGGTCTCCCGCATGAGAGGCAGGCACTCTAACTACTGAACTATCCATGCACCAATACAATTAGATTTTTGATGTATAGTTTTTAGGATATCATACGTGAGTATGTGTGGAAAATGGTTATCTCCTATCCAGTCTATTTATAATAACCTTTATTTCATGGATGAACTTGTAGTATCAGGGAGAGCAAATTAACAGGAAAGTCAGGTCGCCTGACTACCAACCAAATTTGAAAACAAGTTGATATGGTAGATGAAAGTAACCAAAGTTGCTATATTGGTATGTTTTTCTGGCCCCTGGATTTCTTTATTTTTTTAATCTTAAACTTCTGCTTCCTACAGATTTTGACTACTGGGATTATGTTGTTCCTGAACCCAACCTCAACGAGGTGATATTTGAGGAGACCACCTGCCAGAGTTTGGCTAAAATGCTAGAGAACTGTCTGTCCAGATCAAAGCAAACCAAACTTGGTTGCTCAAAGGTCCTTGTCCCTGAGAAACTGACCCAGAGAATTGCTCAAGATGTCCTACGGCTGTCCTCCACTGAACCCTGTGGTCTTCGAGGTTGTGTTATGCACGTGAACTTGGAAATTGAAAATGTATGTAAAAAGCTGGATAGAATTGTATGTGATTCTAGCGTGGTGCCTACTTTTGAGCTTACACTCGTGTTTAAGCAGGAGAACTGCTCTTGGACTAACTTCAGGGACTTTTTCTTTAGTAGAGCTCGTTTCTCATCTGGCCTCAGGAGAACGCTGATCCTCAGCTCAGGATTTCGACTTGTTAAGAAAAAGCTTTATTCATTGATTGGAACAACAGTCATTGAAGAGTGCTGAAAAGAAAGAGTGAAGAAGGTTCTTTTTATGATTGGGTAATAAAACTATGCAGCTCCTCAATTTGTAGTTTGTCCTGCCCAGCCTCAACAAGCAACCTCAAATTTAGTTCATCTTTTTGTTTCACATTCACAGCAACCCTAGCTAAAAGACTGATTTTGAAAAATGCCCGAAGAGTGTGTACATTTTATGATATGTTGTATTTTTTACAGAAAGGAATAAAATAAGGAAGGAAAAGAAACACTCCACTCGACTTTAGGCTTGACTCAGAACTTTTTCCAGGTAGTCTTGCTAATAGACATATAAGCCAAATTTGCCTAGTTTGATTTTAGTGTGACTTCTGTTTCTTTACGTTCTTAAAGAGATCCTTTTCAGTCACATCTTAGTAAATAAAAGCAATCAAAATTTCCACAAGTTGATATCACCAAGTTCCTTCCTTTATTCAAATTTGAAGGGTTCTTATACAGCAGGGTAGAATTAAGTGGATGAGCTTAATTAAAAATTTAGCCTTAGGCAGGAGTAAAAAATGTCACAGAAACAACAGAACTACTTCTCAGTGTCTTTATATCCTCTCCCGCCAAACTGTTTTAAAGAGGTGGCAAAAGCTTGAACTGCAGTTTTGATAACCACAGAATTTTTAAAAATGACCTTATGGTATGATGTAAGCTCAGTTTTTCTAGTTCTCAAAGTATTGAATGTTGTCTTTAAACCAGAAAAATGAAAAGTGTTGAACTGATTTTTTGTGTGTGTCATTGATGACTCCCTGGTTGAGTGAACGGTGATTGCAGATGGGGAAGGGAAATGAGTTCTCAGATCCTGTTCCTTTCTGATTCACTTTATTTTAATTTAGCTTCTTTTCAGTATTACATATACTTAATACCAGATGAACCATTTTACCATGTCAGTGTTACCTCATCACTGTCCTTTTCAGGAAATTGAGATATCTCTCCTTGCCCCAAATCTTCAAAACAGATAGCCACATATGACTACTTTTATTCACTAAAATGGGCATATTTACAAAGTCTACTTTGGCTATGGAGATCTGGTTGTAGTAAGGTCTAGAGAAGAAGCAAGAGTACATCCTTGCAGGTAATAGATAAGGAGCCCATTCAAGTCTTCTGCCCAAGCAATTGCATACCACTTTACACACCTAATGCCAGGATCGAAGGGACTGATGCATTCATCCTGATGTTACTCAGAAGTGGTTGTGCATCTGATACTTATGAGACCATTAAGTGACCTAAAATTTAACTATTCAATTTAACAAGTGTTCTAATAAATTGAACTCTTCAGCTGTTTGAAAACATACCACAAAACAGATCTTTGTAGGGATTGGACCAGGATAAATCAGCTTTGTTCTGCATGTCTATTTCTGTTTATGGTTTTAAAGGTCACTGTGTTTCTAAAACTGTTTAGAGTCATCACCACAAAGGTTGAGGTTCCTTTGGCATGGATGTAGAGTTGTTGTCCTTTTCCCACTAACAGTTGTCTTAGACTCTCTTGCCTTTTATGCTTCTGCAATGGTGATGGCTCATGGAGGCTCTTAAATTAATTCCTGTTAAAGGAAATTAAAGTTTGTCTATTTTTGACAATAAAGCATCATATATTTTTAATTCTCTTGGCCTCTTTGTTTTTTCTGAGTTTATGCAATAATCTCCCTAAATAAATAGCCAAAATGCTGAATGATGCATTTGACAATATTTGGAGGAAGAAGACCAAAAAAATTTTATCTATTTTTTGACAATTTGTCTCTTTAATTATAGTATTCTAATTTTCTTTATTCAGTGTGTTTACATATCAAAATTTTTTCATAATTTTTCAACTGTAATAATGCTTTTTATAAGACATTAATAATTTCAACTCCTTTGTCAACTCCCTTTTTAAAAACAGCACAAAACTCATTATGTTTTCTATAGTTTAACCGATGACCAAACACAGATATATCAAACTGTAAGATCCATGTATGTTTTCATTTTTATCAGTATTTCAATTTGTATAACTTAGATGCTTCTAATTTTACTACATGTATACATCAGTTTGAATATTTAACCTTTTGTCATCTATCTCTTCTGTTTCCCCAAATTCACTGTCATTAGTTCATATTTCTCATGCTAAATAGCACACATTTAAAAAAGCTTGCTATGTACTGGGCTCTGTGTTAAGTGCGTTATATAAATTATCTCATTTGCTTCTCATGACAATCCTATGAAATGAATACTAATATCATCTCCATTTTATAGATAAATGACCAGATACAGAGAGGTTATGTAAACTGCCCAAAGTCACAAAGTTATGTGACAGAGTCAGGGTATAAGACCATGGTAACTTGAGGCTGCCCTCTTACTTTTAACTGCCACACCAGGCTGCCTTCAAGTTTCCGAGGCAGCACAGAGACACACTTTATCAACTTCACTAAAGGTCTTTGTAAAAAAAAGATGTCAGAAACATTTGGACTAAATTTGAAAAAAGAATTCTTAATTTCATTTATTTTCAGGTAGGAAAAAAATGAGGAAATTTTTATAATATTCACCAGTAATTGAAGTAAGAGGCTATGCTAATTAAAAATATATATGTATATTCAAAGGATATGCATTTCAATTCTAGTGCCTTCTTCACTCTCATCTTGTGCAAACTGGGAGGCTTCTTCTTCGTGTACCTTCTGTATTCATTTTCAAAAAAAAGGCATGCTTAGTCCCGTATTATTTCAATGAGAATTAACTTATCTAGGGATTGTGAGGGCTTCCTGAGAGGAAAGGATCTCCCTCGTATTAATAGAAAAATAATATTTAAACCCTCTGCATCTGCCACAGACAAGGAAAGAGAGAGATTTTGGAGAATCTCATGGGAGAAACTGGCGACCAGACATAGAAGTGGTGTACATGACTTCTCTCTAAAGCTCGTGTAGAACTGAGTCATGTGGCCCCATTTGACTGCAAAAGGAGCTGGCAAATGTGGTAGAATGGTGTGCAGAGAAGGAAAAGGAAGTGAACTTGGTGAAGGTCAGGCACAGATTCTGCTACACAGAGACAAGTCAGCTGATGAACCACAGAGACAGCCCAGGTGCAGACCTATGCAGGCATGGAAAGTTGACTTGCAGCAGAGCTGGCACTTAATAAGTAAAGGATGGTGTTTTCAATAATGGGCACTATAACAATCATTCATCTCCATGAAAAAATGAAATTGGATGCATATACAAAAATCAATTCCCAGCAGATTAAAAATAAAATATGAAAGAGTAATTTCTAGGGGATAGTAGCATTTTTATGATTTTGATGTGAGGAAGGATTTCTTAAATAAGATCCAAAGAAATAACTAAAACTTCAATTTATGAAATAGAGGTAGTGAAAAGACAGGTCTTGAACTAGAAAAAAGTATCTTCCACCCACATAACTGAAAAAGGGTTAGTAACCAGAATAACAAGAATAGTTCAAGAATAAGAAAAACACAAACAACCCAAAAGAAAAAATGTGGATAAAAATTTACATAGGCACTTTAAAGAAAAGAAAAACCATATGGTCACTGAATGTATGAAAAGATGCTCAATGTATTTATAATCAGGGAAATGCAAATTAAAAGCTTGAAACACCAATGTCTCCATATTGGTAAAAAAATACTAGTCTTGGAATTCCAAATATTGGTGAGCATATGAGGAAAGAATAACCACCTCAACATCCTCGTGTGTATCTATTCAGATTCTGGTACCATTTTGTAAAGTTAAAGATAAGCAGATTATATGATCCAGCAATTCCATCTTCAGTTGTCAGTCCTGGACCAATGTTCTTCATACTTCTTTGCTTATTGTATATCTAAAAGAATTTTGTGAAATTATGCCCTCTACCACATTTTTAATTGCCATTCAATTTTTTCATCCTAAATTTGAAAAGCTGCAAATGACGTAAGTTCCAGTGTGTGGTAAATGCAGATCTTTTTAAATAAAACTATTACATCATCTTGTTAAAAGTTTCCACTGGAATACAAATAGCATAGTAATTTGATACAGACCAGCATCTGTTTAGAAAACACTAAAACAAGGTCTTCAACAGAATGAAATTTTTCAGTGCTTTTCTTTTTGCTCCTGTAACTTATTAAAGTCAACATTTTATACTGAATTTTACCTTAATGTGTTTTATAATTGAAAGCCTTTTATTAAGGATTCTTCTCTTCTCTATAAACAAGATTATAAATTGAAATTATAATTAAAAAAAAAATTTACAGGGCGGTGCAATGGTGGCTCAGTGGCAGAATTCTCGCCTGCCAGGCCAGAGACCCGAGTTCAATTCCTGGTGCCTGCCCATGGAAAAAAAAAAAAAAATTCCTGTGACACAAGGCTTTAAATGTTAATGTTAATTTTTGTTCAAATTAACTTTACAAATAATAATAGTACCCAATGATCAAAACAGCATTAAATTTGTTTTAATTTATATTTAAGTATTAAATATAAAAAATAGGCTATCTTTTAATGAAGTGACTCTTATTACATAATTAATCTATAAATAAATACCACTTTTTGCTAGAATTGGGTTCAGAGTCATTTCTTATTTTTTATTTCTATAGATGTAAGCTCTGAAAAAATATCTGCATAAATTAAATGGGAATGGAGGAGATTTGGTTATTGGAGTTTTTGAACTACTTTCAAGATATATGCCAAAATCCCATAAAAATTTATTGCAAGAAATTATTTTTATGATCAGTCTGCAGATAATACAATTAGTTTTTCTTTCAATATTGTTGAAATCAAACGACTAAAGGCAACCTCACTTGCGAAAGGATTTGTTACTCAGGCATTTGGAGTAATTTGCCTTCTCAATACTATCCTGGAGCATTATTTCAAACTGTCCCTTTGGTGCCCAAGAGACTTTTACATCCCTGGATAAAGAATTATAATAAGATTTGCCATAGTGAGAGATATGTCTTTCTTAAAGTGTGGGAAGAGCATTTTTACAGAGGAAGTAAGAAATCAGGATCTGCTCAGATAAGTTATCAACTATAGAATGGACAAATAAAATGTAGTACGGTCATCAGGGAATGCTTTACAGCAGTGAAAATGAATGGAATTTAAATTGCAAATGACATGGGTGCATCTTTGGGGCATGATATTGAATACGAAAAGAAATCACAAAGAATAAATAGGACATTTTCCCATTTACATGATGATCAAAAACATGGACAATTAAATTGCTTAGCCATACAAATATTTGTGGCTAATCCATGAAAAAAATCTACAGATTTATAAACACAGATTTTAGGATGGTATTTATAACCGAGGGGAGCAAGTAGGTAGGAAGAGTAAAAGGCTCACAGGAAATGTCAAAGGTAACAGTGATGTGTTTTTAAAGAAGTAGGCATGCATATGTTTGCTGAATACTGACTCTTTATGCTCTACATGTATTTTATAAATCTTTTTTGTACTTAATATTTAGTGAAATATTTAAATATGACAATATCATACACGTAATTAACGGCCCTTCATTTTATATATAAATGTGTTTAAAAGAGTTAACAGTACAAATATAAAATTGTTCTTCCACAAATATAACAAATGTACCACACTAATGCAAGGTGTTAATAATAGGGTGGTATATGGAAAAATATATACCCTAAATGTAAACTGTGGACTATATAGTTAATAGTACAATTTTAATATTCTTTCAATTGTAACAAAGGTACAACACTAATGTAAAATGTTAACAACAGGGTCATTTTTCACATGATTTTCCTGTAAACCTACTTGTCTAATTTAAAAAAATAATTAAAGGCTATGGGCATTTTAAAATTCTTGAGTAACATTCAAACTATCTCTCTATTTAAGAAATTTCTATACTAACACTGAGTATATTTTCACTAAACTAGCTCTAAGACTCTAAGACAGGAAGAGCTGATCATTTCTTTGGGAGAGTAGCTTTTCCCAGTATAAACATTTTGTGCAAACTGCAAAAATTATAATAGCCAGCTTTCAATTAATCTCATCAGGAAGGAAGCCATGGAATAAATAATGAAACACAATATAAAAGTAAAAAGCATTATCATTTGGCTATGAGCTATGAATTATTAATCTTGCAACAGATTTACCATTGCAGGGGATAATATTAAGTGATTTTTATTTCCTGAACATAAAATATCTGAGAAATTAAGGCAGATTATACTGACAAATTCAAACTAGTTGGAAGAGACTACCAATGAAGTTGACCGTCTGAATAACTAAGGTTTCATCTTATTTCTATAACCAATAATTTTTTCTAGTTAATAATATGATAGATATTAATAAATTTAAATTATTTAAAACATGCTTATTTGATCTACTCAAAGCATGCTGAAGAAAAAGCAAAGGCAGTTTGATTCATATAAATCAAATTATAACTCCAGTGTGGCTTTGCTGAGAAAGAACAAGGAAAGAATTATAAATCTATCCCTTATCAAGGCAAAACTCCAGACTAAAGCCATTTGGAGGAAATATAGAAGAGCATTTTTCAAAGTCCTATCAGTAATAGCATAAGGATATTGAGTTAGCTGTTACTGTGTTTCAGAGAATTCTCTGGGCAGCTACCTCATAATTCATATGCAACTTTCTATACAGATTTACACTGTGGAATATAAAGGAAGTACTAGAAGCAGCACAGCAGATAAGTTTTAACATGAAAGAAAGCCTACTGTCAAGAGCTCTCGAAGGTCTGAGATTTGCTCTATTTTCAAGCTTACATATCAACCTGCCACAGTTTCATGAATTCTTGTAGAAAATACAAGACTCCTGGGTCAGAGACAAAGGATTTTATTATCACAGCACAGCAAGCAGCATTAGCATCAGCATATTTGCATCAGTTCCCTCTTTCTCCCAAGTCCCACAGTAGCAATGAGGAAAGGCCCGAATGAATGTCTCTGAGGTATCTTACAGAAGAGAGACCCTGAGTTCAGAAATCCAAATCTTTTATAATGGGCAGTAGGCCTGTCTGCCTTTTGCTCCAGGGGGAGACACTGTCTTTCAAGGCCGTTCACTATACTAATACTCTTAAAAATATAGTTCAGAACAAAGGGCATCACTACCCACTAGTAAGACATGCAGAAACACTAGAGATCCATGGAAACTTATCTTCCAACAACGATGTTACTTGTTACAAAGCAAGCACGATAAACTAACGACTTTGTTTAACTGTTTACATAGCTTGAGGTCTGAGCACTAATTTTTAAATAACATTTTACACTGCTTCCTTTAGTCTCTTTACCATAATGTTAGCAACCATCTCATCAACATTATCATCTTTTTAAAACAATGCAAAAAGAAACAATTTGAAAAAGCAATGATTTTGAATGTGTTCAGCTGGAGCAAATTCTCTCACTGACTTCTCTGAGAAGCCCATATTTCTTATAATTTATGACCCTATTAGGACAGCAGAAAATTATCTGTAAAATGATAGTAAAAAGTAGATAATGGATCACTGTAGACAAACTCTTCTTAAAGATGTTATAAAGACCTTAGATTCTCATGAAAGACATTTAGGATTGGCTCACTTAATAACCATTTAAACTCCATTCTGGCATGGCTTCCTACACTGAAGAATCTGTGGTTTGGGTTTTGACAATGAGATTCATTTATTATTGAGGAAGGCAGATTATGAAAGACTTATTTATTGGCATGGACTATGGTGCTGAATTCTGCAGTTTGCTGATCATGGCAGAGATAGCAGTTAAACTGAAGGTTGCAGTTTTATAGTATGGTTTTTGGGGACCAGTCCTGAAAGGCAGCTTAGCAATATTTCTCAGTGGAAATCTTACCGGCACTTCAGTCACAACATTCTTCCTTGTTTGGGATTGTGCAATGCTTGGGCAAGATATTTATCATTTATGACTCCTGGTTCCTAAAGAACAGAAGCAAATCTAGTTGTTGGTAAAAGCAAAAAAAAAATGCCCTCATACATTTCCATATCCCTTTTGAGGGTGGTACTGCCAAGAATCCCTGGCCTAAAGATTTCTACAACCCTTCCAATGATCTTTTCAACTGACTATACACCTTTAAAAAATGTCTATGTGATTAAACTAACCAGAATCATTTCTGTTCTCTGCAATTTAGAAAGTTGATCACAATAATGTTATAAAATAACAATTACTTAATGCATTTTCCCACAGCACATATAATTCCTCTTATCGTTATTAACATCTACGTACTTTCAATATATAAAATCATTTATATTTTGAGGTTTACAGTCTAATACTGGAGAAAAATTATACAAAATCCTAAATAGCTAGATACAGCTAAGTAAATGAAAATGATAAGTGATAGAAGAGTTTAGAAAAGGAAATGTGCTTAACAGAGATGATATTCACCTAAGAATGAAAATTGTGAGAAATATGAAGTTCATAGACAAGGATGGGCTCACTGAAGGAAGAGAAACTGTGTTGGGCTTTGAACCATATATAGGACTTATGTAAACAGGGCAGAAGAAAGATGAGGGGAAACACGAGAACATTTTTGGAAAGGAGATTATATTTGGCTTGCATAGGTTCTAAGTAGAATAATATGGTTTGACTGACAAACAGATTTAATTAGGTAGTAATTCTTAATCTTCATTTCTGCCCTAACATAAACTGCAAGTCTAGAATCACAATACATGCCCAAGACGCTTCTGATGTTACAGGCATTCCATTGATCGTTCTTTAAAATAGATATATATAGTAATAGCATATATATATATATATATACACATATATATGTAAAATATAAAAAAGTTATTTTAACCACTTTTAATTGTATAATTCAGTGGCATTAATTACATTTACAATGTTGTATCACCATCACTACCATTTTGTTCTTTCATTTTATTTCTCATTTGTGAAATATATTAGAATACCAATAATTAAGAGTGGTTATTACTGGTATAATCTTGTGAAGATACTTATAAAGTATTGATTTGGTGGCTATTTGGAGGAAAAAAAAATTGTGGACTCACTAGATAGGAGATTCTCAGGCAACAGGAAAGGAATATGTATGCTATTCTCCGGAAAGAATCACTATCACTGTTTGGTGTTATAGCTCTGCCATGAAGTACCAAAAGAACCTGAAAAACCTCCCAGGAAAAAACACCTAGAGATGCTAGATACAATAAAAAACTGGTAAGGTTCCAAAGACAACAAAAAAATATGGTAAATGGAAAGCTAAAAAGAACAAAAAGACAGCAAAAATGATTATAAATATAACACTAATCACAATAAATATATATCAACTAAATTAATTGCTAAAAGACCTCAATTATCAAACTTGGTTAAAAATTTTCAGCTCTATGTCGTTTATTAGAAAATCCCTAGAACTCAGAAATGTTGAAATAAAAGTAAAGTAAAAATATACCAGGCAAAATTAACAACAAAAAAAAATCTAGAAGAATTGCATTAATATTAAGAAGAAAGGACTCTTGGAACAAGCAGCATTAATACAATGAAGGAGATCACAACATAATATAGAAAGAATTTTCCAGGAAGATATAACAATTCTGGATCTGTATGCTATAATAGCCATTAGGCAGGATATTCTGATTCTTCTTCTTGTAACAAGATATGGTTGAATTTTCCCACATCCACCCCCTTGAATTAAATATGATCAAAGAAATCTGAGCAGAAGTGTCAAAATGTAGTATCTGTCAGGCTGAGTCACTGAGTGATGAAAATGAGTTCATTCCTTTCTCTGCTAGCCCAAATTTGAGATGTAGGGTAAGTAAGAAAAAAACCTTATATTGATCCAGTGAGTTTTGGGGCATTTTTGATAGTGCAGCATAGCCTGGTCTAGTCTCATGAAGACCAGGTTACGCTGATCTTCATGAGACTAGACCAATAACATAGCCTCAACATTAGAAATTATATTGATCAACTTAAAATCATAATGGGTGATTTTAATATACTTCTCTCAATAACTGAGAGTGCAATCAAAAACAGAATTAAAGAGGTAAATTATTTTAATGACATTATAACCTATTGTATCTAATGACCATGTATCAAACTTTAAACTCCCATCTTAATAGCTACAAATCATTTTTCTATATAAAAGGAAAATTTTACCACATTTTATAACATGGAACAAATCTTAAATAAAGACTGGTCTGTGAAAGCCACCGTAAAACCCTCATATATTTGAAAATTTAAATATACATACAGATACTTCTAAATAATTCACAGGTCAAAAATGATAATTTAAAAACTTAGAATTGAACCATAATGAAATTGTTACATAGTAAAATGTGTAGAATGCTGTATTAAATGCTACTGGAATGCAATATACCAAAATGGAATGGCTTTTAAAAAGGAAAATGATTAAGCTACAAATTGACAGTTCTAAGGCCAGAAAAATGTCTAAACTAAGACATCCCGAGAAAATTATCTTGACTCAAGGCAAGCCAATATCTGTCACATGGGAAGACACATGGCTGGCATCTGCTGATTCTTATTCCCAGTTCCATTGCTTTCAGCTTCTGATTCCAGTGGTTTTCTCTCTAAGTGTCTCCTTTAGAACACACTTTTGGGTTTTGGTTTGCTTAGCATCTCATGGAAAGTCACATGGTGACATTTGCCAGATTCTGTATCGCCAAATGTCTGTATCTAGGTGTGCCAGTTTGAAAATATTATGCACATCAGAAAAACAATGTTTTAATCCAGATTCAATATTGTGGAGGCAACTGTTTCTTTTAATCCCAATTCAATATTGTAGGGCAGAAACTTTTTTTTATTGTTATTGATAAAACAATGTACAAGCACATATTCTTTTTTTATTAATTAAAAAAGATTAACTAACAAAACATTTAGAAATCATTCCATTCTACATATATAATCAGTAATTCTTAACATCATCACATAGTTGCATTTTCATCATTTCTTAGTACATTTGCATCAATTTATAAAAAGAAGTAAAAAGACAACAGAAAAGAAATAAAATGATAATAGAGAGGAAAAAAAAACACTATACTTCACATGCAGCTTCATTCAATGTTTTAACATAATTATATTACAATTAGGTGGTATTGTGTTGTCCATTTCTGAGTTTTTGTATCCAGTCCCGTTGCATAGTCTGTATCCCTTCAGCTCCAATTACCCATTATCTTACCCTATTTCTATCTCCTGATGGTCTCTGTTACCAATGACATATTCCAAGTTTGTTCACTAATGTCGGTTCATATCAGTGAGACCATACAGTATTTGTCCTTCAGTTTTTGGCTAGTCTCACTCAACATAATGTTCTCTAGGTCCATCCATGTTATAACATGCTTCATAAGTTTATTCTGTCTTAGAGCTGCATAATATTCCATCATACGTATATACCACAGTTTGTTTAGCCACTCGTCTGTTGATAGACATTTTGGCTATTTCCATCTCTTTGCAATTGTAAATAATGCTGCTATAAACATTGGTGTGCAAATGTCTGTTTGTGTCTTTGCCCTTAAGTTCTCTGAGTAGATACCTAGCAATGGTATTGCTGGGTCATATGGCAATTCTATATTCAGCATTTTGAGGAACCGCCAAACTGCCTTCCACAGTGGTTGCACCATTTGACATTCCCACCAACAGTGAATAAGTGTGCCTCTTTCTCCACATCCTCTCCAGCACTTGTCATTTTCTGTTTTGTTGATAATGGCCATTCTGGTGGGTGTGAGATGATATCTCATTGTGGTTTTGATTTGCATTTCTCTAATGGCCAGGGACATTGAGCACCTCTTCATGTGCCTTTTGGCCATTTGTATTTCCTCTTCTGAGAAGTGTCTGTTCAAGTCTTTTTCCCATTTTGTAATTGGATTGGCTGTCTTTTTGTTGTTGAGTTGAACAATCTCTTTATAAATTCTGGATACTAGACCTTTATCTGATATGTCGTTTCCAAATATTGTCTCCCTTTGTGTAGGCTGTCTTTTTACTTTCTTGATGAAGTTCTTTGATGCACAAAAGTGTTTAATTTTGAGGAGTTCCCATTTATTTATTTCTTTCTTCAGTGATCTTGCTTTAGGTGTAAGGTCCATAAAACTGCCTCTAGTTATAAGATTCATAAGACATCTCCCTATATGTTCCTCTAACTGTTTTATGGTCTTAGACCTAATGTTTAGATCTTTGATCCATTTTGAGTTAACTTTTGTATAGGGTGTGAGATATGGGTCTTCTTTCATTCTTTTGTATATGGATATCCAGTTCTCTAGGCACCATTTATTGAAGAGAGTGTTCTGTCCCAGGTGAGTTGACTTGACTGTCTTAACAAAGATCAAATGTCCATAGATGAGAGGGTGTATATCTGAGCACTCTATTCGATTCCATTGGTCGATATATCTGTCTTTATGCCAGTACCATGCTGTTTTGACCAGTGTGGCTTCATAATATGCTTTAAAGTCAGGGAGCATGAGACCTCCAGCTTCATTTTTTTTCCTCAAGCTACTTTTAACAATTCAGGGCACCCTGCCCTTCCAGATAAATTTGCCTATCGGTTTTTATATTTCTGAAAAATAAGTTGTTGGAATTTTGATTGGTATTGCATTGAATCTGTAAATCAATTTAGGTAGAATTGACATCTTAACTATATTTAGTCTTTCAATCCATGAACACGGTATGCCCTTCCATCTATTTAGGTCTTCTGTGATTTCTTTTAACAGTTTCTTGTAGTTTTCTTTGTATAGGTCTTTTGTCTCTTTAGTTAAATGTATTCCTAAGTATTTTATTCTTTTAGTTGCAATTGTAAATGGAATTCGTTTCTTGATTTCCCCCTCAGCTTGTTCATTGCTGGTGTATAGAAACACTACAGATTTTTGAATGTTGATCTTGTAACCTGCTACTTTGCTGTACTCGTTTATTAGCTCTAGTAGTTTTGCTGTGGGTTTTTCAGGGTTTTCGACGTATAGTATCATATCATCTGCAAACAGTGATAGTTTTACTTCTTCCTTTCCAATTTTGATGCCTTGTATTTCTTTTTCTTGTCTAATTGCTCTGGCTAGAACCTCCAACATGATGTTGAATAACAGTGGTGATAGTGGACATCCTTGTCTTGTTCCTGATCTTACGGGGAAAGTTTTCAATTTTTCCCCATTGAGGATGATATTGGCTGTGGGTTTTTCATATATTCTCTTATCATTTTAAGGAAGTTCCCTTGTATTCCTATCTTTTGAAGTGTTTTCATCAGGAAAGGATGTTGAATCTTGTCAAATGCCTTCTCTGCATCAATTGAGATGATCATGTGGTTTTTCTGCTTTGATTTGTTGATATGGTGTATTACATTAATTGATTTTCTTATGTTGAACCATCCTTGCATACCTGGGATGAATCCTACTTGGTCATGATGTATAATTCTTTTAATGTGTTGCTGGATTCGGTTTGCTAGAATTTTGTTGAGGACTTTTGCATCTATATTCATTAGAGAGATTGGTCTGTAGTTTTCTTTTTTTGTAATATCTTTGCCTGGTTTTGGTATGAGGGTGATGTTGGCTTCATAGAATGAATTAGGTAGCTTTCCCTCCACTTCAATTTTTATGAAGAGTTTGAGGAGAGTTCGTACTAATTCTTTCTGGAACGTTTGGTAGAATTCACATGTGAAGCCATCTGGTCCTGGACTTTTCTTTTTGGGAAGCTTTTGAATGACTGATTCAATTTCTTTACTTGTGATTGGTTTGTTGAGGTCATCTATTTCTTCTTGAGTTAAAGTTGGTTGTTCATGCCTTTCTAGGAACTTGTCCATTTCATCTACATTGTCGTATTTATTAGCACAAAGTTGTTCATAGTATCCTGTTATTACCTCCTTTATTTCTGTGAGGTCAGTGATTATGTCTTCTCTTCCATTTCTGATCTTATTTGTTTGCATCCTCTCTCTTCTTCTTTTTGTCAGTCTTGCTAAGGGCCCATCAATCTTGTTGATTTTCTCATAGAACCAACTTCTGGTCTTATTGATTTTCTCTACTGCTTTCATGTTCTCAAGTTCATTTTTTTCTGCTCTAATCTTTGTTATTTCTTTCCTTTTGCTTGCTTTGGGGTTAGTTTGCTGTTCTTTCTCCAGTTCTTCCAAAAGTACAGTTAATTCCCGAATTTTTGCCCTTTCTTCTATTTTGATATAGGCATTTAGGGCAATAAATTTCCCTCTTAGCACCGCCTTTGCTGCATCCCATAGGTTTTGATATGTTGTGTTTTCACTTTCATTCACCTCGAGATATTTACTGATTTCTCTTGTAATTTCTTCCTTGACCCACTGGTTGTTTAAGAGCGTATTGTTGAGCCTCCACGTATTTGTGAATTTCATGGCACTCTGCCTATTATTGATTTCGAACTTCATTCCTTTATGATCTGAGAAAGTGTTGTGTATGATTTCAATCTTTTTAAATTTGTTGAGACTTGCTTTGTGACCCAGCATATGGTCTATCATTGAGAATGATCCATGAGCAGTTGAGAAAAAAGGTGTATCCTGCTGTTGTGGGGTGTAATGTCCTATAAATGTCTGTTAAGTCTAGCTCATTTATTGTAATATTCAAATTCTCTGTTTCTTTATTGATCCTCTGTCTGGATGTTCTGTCCATTGATGAGAGTGGGGAATTGAAGTCTCCTACTATTATGGTAGATGTGTCTATTTCCCTTTTCAGTATTTGCAGTGTATTCCTCACGTAATTTGGGGCATTCTGGTTCGGTGCATAAATATTTATGATTGTTATGTCTTCATGTTGAATTGTTCCTTTTATTAGTAGATAGTATCCTTCTTTGTCTCTTTTAACTGTTTTACATTTGAAGTCTAATTTGTTGGATATTAGTACAGCTACTCCTGCTCTTTTCTGGTTGTTATTTGCATGAAATATCTTTTCCCAACTTTTCACTTTCAACCTATGTTTATCTTTGGGTCTAAGATGTGTTTCCTGTAGACAGCATATAGAAGGATCCTGTTTTTTAATCCATTCTGCCAGTCTATGTCTTTTGATTGGGGAGTTCAGTCCATTAACATTTAGTGTTATTACTATTTGGGTAATAGTTTCCTCTACCATTTTGCCTTTTGTATTTTATATGTCATATCTAATTTTCCTTCTTTCTATACTCTTCTCCACACCTCTCTCTTCTGTCTTTTCATATCTGTCTCTAGTGCTCCCTTTAGTATTTCTTGCAGAGCTGGTCTCTTGGTCACAAATTCTCTCAGTGACTTTTTGTCTGAAAATGTTTTAATTTCTCCCTCATTTTTGAAGGACAATTTTGCTGGATATAGAATTCTTGGTTGACAGTTTTTCTCTTTTAATAGTTTAAATATATCATCCCACTGTCTTCTTGCCTCCATGGTTTCTGCTGAGAAATCTACACATAGTCTTATTGGGTTTCCCTTGTATATGATGGATTGTTTTTCTCTTGCTGCTTTCAATATCCTCTCTTTCTCTTTGACCTGTGACATTCTGACTAGTAAGTGTCTTGGAGAACGCCTATTTGGATCTATTCTCTTTGGGGTGTGCTGCACTTCTTGGATCTGTAGTTTTAGGTCTTTCATAAGAGTTGGGAAATTTTCAGTGAAAATTTCTTCCATTAGTTTTTCTCCTCCTTTTCCCTTCTCTTCTCCTTCTGGGACACCCACAACATGTATATTTGTGTGCTTCACATTATCATTCAATTCCCTGAACCCCTGCTCAAATTTTTCCATTCTTTTCCCTATAGTTTCTGTTTCTTTTTGGATTTCAGATGTTCCATCTTCCAGTTCACTAATTCTAACCTCTGTCTCTTCAAATCTACCATTATAGGTTTCCATTGTTTTTTTCATCTCTTCTACTGTATCTTTCATTCCCATAAGTTCTGTGATTTGTTTTTTCAGACTTCCCATTTCTTCTTTTTGTTCATCCCATGCCTTCTTCATGTCCTCCCTCAATTCATTGATTTGGTTTTTGAAGAGGTTTTCCATTTCTGTTCGTATATTCAGAATTAGTTGTCTCAGCTCCTGTATCTCATTTGAACTATTGGTTTGTTCCTTTGACTGGGCCATATCTTCAATTTTCCTGGTGTGATTTGTTATTTTTTGCTGGCGTCTGGACATTTAATTACCTCAATTAGTTTATTCTGGAGATTGCTTTCACTTATCTTACCTAGGGTTTTCTTGCTAGATGAGTTTGTTGTCTATCTGTTCATTGACCTTCAGTTCAGCTTTTTCTGGGCCTCTAGCTTAAGTTTTGTTTAACAGAGGGTAAATTTTCAGTTCTTATTTTCTTGTTTCTTGTCCTGCTTGTAAGGTGCCTTTTCCCTCCCTACCCTTAGGAGGGTCTACATAGATATTACAGACTCCAGCTGGGTTTTCCTGGACTAAGCTGTCCTCCTTTTGGGGGGAAGGAATCACCTGCATCAGTTTTCCCTGAGTGTGAGACCCAGCAGGTTGAAAGACTTTCCTGTGAAGTCTCTGGGTTCTGTTTTTCTCATCCTGCTCGGTATGTGGCGCTTGTCTGTCTGCGGGTCCCGCCAGCAAAAGATGTTGTGGCTCCTTTAACTTTGGAAGGCTCTCCCTGCTGGGGGCGTGGTGGAGACAGAGGAAAGGTTGTAGGCTGGTTTTAATAGCTTCAAATTGCGAAGCCCTGGGATCTGAATTCCTTGAGAAAGGGACCCCACCTGAGTTGCACCTCACCCCTCCCATGGGGAAGGCCCAGGTGGCAGACAGCCCCGAAAGCAGCCTGCTTCTGTGTTTGGGGCAGTTGCAGCCTGTGCAATCCCAGCACTGAGTCCAGAGGCAACCAAGCCTCCGCAGAAACAGCCGCAGAAGTCTCCGTTTCATCCCCTTTCCTCTCTTTCAGTCAGCCCAACAGGCGACCTCCACCCCGATCAGTTTCGCCTGAGCTGGGGGCCCACCTCTAGTAGTCAGAATTTGTCCATCAATGCCACCACCAGTGTTTGGTTGGACTCAGTCCCTGCTACTGTTGGAAACTCTTTCCTTCCCCTCCAGGAAACCGCCTGTGGGGGAGGGGCGCCAGTCGCCGGCCACCGCGGCTTGGGGAACTCGCTTTTCCGAGACTCACAGCTGGTCCAGGAAGCCACCTGTGGGGGAGGGACGCCGGCCACCACGGCTTGGGGAAGCGTGCGCTACTTGGGAAGCTCACCACTGCGGAGACTCGCAGCCGGTCCAGCTGGTCCAGACTGGGGTACACTGTGTGTCTGGTCTCTGCCATGGCTCCGGGAGCTGTTCTGTACTCTAGGGCAGAAACTTTTGATTAGATTATATCCACAGAGATGGGACTGCACCCATTCCAGGTGGGTCTTGATTAATTTACCGGAATCCTTTAAAAGAGGAAATATTTTGGAGAGAGTCAGAAATGACAGAAGCCTCAGAACTAACAGAGAGAAAGCCAACAGAGAGAGTGCCAACAGAAACTTCAGAGCAGAGCTGACACAGATGTCAACATTTGGCAAACAGAGATACAGATATTTGGAGATGTTCGGAGCCCAGCAGATGTTACCATGAGATGTTAAGCAATCCGGAACCTGGAGAGAGCCAAGAGAAGTCAAGAGAGGAACCCCCACAGGAACAGAATCTGGAAGCATGAAACCCAGGAGCAAGGGACCGTCAGATGCCAGCCACATGTCTACCCTGCTGACAAGGGTGTTCCTGACCATTGGCCTTCCTTGAATTAAGGTGTCTTACACTGGATGCCTTAGTTTGGTCATTTTTATAGGCTTAGAACTGTAAACTTGTGACTTATTAAATTCCCCTTTTTAAAAGCCACTCCAGGGTGGGCCACAGTGGCTCAGTGGCAGAGTTCTTGCCTGCCATGCTAGAGACCCAGGTTCGATTACTGGTGCCTACCTATGCAAAAAGAAAAGTCACTCTAGTATTGGTATATTGCATTCCATCAGCTTGCAAACTTACAAATTAACATACTAGGCATCTGCTCTCCCTGTTGGTATTCCAAACGTCTCCAAATGTCTATATCTCTGTTGGCTTTTAAGCAACTGTTTTTTCTCTAAAATGTTTCTCCTTTAAAAGGACTCCAATAAACTAATCAAGACCCACTCTGAATGGACGGAGTCATATCTCCATATAATAAAAATGTCCCATCCCAACTGGGTGTGTCACATCTCCATGGAAACAATCCAATCGAAGTTTCCACCCTACAATATTGAGTCAGGATTAGAAGAAACATGGCTTCCCCCATAACACTGGACCAGGAAAAAAGACATGGTGTTTCTTGGTTGCATAATTGCCTCAAATCAGCACAAATGTGGTTAAGACAATCTTTCTAGTTTGCTAGCTGCTGGAATGCAATATACCAGGAAAGGAATGGCTTTTAAAAAGGGGAATTTAATAAGTTGCTAGTTTACAGTTCTAAGGCCAAGAAAATATCCCAATTAAAACAAGTCTATAGAAATGTCCAATCTAAGGCACCCAGGGAAAAATACGTTGATTCAAGAAGGCTGATGAAGTTCAGGGTTTCTCTGTCAAGGGAGAAGGCACATAGCAAACAAGGTCAGGGTTTCTCTCTCATCTGAAAAGGCATGTGGTGAACATGGCATCATCTGCTAGTTTTCTCTCCTGGCTTCCCTTCACGAAGCTCCCTGGGAGGCGTTTTCCTTCTTCATTTCAAAGGTTCACTGGCTGGTCGACTCTGCTTCTCATGGCTATGTCATTCTGCTCTGCTCTCTCTGAAATGCTCATTCTCCAAAATGTTTCCTCTTTTATAGAACTCCAGAAACTTATCAAGACCTACCCAAATGTGATTTAATGACTCTTGATTAAATCACATCTTCAGGGAGATGATCTGATTACAGTTTCAAACATACAGTATTGAATAGGGATTATTCTGCCTTTATGAAATGGGATTTAGATTAAAACATGGCTTTTCTAGGGGACATACATCCTTTCAAACCAGCACAA
This sequence comes from Tamandua tetradactyla, assembly GCF_023851605.1. Classification (NCBI taxonomy): domain Eukaryota; kingdom Metazoa; phylum Chordata; class Mammalia; order Pilosa; family Myrmecophagidae; genus Tamandua; species Tamandua tetradactyla. The sequence continues at coordinate 24,124,082 of NC_135350.1, forward strand.
CAATATATAAAAAGAAATATATAGCCTTAAATTCTTATTTGAGAAAAGAAGAAAACTGGAAATCAATGAACTTAATTTCCCATTAAACATGTTAGAAAAGTAAATAGAAGAATCCCAAAACCAGAAGGAAGGAAGTAATAAGAATATGAACAAAAATTAATGAATTAGGAAACACATAAACAATAGAGGATCACAAAAATCAAAATCTAATATTTTAAGAAGGCTATGAATAATATGGAAAAACTCTGGGGGGAAAAGGACAAAGAAAAAAATAAAGCACATATAAATAATCAAGAAAAAAATGGGGATATAAGTGCAGATACAATAAATAAAATAAGAAAAGAGAGTGCATATTTCAACATGACTGAATTGCAATACTGTTGATTTAAAATGTTTCCCATAGTTGTGCTGGTTTGAAAGGATTATGTACCCTTGAAAAGCCATGCTTTAATCCTGATCCGTCTTGTGGAAGCAGCCGTCTCTTTTAATCCCTATTCAGCACATAGGTTGGAAACTTGATTAGGTTCCCTTCTCAGAGACGTGACATGCCCAGTTGTGGATATTAACCTTTGATTAGAGGGCGATGTGACTCCACCCATTCCAGGTGGGTCTTGCTTAGTTTACTGGAATCCTTTAAAACAGGAAGCATTTTGAAAAGAGCTATGAGAACGACCAGAAGTCACACAGCCAGAGACTTTTGGAAATAAAGAAGGAAAATGCCCCTGGGGGAGCTTCATCAAACCAGTCTGGTGAGAAAGCTACCAACATCACCATGTTTGCCATGTGCCTTTCCAGCTGAGAGAGAGACCCTGAGCATCACTGGCCTTCTTGAACCAAGGTATCTTTCTCTGGATGCCTTAGATTGGATATTTATTTCCATAGCCTTGTTTTAATTTGGGTATTTTCATAGTTTAAGAACTGTAAACTCGCAACTTCATAAATTCCCCTTTATAAAAATTGTTCTATTTCTGGTATAACGTATTCTGGCAGCTAGCAAGCTAGAACAATAGTATAATACATATTATTTATATATTTGTACATATATCATAACATTGTATAAACATGCATGTAAAAAATAAATGCAAATTCAATAAAACAGTTATTCCTAGAGAGAACAAGGAATGAACTTTAGAGAACTGTCCAGACCTATTGCAAATGTATTTTTAATGAGTTCATTCATCAATAATTGATCCAAAGCCACAGATATATAAAATAAAGGTAGCAAAATGTTAAAATCTGGTATAAGGATATTTATTTTCTGATTTTCTATATTTTTCTGTCTGCTTGAATATCTTATATATTTTTAAAGGTACTGATATTCAGTGAGAGGTATTACTGAAGGAAGAGTGTTGCATCCAGAAGGAAATGTGGCAGCAGAAAAAGTCTTAAGTCACTGAGAAACTTGGAAAACAAAGACTTGGATTTTCATCTTTCTTGATATCAAATAACTATTTGTTAAATTTATTAGTAAATGGGCAATATTTGCAGATTATGGAGTGTTTCTAGGTGCCACACTGAAGAATGTACAATTTATCTCTACGTAATTGAGCTGTTTCATCTTTGTAAACAATGAGGTACTATTACAACGTAGAACTCTGGAAAAATCAACCTGACGATATAGTATAAAATAATTTAGGGGAAATAAAGAGGCAAGGAGATCAATGAAGAACCGATTTAAATAGATGAGACGAGAGATGAAAAGAATCTAAGCCAGAGAAAAAAGTATGTGAAGAAAAAATAATAATAAATTGTGTGACTTGCTGATAGGCCAAGTCAAATTGGCCCTTAGAAATTTCACTGAGGTGGTAGCCCCTGAATCTTTGTAGGGTTTATCTCCCATCATGTGGAGCATATGGGCCTTACCAAAGCCTACAACATACTTGCCACATCCTGCTCATACAATTCAATTGAAATTGTGCCATTGATAGGGTAGATCAATGTGATTCTCTGCAGAATACCCAGAAGGTCAAGGTTCCTTTGGACTGTATTATGAGATAGGGAGGGAAGATGAATTTAACCCTGAAGCAAAACCAGAAATTTGTACTGTTTTCTGTCCTAAGTAAATGCAAACTACTTTCAATCCTCTTTCCTGACAGGGATGGAAAGTAACTCATTCATCAGACTCATTCATCATTTAATCTGCTCTAACAATGATGCTATATATGGCAGTTCTCACTATGATAGCTCCTACCCCTTAGGCCAAGAACCAATGTGTTCTGCTAACTACCAAATATGTCTAATAAAAAGAATTATATATTTGGAGACTGAAGAAATGACTACTAGTTGCATCCATAGATCCAGGAGACACACTGTGAGTGAGACCTAAACCAAGACTCCATTTATAACCTGGGAGGTGGGAGGGGTGGGGCTGATGACTCTTAAGTTCTCATTTATCAACTCAGACTGTGTCCACTCAATGTTGAAATGTTCTTGTTTTCTCTATTTCCTATTATACAGCTACCCAAGTAAATATCTGTAGGTCACTCTCAGGAAGGACTGGGGGAATGATTATTGTACACACTTGCCTTGAAATTGCTGAGTCTGATCTCTGGGAATTTCAGACTCTCCTAGAGTAAATGAGTTCTGGAGCTAGGCATTGGTTTAGTTCTGGAAACTGGATGGAGGTCTGTGACTTTTTTTGGAATGGCTGCCCCCAAGGGGCATGACTTTGGGTGAAGGCAATTCCTGAAGAGGAGCTCCGCTGACAGTTGTCAGCCACCACACTTGTAGCAGCCACAGCAACGAGTATGTCAGTGTTGGGTAGTACACTGTGGCATCCATTCAAACTATCGATCCTTTCAAGATGAATGTGGGAATATGGAACCAAGAAATGAAGTGAGAGAAAAGAGGGAAATTTGTGAATGTTTTTAAGTTTTAAATTATCAGAGTTCCCATTAGTCTTAACTCTGCCTCAATCTCATTAGGGTAACTCACAGGTGTAGTACTCTTAGGTTCTTGTTTAATAATTCTTAAATACCAAATACAAGGTTGATTAGGATATCATGTAGCTATAATTAAACAAAGGAAATATTTGCCAATGAAAAGGGCTATGCTAGGGTCTCATGCATTTGTGGTGGGTGGAGAGAACAGCCGGAGAATTCTAGCCTGACTCGCTGAAAATGGTAAGAGAATAACTCTCTAAATGACAATACCAACTCCCCAAATTTTTGCCTACCCTTGACTTTTCCACTTATGATCAAAGTTGTGATGAAAAACAACCATATCGCTCAGAAAACTGTTTTTTAAATAATATATTTATATTTAATAATGTATTCTCCCTTTACATAAAGGGGCCCAGGAGAAGAAAAACATCCCAAAATAGCATATTATTTTGTACAGCACCAGATGGCCTCTCCCAGTTCCTGTGGGGGCGAAGAGTATTTAATTGCCTGAGTCACAGAACTACTGTTGTGTACCATGAGAGCTAAAGTTCAAGACTGGTCTTAATTCATTGCCCTGAAAAGTCTTGCTTTAGATCATCTTGATAATCTACCCAAACTTTTGAACATTCAAATCCTTCTACCTATCAACATTTAAATCATTGCAAAGAGTCAAGTCTTATTAATTAAAAATCTATTCCTATTCCTGGACCATGAACTCAAACAAACAAACAAAAATATCTATTCTTTATTGTTCATGGACTGTCGTATGTTGTGTTTCTCTTTAATAAGCAGAGAAAGTGACAGGAAATCCAGATGAATGTAGACATAAACTATGGGTTTCCAGCCTCAATGGTGTAACTGAAGAGCAATGAACAAGATTGTTACAGAAGAAAGGTATTTCTGGAATTCAAGCATTGCCATTATTAATTGGTTTACCTTTATTACTCTGAGTTTACAGTATTACCACAAATTACACAGTGTACAACAAATCTTTATGACAGCCTTAAAAGGTGTCTTTTCTATACTTTAGCTCAAGCAGGAAAAATAAGCAAAATAAAGCAAACCTTTTAAAAAACTAAAGACTAAAGCAAGAGTGCTAACAAAAATGGTAAAACAAAACAAAATCAAAACCCCTACTTCAATACACAAAGATCCTGTCTGTTCAATTGCATTTAAAGCTTATGAAACACTCTTTCTTTTATCACCTTTTTTATTCTACCCTTTATCTAAACTCCATTGGCACAAGACTTGCATTTATAATTTGAAAAGCAGTTTAAAAATTCTTTTTTTACTATCTTTATATCATACAGAGGGAAAGCTTTTGCTATTGTATCATATTTTGTATTTAGTATTTTATGCAATAGAAAATATGATCAGGTTCTTTACCAAAGCTGATTAGTTTCACCTTTGTGCGAGTAAATGAAGCAAAGCCTATGAACACCCATGTTAGAAAAGAGTGGAACATCTTTGCATAGACCAAGACAATTTAAATCATAAAGATGATGCAGTTAAAACTAGACAGATAGATAGATAGATAGATAGATAGATAGATAGATAGATAGATAGATAGATAGATGATAGGTAGATAGATGATACAGTGATTCCCAGGCACAGTTAAGGCAGTTTCTCTAAATTGCACAACATAAAAATCTCCTCGATCACATGTTTAACAATAGATTTCCAAAGCCATTCCACAGAGATTCTGAGTCAGATCTGACCTTTTGAAATCTGTATGTTTTACAAATTCCTCTGGGATTTGAAATGACTAGGCAAGTTATGGAATTACTGGTGCTACTGTAATAACTGGATATAGCAGTCTTTAAAAACCTCCTTTGCTACTTAAGTGCACTCTAAAAATAACAGGATTCAAAATAAAAATAGGGTTCGGGCAGGCCATTCAAAACAGGTGTAATCCTGTAACTAGAGTGCTAACAAGAACAATAACAAAATTAATTAAATAAACAAACAAAAAGCTACAACAGTAAAGAAAGGCTACAGTAAATACAGTATTTTACTGTGAAAAAAATAGTTGAATCTAGCTTAATGGCAGGGTGTGTAGGGAAGGATTAGACTGTTGAATCATGGCGACAGGGACAAAAATTGCAGAAAGATAAGAGAGAACTGAGCAATAAACACTTCTAAGAAAGAGCATGTGGCCAAATTGATCCTAGACAAGGCCCAGGAGGTGAATGGGTGCCATACCCATCTCTATCTCTCCCCAGCTTGTGGCTTCTCACTTTGCACTCAATGTTTGTTACTTGGTGGCAAGTGTGTGCAAATTGCTTATGACCAGACCAAATTCCACATTAGACTCACATCTTCCCCCTATACAGCGGTAACTTTGGGAGATGAGGTGTGCTATAGAAACACATGTTTTAGAAGTAAAGTATTTAAATTAGATATGTTCAAATAAAGGTAATACATGGCTTTGGGGGATGTAAATTAGCGTGGCCTTCAAAGAGGAAATTTTAAGGATGAAGAGAGTTGAAACATTCATACTTCTTGATTCAATGACTTCCTTGCAAACAGCCTTAGACTGTGGCTGACACCATTGCTACTGCCCACATGGGAAATTAGCTGTTGCTTCTCCACAGATGAATTCCACTTAGACTTGCTGCTTCCTCACTCTATCTTTCAGTTCAAGGCCAAAGATACTCCACACATTAGCTGCAAGAGAGACTGGGAAAACCAGTATCTGGCACCTTCAGCTCTATTGTGTTAGTTGGGACGGAAAGAGACTTTACCTAAATGTAAGAATTAGATTTAAATACTGGAAGGTGGGGGCAGATAGTCATATCCTTTAAAGGTAGCAGTTTTATAAAGTGAAAAAAAAAAAAAGGAATTGTATCAGGTTACTGACATTGAATTATCATACAGCTGTAGAGCATGGGATAGAATTCATACACTAACAATTTATTTTCCCTTTTAAATACTATTTGTTGCATATATAGACTGTAGATCATTCAGATTTATCATTCTTGATAAATTCACATTATATCAATTGCTTTCAGAGGTAGGGACACCTTAGGGTTTAGTTTTATAAACTGTGGTTGCCAACTATTCAAAGATTGCTGTAAGTACTTTCATCCTTTCCTGGACAACTACGTGAGAGTCAAGAAAAATGATTAGCTAAGATTGTAAAGACCTGTTTGGAAACTACCTCAAAATTTAAAAACAACAATGAAGGTGATAGTGAGGTCATTATAAAATTTAAAACTGCAAAGTGGTAGAAAGAAAGGGAATATTTCATGGTTGTCTCTGCCATGTGTTTAAGCATGGCAGAGAATAGCATAATTAAAAAGGAATTGATGGAAACATAAATATATTATAATTTCTATTTTTCTATCATTTAGATTCATTCATAGACCCTGCTGAACTGTCCCTACTGATGTAATCCACACTGAAATCTGAGATGTAGATGTCAACTAAACAGAGATGCTAAAAAGAAAAAACGAATAAAAAAAAAACATGTTGGGTACCTGCTTTGTGTCAGCGCCAATGCTAGGCACTTTTATATATGTTATTTGTTTGGATTCTCATAACAATCTGGTAGAATTAGGCAATGAAATGCTAATTGTGGTGATTTGAAGCTGTGGACCTCCAGAAAAACATGTTCCTAGTTTTAATCCATTCCTATGGATGTGAACCCATTGTTAAATAAGAAATTTACTTCAGGTTAGGTGTGGCCCAACTGAATAAGGGTGTGTATTAATCCTATCATCGAGTCCTTTAAAAGCAGATGAAATTCAGACACAGAGAGAAAGCCAGAAGAAGCAGTCAAAACCTTAGAGTCAGTAGAACCCAGAAGAGAAGAGAGAATCCAGAGAGGCTGCCATGTGCATGTACAGAAAAGCCAAGGACCAAGGACACTCATAATACTATCATATTATATATACTTTGGCGCATGATTTATTGAGCACTTTCAATATATTATTAGTGGATCCCTTTAAAGAAAGAACAAAAAAAAAAGAAACTGAAGCCCAGAAGTATTATGTGATTTGCTAATAATCCAAGCCTTGAACTCAAGTCCTCGATGTCCTGATCCAGAGAGCAGGAAGGGACATATTTGAACATTTTTTTCTTTTTATAACATTGATTGTGACTACCTCAGCACTTGAAATTGTTTTAATTACTGTTCTAGTTTGCTAGCTGACGGAATGCAACACACCAGAGATGGATTGGCTTTTAATAAAATGGGATTTATTTTGTTGGTTCTTCAGAGGAAAGGCAGCTAACTTTCCACTGAGGTTCTTTCTTACATGGAAGGCACAGGATGGTCTCTGCTGATCTTCTCTCCAGGCCCCTGGGTTCCAACAACTTTCCCCGGGGTGACTTCTTTCTGCATCTCCAAAGGCCTGGGCTGAGCTGCTAGTGCTGAGATGAGGAATACTAAGCTGCTAGGCTGTGCTACATTGCGTTCTCTCATTTAAGCACCAGCCAATTAAGTCAAACGTCACTCATTGCAGCAGACACACCTCCTAGCCGACTGCAGATGTAATTAGCAACAGATGAGATTCACGTACCATTGGTTTGTGTCCGCAGCAACAGAACTAGGTGTGCTCACCTGGCCAAGTTGACAACTGAATCTAACTAACACAATCACCAATGGTGTTCTCTCCCAGAGAGCTGAGAATCCAGCTAGGAAAACCAAATTCTGACCAAGAGAGAACTAACTGACAATGAGGAAGTAGTTATGTCCCCTAGAGTGTTTGTGTAATAAAGGAGAAAGAAACTGGGCACAGCCAGACTCTTGTTCTGGACTTTATAAAAGTTTTTTTTTTTTAAGTGCAGAAAAAGAATATTTGTATGATTCCAGGAAAAGATACCCTGAAAGGGAAGATAATTCAAAATGTTGGAAATTTATCTAGAAGATGGTTATGACTATACACTTAGAGATGTTCCAATGAAAAGTATATAGTTGGAACAAATAAACCAGGACAGATGGACCTACCCTGATTCAAGAAGAGGTCATCAGGCTGAATTGCTTAATACAGTGGGGTATTATATTGTATTTAGCAATACAATATAGGAGAACAAGGCAGGTATGATGGTGAAGTTCATGTGTCAACTTGACCAGGTGATGGTGTCTAGTTGTTTGGTTAAGCAAGCACTGACCTGATTGTTACTGTGAGAATATTTTGTGGACTTAAATCATCAGCTAGCTGAGTGCCTCTATGGCTGATTACATCCACAAACAACTGAGGAGATTGTCTTCAACAAGAGAAGTCTCATCCAATCAGTTGAAGACCATAAAAGAGAAGTGATGATTTTAAGAGTCAACAGAGAATTACCATGTCTACTTCAGCCAGCTAGCTTCTCCTGGAGAATTTATTGATAACCTTTATCAGAGTTCCCAGCTTGCTGCCTATTCTATGAAATGGCCCATCCCCACAGTCACCTGAGACAATTCTTATAAAAATCTCATAATATTTCCAGATATATCCTGTCCATTCTGCTTCCCTAGAGAACCCTGACTAATACAGTAGGTCAGCAACTAGCAGCAGGACTTTTCTGGCCATTGTCTGAACACCTAAGAATGTTGGCTGCTGTCTTTGTGGTATGCTATAATGATAGTGTGATGTTCATGGGAAAAGCAGAGACTGGGTCATGGATTTTTCACAGTCTAGTTCCAGACTATAAAAGACTCCAAAATGGGAGTGCAGGCCAAGGGACCTAAACTGAACCATAGAAATATATATGCACAATTCTTGGAGCCAAACCATCTGAGTTTGAATCCCTTATCATTTATCACTTATTAACTGCAAGACCTTGGTTAAGTTTCTGTCCTCTATTTCGCAAACTGTAAAAAGCAAAGCTAATAGGTTTTTTGTGAGGATTCAATGGCTTAATATACATAAAGCATTTGGAACTATGCATAACACAAATTTAGTAGTTCTTACTGCCTGCTTTTAAGCATAGTCTTTCAGTCTGGCAGATACTGGCTGCACACACCAAGGGAATTAGGGAGGCAGGATACAGTCTAAAGCTCATAAAGTCACCCAGGGGCTAAATTCCCTCCAACTTCCCTGAGCACCAGGTGTGGACACAACAGGCTATTTTAAGATCCCTTTTACCAAATACCCTGAAAGCCAAGCTTTCACTGGTTCAGGGACTTGGCAGGAAGTAGTCCACAGGTGGCAGACCTTTAGAACTCTCCAGCAGGTTGGCCAGAGATTAACAGATTCTCTAAACAATAGGCCAGCTATCTTGACTTTGATTTAAGGCAATATTCTCAAACGCATTATTAAAGCAATTGTTAGCACTTGAATAGGGAAGCACTAGCTGCCAGCCCACATTCATTACTGTTGATTCATAACCAACTAACTGAATCTAGTTCTTTGAGTAGATTGGGTCCTTAAACTCTAAATTTAGGTAAAGAAATATGATAACTGACTTCAAATATTTGATACACTGTTGTATATGTGTGTGTGTGTGTGTGTGTGTGTGTGTAGGTGTAGGAAAGATTACATTTATTCAATATGACCATATGATTCATGGATACAAAGCTACTGCAAAACAGATTTCAGTTCAATGAGAAAGAACTTTCCATCAATCTAAAGCAGAGGTCCCATTTAGTCCTTGCGCATCCTTTGTTTGGCTCACAAATAGGAATAATACATGTTGCTGTGTTGGCTGCACAAGTCACCATGTATACAACTGTACACAGTGGCACAGTCTACACAAAAATATTTTAAAATCTAATTAGTTGCCAATATAAAATAAGAAATTTTCACATTAAAATCCAGATCTCAGTTTTCTTCTGAAAAATCTGATAACATAGAGCATGGTCTACATTCCTTTTAGTGACAGCACACTGATACTGAGTAGACGTCCTTCCTGTAAATGGCTGTGTGCATTTCCACTTGACCGTGGTCCCTGCGAGTGACCCATATCACTCGCTTATATTCCCTGCCTAAAGGCATTTGAGCTAGAAGGTCAAATATACTTATTAAAAGAAAACTTTCTTTCTGTCATTAAAATCCTGATTCTCTAATTCCCTGAGTCGAAAAGTCATTCAACGAGCTCCATTTTGGTTTTGGTTATGAGCTAACAAGTCCTGTGTGTTCTTTTCAATAAGAATCTAGCACCATTCTCTGCTTTAAGCATATGACCAATTTGGCAGTTCTTTGATCAGCAGCTGCAATGCTTCTCTCTCTCAAATTTCAAAGTAACTTTTAAGAATAAGGACAGGAAATTCAATTGCCTCAACAAGAACTTTTTGATGCACTCCTGTGACTGATTAATGCATCTTGAAGGATAAATTACTGCAACAGCTATCTACTATCTATTTTTAAGTTACTTCTCTCATATTACTACAATATATGCTCTGCATAAGTATATTGAATTTCCTGATATTCAACTATTTCAAGGCTTCCTTCTTACACTTAGAAGTCTTTATTGATTTATATTCTTCAGAAAATAAAGATAATGAAAGGAACAGAGTTAAAAATAAAGACAATAAAAGGACCTGTGAAGGTCATGCTCTTATAATAAATGAGAAAAATTGAATCATGGTAGTATTATTCAAAATGAAATGGTAATTAAAAAAACAAAAAAGAGGAAGAAAAAACCTAGGTTGGATTTGTGGGTATTAGGCATAGGAAATAAAGTTGTTTTCACAAAAGCCAAAACTGTTGGCTAGAAATTGGATATAATATGTAGGAGGTTGTGTTTCTAAATATAATGCAAATTAATCTCCTTGGTCATTAGATACATATAGTCTTACTGCTCTCAAAGCTTATGTTCAGAAAAACCCTCAGGGAAATTCTCAGAAAGCATATGATATTAGTTTTTGTAAATGTTTCTGTTCAATATTATTCAGGAAAATTACTCAATTCTTTGGTCAATATATATATTATTTTTAAAAATATACAATAAAATATGGCTTGCTGGAAAGCAAGCTACCTGGGTTTTAAAAAAATAAGTGATAATTCAAATTCTAAAATGTTTGTTTAAAAATGTTCTGAAGCACCTAAGACTAAAGGTAACCTATTTTCTTTATTTCTATTATTTAAAAAATGAATTTGAATTATATTGAAAATTTTTAGAAAACAAAGATATTTTGAGGGATTTATAGGATTTTATGATTAAAGAGAAAGAATATGCTACTTAAAGACCACTAACCATCTATTCCTAAAAGATTTCCAGCTGTATTTTAGATGAATAAATTCTGTAAAAATATTTTAGGTTCAAAGACTTTCACCATCACTGACATGATAGCTCCTCTGTAAACTTTAAACTATTATAAATAAAATCAAGCAAATTTTTAAATGATAGCGACCTGGATCCTTACCTCTAATTTTTTCGCCTAAATATACATACTCTGTTGTATGAGATCATAGAGAAAGAACCATATTTGTGACATGGGAGGGGTTTGAGGAGCAGAATGTGGAGACCTGAGTATGGAAAATTGAATTAAGATTTGTAAGGCATGGAAGTAAGTAAAAGCATTGCAGGGCAAAGGTGACAGTGTGTGGGGAATTACAGTGATAGGGGAAACATGAGATATCTGGGTAAAATCAAACAGTTTTCCATACCTAAAAGTGTAGGTTATAGTGAAATAATATGGTTCTCTATCTTTTATATCATGCAGACCTCAGTTTAAAATCCTGGATTCAGATACTATTAAAATGATCTGTTCTTAGGTATACATTAAAAAAAAAAAAATTCACATGCCAGTAGGAAATAAGTAAGATCTGGATTGACAAGAGACTAGGGAAAAATACTTGGTAATCCTGTCTGTCTTGTGTTCTACATTCTGCATAAAACATTGCCAACCGTGGGAAATAGTTAAGAAGATTGTTTAACAGGAAAAAAGGGTTCTCTGAATACTTGAAGGACTTTCACATAAAAGATAAGCTCAGTTACGTGACTTTTTGGAAAGTAGTAGGTTTGGCAAAAGGACAGCTTGGATCGGACTAACAGAGCGCGTTCTAGCGATCAGAACTGATTAACAATGTTTCACAAAGAACTAAGCCTATAGAAACAAAGGTTGATGACTATCCAGTGTGGATGTGAGTTCTGCATTGTTGATATTGGACATCCTTTGACTTTTAGAGCCCTTCAGTTCTAAGATTCAATTGATTTTATAATTTCAACTGTTGGCTTGCAAAAGGTCAAGGCAGTTCTCATTGTTTTTATTTTTCTCTGTGTTCTTTTAGTCTTGAAATCTATTTTTTTAAACCTATTTTTTATTGTTACCTTTTATTTAGCCTTTTTACTGGGCTAAAATTCTATTTGGGCCACTTTTTTTCCTAGTCATTCTGGGCAACGAGTTGCTACATGGTACACTGTGGAAACACAGGCTCAGGCACAGCAAAGACTTTCAGCAAATGGCCACTTTATTACTTACACAGCACAAAGGGTCCAAAAGAGCAGAAGAGACCCCATCGAGGCCACTCTCCTGGGAGGGCCAACTGCTCAGGTGAGCGTCAATGGAGGACAGCCATGCACGTCCCACTTCACATCAGAGACTAGAAACAAGTTTGTACTGCCTAAGGCAGGTGTTTATCCACCCCAAGATAACTCTCTTTGATGGAGAGTTTCCTATTCTGATAAGTATCTGGGGCCACTTGTTCCCAGTTTCCGGGTTCAAGGTATGGTCAGGTCTTTTCATTAGACCTAACATCTCCCCCAGATTGTGCAATGGAACAGACTGAAATATTGTCACACAATATAAGAGGAGGCGGGAGGTAGGTGAGGGCTGGGAGATGGCCTGTGAGCATGTAGCACATTCCATCTATCATACTGTATTGGTTCTCATACCGATTAGAAGTTATTACTCCTCAAACGTGTATTCACATCAGTCTAGAATTATACTGCATAAATTCATTTTTTTCTCCACCTGAACAATTGGAAGAAAAATAAAAACAAAATTCACTTCATCAAAAGCAAATGGGTTTCAGAAAAATAATAACTAAATGTATACTGCTTCTCACTGAAAAAAACAATTATACTTTGTTAAAATTATTAGAATAATAACAGCTGAGATATGTGGCACAAGCAAAGTGTCTTTAAAGAGCTAGGTGCTGGGTTGGAGGTATTGCCTTCTTTACTTGGTTTAATCACCCAACAATCTTGCAGTTTAGAAATTACTATCTCCATTCCAATAATTGGGGAAAGTGAGAGTCAATGTGATCAAATGCCTTGATGGAGGTCAAGAAGCTAAGAAAATTGGCCTTGAACTCATGTTCTGATTCTGAAACCTATGCTTTTTAGACTATATAGACCCACTTCCTGTAGTAGAAACAAAATAACGTTTAGAACAGAAGCTGTGTTTCAAAAATATATATTTAAGAAGTGAGCAAGGCATTAAGTGAAACACCTATAAAATTTTGATCCACAGCTTCCAAATTAAGAGATAAAGCAACTCAAAGTTATGTATGTAAGAACACTACAAAACAGTTGCAAAAATTTAGTCCAAAGAGGCTGAACAGCATAGTATTACTAGGTATTTCCGAATCCTGGAAAATGTCCATTTCAAATTAGAGAAATTAACTAGTTAGGAAAAACACATTTGCTAGTACAGAAGCTTGAAAAGTTTTTAGGACTTTATTATGTCCAACAACTTTTGGACCTTTTTTCAAAGAGGTAGGTTCACTTCATATACTGGAGCACTTGACACAGTATTAGCACGTTAAAAGAACCATGCGAGGAAAGATGAAGGAAGGAAGGAAGGAAGGAAGGAAGGGAGGGAGGGAAGGAGGGAGGAAGGGAGAAAGGAAGGAAGGAAGGAAGGAAGGAAGGAAGGAAGGAAGGAAGGAAGGAAGGAAGGAAGGAAGGAAGGAAGGAAGGAAGGAAGGAAGGAAGGAAGGAAGAAAGAAAGAAAATAATATATAACAAGTGATGGGGTTGGTTACACCTATAGCACATATAACAAAATGTAAGATGTTTGTCTGTACAGAATACTCCATGCTAAAAGGACTTTTATTTCATTTTTCAATGTTAAAATTTCCTGGTCAGTAATAATAAGTTCCTTTTTATCAAGCATTTACCCTGGGCTAACTGTTATGCTAACTACCTCACAGGGATTTTCTCAGTTATTGTCAATTATTGTCCATTAAAAACCCTGAGGCAGTATAACACAGAGGTTAAGGGTACAGTCTCTGGAGCCAGACTGCTTGGATCTGGCTTCTCAATTACCAGGTGTGTCTTGAGCAAGTTACTTGACTTCTCCATACCTCAGTATTCTAATCTATACAGGGAGATAATAATAGCTCAACTGTTGTAGGATATGAAAAACTTAGATCAGTGCCTGGTAGAGCGTACATAAAAAAGCATTAGTGGTTATCATTCAAATCTAGAATCAGTCTGCCTCATTTCACCTCTTACCAAATATGTGACCATGGACAAGTTACTTAATCTCTCAGAGATTCCATTTTGTCTTCTGTAAACAGAAATGACAATAAATAATACATTATGAGGTTATTGCATTGATTAAATAAATTAATATGCAAGTTTATAGACAGCACCTGGCATACAACAAGCTCTCAATATATGTTGGCTATTAAATCCTCATTTTATAGATGAGAAACTAAGGCAGGGATATGTAAATATCCCAAAATCGCAGGTCAGGTGAGTGTTGGCCAAGACTCAAACCCAGACAGTCTGACTCCAATATCCCTGTTCACTTTTGAGGGTCTCAAAACAAATGTTAAAATTTTACGGAAACTCTAGTTAGCAATAATATTTTAGATTATGCTCCAGGTAGAGAGACAAGTACATATTGAATTTCAGGTAATTTCAAAATTACTTAAGTCTTGGGTGGGCCACAGTGGCTCAGCAGGCAAAGTGCTCACCTGCCATGCCAAAGGACCCACATTTGATTTCCGGTGCCTGCCCATGTTTTTAAAAAAAAAGAAATTATCTAAGTCTTGAAGGCAACATCATAAAATATTAAAATACTTCATTTTCTAATGCTATAATAGTTATTGGTACAAATGTTCTCTAAGAATATTAAGTATGTCTGTCTTTCTTTCTTCCTGATTGTAACCAAATTCCAACTACTTCAAATCTCTATGTATACTTTAATTTTTTATTTTTCTCTATCTTGCCCTGAAAGATGGGTTTGCTCAGTGCCAAACATTGTACCTTGGAAAAAGCAGGGCTTTGTAATTAGACAAACATTAGCAAATTAGGTAGCAGATGATATTGTGAGAATATTAAGATAATATTATTCATGTTTTCCCTTTATGTCCTTACAGCTTTTTGCTACCAGTTTGAGTCTTAAGGTTTGTTGATCCAGGAAAGGAAAGAGCCTAGAACAAAGAAGCTATTGATCAGCTTTGATTCTCAGAGCTGATTTTCTTGACCTCTTTAATGAGGGACCAGACTTGAAAGCCAGGCTGTCAGAAGAAAGAGAGAGATGTTTAAAACACAAAGCCCCACTTTAAACACATTGGGAAGCATAACTGATGTGCTAGATCACAGAACTCAGGATATGACACAAAGGAGTTGGAAAGCCTTCCCTTCCAGCTTGGGTGAAGAGAACAGATAAAATTAGGTGAGACTGTGTGCCCTGCTCTCCTTTCTTAGACACAAAATTGTCAACAAGACAAGTAGAATGCTTTAGATTTAGGAGAATGCCTAAAACACAGGGACATTAGTTCTGCTTCACCTGGAGGAAAGAATGGTTGACAACAGAGAAAAAGTTGTAGCACAGTGTGTTTAGGTAGAAGAAGGGTCTCAGTTGGTGTCATGCTCAGGTTCGTGTGTCAACTTGGTCAAGTGGTGGTACCTGTTTGTCTGGTTGGGCAAGTGCTGGCTTTTCTTTTGCTATGAGGACATTTATAGAATTAAATCATGATCATGTCAGCTGCATCCAAAGCTCATTCCATTTGTAATCAGCCAAGGGGAGTGTTTTCTGCGATGAGTGATGCTTATCACTGGAAGCCTTTTAAGGAGAATTCAGAAGAGACAGGGTCTCTTCCTTCAGTCAGCTAGCCTCTCCTGTGAAGTTCATCCAGACCCTCCATTGGAATCATCAGCTTCACAGTCTGCCCTACAGATTCTGGACTTGATATTCCCAGTTATGTGAGGCAGTTTTATAAATTTTATGTTTACGAATATTTCCTGTTGAGTCTATTTCTCTAGAGAACCTTAATACAACTTGGTACTAAGGGTGGTTCTTAAGAAGCAGAATCTTGAAAATGGGTTTTTATGAATGGTTTTCTACTCTGACTGGGATCAAAGGCACTAGGACTCTGATTCCCATAATCAAAATGATGCTGCCAATCCATGGAGTGAGTTGGCAAAAGAGTTAGTCAAAATATCACCATTCGATTCTTCTATCTTTGCTTGTATGAAACCAGGCTCTGGGAGATAACGTTTTTGACACCTTTAAGGAGTTTTGTGGAAGCAGGAAGTATAGAGATGTTGGCTTGCTGTTGTTAGATACACTGGATACATTAATGAGTGAAAGGAATGGGCTTCAGGCTTCAAATGAAAAGATTAAGCATCGTCTGACAGATGCAAGCGTTTTTGTGAGTGTCCTGAAGGAAAATCTTATTTCCTGTAGCTGTAGACTTGAGCTCTCTGAAAATCAGATGCAGAAACTTATTGTTAGAGTAGCAACTTTACAACATAAACTGAAATCTCATTGTTGCATGGGGTCTGCCGTTAAAGTGAGGGCATTGATTGGAAAGGACTGGGACCCTGAAAAATGTGATGGTGACATACGGATGGATAATGATGTTGGGGTGAGGTTGAAACCCTAGGTCATGCTGAGTCTACTCTAGGTAACCCTGTAATAGTCTACCCTGAGGACATAGTTGCCCCACCTCCAGCCTGCCTTGAGGAGTTGGTCACCCAACCTGCTCCTGAAGGGATTAGCCCTAGAGTGATTAATTCTGTTTCACCAGATGGAGCTGCAAATGAATGCCCTGAAAGAAATGGCTTGGAAGATATTTTTAGTTCTATTCAAAACCCACCCCCACCACCCCTCATTTCTTCCAGACCTATAACTAGACTAAAGTCCCAACAGACCCTTAAAGGTGAGGTCAAAGTATCACACATGAGGAGGTATATTGTATTCCAAAAGAATTGTGTGAGTTTTTTCAATTTATATAGACAGAATTCAGGGGAATATGTGTGGCAATGGATTTTAAGTGTGTGGGATAATGGTGGGAGGAATATAAGGCTGGATCAGGCTGAATTTATTGGTATTTATTTATAAGTAGAGAATGTGCATTCAGCGTTACAGTTTGAGGAGTTAGAAAAGGCATTAACAGTTTGTTTGGATGGTTGGCTGAAACATGAATCAAAAGGTGGCCATCATTACCTGAGGTTGAAATGCCAGAGCTGCCCTGCTATAATGTAGATGAGGGGAGCCAGAGGCTTAGAGAGATTGAAATGCTAGAGTGGATTTATCATGCACAGCCTGCTCTTACACACCAGGAATGTCTGGAGGTTGCAACTTTTACCAGGACAGTGAGAAATAAATTTGTGAGACTAGCACCATCATCCCTGAAGAGCTCTGTGGTTGCACTTCTCGGTAGGTCAGATATTACTGTAGGAACTGCTGCCACTGAGCTGGAATCCTTAAACACAATGGGGATGACCAGATCCTGAATTGGCAGAAGCCAAGTGGCAGCACTTAATCGCCAAAGACAGGGTGAACGTGTCTATTATAATAGCAAACTCAAGGCTGGAGTCAAAATAATCTGACTAGCAGAGATTTGTGGAGTCAGCTAGTAAATCATGGAGTACCTAGAAATACAATAGATGGGCAATCTACTAAATTCTTGTTTGAGCTGTATAAACAAAAGAGTTCTAGGTCAAGTCAACAGAAGTCTAGCCTGAATTACAAAAACACAGAGTCATGGGCCCTTAATCAATTTCCAGACTTGAGACAGTTTACAGACCCAGAGCCCTTGAATGAAAGGGAGGCCAGGTCCCTTTGGGGGAGAACAAATTGATATTGTTAATCTTCCTCCAAGTCTTTCCCAAGGAGACCAACAGCCTGTACCATGGTAAATGCATTGGGGAAAAGGAAATGATCAGATATTCCAGGGATTATTAGACACTGTTCAGAAGTGGCATTAATTCCATGGGACCCAAAATGTCACTCTGGTGCACCAGTCACAGTGTGGGCTTATGGAGGGCAGATGATCGATGGAGTTTTAGCTCAGGTCTGTCTCACAGTGAGTCCAGGGGGCCTCTAAACACATTCTATAGTTATTTCCCCAGTTCCAGAATGTATAATTGGAATAGACATACTGAGCAACTGGCAGAATCCCCACATTGGCTCTCTAACTCATGCAGTGAGGGCTATTATGGTGGGAAAGGCCAAGCGGAATCCACTACAACTGCCCCTACCTAGCAAAATAGTAAATCAGAAGCAATACCAGATTCTTGGAGGGATTACAGAGATTACAGACATGCTTAAGGACTTGAAGGATGCAGGGGTGTTGGTTCCCACCACATCCCAATTCAACTCTCCTATTTGGCCTGTGCAGAAAACAGATGGATCTTGGAGGATGACAGTGGATTATTATGACTATGGTAAGTTCAGTTGCAGTTGCTGTTTCAGATGTGTTATCATTGCTTGAGCAAATCAATACATCCCCTGGTACCTAGTATGCAGCTATTGATCTGGCAAACGTTTTTTTTTTCAATAGGCGTGAGTAAGGACAATCAGAAACAGTTTACTTTCAGCTTGCAAAGTCAGCAATATATTTTCACTGTCCTGCCTCAGGGGTATATCAACTTTCCAGCCCTATGTCATAATCTTGTCTGCAGGGACTTTGATCTTTTCTCCCTCCCACAAGATATCATACTGGTCCATTATATTGATGATATCATGTTGATTGGACCTAGTGAGCAAGAAGCAGCAACTACTCTAGACTTACTGGTAAGGCATTTGCATGTCAGAAGATGGGAGATAAATCCAACAAAAATACAGGGGCCTTCCACCTCAGTGAAATTTCTAGGTGTCTAGTGGTATGGGGCATGTCAAGATATCCCTTCTAAGGTGAAGGATAAGTTGCTGCATCTGGCCCCTCCTATGACCAAAAAAGAGGCACAATGCCTAGTTGGTCTCTTTGGATTTTGGCAACAACATACTCCTCATTTGGGTGTGCTACTCTGGCCCATTTATTGAGTGACCAGAAAAGCTGTTAATTTTTAGTGGAGAGCTGAACTAGAGGAGGCTCTGCAAAAGATCTAGGTTGCTATACAAGCTGCTCTGCCACTTGGACCATATGATCCAGCAGATCCAATGGTGCTGGAAATATCAGTGGCAAATAGTGATGCTGTTTGGTGCCTTTGGCAGGCCTTGAAGGAGAATCACAAAGAAGACCCTTAGATTTTGGAGCAAAGCCTTACCATTTGCTGCGGATAACTACTCTCCTTTTGAGAAACAGCTTTGGCCTGCTAATGGGCCTTAGTAGAGACCGAACGCTTAACCTTGGGCCACCAAGTTACCATGAGACCTGAGTGGCCTATCATGAGCTGGGGGTTGCCTGACCCACCAAGCCATAAAGTTGGATGTGCACAGCAGCACTCCATCATAAAATGGAAATGATATATATAAGATAAGGCCAGAGCAGGTCCTGAAGTCACAGGTAAGTTACATGAGGAAGTGGTCCAAATGTCCATGGTCTCCGCTCCTGCCACCTTTTCTTTCCCAAAAGAGAGCTATGGCCTCTTGGGGAGGTCCTTTCAGTGAATTGACTGAGGAAGAGAAAACTTGGGCCTCGTTTACAGATGGTTCAGCAAGATATGCAGGTACCACCTGAAAGTGGACAGCTGCAGCTCTACAATCCCTTTCTGGGGTGTCCTTGAAAGACAGTTCCTCCCAGTGGACAGAACTTTGAGCAATGCACCTGGTTGTTCATTTTTCTTGGAAGGAGAACTGGCCAGAAGTGTGTTTATATACTGGCTCATGGGCTGTTGCTAATGGTTTGTCTAGATGGTCAGGGACCCGGAAAGACTCTAATTGCAAAATTGGTGACAAGGAAGTCTGGGGAAGAAAAATGTGGATAGACCTTTCTGAGTGGGCTAAAAACATGAACATATTTGTGTCCCATGTGAATGCGCACTAGGGAATGACTTCAGCAGAGGAAGGTTTTAATAATCAAGTGGATAAGATGACCCATTCTGTGGATACCAGTCAGCCTCTTTCCCCAGCAGCTCCTGTCTTTGCCCAATGGGCTCATGAACAAAGTGGTCATGGTGGTAGGGATGGAGGTTATGCATCGGCTCTGAAACATGGAGTTCTACTCACCAAGGCTGACCTGGCTACAGCCAGCAAAAAACCCTCAGCCCCTGATATGGCACCATTCCCTGAGGTAACCAGCTGGCTGCATGGTGGCAAGTTGATTACATTGGACCACTCACTTCATGAGAGGGGCAATGATTTGTTCTAAGTGGAATAGACACATACTCTGGATATGGGTTTGTTTTCCCTGCACACAATGCTTCTGCCAAAACAACCATCCGTGGGCTTACAGAATGCCTTATCCATTTATTTGGTATTTCACACAGCATTGCTTCTGATCAAGGAACGTACTTCACAGCAAACGAAATGTGGGAATGAGCACATGTTCATGGAATCCCCTGTCTTATCATGTTCCCCATCATCCAGAAGCAGCTGGATTGATAGAATGGTGGAATGGCCTTTTGAAAACTCAATTACAGTGCCAACTAGGTGGCAGTACCTTTAAGGGCTGGGGTAATGTTCTCCAGGAAGCTGTGTATGCTCTAAATCAATGTCTGCTGTATGGTGCTGTTTCTACTATAGTCAGGATCCATGGATCTAGGAACCAAGGGGTTGAAATGGGAGTGGCACCACTCACTATTGCCCCTAGTTATCCACTATAAAAATTTTTGCATCCTGTCCCTGTGACACTGAGCTCTGCTGGCCTACAGGTTTTAGTTCCAAAAGGGGGAGTGCTTCCACCAGGAGAAACAATAATGATTCCACTGAACTGGAATCTAAGACTCACACCTGGTCACTTTGGGCTACTCATGCACCTGGATCAACAAGTCAAGAAGGGGATTACATTATTGGCTGGGAGTGATTGACCCTAACTATCAGGGGAAATAGAACTGCAACTACACAATGGAGATAAAGAAGAATTTTCCTGGAATAAAGGAGATTCCCTAGGACATCTTTTAGTACTACCATGCCTTGTGATTGAAATCAATGGAAATCTGCAACAACCCAATCCAGGCAGGACTGCCAATGGCTCTGAAACTTCAGGAATGAAGGTTTGGGTCACCCCATCAGGCAAAAAACCATGGCCAGCTGAAGTGCTTACTGAAGGTAAAGGGAACATGGAATGGGTAGTGGAAGAAGTTAGTGATAAATATGAACTACAACCATGTGATCAGTTACAGAAACAAGGGCTAATGCTGTTTTCTTCATGTTATGCTATTTAAATTGTAAGATATCAAGTTTAAGAATGAATATTACCCAAGGACTTGCACCATATTCTGGACTGATTTAATGTGTTTCCAGTTATATGCAGGAGAGTTGAGTTTTGTTAGGTGAAAGAAAAAATGTGTTTTAATGTTTTTTATTTATAAATCAGGTATGGTTTAAGGTGATGAGTATAGCTGCCAAGTTGACAAATGGTGGATTGTCATGGTCAGGTTCATGTGTCAACTTGGCCAAGTGGTGGTACCTGTTTGTCTGGTTGGGCAAGAGCTGGCCTGTCCTTTGCAATAAGGACATTTCATAGAATTAAATCATGATCACGTCAGCTGCATTCACAGCTCATTCTATTTGTAATCATCCAAGGGGAGTGTCTTCTGCAATCAGTGATGCTTAATCCAATCACTGAAAGCCTTTTAAGGAAGATTCAGAAGAGAGAGTTTCTCTTCCTGCTTTGGCCAGTGAGCTTCTTTTGTGAAGTTCATCCAGACCCTCCATCAGAATTCTCAGCTTCACAACCTGCCCTACAGATTTTGGATTCAATGTTCCCATGATTACGTGAGATACTTTTATAAATTTTATATTTACAAATATTTCCTGTTAATTCTGTTTCTCTAGAGAACCCTAACTAATACAGTTGGGGTCTTCTGAATTGGATCCCAGTGTCACACAAGGAAGTCAGTGCACAGTACAACTTGGGTCACCAGAGAGTCAATGTGGCAAGAGCAAAATGTTCCAGGGACTGAATGGACATTTTGCAGATTGTAAGACCAAAAACCAAAAGGCGCTCTTTGGCACTGACCCTGAACTTATAGAAAATAGATCACAGCCACAAAACTAGCAGGATGAGCAATAGTCAAAAGTGAACAAGAAGCATTTCCATAGGTATCAGAGGCCAATATGGAGCCTTGAAAAACTCTGGCAGATTATCTGTCTCTTTCTGTTCACCATGAGATTCAACTCCCCAATTCACTCAGACACCATGTTAGAGAAAAACAGTTTAAGAAGAATGAAATCAAAATAACAGGTTTTAGACCAAAAATACTAGGTAGCCTAAAGATTTAAACTACTGAATTATATTAAGATTATTGGATTAGAATAAATTGTTTTACCCTCCTACTCTGTAGATTGGATACTTGAAAGATGAAATATATAAGAGAGAACATAAGTTGCATTTACTTTCTACATCTTTTTCTTTGTATAAATTATGTAAATTTATGACCCTCCTCATGCTAATGTATTTTCTTATTGAAGAGCAGCCAACAGTTTCCAGAAATTTTATTAGCCTCCAAGGTCAACCTGTTAGAAAGGAATTAATATTTTGTGTTAAAATTCATATCTCATTTAACACTCACTAATGCTAAAGTTATTGAGGCTCAGAAATAGTATCAACAAATATACATTGAAAGTTGACTATATGCCAGTTACCATGCTAAAAAGTATCCCAAGTCTTTTGAGGTTAAGTAACTTTTGCAAGGTAAGTAGATATATTAGAGCCTAAGATCACTTTACTCCAGTGTATAATACAGCATCTCTTACCTGACCAAGGATTGGCCTTGTCTTGACAGCCCACTCCCCCTCTCCTCTCCAGTCATTCCTCCCCTTAACTCCTTGGAAGCATGCCAAGCTTTGGTTGCTAAATAACTTTATATGCTGTCCACTCCGAGTGAATTTCATTTTGAGAAAAAAAAACAGTTACCCAAAATTTGCATACAAGCCCTTGACATTTCACCACTTTGGTTCTAACCATATATAATCTGTGGAGCTGTTGCCATAGGTGTGGATGTACTCAAGTGAACTCCTTGCCAGTCTCCCATTCTTTACAGTGTAACTAAAGATCTCTGGAAGTAAGTTCCCCTAATAAATGCTTTTGGACTGTTCATTCTGGAGTTTAATGTTTCTTTCATCAGAATCCTAATTGGTCCCATTGTAGGGCAGTTTGGGACAGTTCCAGCTGGGTCTTCCCCTATTTCTTCCTTCATGGTAAGTCCTGCTGCTGGCTCTGCAGGTCATGACACTCCAAAGAATGAACTCTAACCACTGCGTGGTTCTCCTCAGAATATGAAAGCAGGGCCACCTATCCATTACATTAGAATTAGTGCCGCTCTATGGAAAAGATTTAAGAATAACGTTGCTACACATATAAAGGAATCACAGTGGTACTGAGCCGGGAAAAAAATTTAAAAGAAGGTAAGGTGATGTGTGGTAATTGTTTAAGCTTCATTCCAGAAGATAACATTTTTCATAAGAATAAATAGATTGTTGCCTTAAAAAAAAGCAATAAAAGTAAGAAGCAAAATTTTATATCAGAATGAAGAAAATTCACTTGGATAATTTTTAAAATAACTTTTTGAGAGAAATGGAAGGCAGGAAAGAAAAAAATGAAAGAAAAGAAGAGAAGTGGGTAAGAGAGAGAGATGAAAGGTAGAAGGGAAGAAGGGATGGAAGGAGGGAGGAAAGAAAAGAGGCAAAGTGAATTTTGCATAACAAGGACTCTAGATTTATCATAACATTTATACTTATTTTGGGGCAGCATTAGCCATAGTCACAGTATTGATTTGGTACCAGGATTCTTTTGTATGAAATTATAAAGTGGCTATTCATTCACGTCAGTAAAATTAATGGAATTAACTCTACATGGTAAATATGTAAAGAAGAAATTTTTAATTAATTAAAAATGCTTTTTATTAAAATGGATGACTATATTTTTCACTTAAATTTTACTTTATTCCTCATTTCTATGAGAAATACACTTTTTATAAGTGTATATATCTGGGGAGTACAAGGATAGTTCAGTGGTAAAATTCTCACCTGCCATGCAGGAGACCTGGGTTTGATTCCTCACCCATGCACTTCCCAAAACAAACAAAGAAACAAATAAAAAATTCAATAAATGGTGTTGCAATAATAGGATACTCACAGAGAAAAAGAATGAAATGGACCCCTATCATACAGCATTAAAAAAAAGTACATATCTAAAAATATTTGTTGAATGAGTAAGTATTAGAATTCTTGAATTTTGTTTCTCATTTTCATTTTCTAATATAAATTTGAAAAATATGTGCTTTTTGATTCTGAACAATGGGAAATATATTTGTTTCTTTGAACATTAACTTCCAAGTGCACTGTATAAAAATGTTTAATACGTGAAACTATTGACATTTTATGCTACGCAATTTTTTCGCTTACTCTGTGTTTTAGTTTCCTTGCTCAAGCCAATAGTATACAATGGTTTAAGTCAGACAACAGGAATTTATTCTTTTGTGGTTTGAGGTTGGAAAAAAGTCTGAATCAATGTATCATCAAAATAATGCTCTCTTTTCAAAGACTGTGGCATTCTAGGGCAGGCTGCTGGTGATCCTTGATCCTAAGCATGACATATGGCAAGGCACATGGAAGCATTTCCTAGTTTCTCCCTTCTCTTCTGGGTTCCACTGATGTTCAACTTTTGGCTGCTCCCTCTGTGGCCTTCTCTCCCTCTCTCTGTCTGAATTTCACTCCGCATATAAAGAACTTCAGTAATAAGAGTAAGACCCATACTGATTTAATTCAGAATCCAGGAGTATGTAAGACGTTGTCTATATTTTAGAACCTCATCTACTATTTGAGACCAAAGTAAGAAAGGTTTATTTTGTCCAGAACCTAAATTTTTTGCAGCACATAATCTAACTCAACCTGTCTGGATAGATCATTTAAACAATCCAAACACAGGGAACTCAGAATAAGAATGAGGGCCTTTAATCCTGTATAGCTTAAAATAATGTCTGGATACATCCCAGAGTATATTAAGTAGATAATTAGGAAGTATTGGCAAAGTTCCTTGAGGGGTGGGAGAAAAAATATGGAATTATTAAACTTTACCACTGGAAAACCCCTGATACTGTGTCATACATTAGAGACACCCAAATCAACAGGCCAAGCCTTTGATCTTGAGGATTGCATTTGTGAAGTTTATTTAGGTTTATGTATATAGTAGATAAGCTTAGCCTACATATAGATATGCCTAAGAGTTACTTCTAGAGGACCTCTTTTGTTGCTCAGATGGGGGGACTCTCTCTCTAAACCCAATTCTGCAAGTGAAATCATATTACCCTCCTTGCTACATGGGGCATGACATCCAGGGGTGAAAATCTCCCTGGTGGCGTGGGAGATGACTCCCAGGGATGAGTCTGGCCCTGGAATCATGGAATCAACAATGCCATCCTGACCAAAAGGAAGAATAGAAGAGTAACAAACAAGGCATTAGTGGCTGAGAGTTCAAATAGAGTTAAGAGGCTACTATGGAGGTCACTCTTATGCAAGCTTCAATTAGACATTGCTACTTACCATAACTTGCCAAACCACAACCAAAACCATTCTTGTCAATCCTAAAGAACACCTAGGGTGTCTTAAAAGATTCTAAAAAGGTTCCATGCACTAGGGTAACTTTCCAAAAACCTACAACCTCCAGATGGATCCTTGGACCACATAAGTCCTGAAATGCAGAGGATCCAGCCTCTCCAGAACCTCATCTAGTTCCATTCCCCTCTCCCGTATTATTGGCAGTCTCTTCCAACATGATAAAGCTAGAATAGGCATAGCTCAAATATCCCTGCAGAGTAGGAGAAAGACCAGAGTAGATGGTGGAGTTATACAGAGAAGGTATGGTTTAACAAATGAGTATGATTGCTGAATTAGTATATAGATAGTTCTTTTAGTCTCCAGTATCTTAGAGCAGCTAGAAGAAAAAACTGAAACTGTGGAATTGCAACCCCCACCAAACTCTGAAATCTGTTCTACAACTAATTGTTTCCATGTGCTTTGAAATTTATTGGTGTTTTTTTGTATATGTTATTTTTCACCAAAAAGAAAAAAAAATCTAGTCTCCAGTGTTTCAGAGTAGCTAGAAGGAAAAATCTGAAATAGTGGAATGATACCCCAAACAAACTTTGAAATCTGTTCTGTAACTACTAATTGAAGTGTACTTTGAAAATCATTGTTTTTTTCTTCTTTTCTTCATATATTTATGTTATATTAAACAATAAAAAATGTTTTAAAAAAATATCCAGCCTGATTGAGGTGGGCCACACCTTAACTGAGGCAACCTCACCAAAAGGTCTAACTGAAAATGGATTTGCATCCACAGGAATGGATTAAATCAAGAATGTGTCTTTCTGCACTGCATACAACTTGGACCTACTATAATCTGCTTCATATGCCAACAGTTTAGACAAAGAAGAGAAAAAAATATGTAGTCCACAGACCCCTGGAGATCTCCAAGACATTTTCAGGATATTTTCAAGGTCAAAACTATTTTCATAGTAATTCTACAATATTATAAACTTCTTTTTTCTCACTGTGTTGGCATTTACACAGATGGAGCAAAAGCAATAGTAAGTGAAAGTGTTATTATTTAAGCACAAATCAAGGCAATCATACACAATGTACTTGTAGTGAACTTGCAGTAACAAGAAGAGGAGAAGGAGAAGAAGGAGATAAAGAAGTAGAAAGAAGAGAATGATAGTTTCACTTGAGGATGTCCTTCCTAAAACACTAAAAATATTATGTTATTAAAACAATCTCTGAGCATACATATTTTAAATAGTCTGTGTAAAGCACTTGCTGGACACTGAAATATGATGTTTGCTCAAGAAAAAGTACTTGGAGAGTGAGCTACCATTTGAATTAGCTGCCTTTTACATGAAATATAATTTTTACTTGAATGATTGACTGACAGTTTTGTGTGGTTATTAAGACTTAGCTATTCGTCAGACATTTTCTCAAAAATGAACAAATCATCCTTGTTATTTCAAGGAAAACAACTAAGAGTCTTTATTGCCAATGACAGAGTTTGAGTGTTCCACAAAAATTATAATTTTGAAAATCCCATACCCACCACTAGGAGATTGACAGCTTCCAAAAACTTCAAAACTTTTCTGATGGGAGTAATTTGGGTAGAGAATAAAAAAGTAACTGCAAAGTCCCCTTGGGGTACTGGGGAGAAAGGAGAAAATTTTCAACTTCTCCATCAGGGAAATTCCTGATATTCTTGCAAGCAATGCTGACAACCAATTCAATAGACTGAGCTCTGGATCTTGGGGTTTACCCCTGTTGTCATGATGAGGTTCATGTGTCAACTTGGCCAAGTGGTGGTACCTGTTTGTCTGGTGGGGCAAGTGCTGGCCTATCTGTTTTGATGAGGACATTTCATAGAATTAAATCTTGATCATATCAGCTGCATCCACAGCTGAGTCCATCTGTAATCAGCCAAGGGGAGTGTCTTCTGCAATGATGATGCTCAATCTAATCACTGGAAGCCTTTTAAGGAGAATTCAGAAGAGACATGCTCTCTTCCTGCTTCGGCTGGTGAGCCTCTCCTGTGGAGTTCATCCAGACCCTCCATCGGAATCATCAGCTTCACAGCCTGCCCTGTGGATTTTGGATTCTGTGTTCCCACAGTCATGTGAGACGCTTTTATAAATTTTATATTTGCAAGTGTTCTCTGTTGATTCTGTTTCTCTAGAGAACCCTAACTAATGCATCTGTGAAATTTATTCCTGTGAAGGAGAAGCTAAACCTACTTATAATTATGCCTAAGAGTCACCACCAGAGAACCTCTTTTATTGCTCAGATGTGGCCTCTCTCTCAAGCCAGTTTGGCAGGTGAATTCACTGCCCTCCCCCTTACATAGGACATGACTTCCAGGGCTGTAACTCTCCCTAACAAGATGGGACAGGACTCCTAAGATAAGCCAAGACCCAGAATAATGGTATTGAAAAAAGACTTTTGGACCAAAAAGGGAAAAGAGAAATGAGACAAAATAATGTTTCAATTGCTAAGAGATTTTAAATAGAGTCAAGAAGCTATCCCAGAGGTTATTCTTATGCATTATATATATTTCCCTTTTAGTTTATGGTATATTTGAGAGGCTGGAGGGAAGTACCTGAAACTGTTGAACTGTTTCCAGTGGTCTTGATCTTGAAGACAATTGTATAACTATATAGCTTTTACAAGTGGTGATGTGATCATGAAAACCTTGTACCTGATGCTACTTTTATCCAGGGTATGGAGATATTATTTTAAAAAAAAAAGCTAAAAATAAATATATAATAGAGAAAGATAAAGGGTAAAAAGTTGGGTAGATTGAAATACTAGTGGTCAATGAGAGGGAGGGGTTAAGGGCATGGGATGTATATATTTTTCTTTTGTCCTTTTACTTCTCTTTTTGGAATAATCTAAAAGTGATCATGGTGATGAATATGCAACTATGTGATGATATTGTGAAGCACTGATTGCATACCATGTATGAATTGTATGTGTGTGAAGATTTCTCAATAAAAATATTTTTAAAATCTTTTCTGATGTGTCTGTGGTATTATTAACTAATATGATTTTTTTTCACATTGTTTAATGTGTTACCATTTGGAAAATAGGTATAACATCAGGGAATAAGTGTTTTCCAAATAACTAATGCATGATGTTATAAAATCATGCATGGCTTTCCAATCAAATTGCAAGATAAAAGAATGGATTTTATCATAACAAAGTACAAAAATATTTGTTGATATGATTTGGGATGCCACATGGAAACTCACATTTAAAACACTGTCACAGGGGTTGGTTGGGGTAATATGGTGGTATAAGGAGGTGTGGAATTTAGTTAGTCCTCTAGAGCAGCTAGTAACTAGGAACTGCCTTGCACAACTGTTAGGGGGACATCTGTGACCAGGCACAATCTTATAACATTCTGGAAAGGGTCAAACATCTGAGATCACAGCAAGGAACTGTAAGTAAAGCCCCAATTTGCAGAGACTGGTGCCCCTCCCCCACTGGCTAGTAGGCTTTTGGAGGAAAATAGGCAGTCTCTGCTGGGAACAAGGAAAGGTAGTTTGACCAAGCTCCAATTGTTTTTTTGTTTGTTTGTTTGTTTGTTCAATGTCTGATCTTATTTATTTGTAACCCTTAGAAAATCTTATTTTTGACTGGATTCAGACTTAGAGGTAGAAGCTTTCAGAGAGGACAGCCTTTGTCTCTTGGCAATCTGTTCCTGTTGCTTTTCTTTGGCCTCCTTCATTCTCTTGGCCAAAAACAGCATATTCTGCAGCTTCTTCCTTATTTTTCTTGGTATGCTCTTTCTTCAGGGCAACATGCTGATGTTTATATTGTAGGACACTTGGAGTAACAGGATGCTGAATCTTAGGTGCTTTGGTTCTGGGTTTCTTGCCTTCTTTGTTCAGGGGCTTTCTCACAACATCTTGGTGAATGTCATCTTTTTTTTTGAGAGATTGAAAAGTATTCAGATTCTGCTGGTTCTTTTGGACCCCAGGTGCCAAGGCCCAGTAGTATCAGTCAGTCCAGGAATTTCTTTCTCACCTTTTATCACAATAACCAAGTTGAGAACACTAAGATTGGCATCCACAATGCAACTCCAAACAGATTTGTGCTTTCTTTCTCCAGTTCTTCTTGGTTTATAGCAGGAATGCCCCTTAGTAAAAGGTGGACATGGCCATCGGCCAAGACACCCTACTTCATGGGGAAATTTTGTCATGTCCACCACTGATTTGGACAATATAACCCATCTGCTCTTCACTCAGAGCATCAGCAGCAACATCTATAGCCATTTGCTTTTCACATAAGGTTGTAGAAGCCAAGAGTTTAAAGCAAGACCTACAGAATTTGTTGCAAGCTGCTGGCCTCAGGATGGCAGCAGTAAACTGTGGAGATTGTTATGTAGAGCAGTCTGGGAGGAAGAGAATGTTTACCCCAAACAGTTATGTTAAGTATGAAGAACACTGTGAGATAAGAATCTTGCTCCCTCAGGAAATGCCTGCATATCTATTGACATCCTGTGGTATATAACAAGGATCTGGTTGAGAATAAAGTTGTCTGAAGTCTGTCTGAAGTAAACTCAAGCTTCAGACCCCCTGAGCCCGTCTGTGTCTTTCTTTCTTTCTTCCTTTCTTTTTTTCTCATCATTCCTTAATATCCTTCAAGCTCTGTTTCAATAGGAAGCAACATTTGGCGCCCAACATGGGGCTTGAAGAAGAAGACTCCAAATCAATATTAAGGAACCAAGGAAAAGTCTCATTAGAGGCACGTGTATCTAGCCGATAGAAGAGGACTCGAGTCATATTGGTAAAGTAAGCATTTTCCTTGGATCATCAGGGTAATGGGTAATCATAATAGGTGGCTGGAGGAGTATGTGTGTGTGTTAAAGCTACTGGGGTGCCTGTTAAAACATCTGAATTAGTAAGCTTATTTGAGCTCATTCAAAAACATTGTTGTTGGTTTCAGCCTTAATGCCATAATGTTTTAAATCTTAAGTAATGGAAATTCGTTATGAAGTCTTTGCAGTGAATATAAGACGGGGAAAATATTCCTGTTTCTATTTGGTTATTGTGTTCAGTCAGGCAATGAACTACCTAGCTCATGCTTTGTCTTAAACTCTAAGTTGTGTTTCTTCTCAATCTCCCATTACCACTTCTTACCCTGTTTTGACAGTTGCTTGAGCCGGACTCGGCAATTGGTGCCCAAACAGGGACCTAATAAGGGAACTCTTAAAGCATAAAGTGAGGAGATGCTCCAGGGACATCCACTACAAATACTACAGGCAGGCCTTTTTGAGTTGAGCAGTGGCTCTTATCTGTAGAGAGGTTTGAGGCTCTGACTCGGTTGATTTGGGAACAGTTTGGAGCAGGACGTTTAGAGGAGTCTCGTGGTTCTTGGAATTCTCCAATATTTATTGCAGGAGGGAGGTCAGGAAAATGGAGAATGTTGACTGATTTGATAAAAGTTGATACTGTGGTTCAGCCTATGGAGTCATTGCAGCCTGACTTGCCCACATTGGTTGTAATTTCTAAGAACTGCTTTATTATGATAGATTTTAAAAATTGCTTCTTTGCCATGCCTTTGGCAGAGCAGGATAAAGAAAGATTGGTTTCTGGGCTTGTTCTTGATAGGCTGCCTTTATATAGGAATCCATGTACACCTGAGTCAGAAAGTATTCAGTGAGAAAGGTGCCATACCAAACGGGGGTCAGTGCTCATTGATGGTTCCTGTGGCAGGTTGGTCCCCAAGGGGGTATGCAGTTCGGGATTGTAGTTCTGACTCAAGGTATTCTGTTAGGTTACCTTTGTTTAGTCTGAATCTGGTCATTTACTATGGGTACACATCACTATTGACACTCTGCTTTCATTTTTGCTACCAGCCACTTTAGGGATTCCTAATTATATATTACAAAACTTGTTTAATATTTTACAAAGAGATTCTGATTTATTAAGCAAAAGGCAGTTAACAGCTGCAGCTGAATGAGAGTTACAATTAATTGAACAATGCATTCAAAAAGGACAGCTTGTTCAAATAAATCTTAAAAAGCCTGTTGATTTTATTATTTTCTTTACCTTGCAATCTCCCACAGGCCTATTTTAGCAAGACGGTGTTTTAAAGTGGATTTTTTTACCACACAATTGACAAAAATGTTTAAATGCATATTTGCAAAAGATTATTTCTTTAATAGTCAAAGGTCACCAAAGATATTATCAATTAAGAGGTCATGATCCCTAATTGTATAGTGTGGGATCTCACAAAGGAAGAGGTTCAAAGTCTATATATTTTCAATACCTCTTGGCAAATAGCATTAAGTGACTTTAAAGGACAAATGAATAATCATTTGCTATGTCAAAACTCTTACAATTTTTAAAAATGAATGCAATGGATTTTGCCAAAATAGTTACAGCTTCCCCGCTAGCTATTACTGTCTTTACTGATGATAATATTAATGGGAAGCCTGCATATGTCACCCCAGTGGAAAACAAGTTAGAAAATGCCTTATACCTCAGCCCAGCGTACTGAATTAGCAGCTGTAATTCAAGTATTGCAAAGTTTTCCACAATCTCTTGATATTGTTTCTGATTTTGAATATGTTTACCAAACAGTTACTCACATTGAGACGGCTTCTTTGTTTAAAAGAAATGAATTGTCCTGAATGTTTTTACATTCACAAACATTAGTCAAAAGCTGAATTACTCCCCTTTTTATCATGCATATAAAGAGCTCAAACCAATCTTCCAGGTCCTTTATCATTACAAAATCAGCAAGCAAATACTCTTATGGGGGTAATGCAAAATCCCACAACATTTCACAAATCGACTCATATCAATAGCAAAGGGCTGTGAGAGAAATTTCCATCTTTTTTAAACAGCAAGCTCAGATCATTGTTAGGACTTGTCAAACCTGTGGGCCTTTAAAGGCACCCCCATTTGCATCAGGGATTAATCCTAGAGGTCAAAAAGCAAATGAATTATAGCAAATGGATGTTACTCATATTTCACATTTTAGTAAAATGCAATATGTACATGTTATTATAGACACTTGTTCTCATTTCATCTGGGCTACCGCACAATCTGGAGATCATTTTTGCCATGTTCAATCACATTTACTTAATGCTTTTGCTGTTGTGGGATGCCCTCAATCTATTAAAACGGACAATGGTCCTGTTTATACAGGAAAACAATTTCATAAATTTTTACTACTTTTAATATTACTCATATTACAGGAATTCCACACAATCCCTCACAGCAAGGAATTATTGAACAAGCAAACCGGACGCTAAAGTCTATGCTTTTAAAACAAAAAGGGGGAGACGATGATCAGGAGGATGATGTTATGAAAATAAGTACTCCTAAAGATTAATTAGCAAAGGCATTGTTTACTCTAAATTTTTTAAACATTTATGATAATTCATCACAGACTCCAGCAGAACAACATTTTAGCAATTTGGAAAAGAAAAATGATATATCCCAAACAGAACTGCAGCTGCAGCCAATCTACTGGAAAGATGTTAAAGATGATTTATGGAAACCAGGAATGGTAAAGGTGTGGGGTAGGGGATTTGCTCTTGTCATTGCAGATGACGGAACTTCAGTTTGGATTCCCTCGAAGAGAATAAAACCCAGACATATCGACCTGGACAAAAAATAACTAAATGGCATTTATGTTGCAGGAAAATGAGACGATTATAGCAGCAAGGAGAAGAGGTATTTGGCTGCCGGTGCAAATGTCAAGATCTTTGCAATCCTCTCCAGAAACACATATACTGATCCATTTGGCAAAAGAATATCCAAAAAGGACTAATAGACTAATTGGATTCATTATTGCATCTGTCATTGGAATCACTGGAAGCATCACAGTGGCTGCAGTCGCTGGAACAGCATTGCAACAAACTATACAGATGCAGCATTGTTAGAAAAACACCAGTGAACTGTGGCATAGACAATCTCATTGATGAGCAAACTAATAATAGACTAAATGATATAGAAATGACATTGGTTCATATTGGAGATCAAATGTATAATTTAAATTTTTTACAAAGTTTAAAGTGTAAAAGGAATAAGAGCAGTTTTTGTATTACCCTCTTTTAACATATGGCTTGTCTGAAATAGAATGGGAAAAGGGAAAAGGCATCTTTTAAGGCTTTCAGATAGTTTAAGTCCTGATATCTTAGAATTACAAAAAAGGGGTATTAGAATGTAAATTAGAATAATCTACATGTAGCCTATGAAGATAATGTTACACAATCACTTACCCAAGAGCTAAAAAATCTTAGGTTTGGGGCTGTTTATACTTCGCTTCCTCCTCAGCAGTGTTTAACAACAAAGAAAAAGGTGATTCTTGCAAAAACTCATTGGCTTCCTCCTGAATCAAAGTCAGAGAGCTTGACTGGCAGCCAGTGACAGGTAAGACCCTTCAGAGCCTAAGGGCAACCTAAGACAGGCGCGGTCACCTCTGCTTATACAATGTGATTCTTGTGAATCAAAGTCAGAGAGCTTGACTGGCAGCCAATGATGGGTAAGACCCTTCAGAGCCTAAGGGCAACCTAAGACAGGCGCAGTCACCTCTGCTTATAGTCACCCTAAAAAGGTGATTCTTGTTTTCCTCGGCTTATAAAATAAAAAGGGGGAAATGTAGAAGCCAAGAGTTTAAAGCAAGACCTACAGAATTTGTTGCAAGCTGCTGGCCTCAGGATGGCAGCAGTAAACTGTGGAGATTGTTATGTAGAGCAGTCTGGGAGGAAGAGAATGTTTACCCCAAACAGTTATGTTAAGTATGAAGAACACTGTGAGATAAGAATCTTGCTCCCTCAGGAAATGCCTGCATATCTATTGACATCCTGTGGTATATAACAAGGATCTGGTTGAGAATAAAGTTGTCTGAAGTCTGTCTGAAGTAAACTCAAGCTTCAGACCCCCTGAGCCCGTCTGTGTCTTTCTTTCTTTCTTCCTTTCTTTTTTTCTCATCATTCCTTAATATCCTTCAAGCTCTGTTTCAATAGGAAGCAACATAAGGTACATAGTTTGTATTCATCATCCACTTCAAAGAACTTCTGGCAGCCAGTGGCTGGGAAGATGTTCAACTTCATGCTGAGGTAGCCAACCACCTCTAAGGCACCATGAAAAAGAGAGCAATTGCAGGTTTAATAAACAATTTGGACTACTTAATACAAGCTCCATGAACAGATAAACCCAGAGAAAACCATAAAGTAATCCTGAAGTCTCTCCTGGTAAAGAGGAGACAGGCTGATGAAGAAAAAAAATAAATAGAACCCTTTGGAGTTGGCTGAGCACAGAATACTGGAAAAGGGCTGTGCTCTAAGAAAAGAGGCATATAAATCTAGGTACCAACTCCAGCTCTTGACTGGCAAACTTTGGGGGCTGAGGACTGGCTCTGGACAAGGATTTTATTTTATTTATCTCTGTGTGTGACTCTTTCTCTGTCTCTCTCTTTCTCTTTCTCTCTTCTGTTCTTAAAGTATTCTAAGTACTCATTAAAGAAAGTCTCAGGTATTCAATAGTCAGTGCTGACCAAGCAAAGGCAGAGTTAAAATAGATATGAGAAAAAAAGTAACAAGTCAAGTAAAGGAGAACATTCCCTAAGGGCATATATTCCCCAAGAAAAAGGGGCATGGCCTAGCTCAAGTGGTGACCCTCCTTCAGAGGATTCAGACCCCAGGGGCTGAGAATCAGAAATACATTAATTTTGCCTTTCACTTCAGCCTCTGTCTCAACCACACCTCTGGCAGGCTGCAAACTAAAGGCTCCACACCACTTTATACCAGTGGAGAGTTGAGGGTTGACATACAACACCTGATGGGCAAGAAAGGAAAATCAGAGTCTAGAGGCACCACAGGAAAGTCTGACAACCTGCTGGGACTTATCCTCGGGGAAACCTGATACTGATTACACCATCCTTCTGAGGCCTGGGCCTGGCATGTCCGGGAAAATCTGACTGGGTAAGTCATATGTGGGGAGACCCTCCTTAAAAAATGGCTCCATATTGACAGGGCAAGAACAAGAAAAACAAGAGCTCAAAAATTCTGATCAGGTAAATAGAAGCTATTCTAGAAGTCGAAATAAGTTGAACTGAATGCCAGAGAACAGATAGCAAATGACATCAACCAACAAGAAAACCTTAAGTAAAAGAATGAAAATGACTGCCAGAATAAAGTAATCTAGGAAATCAGATGCCTTGACACCAGCAAAAAATTACAAGTCATACTTGGAAACATGAAAATATGGCCCAGTCAAAGGAACAAACTAAGACTCTAAACAAAATACAAGAACTGAAACACCTAATTAAAGATATTCAAACAAGCATGCTATATCAATCAAAAAATCAAATCAACGAATTGATGGAAGATGTGGCAAAAGAGATGAAGAATATAAAGACATTGGAAAAACACAAAGAAGAACTCAAATGCTGGAGAAAATAAATGGCAGAACTTATGAGAATGAAAGACACCATAGAAGAGATAAGAAACACAATGGAGACTTACAACAGCAGATTTGAAGAGGAAGAAGAAAGGATTAGTGAACTAGACAATAGGACATCTGAAATCTTACATACAAAAGAACAGATAGGGGAAAGAATGGACAAATATGAGCAAGGAAGGAATGACAGCATGAAGCACATGAATATATGTGTTATGGTGTCTCAGAAGGAGAAGAGAAAGGAAAAGGGGCAGAAAAAATAACCAGGGAAATAATCACTGAAAATTTCCTAACTCTTATGAAAGACAAAATTTCAGGTCCAAGAAGTACAGCATACCACAAACAGAATGAAACCAAATAGACACACTCCAAGACATTCAATAATCAAATTGTCAACTATCAAAGACAAAGAGAAAATTCTGAAAGCAACACAAGAAAAGCAATCCATCACATACAAGAGAAGCTTGATAAGACTATATGAGGATTTCTTAGCAGAAATCATGGAGGTGAGAAGACAATGGATTGAAATATTCAAGATAATGAAAGATAATTTTATATCCAGCAAAACTGTCCTTCAAAAAAATGAGGAAAAGTTTAAAATATTTTCAAATAGACAGGAGAATGTTTGTGAAGAATAGACCTACTCTACAAGAAATACTAAAGGGAGAAGTACAGGCAGATAGGAAAAGAGAGAGAGAGAGAGGTCTAGAGAAGAGTGTAGAAATGAAGACAATCAGTAGGGTAAAAAGAGACAAAAAATAAGATATGAGATATTAGAACAAAGTCACAATGCATGAAACAACATGGATGAACCTTGAGGACATTTTGTTGAGTGAAATTAGCCATACACAAAAGGACAAATATTGTATGGCCTCATTAATATAAACTAACTTTAATGAGTGAACTTTGAGAGTTAAAGTTAAGAACACAGGTTAACAGGAGATAGAAAGAGGGTAGAGATTGGACATTTAATGCTGAAGAAGTACAAAATGTCCAATAGGATTGATTGTAAAGATCCAGAAATTGATAGCACAATACTATCTGATGATAGCACAATACTGTAATTACACTGAAAAAAGCTAAGTGTATGGTTGAAGGAGGAGGTCTGAGGGCATGTATTATACCACAAGGAAAGATAGAAGAAAATGACTGGGGCTGTATAACTTAGCAAAACCTAGAGTAGACTATTATGGTGATTAAATGTTCAAATATAAGAATATTTTACATGAGGGAGAACAAATGAATGTCAACAGTGCAAGATGTTGAAAAGGAGATGCTATATGGAGAAAATACAATCAATGCAAACTAATGTTTATAGTTAACATTAGCATTGTAATATGCTTCCATTAAATGTAACAAGGCAATGTGCCAAAGCTAAATGTCAATAAGATGGGGATATAGGGAGGGTACAGTATTCTTGGTGTCTTTGTTGTTTCTCCTTTTACTTTATTTTATTTTATTCTATTTATTTTATTTTATTTTATTGCATTGTATTTTATTGTATTTTATTTTATTTTCCTCTTCTCCTTTCTTTGTGAAAGACTAAAGATAAAAAGAGGAAAAAAAAACTAGATATGACATATAAAGTCCAAAAGGCAAAATGTACTGTAAAGTTACTGCCTTTACAATAATAGCACTAAATGTTAATGGATTAAACTCCCCAATCAAATGATATATACTGGTAGAAAAAAATAAATAAACAGAAAGACACAAGTGCTTGAGAAAATGTGGAGAGGAATGTACCTATTCACTGTTAGTAGGGAAGTACAATGGCACAGCCCCTCTGGAAGGCAGTGTGGGTGGTTCCACAGGAGGCCAAGTATAAGGTTGCCAAATGATCCTGCAACCCCATTATTAGGTATATACTTGGAAGAACTGAAAGAAGAGATACAAATGAACATTTGTATATTCGTGTTTATGGTGATAGTATTCATGATTTGCAATGCATGGAGGTCGCCTAAGGGTGCATCAACCAATGAATGGAAGGATGAACTGTGGTGCAGACATGCAATGAAATATTGAGTGGCTGCAAGAAGGAAGTTATGAGACATGAAACTAGGTGAATGGACCTTGAAGACAGTGAGTTGGATGAAATAAGGCAGAAACAAAAAGACAGATATTATAATGCCTCACTAATATGGACTAATTATAATGTCAAACTCTGAGAACTGAATTTGAGAGCAAAGGTTGTCAGGGGAAGGATTATTGCAAAGGGTCCTAGATTGTAAGCTCTTACAGCAATCACATCTATTCCTGAATTGTAACTGTTATATCTTAATTCTGGAATGCTGGGCTCTTTGTGTATAATCTGGTCATTCCCTGGAACTTTGGGTATTTGTGTGACACCTGAGACTCATAACTAGAATTCTGCAGCTCTGAAAGTCAGCATTACCCCATATAGCAACTGCTTAAAAGGCTGAAGAGGAGATCAGACCTCAATTAGAGATATGAATGAAACTGATTTGGTTAGGACTAATGTAAATCAGATTAAAGGGTAAAGTATGATGTTAAATGTATTTTCTTTTCTGTGTGTGTGCATGGTCCTGAAATCAAACCCAGGTCTCACTCATGGAAGGCAAGCACTCTACCACTGAACCACCCATGCACCCTGATACTGACTATATTTTTTAAAATTTCAACTTTTGTATAAAACCAAAGGAAGAGATGTTTATTTGGTGCAAACTTTATATTTTACATAGCATACTATCTAATTTAACTTCTACAGTCAGTTTGTTTGAATACCATAAGTACATGAAATGTTGAATAGGAAGTGAGAACTTGCTGGTTGGTACAGGTTAATGTGATGACCTGATATAAGTCAAGCAGAAAATAAAAAAGTATTTGCAAATTCCCCTGAGGGACTAGGAAAAATGTGGAAATACTAAACTTCCCCAACTTGAGGAAGACCTGATATTCTTACAAACATTGAGGACTACCAATTTATAGGCCAAGCCCTTGATATTGAAGTTCGCCATATGAAACTTATTCCTGCAAAGGAGATTACCTATAATTATGCCTCTGTCACTCTCAGAGAACCTCTTCTGTTGCTTAGATGTGGTGTCTCTCTCTCTAAGCCAACTCAGCAAGTAAATACATTACCCTCCCCCACCCCCATGTAGGACATGACTTCAGGGATGTACATCTTCCTAGAAACATGGGACATGACTCTCAGGAATGAGCCTGGCCCTGGCATAGTGGGGTTGAGAAAGGGGGAAGAGATTCTTATTTTTATTGTTTTTCGAGTAATGAAAATGTTCAAAAACAGATGGTGATGATGAATATACAGCTATATGATGATACTGTGAACCACTGATTGTATACTTTGAATGATTATATGATATGTGACTATGTCACAATAAAATTGCATTTAAAAGGAAAACATTATCACTCACCTACTTTTGGTAATTGGTTGAATTGTGTTCTTCAAAAAGCTATGCTGAAGTTCTAATTTCCAGTGCCTGTGAATGTGACTGTGGTACTTTGAAGTCGTATGTACCTCAGAAAGGGCATGTTCTTTTAATGCAATCCTGGGGTGCAGACTTTTGTAGGAAGACCCTTTGATTAGGTTATTTCAATTGAGATATGATCCACCCCATTCAAGGTGGCTCTTAACCTCTTGTTGGAGCCTTTATAAGAGGATGAAAGCCCAGATTGATCAGAGAAACTGAAAAGTGAAACACAGAGAAACACCTAGAGAACTTTAGATTTAAAAAGCCACAGATGGAGAAGCCAGAAGCTGAAGCAATGAAATTGAGGAGAGAAGGACCAAAAGATGTTGCCATGTATCTTGCTATCTGACAGAGGAGCCCAAGTTTGGGACATCTGATCTTCAGGGAAGGTATCATTCTGTTGGTGCCTTAATTAGGACATTTTCAAGGCCTTAGAACTGTAAATTTTTTTAAGCTAATAAATCCCCATTGTAAAAGCCAACCCATTTCTAGTGTATTGAATTGCATCAGCTTTAGCAAACCAAACACTAACCTTATT
This sequence comes from Tamandua tetradactyla, assembly GCF_023851605.1. NCBI lineage: Eukaryota > Metazoa > Chordata > Mammalia > Pilosa > Myrmecophagidae > Tamandua > Tamandua tetradactyla. Next base: position 24,164,071 of record NC_135350.1, read on the forward strand.
TGGAAACAGGGTCTTTGCAGATATAATCAGGTAAAAATGAGTTCATACTGGATGAGGGTGGACAGGTGTCCTTATAAAAGAAAGGAGAAAGATGTTTGGATATAAATACACACACACAGGGATGACCACATGAAGAAATAGGCAAAAATTAGAACTATACAGCTGTATAAACCAAGGAATGCCAAGGATTGCCAGCAACAACCAGCAGCAAGGCAGAAACGAGGAAGAATTCTTCCCTCGAGTCTTCACAGGGAGCTTTCAGAGCCCAGCTGACACCTTGAATTTCTTCTAGCTTGCAGAACTGAGAAGGAATAAGTTTTGCTGTTTTAAGCCACCCCATTTGTGGTCTTCGGTAAGGCACCCCTAAGAAGATAATACACTCCCTTTTTTAACTACATATTGGGGGAGGGGGGAGGCATGTTTTCTACATATACTTCAACAAAAACAAGGTATTGAAAACAGAAACAGACATGACAATCCAGGTCTCTTATACTACATTAGAGATTAGATTTTCAGAAATGTAAAACAGGGTCTCTCTTCTCACTAAACTGTTTTTTGTTTGTTTGTTTGTTTTGAGTGGGCAGGCATCTGGAATTGAACCCGGGTCTTAGGCATGGCAGGTGAGAACTCTGCCTGCTGAACCTCCATGACCTGCCCTCACTAAACTGTTCTTTTATTTTAGAAAAATGGAAAAATTTTAGTAAAAATGTTATGTTAACATATAATTGGTTTGTTATTTTATAATTTTAAATGAATTAATGATTGTTAATTTTTCTGTTGTAAATTTCTAAAAGGGTAAAGCCTGTTAGACATAAACCACAAAAACAAAACCTCTTGCAGACCTCAGTAATTTTTGGAAGTATAAAGCAGCCCTGAGACCAAAAAAATTTGAGAACTGCTGATCTCGATGTCACCAAATATGCCAATATTTAAATATAACAAAATAAAAGATTCATTCTAGATACTTCAACTGGCCAATTTTGAAATCGGAACCCACCCATCACAGTTTCTGGACAGCACTCCTCACATGCCAAGAGAATTTTCAATCCTTTTGCCATGATCTGAGTTTAAAAGTGCAAATTTTAGCTGTTGGAGCTGTAAACACCCTTCAAAGTATATAACATCAACTCAGTCTTTTTCAACCAGGAGAAGTCAGAATTAGAAATAAATGTGAGGGGTAGAATAAAGAAAAGTAGGGGGAATTGAGACACACAAGCCAAATGACTGGTCTCTCAAATTACTTGCTTCACATAAATTCTCCTTAAAATTATTTATGGATGCAAATAAAACATAAGAACACTTGCAATCTAATATCCTGGGGTTTTTTTTTCCACACTGAAAAAGAAAGAAAGCAAAGAACACCTATTCTCAATAGCCTTTCCCTTCTTTTCTGGGGACACTGGCAGCCAGAGGTGATTGTTCCCCTGGGACGCCACAGATTCCAGCAGTTCCCTCACAGCCCTCCCCTGCTTTGGTGAATGGCCTTGTGTGCTGTAGAGCTAATGAATGTCACGCCTAAAGCTGCAGCAAGCAGAGCTCAGGCATTAAACCACAGTCATTATTTAGGGGTGTTTTCTGGCATTCTTTCAAAACAGAGAACTTGGAAAAATCAGCCTCTTTCTTCAGGCCACAAGGATGCATATGCTTTTCTTTCTTAGGCAAATGGAAATGCATACCCAAGGTCATCCTCAAAACAATTCAGGCCAAATAATCCATATTTAACTGAGAGAATCAGATAATTGAGGCAGTAGGGAATTGTTCTGGGGTTTTGTTTGTTCAAGGAACAAGGATTAAAGGTAAATTTAAAAACCTGGAAAGAGGCTTCCTTCTCTCTTACTTTCTCCCTACTAATATATTGAGTAAGATGCTGCTATTTCTACCCAGATCATCCATCAATGAAAAGCAAATTATCTAAACTTTTTTCATGTTTATTATGGGGGAGGAACATAAAGAAATGAAGTGGTATATGAGAAGAAGCCTCAAAATGTCTCCCAGACTAGCATGAGGAGCAGAAAATCCACTAATTTTCTTTCACTGTGTTTGCAAAGCAATAAGGTCATATCTCTTACATGAAATGCAACTTGTTTCCCCTCTCACTTTCTTTTGCATTGGATTATACATCTATCCAACTGTACTTTTTGATGGATGGGCACCAGGGGCCACCTCAAACAGCAAAATTGTTCCGTCTTATGACCCAATTCAGTTATCACAGGAGCTCTAAACCCCAAACTGACCACAGCATTACATCTATTATTAAAGAGGATTTTTCTAAAAACAGATTCCATGGTTAGGACCTTTAGTGCCAGAATCTAAAATCAAATAATGAAGTGTACTGTATCATGGGGTGAAAACATAATTAAATATAAACGTAATTAATGTTAATTATGTACCAGCTTGTTATGAATACCATGCAAAAATGTGAAAAGGGCATATAAAAGAATAAGTAAAAAATGAGATATAAGGTTGTACTTCCAAGTGATCAAACTATTTTATATTTATTTTTTAAGACTATGCTTGGGTTAAAAATGGAGAAGTATTATAATGCAGACAAATGCTGAACACTTTTTTATGTTACAATGGTGAACATTACTTTTTTTTCATTTTTCCAAATTTTTCTTATTAGGTTGGTATTATTTTCTAGTTTAAAAGATGTAAATTTAATATGTCTGGAAAATATGCACTTTGGGAAATGTTGCTGAAGAATGATGTAGGTTAAGAAGAAAGATTGTCTTGCATTCAAACTGGTGAAGAAGAGAAAAGGGGTGTTGAAAGGACAAGAGCTGGTGGTGGAGGAAATTGGAGCAATGCCAGGCTGAGCTCCAGGACCCAAATGAGCAGATAACAATGAATACATACTTCTCCACCCTTGAAGCTCCACCCTCCGTGGATTCCGTGTAACTAGCTCCTGACTTATTTTTGCCAATGAAACAATAAATCTTAGGAGAAGAAAAGGGACAAGAATAATCAGTCATCCTGAAATCTAGCCACCTTTTAAGTGTGAACTTTAAGGGGCTAACATCAATCCTACCTTCTCTCCACCACCTCAATCACTAACTATGCTGAATGAATTTTACCTGAACCCTATGATCCTGGGAAATAGCATAGGTTAAGAAATCCTCCACCTGTTGTGTTACTGATCAAGACAAACTTAGCTTATCTTTAACTTGACAAATTTTAGATGGGCTTCTCCTTCTGTATATGCTTCTGACCTCCCTCATTTTGGCCTTTAGAGAATCCAAATAGGACATGTTCCACCTGGCCTCAACAGTGAACTCAGAATATGACTCCATGTAGTTGACACACCCCATAGCTTGATGAACCCCTCCAGCACATTCCTACTGGCTCATCCCAGTTCTTAAAAGCTCTCCTGCACTCTGCTTCCAGGGAGTTGAGATTTTCTCTTCCCTATTATGATTACTTTGTAGTTTCTCTGTCTCCATCTCTCTCTCTCTCTCTCTCTCTCTCTCTCTCTCTCTCTCTCTCTCTCCCCCCCTTTCTTTCATACACACACACACATACACACACACACGCCCACACACACACACACAGTAGTCTTCTGGTATTTCTCTTCTCAATTGCATGTACTTTGAATAAAGTCATCCTTACATTTTCCACACTGTCTGATGCAATCTTTGACACCAAGAATCAAAAACTACCTTCCCCTCCACTAGCTGGAGTCAATGAAAGGCGGTCTTTTTCTCCACAATTACACCAGCTAACAATTGTATTACAATATGGGACCAAATGTTCAAATGCAAATACCGAGGTTGAATATTGCCTCAAAGAAGGGGGAAATCATCATCCAGAGAGGAAATAAATGGATATGTGAGAAAAAAACAGAGCTGATAAACATGTTCCCCATACTTCACAATTATACCAAAGATTAATCCTGTTTACTGCCCTGAGTAGCAGCATTTGAAATGGACAAATGGAAGTTGTGTTTTATGGTATTTTTATCACGTTCAACCAGACATACACAGGGGTCCCAGTTTGAGCTTAAATTCCATCCATCCTAAAATTGAGACATATCTAGGCATGCCAAGAGACAGACAGAGCAGGCTCACCAAAACAGTATTTGCATAAAGAACACAAGAGCATGTAGGAAATCACTAATGTTAAGGAAGATAACTCAGGAACATTAATTTAGCACAATCTGGACCCCATAACACTATTTTGAGGTCCAAGACTGCAATGGAGCAATGAACCCATGATTGAGTGCCAGGAAATAAGATCTGCAGATAATGCCAAAAGAGTGCCTAAAATCCTCAAAACTCCTTCAAAGTGAGTATAATATTTCATTTAGCATTATTCCCCAGGTGCCCAGTGACTTAACCTGGAAGAACGGCTCCAGCAGTCTGACCTCTGCAAATATGAACAGGGACCACAGCAGCAGCTGTGGGAGGGATTCTCTCCACCTCATTGAAGCACAGAACATAGCAGAAACTAGAGTGAGATATTACAGTGTCAGAAATCAGCCTGATGACAGAAACATGGAATACCTTCAGTTATGGTACAGCTGTACCACTGTCACTGTAAGCATCAGTAAGAAATGGCACTAATACAAGTGCATAGGAAATACTTTGTTTTCTATACTCACTCACCACCAATCCCTGAGCTTGTTCTTGGAACTATACATACACACCCGCAAACATACTCACACATGATCCATGCATCCTGCAACTTGTTTAATACTTATTATGTAAGTAGTTCCAAGTGCTTAGGATTTAGTGGTGAAGAAGACAGATGTGACTTGGGCCACACGTTGCTTAGCAGCCATGTTACTATGTCAGCTTTCTCCCTGACACCAACAATTGATCCAAGAGTGAGCACCTGACCCAGTCTGAGTCAATCTTGTGTTATTTCTCCATGTCCACAGTAGATTGATCCAGAGGAGAGTTCCTGACCCACATTAAGCTAATAAGTCTCTTCCCTGGCAATTCTAGAAATAAGAAAGTTGACAATCTGTTTTTTAAAGGCATAATTTACAATATATAAAGATGAGAAACTATCACCTGTGGTTTGAGGAAAAGGAGGAAGATCTGATGAAGGATTATAGCTGCTATAATGAAACCAATACTCACAGGTGAAAAGGAAGAGAAGGGTCCTCACAGGGTTGGGATTCCTGGATCCCCTTGCTCTTAAAATCCCTGCAATCCTGCCACTGGATTTCATCAGCCGACTGGAGGTTAAATTAAACAGTTTCTGTTCCTTGCAATCCAGAGTCCTGTGCTGGTTTGAAATGAGGCATGTACCCTAGAAAAGCCATGTTTTAATCCTAATCCCATTTTTGTAAAGGCAGCCATTTCTTCTAATCTCTATTCGGCATTGTATGTTTGAAACTGCAATAAGATCATCTCCCTGGAGATGTGATTTAATCAGAAATGGTTGTTAAACTGGATTAGCTGGAGGCATGTCTCCACCCATTTGGGTGGGTCTTGATTAGTTTCTGAAGTCCTATAAAAGAGGAAACATTTTGGAGACTGACAGAGATTCAGAGAGGGCAGAGAATGCTACAGCACCACCAAGTAGAGAGTCCATCAGTCTTTGGAGATGAAGAAAGAAAACATCTTCATGGAACAGGAAGCCAAGAGAGAAAGCTAGCAGATGATGCCATGTTCGCCATGTGCCCTTTCAGCCGAGAGAGAAACTGTGAATGTGTTCGCCATGTGCCTTTTCAGATGAGAGAGAAACCCTGAACCTCATCGACCTTCTTGAACCAAGGTATCTTTCCCTGGATGCCTTTGATTGGACATTTCTATAGACTTGTTTTCATTGGGACATTTTCTTGGCTTTAGAACTGTAAACTAGCAACTTATTACATTCCCCTTTTTAAAGGCCATTCTGTTCTGGTATATTGCATTCTGGCAGCTGGCAAACTAGAACAAGTCCCAACATATTGACCTCACTGTAGGTAGAGGCAGCAATCAAAAGGTGCTCTCACAAAAGTTGAAATTGAAGTTGTCAGCAACAGGCACCACAGGAAGTTAAGAAAGAGAGCAAAAAGAAATGGCATTTGATCTGCTATAACTAAAAAAGAGTTGTGTTGGTGAGCTTAGACAAAATATGCCTGGCAGTATCCAGAAATACTGGAAACGAGGGGAAAGGTCAGGTAAGAAGTATTAGAGCTAGTGAGAAATTTTGTTATTTTCATGTGATTCATTATTAGCCCAGGAATGGTATGACCAACAAAGGAAGGAGGCATAGCAACATTATTTTACACAATTTATGAGATTTCTATTTGTTACTTATAGCACAGGCAATTTTATTATAAAGAAGCTTTAGTCACCAAAGATTTATTCATTGAAGCACTGTACTTTTCTAACAAAAATTTGGGGTCAGCTAGATAGAGGCTCACTCCTTCTCCCTCTGTCCTTCTAAAGAGATCACCTCTCTTCTATTTAATTCTCTTGTCATTTCTTACTTTGAATTCAGTGTCACAGTTTGATGAAGGCTGGTGTCTGGCAGCTCTTGGAAATGGTCACAAACCCACAACCACAATGGCGTCTGTATCAGACAATCAAAGGTTCTTTCTCTTCTCTTCCAGTTTACTGTTTTCCCATCTGTTAAACCTCTAAACCAGATCCAGCTGCTTTTCTTGACACCTGTCATGTTTATTTAGAGCCTGTTTTTACCAGAATCATTTCAATACAATAAAAATACCAGATCTGGTTTCCATGGACTTTGCAGAGAAGGTAATAAACAATACAGAAGTAAAAGAGAGGAAAATTGGCAGGCATATAAAGTAATACAAGTCAATTATCAGACTGCATACAATAATTTCTGGCTGCAAGAAACTACAAAAGAAAAATCTTTATTAATTTTGGCTTAATTTTCCACTCTCCTTCCTCATGAGATAGTGCTCTGAAATTAAAAGTAACTCCTATTTTTGTGTGTGAAAGCTAATGTTTGCAATTAAGCAAAACACAGTGGACATTGTCAGATAATGAAAAGTAAGCATATGTTGCTTGTGTGTATAAAGGCATAATAATTGCTTTCTTAAAGACAGCAACCCCATGCTACTGGATATAAACTTTCTGTAAATAGGGAGCTTGCTAGTACCATGTATATTTGTTTCCATTCAACTCTCATGTCATTATTCAACCAAAAAGGAGTTAATGATTTGAGATTACAATTTAGTGCTCTTTTATTTTGGTCAAAAATGCAACTGTAGAAACAGGAATCAGATCAAATAAACAACTTTTTTATTCATTTTATTTCTTTGTTGTAAGCAAAAGTGAACACCACTTTATAATCAAGCAGAATTTAGGTTTTAATGAGTAGAGTGCAAGTTTCAATACCTTGTTCATCCTAACAGGAATGCATCTGTTCAGAAAGTGATTAAAATCCAAAAAAGCCCAAGGGCTTCTGTGGCATAAACACAGCTTGAGCTGCAGAGCTTTTGGCTTTGGGATTGAGCCAAACCTTCCAGAGTGTTGGCAGAAACCCCACTCAGTATCTCCCTCCAGACCAAAGGGAGAAGTAGTAAACAAACCCATCAATCACCAGTAACTGGGAAGTGCTGAGAGCCATACATTCCAGCCACCAATATAGAAAGAAACTGATAAATTGCCATCCATCGCCTCTTCTGCTAAGCAAATACATGCATTTGACTAAGCACATACAAGCATTTGGGCTTATAAAAGTATGGAGTATGGAATACCAGGTACTAGGTAGAAAGAAGACCACGGGCTGGACCTACCAAGGGAAAGATAGCACAAGTAGGATTTATTTTTGCTTTTTAATACAACTTACAATCTTGCTTTTGTTTTATACTTAAAATTTTATGCTTAATATTCTTAGTATAGTTAACTAGGATCTTTACAATTCTAAGAAGACACAGTATTCTGTCACCCAATATACATAGGTCATTTGTTCATTCAGTTGTTTATTCATTCTTTGAAAAAATATCAAATAGCTACTAGATTCCCAGCACCATATGTATTTGAGGGAATACAAAAGAAGTAAAAAACATATCTTGTCTTTCAAAAGTTTATAGTCTTAGTCTATAGATAGGGAATATATAGAGAGAGATAGATAGATATAGATATATCTATATATCGTGACATATATATAATATTATAAAACATTTTTAAATGGCACAACCCTATTTTAAATCCTATTTTTGAATAGCTATTATTCAAAAAGAGAAAAATAGCAAGGGCTGGTGGGAATGCAGAGAAATAGGAACTTTAGTACATTGTTGGTGAGATCATAAAATGTGTTGAACAGTTTGGCAGCTCCTCAAAAAGTGAAACACAGAACTACCAGATGGCTCAACCTTCCCACCTCTAGGTGTATACCCCAAATAATTGAAAATAGAGACTTGAACAGCTATTGTTCACCAATATTCATAGCAGTATTATTCACAATAACCAATAGTGGAAACATCTCAAAAGTCCATCAGCAGATGAATGGATAAACAAAATGTAATATGTACACACAACAGAACATTATTCAGCCTTAAAAAGAAATGAATTTCTGATACATGCTGCAACGTAGATGAACCTTGAGGACATTATTTTGAGTGAAATAAGTCATATAGAAAAGAACAGATATTGTATGATTTCACTTATTGAAATAGCTAGAGTACAGAAATTCACAGAGCTAGAATTAGAGAACAAGTTATCAGGGGCTGGGATGGGGGCAGTGGGGAATGAATGGGTAATGGATTCAAGGTTTCTGTTTGGCATAATGGAAAGTTCTGATAATAGAATGGTGGTGAGGGTAGCACAACATTGTTACTATCCCACTGAAATGTAGGCTTGGGAGTAATTGAAATGGAAAAGTTTATGTTTTACATCTACGTTCCTACAATTTAAAAATAAGAGATAAATTAAAGAGACAAAAAAAGATGAAAAAAATAGTGCAAGAAAATACACTTTTAAATATTTAAAAAGACAAGAGGGCGGGCCGCGGTGGCTCAGCGGGCAAAGTGCTTGCCTGCTATGCCGGAGGACCTCGGTTCGATTCCCGGCCCCAGCCCATGTAACAAAAACGGAGAAACAGAATACAATAAAACAAGAAAATGTTTAAAAATGTTTCCCTTTCTTCCTTCCTTCCTTCCTTCTATCCTTCCTTCCTTCTCTCTGTCTTTCCTTTAAAAAAAAAAAAAAAAAAAAAAAAAAAAGACAAGAGTGTTTATAATAAATGAGTGGGTCTTCTGCTATATATAAGTACTTTGGTCCTCAGCTTAATAATAAATATTTGTAAAACTATTACTTTTTTCCTTACCTGAAACCCAGTAACATTTTATTGCACTATTTTTTATGTGTTCCTAAATTAATTTCTGATGAATACTGAGTGGTACTGAGTTCAAGACTACATTCCCTGACAAACTGCAATTTGAATAATACAGTCTATGTTTCTGGTTAAATATAAAAATTAGAAAAACAGATGAGACAGATAAGAACAAAAGGGGATGGGGTGTAAGATCTTGTTGGTTTGTACAGGCTGGTGTGATGCACCGATACATCCCAGAGTGATCGGGGCAGAGAATAAAAAGTATTTTCAAAGTCCCCATGGGGCACAGGGGAGAAAGGAGGAAATATTAAATTTCCCCAACTGGAGAATTCTTTGTATTTTTCACAAGCAGTGAGGACAACAAATTCAATAGGTTGGGACCTCAATCTTGGGGTTTGCCCTATGAAACTTATTTCTGCAAAGGAGGAGCTAAGCCTACTTAGAATTATGCCTAAGAGTCACCCCAGAGAACCTCTTTTGTTGCTTAGATGTGGCCTCTCTGTCTATGTGGGACATGATTCACAGGGGTGTAAATCTCCTTGACTACATAGGACAAGGACTCCCGGGATGAGCTGGGACTGGGCATTATGGGATTGAGAAAGACTATTTGACTAGAAGGAGGAAGAGAGAAATGTGACAAAATAAAAGATTTAGTAGCTGAGAGATTTCAAACAGAGTCGAGAGGTTATCCCGGAGGTTATTCTTATGCATTATATAGATATCCCTTTTTAGTTTATGGTGTATTAAAATGGTTGGAGGGAAGTACCTGAAACTGTTGAACTATGTTCCAGTAGCCTTGATTCTTGAAGATGAGTGTATGACTATGTAGCTTTTATCACATGACCATGTGATTGTGAAAACCTTGTGTCTGATGCTCCTTTTATCCAGGGTATGGACAGATAGAAAAATAATAAGGATAAAATAAATAAATACACAAATACATACATACATAAATAATTGGGGTGAATAGGGATAAAAAATTGGGCAGATTGTAATACTAGTGGTCAATGAGAGGGAACAATAAAGGGTATGGAATTGTGAGTTTTTCTTTTTTCTTTTTATTTCTTTTTCTGGAGTGATGCAAATGTTCTAAAAATGATCACAGTGATGAATACACAACTTGTGATGACACTATGAGCTATTGATTGTATACTATGGATGGACAGTATATGCATGAAGATTTCTCAATAAAAATATTAAAAAAAAAAAGAGAGAGAGAGAGAGAGTGAACAAATGGCACCTGTTCCTGCACAAGGATACAGGGAGATCAAAGCACCACATTCTAAGACACGGAACAGTAATCCTCTAAATAGGCTATATGCATCGCAATCATCTAGGACATTTTTTAAAACTGATTTCTAGATCTCAGCTCAGACCAATATAATTCAGAATACGTGGAGATGGGGCTGAACATGATATTTTTTTAAGCTTCTAAAGTGATTTATCCATATGAAGTCAGGCTAGCAAAACAGCACCACAGAGCATAATCACGATCATTAAATCCCCTATAAAATCTTTAGCCTCAAGCAGTATAAGTGCCTGATGTATCTTCTGAATTTTCCTGACTATAAACAACTCACTGTTATTATATAAATTAACTTGCTGTACTCAGAATTATTGACCATAGTCCTGTTAAATATTAAGGGACATCAATAAAAAATCATCTCTTGTTCCTTTCAAAATTTTGGTATATTTGTTGTCTTTTAAGCCCACTCCAGTTTGAAATAAAGCCATGCCACATTTATAAACAAGTGATAATCTTTTTAGTCTCTATGGCATGGAGCATACACAGACCTCATTTTAGAGAAGAATAGGTTCACGAAGTTATAGAGCAAATCATATCACTGTGGTGCCACACTATAAACTGCTCCCTGATCCATTAAAACACACTTCTGCCTGTCTCTAGTCCTCTAGGTAACAGGAGCCTTGGTAACTGAGGCTCTAAATTGAGGACATGGAGCTTGTTACAAACTTTTTCCTGCCTACAGAGAGTAAGAATGAGGAAAGGCCAACAAAAGCCACAAGCCGTTTTATACTGCTCCTAACAGATTTCTTCTTGTACCTAAAGCCATTTGTGTTCCTTGTATAGCTGCAGTGATTTCTAATCTAGGCACACATCCAATCACCCAGGAACTCACTCATAAAATACACATGTTCAGACCCCATCTCCCAAGATTACGGTTTTATGCATCTTGGGTAGGGACCAGGAAACTGTATTTTTAATGAGAATTTCCTGAAAATTCTGAGACAGCCTGTCTGTGGATCCTTGAATAGTACCATTAGCCTAAAAATAAAAGCTTGCAATTTATCAAGATGATAAGTGGAATACATTGTAAATGGGATGTCTAATAATCATACAGCAAACATCATACAAATGTTTGCCAATTGCAATAATAAGGTTGATTACATTTGGAGTGCTCCAGCTTCATTTCTCTGTATGACATTTTCAAAATATATTATTTTATGTCTATTTGCTTTTTTTTTTTGGCATGGGCAGGCATCAGAACTCAAACCCGGGACTCTGGCATGGCAGGTGAGAATTCTGCCTGCTGAGCCACCACAGCCCACCCTGCTTATTTCTTTTAAATTTTGTTTCTCTCCCTTAACAAATTGAAAGTGCCACAAGGCAAGAAATTTGTTTATTTTGTTCATTGATCTACCCCTAGATCTTAGATCCGTTCTTAACATAAAGAAGCTACTCAGTAAATAACAAATAGATGTATTAATTAATGAGCAAATATTTAGGAGATGTTCAAAAAAGTTGAAACTGGCAAGGAATAGAGTCTGCCTATTAAAGCAAGGGCAAGAAATCCTCCCCAGGACTTTAATTTAATCTGAGATTTTATTAGCTTCACAATATACATGAAAATTACTTACCCAGTCTGCAAGTTCCTTTAAACATAAAAGTTCAAGAGAAGTGAATTGGGTCTGTAAATCTCAATTAAGCAAGTTTTCAAGGTGTCTAATAGATTTGAATTTACATGATCTTCCTCATTAAATGCTGTAAGTAACCATGTTTTAGAATCTGCTCTTATGGTTGGACATGATGATTCAGCTTGGGTCTTTCTATACTGATATGTTACACTTAAGTTTTACAGAGCAATAAGAAGTTCATAAGATTAAAATGAGATAAATCTTATCACCAGTTGACCTAGTCCAGTATTCATTTTGTATGTCACTTTATTAATCAGGTCAGCAATTATTGGCTGTCCAGTTGCCTTTGCCAAGAAAGATATTAGAATGCGTGGACCATTTGCCTGGCAAAGAATCAGCTTCATATTATCAGCAACTGGTTTAGGAGCGATGACATGAGAAAATACTCCATGATTTTGTGTATGTGAAGCAAAGTTTTTAAGAATTCGTCATATTGGATATGTCACCAATGAGTATGAAGGCACCTTTGTCTTCCTCTTATTCATAACTGCTTGAACTTTCCACTCAGCATGAGCAGGTGGGCCTTGGGCACCAACACTAATGGTTAAGATGAGGGAAAAACGGTGTGTGGGTGGTTCAGTGGTAGAATGCTCACCTTTCATGTGGGAGACCCAGGTTTGATTCCTGTACCATTCATCACCCACCCCCCAAGAAAAAAGATGAGAGAAAAAGATACCCTCCGACCCAGGTTAGAATAGCCATAATGAAAATGGCTTTAAGAGCAGAGCTTAACTGTAATCTGATCTATGAGGAATGATTACATTTCCCCCATATTTTTTCCATGTGCTATGTTATTCAATACCAGATTCTGTTCATAAATGAGCTTAGGGAAAAATGTTTCACTCAGAGAAACTCTTTAGGATTGCCATACACCCATCTACTTGTAACTTGATAAAAGATCCCCATGTCTCTCTATCCTAGGGGGCAAAGAGCATGAGATAAAGATTTTGGCAAATAGAAAAGTTAAAAAATTATCAGAGAAAGACAATCTCTTTGCAGACTTAATGCACCTTGACAGAAGGGCTCTGCATACTATCCAGCTTGTGAGGGATCTGAGATGTGTCCAGAAACACAAAGTCACAATAAAAAAAAAATGTGCAGGATATGCAATGGCAAATCCCTTAGGATTACCTCAACCAACAGTATCATTCCTAACAGAGTGATAAAATATTTAAAACCATTAAATTAAGAAGAATTAATATTCTAAAATCCAGGTCCCTCATACACAAATAGCATTTGCACCCCATGAAGACAAACCAGGAGAGTCCAAATATTACAACCTTTCCTTCATACCACAGCTGCCAGTGCCCCAGGAAAAAATTCTTACTAGTTAAGAGGCAAACTATAAGAAAATCTAAAGAATTGTAGCTGTTGATGTTTCTATGTAGTTTCACCATTGCTAAGGTCACTAACCCTCTTGGAACATCTTGCTCTGAATTTGGCAATACAAGTTTAATCAATCTCAGGTAAAAGGCATAATAATCGTAATAATAATAGCTGATAATTACTGAGTACTTACTGAGTCCAGGAGCTTTGCAAGGGTTTTACAAGTATTAATTACTTTATTTCTAATGAAAAACCTATGAGTTAGCTCCACTGTTGCCATTATTCTACTGATAGGGAAGCTGGGGCACAGAGAGGTGAACTAATCTCCAAGCCTCTCAGCCAATAAGAAGCAAAACTAGAATTTGAATTGACACAGTTTTATTCCAGCATCTATACTATACCATACTACTTACTATGCAAATATCATGAACTTAAAATTGGAATCTCTATAAGTTTTGTGAGCCTACTGGCTTGCACTGGGATGGGAATTACTGATGAGCCTGCTACAGATGGCTTCTCAAGAAATATCAGTTGTGTGTGTAAATATAATAGAAGACATTGATTGTACACTTTAGATGAATTATATGGTATGTGAATTTATCTCAAACTGCTTTAAAAAATAAATATAACTAGGGAAAGCAGTGCTGAGTTGAGTGTGAGAGTTGCTGAATATCAAGACTTTCAGACAGGAAAGAACTAGGAAATAAGCATTCCCAGAGATTAGATGAGAGAGGTATAGGTACAATCAGACAGAAGTATTAGTGGGAGAAAAATTAAGATGAAGTGAGGAATTTTATCATTTGGATTGGAATCTGGAATGTTGATTAAACCATACTCCCAGGACCCTAGGCAACCCTAGATAGCCAGCAAGTTTCCTTTGGAAGATGAGCACATTATATCCCAAGAACCGTCTTTGAGGTAGAAGGAAGCAGAGTCAAAGGGACTTAAATCGATTGTCTGGAGATAACATGAGCCTTTCCTTCCCCTTAGGTCCCAATAATATGGTGAGGCTATAATAAAAATAAAGAAAGATGGTCTCCAAAAGGACACAATTGACTTTGACTTAAAAGAACACTTGGAATGATATGACTGACCATTTTCCGTTTAATCATGGAAAAAAAGAGGGAAGGAAATTTTAGGAATTACATGCAAAAAAAATTCTTTTATGATTCTACAGAACAAGGAGTAAGATATGAGTATAAACATTTCTCGCAGAATCCAAGCTCCGGATATTCAATTATCCTTCACTTATGACTATCTGGGGCATTTTGACATTGCTGGGCTCCACACTAAGACAAAAAAACCTCCCACTGCATGTCCTTCACCTATCAATTCCTTCTGGCTTATAGAATGTTGATGACAATTTTTCCCAGACATAACACTCATGTTTTTCCTACACAATGGATTTTTAAATATGAAGCTCCTTTTGCAAGGTCTGGGTGCCATTAGCTAGAAATACCATTTGAACAGAAAGAAAGGTAACCGTGGAAGGATGAACATTCTGATTTGGGGGCAAAGTTTGAAAGAGTATAATTTTTTGTTGTTGTTGTTTTCAGTTTTATTTGCTTCATTGATTATTTGGTTGGTGGTTTTGAAAGACCTGGATGATGTACCAAAAGAAAGCCACAAGATGTTTGAGGGATAATAATAAGGGAAAAAGTCCTCTAATCTCCATCATTTATGAAACGTGGTATGTCCTACCATACTTAGAGGCATATTTCTACTTAATATTAAAACAAACAGAAAACAAGAAAACCATGAGAAGATGAGAAAGTTCAAAATAAACATATTACAGAAAAATAAATATTTAAAGAAAAAGACAAATGGAAGGAAAATTAAAAATAAAGACACAGGAAATTCAAAGATAGGTGAAAAATGAAAGTTATAAATAAGAGAATTGAAATTCTAGTAAAAGTAAAGGATTTTAGTTAATAAACAATGAGTTAAAATAAATGATATTTTCAATAAAAGGCAAAGTGCAAAAAACACAAAAGTAAAAGATAAAGGATTAAGATAAAATGTCGAAAAGTAAAACAAGATAGATTTTGAAAGTAAGAACATAAATTAAGATGCAAAGTAAGAGGTGAAAGAAAAATAAAAAAACAATAAAAGGCATTGGGAAGCAAAATACACAAAAAGACGAGCAAGAATCCCTCTGACTAGAACCAGGCAAGTATATCCCCAAACACACACCCTATATACTCATGTTGACCCATAAGATAGAACAAAGTAAATTACAGCCCAGAGTATTACAAAGACATGCATTAGAAGGAAGAGTTTTTCTGAATATTAAAAACATGGAAAGACTCCAAACTCAAAGTTGACAGGTAAGATTGTAAGTGAAAATGAAAACGAGGTTAAAAATGCAACTGAATTTTTGTATCTAGTCCTGTTGCACAGTCTGTATCTCTTCAGCTCCAATTACCCATTATCTTACCCTGTTTCCACCTCTTGCTGGACTCTGTTACCAATGACATATTCCAAGTTTATTCTCGAATGTCCGTTCACATCAGTGGGACCATACAGTATTTGTCCTTTAGTTTTTGGCTGGACTCACTCAGCATAATGTTCTCTAGGTCCATCCATGTTATTACATGCTTCATAAGTTTATCCTGTCTCAAAGCTGCATAATATTCCATCGTACTATGTGATGATATTATGAACCATTGAGTGTACACCATGCACAGAATATTTGTATGTTAAGAATGGTCATGTTTGTATGTTGTTTTGGTTTGATAATGCAAAATAAATTAAATTAAAAAAATGCAACTGAAGATAGATATATAGGACAGCTGGTGCCATATATATAGGCATTTACCCACAAAATTCTCTAAAATAATTTGAATTAACCATTTAAGGAGACTCTAATGCTTCAGTGAAAACAGTATACCTAAGTAAATGCCACCTCATTATGACATCTGAACAACTCACAACTGAGTTGAATCTTGCATGCTTACATTAAAAAATATGGAGTTCTCAATCAGAGTTTCACTCCCAGGGGAAAACCTTTGCCAACATTAACTGCTCAGTGTCAGAAGAAGACAGCTAAAATAGAAGGTTTAAATAATATTCACAGTCTCCATAACATAATACTCTAAATGTCCAGGCTTCAGTAAAAACATCGCTTGTCATAACAAAAACCATATCTAAAACTGAATAAGGACAATCAGTTAATGCCATTTTCTGTTGTTTCTAGCTCACTAGGAACAGATGAAAAATTAGAAAGTGTCAGCAAAGAAACAGAAAGTCTCAACCAAGAACATAACACATAAAGAGCAACTACATGGAAATTTTACAACTTGAATACAATAACTGGAAAAACTCAATAGATAAGATCATTAAAAGAATGGAGGTAACAGGGAAAGAATCAGCAAAATGGCAGGTAGAAAAATCCAATCTGAATAACTGAAGAAATATATATTGAAGAAATGAAGAGTCTCTAGGACTTGTCTAACTGTAACTAAATATTTAATATTCATATCACTGTATTCCAGAAGAAGAGAAGAAAGATGGCAGGACTAAAAAAGTACTAATAGAAATAATAGCTGAAAAAGTTCCTAATTTTGACAAAATATATAACTGTACAGAGTCAAGAAGCTGAGCAAACCCCAAACAGTATAAACACAAAGAAAACCACACCAAGACACAATAAATAAACTTCTAAAAACATTGGCAAAGAAAAATTCTTTAAATCATTTACCTGTAAAGGGAAAACATTCAAATGACAAAATTTCTCATTAAAAAAAACACAGAAGCCATAGCAAGTGACACAACATTTTCCAAGAACAAAAACAAAAGAATTGTGAACCTAGAACTTTATATCCACTGAAAATATCCTTACAGAATATACAGGAAATCAAGATATCCTCAAATGATGTGAAAGTAAAAGAATTTGTCACAAGCAGACCTACTCTAAAAGAAGGACTAAAGAAATTTTTCAATACAGAATGAAGATTATTAAAGAGGAAAAATTGGGGCATTATGAAAAAACAAGAAAGGTAAGAAAAATATGGGTAAATACAACAAACTCTCCTTCTCCCCTTGAGTTTTCTAAATTATATTTGATATTTGAAGTAAAAATTATAATAACAATGTCAGATTCTAAAACTGTGGTTCTAAGGGTTAATAGAAAAAGCATTTAAGACAGCTATATTATTAGCAATGAGGGTAAAGGGACATAAACACTGTTAAGGTTTCTACAATTCATTCTAAGTAGAAAAATGTCAATACTTACAGACTGTAATAAATTATGTATATGCGATATATGCATGAAGCAACCATTAAAAATCTATAGAGAGAGATGCACTCAGAAACACTAAAGATAAATTAAAACAATTTATAAATGTAGAGCAAGCAAAATAAAACAGAGGGTGGGTGATGGTGGTGTAGTGGCAGAGTTTTAGCCTGCCATGCCAGAGACCCAGGTTTGATTCCCAGTGCCTGCCCATGCAAAAAATAAATTTAAAAAAATGAAATAAAATAAAATAGAAGAATGAAAAATAGAACAGAAAAAATAAATAAAATGGCACACTTAGCCATAAATATCAGTAATTACATGAAATGTAAATGATCTACAAAAACTTCCCAAAAAAGAAAAGTCCAGGACAAAATGGTTCCACTAATGCATTCTCCCAAAATTTTAAAAATAATTAATACCAATCCTTCTCAAGCTCTTCCAGAATATTGAAGAGGAGGGAACTCTTCCTAGCTTACTCCATGTGGTTAACATTATTTTGAAACCAATGCAAGATAAAGATGTTATAAGAAAAGAGAACAGCATAACAATTTCCCTTATGAATATAGATGCAAAATCTTCAATAAAATACTAGCAAATTAAATCTGATAGCATTTTAAATCGATTATGTACCACAACAAAGTTGGATTTATCTCCAGAAAGCAAGGGTGGTTCAACATAAGGAAATCAATCAGTGTAACACACACCATTAATAGAATGAAGGGGAAAAGCACATAATATTGCAATTGAAGCAGAAAACACACTTGACAAAATAAAATGCCCTTTCATGATAAAAAAACATTCAGAAAAAGTAGGAATAGAAGCTAGCTTCTCAACATGATAAAGGGCATATATAAAAAAGTCACAGCCAGCATTATACATAATAGCGAAATACTCCCCCTGAGGCCAGTACAAGACATGGATATCTGCTTTCACCACTGCTGTCCAATATTGTACAGGCTTTATGAACTAGAACAATTAAGCAAATACGGAAAATAAAAATCATACAAGTTGAAAAGGAAGAAGGAAAATGATCTTTATTTGCAAATTACATGAAAATCCCAAAGAAAACTACTAGAGCTATTAAACAAGTAAAGCAAATAGGAGGCTGCAAGATTAGCATGTAAAAATCAATTGTGTTGCTATATACCAGCAAAGAACAATCTGTAATGGAAGTGCTTTGTAACACTCCATTCATGATATCATCTAAAGGAACAAAATATCTAGGAATAAAATTAACAAATTAAAAAGAATTAAAAAATTAACACTGAAAACCACAAAACACTGCTAAAAGAAATTTTAAAAGACCTAAATTCAAGAATAGGAAGACTTCATATTGTTAAGATGTCAATGTTATCCAAATAATCTAAAGATTTGAAACAGTCCTTATCAAAATACCAAGAGCCTTTTTGTATAAATAGAAAAGCCAGTCTTCAAATTCATAGTGATTCGCATAAGCCCCAGAGTAGCCAAATCATTACTGAAAAAGAAGAACAAAGGTGGAAATCTCACACTTCTTGTCTTTAAAATTCACTAGAAATCCACATTCACCAAAACAGTGTGGTTCTAGCAAAAAGATAGTTATTTAGACCAATGGAATAGAATTGAAAGTTCAGAAATAAACCCATACATGTATGGCTAATTAATTTTTGACAAGGGAAAATAAATAATTTGGGGAAAGAATAGTCATTTCAACAAATAGTAATGGGAAAACTGAATACCCACATGGAAATGAATGAATTTCTACCTTTATCTGACACCATCTACAAAAATTAACTCTAAACAGATGAAAGACAAACATAAGAGCTAAACCCATAAAACCTCTGGGGAAAAAACGTAGGGGAAATTTCATAACCTTGGATTTGATAGTGCTTTCTTAGATATGACACCAAAACCACGAGCAGCAAAAGAAAAAGTAGATAAAAATGGAATTCATCAAAATTTTTTTAAAAATTGTCAAGAAAGAGAAAAGACAACCTACATAATGGAAGAAAATAATTGCTAACCATATATATGTTAATGGTTTAATCTTTGTAGATAAGGGACTGCTACAATTCAATAAGAAAAACATGAATTAACCCAATTAAAAAATCAACAAGGGTCTTAAATGGACTATCCTTCAAAGAAGATATACAAATGCCCAATAAATACATGAAAGGATGCTCAGCATCATCAGTCATCAAGATAATGCAAATCAAAGCTATAATGACATACTGTTCTGGTTTGCTAGCTGCCAGAATGCAATATACCAGAAACAGAATGGCTTTTAAAAAGGGGAATTTAATAAACTGCTAGTTTGTGGTTCTAGGGCTGAGAAAATGTCCCAATTAAAACAAGTCTATAGAAATGTCCAATCAAAGGTATTCAGGGAAAGATACTTTGGTTCAAGAAGGCCGATGAAATTCAGGGTTTCTCTCTCAAGTGGAAAGGCATATGGTGAATACAGTGAGGGTTCCTCTCTCATCTGGGAGGGCACATGGCAAACGCGGCATCATTTGCTAGCTTCTTCTCCTGGCTTCCTGTTTCATGAAGCTCTCCGGGAGGCATTTTCCTTCATCTCCAAAGTGCGGGCTGATGGACTCTCTGCTTCACGGTGCTGCAGCATTCTCTGCTCTCTCTGAATCTCTCATTCTTCAAAAATGTTTCCTCTTTTTATAGGACTTCAGAAATTTATCCAGATCCACCCAAATGGGTGGAGACATGTCGTCACCTAATCCAGTTTAACAACCACTCTTGATTTAATCACATCTCCAGAGAGATGATCTGATTACAGTTTCAAACATGCAGTATTGAATAGGGATTATTTCTGCTTTATGAAATGGGATTTAGATTAAAATATGGCTTTTCTAGAGAACATACATCCTTTCAAACCAGCACACATTCCATTTCACACCCATTAGTATGGCTGCTACTAAAAAAACATAAAATAACAAATGTTGTTGATGACATATTGGAACCCTTGTACATTGTTGGTATTATTAAATGGTGCAGCCACTGTGGAATCAGTTTATTGATTCCTTAGAAAATTGAACATAGAATTACCATTTGACCCAGCAATCCCACTTCTTGGTATACACCAAAAAACTGAAAACACAGACTCAAAAAGGTATTTGTACATCAATGTTCACAGCAGCATTTTTTACAATAGCCAAAAGGTAGAAGCAACCTAAACGAATTTGAAATTAGAAATAAACAAAATATGGTATACACAGACAGACCCCATTTCACTGTGCTTCGTATTATAGTACTTTACAGATACCATGTTGTTTTCAAATTGGTTTGTGGCAACATTGCTTTGAAAAATCTATCAGCTCCATTTTCCAACAGTATGTGCTGACTTGATGTCTCTGTGTCATATTTTTGTGAATATCACAATATTTCAAACTTTTCCATTACTATTATATCTGCTATGGTGATCTGTGATCAGTGATCTTTGATGCTGCTATTGTAATTGTTTGGGGACACCATGAACCATGACTATATAAGATGGTGAACTTAATCGATAAATGTTGTGTGTGTTCTAACTGCTCCAGCTACCAGCTGTTCTCCATCTCATTTCCTCTCCTTTGACCTCTTTATCACCTGAGATTCAACAATATTGAAATTAGACGAATTAATAATTTTACAATGGCTTCTAAGTGTTCAAGTGAAGGGAAGAGTATCAGGTCTCTCACTTTAAATAAAAAACTGGAAATTATTAAGCTTTGTGAGGAAGTTATGTCAAAAGCCAAGATAGGCCAAAAGCTAGGCCTTTTGTGCCAAACCATTAGCCAAGCTGTGAATGAAAAGTAAAAGTTCTTGAAGGAAATGAAAAGTGCTACTCCAACGAAGATATGAATGATAAGAGTGAATGGGCCTTATTACTGATATGGAGAAAATTCAGTGGTCTAGAAAGATCAAGTCAGCAACAACTTTCCCTTAAACCAAAGCTTAATCCAGGGTAAGCCCCCACTCTCTTCAATTGTATGAAGGCTTACAGAGCTGAGGAAGCTGCAGAAGAGAGATTTAAAGCTAACAGAGGTTGGTTCATGAGTTTAAAGAAAGAATCTCTCTCCAGAACATAAAAGTGCAAGGTGAAGCAGCTGGTATTGATGCAGAAAATGCAGCAACCTGTCTTAAAGATCTAGATAGAATAATTGATGACAGTGTCTATGCGAAACAAGATCTCCAGTGTAGACATAGCTTTATATTAGAATAAGATGTCATCTCAGACTTCCACAGCTAGAAAGGAGAAGTCAATGCCTGGCATTAAAGTTTCAGAGACCAGACTGACTCTCTGAAGCTAGTGACATTAAGTTGAAGCCAGTGCCCATTTGCCATTCTGAAAATCCTAGGGCCCTTAAGAACTATCCTAAAATTACTCTGCCTGAGCTCTATAAATGGAAAAACAAAGCCTGGATGACAGCACATTTGTTTACAACATGGTATCCTGAGAACTTGAAGCCCACTGTTGAGACTGACTGCTCAAGAAAAAAGATTAAATTCAAGCAATTATTGCTCATTGACAATGCACCTGATTACCCAAGAGTTCTGATGAAAATGTAAATGAGATTAATGTTGTTTTCATTGTCTGCTAACATAACACACACTCTGCAGCCCATAGACCAAGAAGTATTTGTAATTTTAATTATTATTATTTAAGAAATGCATTTAGTAAGGCTATAGCAACCATAGTTAGAAGTGGATCTATGCAAAGATTCATTTGATGGATCTGGGCGAAGTCAATTGAAAATCTTCCAGAAATGTTTCTCCATTCTAGAGACCATTAAAGAATATTTACCATTCATAGGGGAAAATGAAAATATCAATGTTAATAGGAGTTTGGAAGAAGTTGAATCCAACCCTTATAGATAACTTTGAGGAGTACAAAATTTCAGTGGAGGAAATATTTGCAGATGTGGTAAAGATAGCTTCAGAAGCAGAATTAGAAGTGAAGCCTGAAGATGTAACTGAATTGCTCCAATCTCATGATAAAACTTGAAAGGATGAGGAGTTGCTTCTTATGGATGAGCAAAGAAAGTAGTTTTTTAAGATGGAATGTGTTCTTGGTGCAAATGCTGTGAACACTGTGGAAATGACAACAAAAGATTTAGAATATTATAAAAACATAGTTGGTAAAGCAGTGTCAGAGAGTTCTAGTTTGCTAGCTGCCAGAATGCAACACACCAGAAATGGATGGGCTTTTAATAAAAGGGGATTTATTTCATTAGTTCTTCAGAGGAAAGGCAGTTAATTTTCATCTGAGGTTCTTTCTTACATGGGAAGGTTCAGGGTGATCTCTGCTGGCCTTATGTCCAGGCCTCTGGGTTCCAACAACTTTCCACGGGGTGATTCCTTTCTGCATCTCCAAAGGCCTAGGCCAAGCTGCAAATGCTGAGATGAGGTAGGTTGAGCTGCTTGGGCTATGCCACGTTGAGCTCTCTCATTTAAGCACCAGCCAATTAAATCGAACATCATTCATTGCAGCAGGCATGCCTCTTAGCCGACTGCAGATGTAATGAGCAACAGATGAGGTTCACATACCATTGGCTTATGTCCACAGCAACAGAACTAGGCACGTTCACCCAGCCAAGTTGACAACTGAATCTAACTGCCACATGTCCACCCCTTGTCAACTTGGCAACTACACACATCACCTTAAACAGGTGCAAAAAATTCTCTTCTGGCTGTGGACCTGTGAATCTCAAAACAAGTTATCTGATGCCAATATACAAAGGAAGACAGTCACAGGATCCATGCGGAGAAACTGGAAGGAAAATCTTCAGGGCAAACACCATTGGATTTCAAAGTCTGAAAGTCATTTATCCTTCGGCTTTAGAAAGTGGCAGCCCCACCCTTTCCAAGAGCCTATGCAGTGGCCTGCCTCTTTCTAAATCAACCTTGGGAAACATTGAGGAGACCACCTTTTTCTTGACTCCACTCTCTCCAAGCATCAGGGCCACCCCTGGGCTCTCTGCCATTTCTGGGGCACATGCTCAACCCCTCCATGTGGTGGCAGCCAGGCTCTCCCCAGTCCCCCAAGGAGCATGCTGTACCTTCTCCAAGGTCTGAGGCTGCAGAACTCTTCCACTGCAATGAAGTGAGAAACTCATCCTTGCCCTTCAGGGTAAACTCACCCTCTCTATATATTTGGGTGGGTCCACTCTCCTCACCGAGGTTTCTTGGCTTTAGACCCAAGATTCCATGGTTCTCACTCTGAAAACTCCAATTTTTCCCTTTTGTGTCCACCTTTGTCCAGGTTGGCAGTTGTTCCATTTACACCAATAGTCTCTTCAAACACTCCAGGAATTTTTCATCATTCTCTTCACAGTTCCTCCAAAATCTTCCCCTTAGCCATCCAACAAACCATTCCAACATATCTGGTATTTGCAAACTGAAGCAGCACCCCACTCCCTGGAACCAAAATCTGTTCTAGTTTGCTAGCTGTTGGAATGCAACACACCAGAGACAGATTGGCTTTTAATAAAAGGGGATTTATTTCATTAGTTCTTCAGAGGAAAACAGCTAACTTTCATCTGAGGTTCTTTCTTTCATGGGAAGGCTCAGAGTGATCTCTGCTGGTCTTCTCTCCAGGCCTCTGGGTTCCAACATCTTTCCCCAGGGTGTTTTCTTTCTGCATCTCCAAAGGCCTGGGCTGAGCTGCGAGTGCTGAGATGAGGTGTGCTGAGCTGCTTGGGCTGTGCTACATTGAGCTCTCTCATTGAAGCACCAGCCAATTAAATCAAACATCATTCATTGCAGCAGGCACACTTCCTAGCTGACAGCAGATGTAATGAGCAACAGATGAGGTTCACATATCACTGGCTCGTGTCCACAGCAACAGAACTAGGCACGTTCACCTGGCCAAGTTGACAACTAAATCTAACTACCACACAGAGTTTGATGGGATTGATTTCAAATTTGAAAGAAAACCTACTGTAGGTAAAATGCTATCAAGCTGCACCACATGCTACAGGAAAATCTTTCATGAAAGAGTCAGTTGATGTGGCCAAACTTTATTGTTGTTTTATTTTAAGAAATTGTCACAGGCACACCAACCCTCAGCAGCCACTCACCCTGATCAATCAGCAGCCATCATCCTTGAGGCATTACAGCATAAAGATTATAATTCACTGAAATCTCAGATAACAGTTAGAAATTTTTAGCTATAAAGAATTTTTATTGAAGTATGCATATTATTTTTTTTAGACATCATGCTATTGTACATTTAGTAGCCTACAATGTATGTTAAATATAACTTTTGAAAGCACTGGGAACTGAATAGCTAAAAATATCTTGAGAAAGAAAAATGAAATGGAAAGTCTCTCACTATCTGACTTTAAAGCGTATTATGAAGCTACAGTGGTCAAAACAGCATGGTACTAGCATAAAGATATATATACTGACCAATGGAATTGAATGGAGTGTTCAGATACAGACCCTCTCATCTATGGACAATTGATCTTTGATAAGACACGTGGGACAATTAATGGTGCTTGGAGAACTGGAAACCCACATGCAAAAGAATGAAAGATCCATATCTCACATCTTATACAAAAATTAACTCAAAATGGATCAAAAACTTAAACATTAGAGCTAAGACCACAAATCTTTTAGAAGAAAATTTAAGGGAAATATCTTATGAAACTTGTAATAGCAGGTGGTTTCCTAGATCTTACACCCAAAGCACAAGCACTGAAGATAGAAATAGATAGGAACTCCTCAAAATTAAACACTTTTGTACATCAAAGAACTTTGTCAAAAAAGTAAAAAGGCAGCCTACACAATGGGAGAAGGTCTTTGGAAAACCACATGTCAGATAAGGGTTTAGTATAAAGAATATATAAAGAGATTCTTCAATTCTTCATCTCAACAACAAAAAAACAAACAACCCAATTAAAAAATGGGCAAAAGACATGAACAGACAATTTTCAGAAGATGAAAGACAAATGGCTAAAAGGCACATGAAAAGATGCTCAACTTCACTGGCTATTAGGGAAATGGAAATCAAAACCTCAATAAGATATCATCTGACACTCACTAGAATGGCCATTATCAAAAAAAAAAAAACAGAAAACAACAAGTGCTGGAGAGGATGTGGAGAAAGAGGCACACTTATCCACTGTTAATGTGAATGTAAAATGGTGCAACTACTGTGGAAGGCAGTTTGGCGGTTCTTCAGAAAGCTAAGTAAAGAATTGCCTAATGATTTAGCAATCCTATTCAGAGGACATGAAGGAAGGACACCAATGATATTTGCACAACAATGTTTATAGCAGCATTATTTGCAATTGCCAAGAAATGGAAATAGCACAAGTAACCATCAATGGATGACTGTAGACAAACTGTGGCATATACATATAATGGAATATTATGCAGATGTAAGACAGAATAAAGTCATGAAACATGTAACAATGTGCATGGACCTTGAGGATATTATGTTGAGTGAAATTAGCCAGAAACAAAAGAACAAAAAATGTATGGTCTCACTAATATGAACTAACATTAATGAGTGAACTTGGAGATATGAAGTTAAGAACACAGGTTATCAGGAGATAGAAATAGGGTAGAGACTGGGCAATTGGTGCTGAAGAAATACAGATTGTGCAACAAGAGTGATTATAAAAATTCAGAAATGGATAGTAGAATACTATCTGATTGTAGCACAATAATATAAGTACACTGAATGAAGCTGAATATGAGTGTAACAGAGTGAGAAGAGCTAGAGGCACATATGAAACAAGGAGGAAAGATAGAGGATAAAGATTGAAATGGTATAATTTAGGAATGCCTAGATTGTGCAATGATGGTGATTAAATGTACAAGTTAAAAAGTGTTTTTGCATGGAGAACAAATGAATGTCAATATTGCAGGGTTTTGAAAAAAGATGGCATATGGGAAAAAGTACAATCAGTGTAAGCTAAGGTCTAGAGTCACATTATAATATGCTTCCACTGAATGTAATGAAGACATTGTGTCAAAACTAAGTGTCAACAGGCAGGGGGACTAGGAAACAAGTATGGATTCTTTGTGGAAGAAAAGGTAATGTCTGTAGATAGAGTATGGTGGTGAAGGCATGTCCATACACTTAGGCTAGATTGTATGATATGTGAATAAACTATTAAAAAATAAACAGAAAAAAAATGGACAGAAAGAAGCAAGTGCTAGAGAAAATGTAGAGAAAGAGACATACCTATTCACTGCTGGTAGGGAAATGAGACATGCAGGCCCTTGGAGAGCAGTATGGTAGTTTCACAAGAGGTTAGGGGTGGGCTTCATATTAACCTGAAACCCCACTGCTCAGTATATACCTGAAGGAACTGAGTGTGGAGACAGGAATGGACATTTGCACATTGGTGTTTCTGGTGGCAGTGTTTTCAATCCACAATGAATGGAGGTGACCTAATGGTACAATGATGAGGTATGTAAGGGAGAACTATGGTGTATACATATAATGAACTACTGAGTGGCCACAAGAAGGAATGAAGTTGTGAGGTATGCAGCTAGATGAATGAAACTTAAGAGCTGTACATTGAATGAAATGTCAGGAACAAAAAGACAAATATTTTTATGCCTCAATTATATGGATAACCACAACATAAAAATTTGGTGAACTAAAGTCAAGAGCATGAGTTATCAGGTTGGGGCTTAGTGTAAAGGGTCTTAGCTTGTAAATTCTTGCAGCAGTCACATATTCAGAAGATGTAACTGTTAATTCTAAACTTTGAGATACTGAGTTGTTTGTATATAACATGATCTTTCCCAGAAACTTTAAATATTTATGTGGTACCTGAGACTCAGAGTTAGAGCTCTGAAGCTATGAAAGTCAGCAGTATCCCATACAGGAACTGTTCAAATATTTGAAAAAGTGATCAGACATCGAGTGCAGACATGAATGAAGCTAATCTGGATAGGACTAAGATTTATCAGAAGACTGAGTAAAGGATGACATCATCCTTATTTTAAAACTTCAACTTCTGTATGAGACTAAAGGTGGAGATGTTTATTTGGTGCAAAATGTATATTTTTGGTAGGGCATTTCCCAGTTTAACTTGTATGGTCAATTTACTTGAACACTGTAAGTACATGGACTCTTGCATAGGGTGTGAGATTTTGTTGGTTTGTCCAGATAGGTGTGATGCCCAAAAAAATCCCAGAGAAATTCGGGCTGTAAAAAAAAGAAGTATTTGCAAAGTCCCCTTGTGGTAATGGGGAGGAAGGAGAGGAAGGAGGAAATATTCAATTTCCCCATTAGGAAAATTTCTGATATTCTCACAAGCAGTGGGGACAACCAAATCAATAGGCTCAGCCCTCGATCTTGGAGTTCACCCCTATGAAACTTATTCCTGCAAGTGATAGGCTAAACTTATTTAAAATATGCCTACGAGTCATCCCCAGAGAACCTCTTTTGTTGCTCAGATGTGACCTCTCTCCCTAAGCCAATTCAGCAGGTAAAGTCACTGTCCTCCCTCCTACATGAGACATGACTCTCCCTGGCAACATGGGACAGAAAGCTCGTGATAAGACAGAACCCAGCATCAAGAGATCGAGAAAACCTTCTTGACCAAAAGGGAGAAGAGAGAAATGAGACAAAATGCATTTCAATGGTGGAGAAATTTCAAACAGACTCAAGAGGATATCTTGGAGTTATACTTATGCATTATATAAATATCCCTTTTTAGTTTATGGTATATTCGAGTGGCTAGACAGAAGTGCCTGAAACTGTTGAATGTACTCCAGTAGCCTTAATACTTGAAGATGATTGTATGACTATATAGCTTTTACAACATGACCATGTGATTGCAGAACCTTGTGTCTGATGTTCCTTATATTCAGGGTATGGACAGATGAGTAAAAAATATGGATTGAAAAAATAAATAAGTAAGAGTGGGGACAAAGGGTAAAATAAATTGGGTAGGTGGAAATACTAGTGGTCAGTGAAAGGGAGTGATAAGGTGTATGATATGTATGAGTTTTTCCTGTTTTCTTTTTATTTCTTTTTCTGAAGTAATGCAACTGTTCTAAAACATGATCATGGTGAATGATACACAACTATGTGGTGATAGAGTGAGTCATTGCACACCATGTATAGAATGTTTGTGTGTGACTACTTCTCAATTTAAAAACATTTGAAAAATTGATGGATCTGGGAATGTGGGGGGAGAGTATATTGGAGTTCTCTTTACAAGTTTTGTATTGTTTTGGCAACTATCCTACAACTTTGAAGTTATTTCAAAACAAAAAGTATTTTTTAAATTGTTAATGGATGTTGGTAATGGTAGCATGATACTGTAATTATAATCAACAGCACTGAATTTTATACTTTGAAATGCTCAAAATGGTAAATTTTAAGTTGTATATATGTTATCTGGATAAACATTTTAAAAATCCCATAGAATTGTACAACACAAAGAGTGAATCCTAATGTAAAATAAGGACTATAGTTAGTTACATAATTATAAAAATATAGGTCCATCAATTATAACAATATTAATGTTGTAAATCTTAATAATAAAGAAAAATGGGTGTCATGGGTGTGGGTTTAAGGGAACTGTGTACTTTCAGCATGAGTTTTCTGTAAACCTATAACTGCTCTAATTAAAAAACAAGAAAGAGAATTTAAAAAAAATCAAAAACAAAGAATGTAAGGTTAGAGTTAAACACAATGAGTATTTCAAGAATTCTTATAAAAAAACAGAAATGGCATTGTTGCTAGATGAAATGTGTGGAATCGAAAGAATTTTTGTTTTTAAAGGAGTTTTGTAGTATGTTTATATTCTGATGGAAATGATATAGCAGAGAAGTAAAACGTAGTGATTCAGGAAGAAAGGAAGGAGAAAGAAAAATCGCTAGAGTGAAATCCCTGAGTAGACAAGTAGCTTAGGGACAAATAGAAGTGATTGGTCTTAGAAAGGAGCAAAATAGACCAATTGCTATTGAAAAGTATGGAATAAAGAATATATAGGTACAGATGCTTGTGAGTAGATCTAATGGCAAGGATGTGTTAGTTGTCTTCTTATAACTTCTATACTCTCAGTGAAATAATGGAATCATTAGCTGAGAATGAGCAGGAAAAGGGTATAAAAGCTGGGGAGAGGGGAACTGCAGAATAGTTATCAGAGCAAGTAAGAAAGTGAATGGAATGGAAATGAGAAGTGTAACTTCAGTGGTCATAAATGAAAACTGAAAGCAGCCAACCTGATTTTGCATGTTTTACTAGCAATGTTTCAATGCTCATCTGTAAGGATGGAGTATGTAGAGAGCTAGATGTCACCAGTGTTGGGATTTTATGAGCAGAATATGATAGCAGGAGAATGGAGGAAGGAATTAAGGGTTTATTTACAGGAATGATTCCGTTAATGGACAGCTGGGTAAGAGGAAAAAAATAAAACATGAGAAGAGGAATGAACAAAAAAAAAATGATGGTAGATCAATGGATTGGATATCTAGTTAAACAAATGCTATGGTGGAAAGCGGGCTGGAAACATAGGGGATGGTAGACAGAATATGAAATGCTTAAAATTGGATTCTTTTTTGGTTACTAGTAATGACAAATTTTGAAATTGTTGGTAATGACAAGATTTAGGGTATGGGAGAGGGTGACTGAAGAATAGTAGAGGAAAACATAATTGGTAGTAAGAGTTGAGTGTATAGGATGAATCATCTGCATGGATGCCAAAGTCACCAATGAAAAAAACAGGAGTGGTAGTGAAGAAATGCTGAAATCTTCATTGAATGAAGCAGAATGGTTGGAAGATTGATAAACAAATTTGACCACAACAACCATGCTCATAGTGAGGGATTTTAATGTGCCTATTTCAGAAATTGACAAGTCAAGCAATGAAAATACAACTAAAGATATAAAGAAATGTTCACAGTGAATTAGCCTGCATTAATAGAAATATCTAGGACTATGTACCCTAGTAACCAAGAATATACTTATTCTCTTATATCTATTAAATATTTTATAAGTAAAGTATTATTTAAACCATGCAAAAATTCCTTCAAAAACTCCAAAGAATGAAAGCAGAAAAAAAATTTTGTTACATTAATAGAAGACAGTTAAATCATTTGATAAAGCTCAGCAAATATTTTGAAATTAAAACTCAAGTAAGCATGTACTTTAAAACAACTTGAATATAGCAGAAAATTTATTTAGAACTAACATCAAACATGTTAAACATTAAATATTAAAGGCATTTTCATGAATGTCAGGTCTAAGACATGCACATTCTTTCTGGAGGGATTTACCCTATTGCTGTTTGAAGTCACTTTACCCTCTTCTCTTAGATTGCCTTGGAATTCTTTGCTCCCTTTTCTTGTCCACACTGGCAATAGATTCTGGAATGATTTTCACCTTGCTGGAGGAGATTCCCTGACTTTTATACCATAATTCTTTGTAATGTCTATTTTAGCTTTGGGAAATATTGTTTGTGAGAATGGATTATTGGCCTTCAAATTTTAAATGGGTGAAGATATATGTGCCAATGGGTAGCGTAACTCCACCTCTGTAAACTACAGAAGATAAAGGCAGAGAACATTTGTGATGGTTTTGGAGAAAAACATGTTCTTAAAATTGATCCCTTCTTGTGGGTTTGAACCCATTGAATGTGGGACTTTTTGATGAGGTTCCTTCAGTTAAGGTGGGACCCATGTCATTCAAGATGGGTCCTAATCCTATTATTGGAGTCCTTTTGAAGAGGGAGGAAATTCAAACAGAAAGAGAGAGAAAGCCATAGGGAGAAGCCAGAAGCTGAAATTCAGTGGAACACAGAAGAGAACCTGGAGGCCGAGAGAGGCCACCATGTGCATTTCCATGTGACAGAGGAGCAAGGGATCACCAGCAGTCAGCTCCAGAATGCCAGTCTTTGGGAAGAAAGCACTACCTTAATGACACCTTGATTTGGAGTTTCTTTTAGCCTCAAAATCATGAGCTAAGAAAATCCCATTGTCCAAACCAACCCATTGCATGGCATTTGCTTAAAAGGGAAAATAAAACATATCGATGGCTAAAAATGCCTAAATTGGATTCCAAGATAGTGTTAAGTGGGAACCAGGTGTCAAGATAATGGATTCAAGGGCAGAAAATAGTCGGTAACATCATTATCTCCATTTTTTAGATGAATATACTAACAGATTAACAACATGTATGAACCCCAGTGGCCCCAGAGTTCCACTATTAACCATTCTCTAAAATGCCTCTCTACAGATGCCCTTGTCAAATCTGGCTGAAAATCATAAGGCATACAGAAAACATAGGGAAAAAAGAAATCAATTATGCTGATGAATTTAGTTTGGTTGAAGAGAAAAAAATGAAATTCAATTAGAATGGAACCAATTCCATCATTTCTCACCCCTTCATTTTAAAGGCAGTTTGCAGCCATCAAGCAGACTAATTGCAAATCCTAAAACCAAATTTAAATACATTGTAATTCTTTTATATAAAATACAAGGAGAAATGTAGGAATTTTTTTAAAATGTAAGGCAATTAGTCAGAATATTCATAGTAAGTGTGAAAAAGATGCTTTGCCTTATATTTGACATTGTTTATTTAACTTGTCCCCTGTTCTGTTCCACTAGAAATATTAGCACTTTGTAGGCCAAAAACACTGTTTTAATTAAATACCATATCAATCATACAGAAATTAACTATGGGATTTCTCATAGAGATTATTTCACATTAATTGGTCATTGTGATGGTTTGAAGCTATGCATACCCCAGAAAAGATCATGTCCCTAAATTTAGCCCATTCCTATAGGTGGACCCATTATAGGCAGAATTTTGGGTGAGTGTGGTCGTAAGTTGAGATGTGACTTGTGTCATTCAGGGTAGGTCTTAATCTTCTATTGCAGTCCTTTATGAGAGAATAAAAGATAGGAAATGGCCCCAGAGAAGCTGAGAAAAAATGGCCAGAGAAACTTAGAGAAAAGGATATACAGAAGCTAAGAAAGACAGAAGCTAAAAGAGAGAAACACACAAAAATTCAGGGAAGACACCACTGAAACCAGAAGCTGGAGGAATTGAAGCCCATGAGAGAAAGGAGAGACCAGCAGGCATGCCATGTGCTTTCCCATATGACAGAGGAGCTGAGGATGCCACCACCTGTCCTCAGAGTCCAGAAATTGTCTTGTTGATGTCTTTGATTTGTACATTTTTCATGGCCTCACAATTGTAAACTTGCAAATTAATCAATCTCCATTGTAAATGATAATCCATTTCTGGTATATTACATTTAATCAGCTTTAGCAAACTAAAACAGTCATTGATACATTGCATATGTAACCTCAAATAACCAGGAATTTTCTTGTTCAAAGTCATTGTGTCATTGCTTTTCTGTTTCCACCTTGCATATAGGACACTATTATTGTAGCTACTTCATTGCTTGTGCATGAACTGTAAGAAACAGTGAGGCACAGTTTGAAAAATACTTTGAATGGCTTAGGAAAAAAAGCTGTAGAAATGTAGTCAAAATATTATTATCATTTCACCTACTTAAAATAAATTGCTACAATTTAAGTGTGGTAGTAGATTTCAACAGCAGTAGAGAAAGACAATGAACGCTTGCCCCAAAGCTATTGTTAATCTCTCAATAATGTAAATAAAAAGGACCCCAAATGTAAAATACCCATTTATAAACTTTTATATTTATGGTTTTTTCAACATAAAGGTATTTCAAATATGATAATAAGAATATGCAGGGGTGGCTATTATATAAAAAACTAGTGATCATTCTTTAGCTGTATGTACTTTATCCCAGATTTTCAGATGGCCAAGGTATACTCCAGACCAATTAGCCAGAAATTGTATGGGTGGGACCAGTGCAAAAGAGTATTTTAAAGCTATCCCAGTAATTCCAAACTCAAGAACCACTGATTTATACTAACAAAATGGCCTAAACTAAAATTCTTTAATTTAGCTGATATGTACTTTTAAACTGTTTTCAATTATTCTTGGTGCTATGATATAACCGCTGTCATATAAGTTTATAAAATAAAAGTTTATACACATAGTCTCTGAAATTCAACTTTTATCAGCCTTGGGTCACTGAGAAAAACTGCTGAATTGTGAAACTTTTGCCTCTCAATGGAATTCAAAGGCCATCTTCCAGTGTAAAGTTTTCCTAGCTTAAGGCTTATTAAAGTTCTTCAATCTCAGTCTCACAAGAAACCTTGGATTCTCCAAGCAACAGACAGAGGTCAATTGATGAGAGTCTATACAAAATTTGGGGAAAAGAAAATCTTTGGCCCTCTTCATTACTGAAGTTCCTAGATAGTTCACAGAAGGTTGAAGTTGCCTAGGAGTATAAAATGGGACTCTTCTTTACTGCCCTCTACTACAGAGGATGCCCTCTCTCCATGACAATTCCTAACAGAATTTCCTTCTGGAGGGACCACCTCATTGTTGAATTTTACAGGTTTTTCTACTACAGAGCAGTAGCTTTGCTTTTTCAGCACTACAAATTTCCCAGACCACATAGACCGAGTCCTCAAGGAAATGAATTGGTATATCTAAAAAAAGTGATAGCATCATTATGTCAACTTTTATTGCAGGAACAAACAGTCCCAATAGCTCCGTGGTTTACAAAAATCATTTATTTCCTCTTCATATTACTTGTTTTGTAGACATGACTCTGCATCTACCTATATTGTGTCAATTGTCCCATTCTCCTTCCATTGCATGTGAGGTAGCGGTAGCCGTTACCATGTAAGACAGCTTTTCTATGAACCAACAAC
Source organism: Tamandua tetradactyla (assembly GCF_023851605.1). Classification (NCBI taxonomy): domain Eukaryota; kingdom Metazoa; phylum Chordata; class Mammalia; order Pilosa; family Myrmecophagidae; genus Tamandua; species Tamandua tetradactyla. The sequence goes on from NC_135350.1 coordinate 24,198,518, forward strand.
CCCTGCTTAATTTTGGTCCATTTCTATTTTACAACTTAACATTTGCTAAAATTTTTCCTTTCTCTTTGACTCTCTTTGTAAATACATAGTACCAAATGAATATGTTTTTAAAATAAATACACTGTAATATTTAATATGGATAATAATCATCTCAAACAAATGAAATTCACATATTTCAACACTTTGTTAAAGATCATAGTTTCAAATTTCTCCTTTTCCAAATCTTTTATATGATTAACCATCAGAAGTAAAATAGTGAAATTGCAGTTGTGGAAGATGTATAACTTCGCAGGTGAAGATGTTAACAAATACTGAAATTATGAAAGGAGACAGGCAACAGAGGGAGAATAAAAAAGGATAAACAAAAATTTACCTAGATGATTTATAGTATATGCAACTAATTCCTATATAATCAATCATTGGCTTTAGGTGGATATAATTAAAAACTTTCTTGGCATTTAAATGGTTTGGTGAAGTTAGCAACAATATATATGTATTCTGTTTTCAGTATTATACCAGTTTTAATGAAAATCATTTTCTTCAATCCACAATGTCTATCCTTCTGTGGCAGGACAAAGCTTTATGAGCTTGGAATGCAACAACTGTGAGCCGAGCCTCTCTGCTCATCTCTTTAATTGATGCACTGTTTTGGCCTGCCTGCCTCAGCTGATATCTGACAAAACTCCACATATCACTACAAAGTTATTTAGTATTTTGTTGAATACCTTTGGCTTTCTTTCATATGTGGGAGATTTTCACTTTCTTAACAAAAGAGAGCAAACCAGGTTAATTTTATTTTAGAAATGCACTCTGTGTGAACCAACTGCTGCCTATATAAGTGAATAACTAAATTATTAGCATATATACAATCCTGTTATGTATAAATTTGCATAGTAACATATATGGTTAGGATGTATAAGATAGGAAAATTATGTGTGGTGTATTGTGAAAAAAATTGCATATCAGCTCATATAAACGTGTATGCCTTTATCATCTAAAAGTTTTGAATAAAGTCTAGTCTTGCTCACAGATTTATGAATTTCACATGCACTCATGAAATTAAAAGATAATATCTCTTATCATACTTGCAATAATCAATTGTGACAACTATCTAGTAAGTAATTATGACGTTCCAAACACAAATACTAAGTATCTGACTCACAACAACCTATAAGGTAGGTACATTATCTCCATTTCACACATGAGAAAACTGAGGTTCATAATGGCTGAGTAAGTAGCTCAGATTTACAGGAAGTGGTGTTGCCTGGATTTAGACCCAGTTCTCTCTGGCTTCAAAATCCATGCTGTTAATTACTGTGCAGTAGAGACTCTAATAAACTGAGTCTATCCTTGTTTTATTGTCTTTTATAATGAAAATATAAACATGCTCCTGTTAAATTTAGTAATAGATCTTTTATTTTCATAAACACTAAAACAGTTTCTATAAATCAAGTTGGATTTAGTAGGTAACAAGAATACAGATTAGTTGTATCTGATATGAGTTCTCCCACTAAAATATCCATGAAGATAAAAGCAATAAACTAAAACTGACAATAGCAAAAGGAAAGGAATAAAAAGTGCAACAAATTTTCCAGGCAATTTCCCCTAGGTATGTTACCAGTCAGAATAGATTAAAGAGCACATCATTGGGGTTTGAAATATATCATTAGATCCAGAACCAGAAGATGTTTATTAAAAAAGAAAAAAAAAGAGACAATATTCTGACTCACTTTTTCATTGTACACTTAATTGCAGAATATAGCAGTTGGACTCTTTAGAAAAATATTCTAAATATTTATTTAGAGTACACTGTCCTCCTCTGACATCACCTGCATTAGCTCTTATCTTTTTATTCTTCCATTCCACTAGATGAAAGTAGAGAGGAAAATGGTTAAAATAAGAAATTTTAAGTTGCATGCATGTTATCAGAATAAAAATTTTGAAAACATTAACCCATACAATACAAAGAGTGAATCCCATTCATCAATTGTAACAAAGGTATCACAATAATGCAAAATGTTAATAATAGGAAAAATTGTGTGTGTGAGGGAGGTATCTGGGAATTCTGTATATTGGAATGATTTTCTATAAACCTGCAAGTTCTTGAATAAAGTTTAAAAAAATAAATAATGGTAAAAAGGGAGAGAAAAGCCATATGGACAGAAACCATAGATATAATACAACTACGAAAATAGGGTGTGAAATGGGATAAACATTCAAAATATTTTTAAATGCCCTCAGTAATTATATTTCTGTGGTAGTAGTATTGTTGTTATAAAGAGAGTGGCTCGTTATGGGATGTTGAGATGCTATCATTCCCTGAGCCCTTAAGAACTAGGGATTTGGGTGTGGAAAGAGGAAATACAATTATGAAATAGAAGACGTTAAAAAAAAAAGCCTATAGCCCTAAATTTGAATGAACTCATGACATATTTTATTTTAATATCTAAATATTTGTGTACATGTTTATCTATCCACTGAGCAGGTCTAGAAACAATGACAAACCTAGTAACACTGAGTACACCTAGTAACCTTTTGTTCTCAAAGTAGCATTTCTGAAAAAAAAACAAGGCTTTTTGGGGAAATGGATGATTCCACATATGGGGCAGGACAGGTACAAAATGAGCATAGAACATCTTATACAGGCATACCTCAGATTTTGCGGGTTCAGTTCCAGACCACTGCAATAAAGTGAGTAGCATAAAAGCACTATGTCTAAAAAACAATTTACATACCTTAATATAAAAATACTTTATTGCTAAAAAACACTAATTAAGGCTTGTCTGAGCCTTAATTAAGTATAATTTTTTCAGTAGCAGAGAGTCTTGCCTCAATGATGATAGCTACAGACCTGTCAGAGTGGTAGTTGCTGCAGGTTGGAGTACCTGTGGCAATTACTTAAAATAAGACAAAATGAAGTTTGCTGCGTCAGTTGATGCTACCTTTCAGGGAAGATTTCTTTGTGGCATGCAATGCTGTTCGATAACATTTTACCCACAGTGGAACATCTTTCAAAATTGGAGTCAACCCTTTCAAACTCTGCTACTGCTTTATCAACTAAGTTATTGTAATATTCTAAATTCTTTGTTGTCATTTCAACAATGTTCACAGCATCTGCACCAGAAGTAGATTACATCTCACGAAACCATTGTCTTTGTTCATCTGTAAGAAGTCAGTCCTCATCCATTCAAGTTTTATAATGAGAGTACAGCAATTCAGTCACATCTTCAGGCTTCATTTTTAAGTCCGGTTATCTTACTATTTCCACTAGATCTATAATTACTTCTTTCTCTCAAGTCTTGAACCCCTCAAAGTCATCCAAGAGGGTGGAATCAGCTTCTTACAAATTCCTGTAATATTTAAATTTTTATCTCCTACCATGAATAATGACTATTCTTAATGGCATCAAGAATAGTGAATCCATCCAGAAATTCTTCAATTTACCTGATCCAGATCCATCAGAGAAATCTCTATGTGGGGAACTATATACTTATGAAATATATTTTCTTGAATAATAAGACCTGTAAGTCAATTTTACATTTTGACTCCTTGAGCCATGGGCTGCATAATGGATGCTGTGTTAGCAAGCATGAAAACAACAGTAATTTCATTGTACATTTCCATCAGTGCTCTTGGGTGACCAGGTGCATTGTCAAAGAGCAATAATCATTTGAAAGGAATCTTTATTCCTGAGGAGTCTGTCTTAACAGTGAGCTTAAAATATTCAGGAAATCATGTTGCAAACAGACGTACCATCATCCAGGCTTTGTTGTTCCATTTATAGAACTCAGGCAGAGTAGATTTACCATAATTCTCAAGAGCCCTAGGATTTTCAGAATGGTAAATGGGCATTGGCTTCAACTCAAAGACACCAGCTGCATTAGCCCCTAATGAGAGACTCAGCCTGGTGTTTGAAGCTTGAAAGCCAGGCATTGACTTCTCTTTTCTAGCTGTGAAAGTCTTGGATGGAATCTTCTTCCAATAAAGGCTGTTTCACCTACATAGAAAGTCTTCTTTAGCATAGCCACCTTCATCAATCATTGTAGCTAGATCTTCTGGATGAATTACTGCAGCTACTACATCAATACTGCCTGCTTCTCCCTGTCCCTTTATATTATGGTTTCATTCCCTAAACCTAATGAACCAATCTCTACTAGCTTCTCACTTTGCTTCTTCATCTTCCTTATCTCTCTCAGCCTTCATAGAATTAAAAAGAATTAGGGCCTTGCCCTGGATTAGGCTTTGGCTTAAGGGAAAGTTGTCACTGGTTTGATCTTCTATCCAGATCAAACTTTCTCCATGTCAGCAATCAGACCAATTCACTTTTTTATCTTTCATGTGTTCATTGGAGTAGCACTTTTCATTTCCTGCAAGAATTTTTCCTTTATACTCACAATTTGGCTAACTTTTGGAGCAAGAGGCCTAGCTTTTGGCTTGTCTTATCTTTTGACATGCCTTCCTCACTAAAGTTAATCATTTCTAGCTTTTGATTTAAAGTGAGAATCATGCAACTTTTCCTTTCATTTGAACACTCAGAGGCCATTGAATGAATGGCTATTAATTGGGCTAATTTCAATATTGTTGCATCTCAGGGAACAGGGTGGTCTGAAGAGGGAGGAAGATAGGGAAGTATCCATTTAGTGGGGCTGTCAGAAAGCAACATTTATCAATTACATTCACCATCTTATATGAGCATGGTTCCTGGCACCCCAAAGTAATTACAATAGTAATAGCAAAGATCGCAATCACTATAACAGATGTAATAATAATAAAGTTTGGGAAATTGAGAGACTTACCAAAATGTGACACAGAGACAACAAGAGAGCACATGCTGCTGGAAAAGTGGAACTGATTGATTTATTCAATACTGGGTTGCCACAAACTGTCGATTTGTAAAAAAGAAACATCTACAAAGCACGAAAAAGCAAAGCCCAATAAAAGGATGCATGCCTGTACTACTTAGCAACCATAATAAAACCTGATCAGCAGGGAGAACAAAGTGACTTCTCTTGATGCCTGATATTAATTTTCTTCTATATTTTTCTCTACAATCAAAGACGTGCAACCTCTTTCTAGACCCTGCCTAGATCCACTAGTCTTTCCTGCCACTTTAACACCCTGAATTTTGATAACTTTGATAATTTCTGCCGGTTTTTCCTGGCAAGTGATAATTGAATGTCTAAATTAAGCCTGATTATGATGAGGTTAACCCCACAAAGTTTATAAGTATTTAAGTTGCCACAGAAAGTTTGATGCCATTTTTTTTCAGTTTTATATATGCATCATACAAATCATCCAAAGTATACAATCACCGACTCACAGTATCATCACTTAGTTGTGCATATATCTCTATGAGCAATTTTAGAACATTTTCATTACTCCAGGACAGAAATACAAAAATAAAACCCAAATCCTCACATACTCCTTACCTGTGTCTTCTCTGGCTTTTCAATTCAGTCATTTGGCTTGGCCGTATCTTCTTGCTTCTTCATATGCTTTGTGATTTTTGCTGTTTTCTTGGCATTTGATTATTTTGATAAAGTTATTTAAGTTGATTTCCCTTTCCCACCTAAGATTTTCTACTTGCTTGGGTTTGCATTGAATATCTCCTTTGGCACTTAGTTTGTAATTCCCTGTCCAACCAGGGCCATGGCCTCAACCAGGAGGTACAACTCTTTTCAGAAGTCCACTGGGGATTGAGCAGAAAAGCATTTTGCCAGAGTACACTTTCCCTGTGTTCCCAATAGATGACCCATTTGGGCCACCTTTTCCTTACAACCCAGCATCTTCCTAACTGTGGCACCCATTGGCCTGGGACCCAACCAGCTAATAAACCAGTCAAGGTCACAGTTCTTTATGTGTACTGGAAGCCTCCAACTTCTGCAAATTCTGGGGGTAAGGGTGGGCATTGTACACTTTGGCTGAGACCCCACCTGTGGACACAATGTGTCTGATGATTCCCAGGTTTCCACTTGGAAAAACCTTGAGCTGGGACATGGAGAGGCTAAGTTTCCTCAGCTAGCAGCTGGTCCAGGAGTACTCTGTTCCTCACAAGCCAGCAGACCTGGGTTTGTTTTAGGGCACTGCTTTGACAGTTGGGTCATCCATATTTCTCAGCCAAAACAGGGCCAGTTTTCATGCACAGGTTATAGACCAGCTTCAGTGGTCCTAGGATAGAGTCTGGAAAGACTATGAAAAGCTCAATTCCCCTGCACTTCTGGCCTTCCCAGAAGATGGTATTAAGTGACTTATGGTCTTCAGAAGCTGTTTACCTCCTACAGCCCTAGCAGCGTCTGACTAGGTGGGGCTGAAACTGCAGAGTGCCTGTGCACTCATTTCAGTGGGCAAAATCTGGTTCAATGAGGTGCTGTGCACCCATTTTACTTGTGGCAGAGGATTCCTCCAGCTGCCCCAGTCTGTAGCCATCCCCCAGACAAGGATTAGGCTGCCTGTTGCTGTTTCCCTCAATGGGGGTGTGAAGGGGATGGACACCAGGTCCCAGGGATGGAAACACATTCTCTTTTCAGGTTTTCTAGAACTCTTTATCCTTCACTGGCCTAGGTCTTGAAATGTCAGCCATGAGTGTAATTAACAGCACTGAATTATATATATGCATATGGTTAAAAGGGGAAATTTTAGGTCTATATATGCTACTAGAATAAAATTAAAACAAAAATTGTAAAAAAGAACTACTTCAAAAAGTTATGTGAGGGGCAGGTCATGGTGGCTCAGCAGGCAGAGTTCTCATCTGCTATGCCAGAGACCTATGTTTGATTCCTGGTACCTGCCTATGCAAAAAAAAAAAACAAAAAAAAATTAATTTTTAAATTAATTTTAAATAATTGAGTATGCACAAATTATTTTATTTATACACAATTCAAAAATATAGCAGAGTTGGCCATATTCTATTTCTTTATCTGGGTATTGGTTTCACAAAAGTATTTTTGCACTTACAACTTGTACACTTTTCTGTATGCATGTTATATTTGGACAAAGTTTTTAAAAATGAAAAAAGAACTATTTGAAGGCAAAAAAAAATTTCAAACTAAATTAAAGTCTAAACACAATCACATACCAAACAAGTTCAAGGAACACTAAGCAAGATTTACCCTAAAAACAATAGCAAAAACAATAATATGAAAACAGAAAAGAAAAATAAAGACCCTAGATCCTTCATAATCAAACTGCTCAAGGCAAAAAGCTAGAAGAAAAACTTGAAAGCAGCCAGTGTAAAAAAAAAATCACACTTCATATAGAAGAACAAAGATTAGAATACAGCAGACTTCTCTTCAAAAATTATTTGAGCCTGAAGCCAATGGAAAGGCATCTTTAAAGTACAAAAGGAACGAAAAACTGTCAACATGAAACTCTATATTCAGAGAAAATATCTTTCAAGAATGAAAAGCAATTAATAATATAGGACTAACTGGCAGGTGACCTTCACCTTGCACTTTGTACTTGTAAGTCCTCACTTTGACCAAAAATATCATATGTCATAAATTCAGGCTGTAGAAAATGTTCTCAATGGGGGAAAATATGCTTATTTTTCTTATATCTTGCATTAGCATGGGGATAATCTTCTACCATTAGAGTACTTCTTGTGTGTGCAAAATACAGAGGAGAAAACTATATAAAATCTTTAAAATATTTATAAGGATAAATCATGCATGAGAATAAACCACAACTTTCCTATTTCTTTAGAGGCTGAAGAGAGAATGTGGATGGCAAGAAGTCAGAATATGTCACTTAATCAACTCAAAGTAGATTTGTAAATTGATTCTTTGAGAAGACACAGTTAGGAAACCTCAAATTCTGTCAATCATCTATATTGAAATATGTCTTAAAATCTTTCAGATCTATTTGATGTCCTTGGCTTACCTGAAACTTGAATAAAATCAGCTCTTAAATACAGTTTGAAAGGGCCTTCATCCAACTAAGATTCCTTATCATCTACCCCAGAATTAGAACACTGTTCTTCCTTTCAATGGTATCTTTACTCATAAACCCTTTCAAGTCATTCTGGAACAGTAAGCTGAAACAAATAAAATGAATTTAAACGGGCATAAGAGAAAATAATATAGTTTAATTAATCACAGAACAGAATGGAGGAGGTTTCCTTAAGAAAATGAACATTTTATTTTTATTGAGTGAAAGTTCAGACTGAGCCAATGGTGAGATGTGACTACTAGAAACATCTGTGGAAACTATTTCCATTATTAGAATCATAGGGTACAAAACAAGGATGGCCTACTATTGCTCTGAAATGGCCAGACTACATCTGAAGAATTATGTTCAGTCTAATATTTTAAAAGGCCCATTGATTAACTGTGATGCCTCCAGAAGCCAAGCATCAGCAAACTAGAGTATTTATAAAATAGATCATATGAGAATGGTTGAAGGGACCAGAAATATTTAAAAAAATAAAAATTTAAGATGGTTTTGTATGAGGCAAGAATGGAGCGGGAGAGCATGGGTACGTGTCTTCAAATATCTGAAGGGCTTTCGTTCAGGCAGGAATAAGTTTTATTCATTATCACAAAAGAAAGCAGATCTTGAAATAATGAATAAAGTTCAACATAGTCATATTATTTCCTCAATATTAGAAAGAAATTTCTAAGATTAGAGATGCTCAAATGTGGGGTAAAAGTGATAGGTCACTTTTTCTTTCTATTAAATAACCATTGAGCCCCCTCTCAGTAGTTAATCATTCAAGTACTTCCTAAGTCCCTACTATGTCATAAAAGCTGCACTTGTCCTCATTGTGTGTACTGGAGATGAAGTATAGAGCAGAGGGTACACAGGCAGCGTCTTTTGCCTGTATTCTCTACACTTGACAGCTTTGCTAGGAGTACTACTTTTTCAGAACTGAGAAGTTATGGTAGTTAGGTTCAGGTGTCAACTTGACAAGCTGACAGTGCCTAGTTCTGTTGCTGTGGACATGAGCCAATGGCAAGTGAACCTCATCTGTTGCTGATTACACCTGCTGTCGGCTAGGAGGCGTGCCTGCTGTGATGAATGATGTTTGAGTTAATTGGCTGGTGCTTAAAGGAGAAAGCTCAACATAGCACAGCCCAAGCAGCTCAGCATACCTCATCTCAGCACTCGCAGCTCAGCCCGGGTCTTTGGAAATGCAGAAAGGAATCACCCTGGGGAAAGTTGTTGGAACCCAGAGGCCTGGAGAGAAGGCCAGCAGAGATCACCCTGTGCTTTCCCACATAAAAAAGAAACTCAGTTGAAAGTTAGCTGCCTTTCCTCTGAAGAACTATACATTAACCAAATAAATCCTCTTTTACTGAAAGCCAGTCTGTCTCTTGTATGTTGCATTCTGGCAGCAAGCAAACTAGAACAGGAGTGCATTCATTTTCTGTTCAGTTCTCTGTCTTCCTACTTTTTTTTAGAATCTTGTGTTTTGAACACTTTTCCGAATTCAAAATATTTCCCAGCATCAACCTAATGTCTGCTTACAATCCAACCAAGGAAAGTCATTAACAAATGCAAAAAGAATTCAAAGAATCCTACGTTGTTCTAGTAAACTTTATTGCTTCTTCCAAAATCAAATCTTTACCAAAAATGTACTAACCAGATATGCCTGTTTTTCTACCCAACACACTAAGCAAAAGTGTTTTCTGGGTTATACTCTCTTTCATATTTCTTCCAGGAACTTACTTCCTATTTCCAAGCTAGTTGCCATACATACTGCTGTGGATTCTAAAAACCTTTTACATGTAAGAGAAAGAAATACCTTGGTTGACTCTATGGAACTTTGCGTCCTTTGAAGTAACCAGGTAACAAATCATGCTTTCTAGGCAAAATTGTATACTGTGAGGAATCACACATCCTCTTCTTCCAATGAAAGGAGATGACAAAAATTGTTCATAATCCCTGGGTTTAATTTCCCTTTCTTTAAGATTTTATTATTAAAACATTCTGTCAGTCAGAAATGATGGAGTGGAATTCCTGTTAATTTGATCTATGTTAAGAGTCAAACCAAATTATTTGTTTAATTATTGAAGCACAGAATACCTTTCTGAAAACTGATTCATGTGTGAAGTAAAATCAACAGAATTACCCAGATTATTTCACTCACTATACTCAATTGAAGAAATAGAAAAGAGAGAGAGAGAGAGAGAAGGGGCAGCTCCAACTTACAAGCAGATGAAATTCCAAAATTCATTCAGAAATCAGAATCCTTTCTCATAGAAAAACCTTATATAATATACATATATTTCCTTTAATGAGGGTTTCTAGGCAAATCCATGAAAGGTTTATTTAACCCACTTTGCACCTGAATTGACTCTAGTATAACCAAAAACTAAAAATAATAGCTAACATGCTTTGCATACTCACTATATGGTAGTTATTACCTCATTTAATCTTTACAATAATGCCATGGAGTTAAGTATTATTTTATTATAATAGTAATAATAATAATAGCCGTTATTATCTCTAGTATAGAGATGGGAAAATAGAAACTCAAGCTATTAATTATAGGCAAAAGGTTTTGAGACAGTCTTCTTACTGCAGAAACCTATCATCTTAACCACTGCACAGTACTCCCTCCAATCTACCCAATGCCTAACATGTTTCTAGAGACAATGCATCCAGAGTTTCAGCTGAAGATATCAAGTACCCATGACCTCCACAGCCCTAAAAGTAGATAGAATGTGGATTCTACCTGCGTCCTGGCAGCTCCTCCACTGGACAACAAGAACAGGAATTTCACTCTTTGGAACCAATTAATTGCAAGGAAATGGTTAATAAGTTGTAGGGAAAAAAATGCAAAGAGAAGAGAAGCTATCCCAGGCTGTGAGGAGGCAAATCCCAAGAGGCGGTTTGGAGATAAGTACCTACTGTGGCAAGGAAGAATCCCAGGTACATATTCAAAAGGAAACTTAAAAACTGAGTAGCTGAAGTTAAGTCAGGCACTGCCTGTGTCCTAAATTCCCTTCAGGCCTACTGAGTGGTTTCTGTTATATTCTTCCCTGGCTTTGTGGAGATTACATGCCAAGCTGCAACTGGTAAAGGAGCTAGGAAATTCGGGAGGTATGACCAGCTCTGTCAGTAGCTAGCAGTGTTGTGCTGGTCAAATCTCTTTTCTGAATGTTTTCCTTATTTTTAAAATTGAGGAAGCTTAGACAAGAATATAAGCTCTAAAACCCATTCTAAAAGCATTTGCTTTTAATCCATCTTCCTGAATAGCACTGCTATAGCCCAGAAAACATAAATTACAAACACAGGATGAACTAAGAAAACTAAAGAGGTTCCTTCTCCCAGTCAAACTGGCATCTACCTTACAGTAACCTGGAGGGTATTTTAAGATTGTTAAATATGTCATCAAAATTGCCTTTTCTTAATCGACTACAATAAGACACATAGAAACATTCTAGTCTTGAGAATGTCCTAAATTCAAATGACTGGATGGGGAAAATGTAGAGGAAAGTTTAGAGAAAATAATGGTTAATATTTGAAATCAATTAGCCTTCTTGTCTAATCACCGGTAATGGAGATTTCACCTGCTGCTAATGTTCCTTTTGGTTTTAGAAGCAGCTTTGTGTGAATGCAAAGGGTTTGAGGAAGAATGATCTGTTGAGAGCAATTCACACAGAGAAAGCACAACCAGAAAGCTTCATGAATATGAATGAGCAAAGTCAGAAGTTTATGAATAATCCAAATGGGACGCTTCTTTCCTTAAACTTTGGAAAACAGGAGGCAGCAAAAAAAGGATTCTTCTGCAGTCTGATAAGCAGCCAATACTTAATTAAATAAGCAGGTCAAAGAAGAGAGCAATTGAAAAATGGAAAAATACAGAGCATGAAGAATTAGTGTGCCTGCTTATGTGATCTTACTAAAGTAGAAAAAGTAAAGTTCCACATGAATGAGAAATGAGATAGACTTAATGACATTGGTTTAATTTGTTAATGCTTTACCACAGGGGTATTCTTTGCATAAACATATTTTCCTAAATAAAACATGGATAGGAATCAAGAGACAGTAAATGATTAAAGCATCCCTCCTCAATTAGGGTTAAAAGAGCATGCTATTTTCCACACACAAAAAATTAAGTTTTCATTAGTTCAAAATTTGTGTTTTATGGAATACATTTTAATTTTTCTGAATATTAAAGCATAACTTTTGGGTATTATTCACTTTCACTCTCTTATTCAACAACCATTTACTGAGTATCCCTTACGACCTAGGCTTTGGGTATATTATAATTACCATCAAATGAATACCTACAGTACACTCTTTATATACAAAAGGTTATTTAATTCTTGTAACAAAGTTGTAAGTAAGGCATAATAACTCCTCTTTAGAGAAAAGGGAAGTTCAAAGAGGCTTGTTAACTTTCCCAATTTCTTACACTTATGTTTAATGGAGCCAAGTTTAAGTAATCAAGTTTGATTTGAAAGTCACTGATCTTTCCAAAATGTCAATATCCCTCTGAGTATCTATATAGAACTCAGAACCTGTTCAAGGAGTTTACAGTCTTAGTGGAGGCACCCAGTAAGTGCATGATTAAAAGAAAGCTCCATTTTACAGCTTTGAATCCACAAGCATGGATCTCTTTTGGCTTCAATTTCCTCATCTGTAAAATGAGGAATAATAATAAGTCTGCTGCATATGGTAGATATGAAGATTGAATGATAAAAAGGGTAAAATTCTTATTTCACATCTTAGCAGAAGAAAGCATTCAATAAAGTCCAGCTATTAATTTTAATGTAGAATAAAGACCCTCACGTGGTTTGTTGCAGGAATACCTAACCTAGACTGCCATATGTATGTTTGGAGAAGAAATATATGATTTTTATGATTTTTATGTCTTTGTATAACTTCCCTTCTGAAATCACCTTTTTTTTTTTTTGCATGGACAGGCTCCAGGAGTCAAACCTAGGTCTCCGGCATGGCAAGTGAGACCTCTGCCTGCTGAGCCACCATGGCCCACCCTATCTTTTCTTATCGCTTGAAATCCAGGTACAATTTCCAAAGGCTGTATCTCAGATAGAAAAATATGACATTTACTTTTAAATTGACTTTAAATTTAAATTTTTCTAGAAATGGACTTATATCTTCTCAAGCTCTAATTTTCTGCTGTTGGCAGAAAGTGTAATTGACTTACTTCTGGGTGAAAAAGACAAATGCATGAATGCCTTAGTCAAATCAGGGTCTTCACAGTCCTTTACAGTTTCATCCCTTTTCCTCTGTCCTTCTGTGGTCCAGGGATGTTAGGATCTTGGCCCTTGATCCTTGACATCTTTTCTCTGCAATAGACCATGTGAAATTTGACTCGATAAGCTCAAATGCTAAGGCTTAAGTGTTTTTCCTCCTTCTGAGGAAAACCCTATGCCATTGGACAGAGTACTTAGGAAGCCCTCCTTGTTACCTAAATAAGCAGAAAGAATAGGAATTTCCTTAAAAAACTAAAACCTCAGTTACCATGTCAAAATATTACCTTACCATACAGGAACAGAAGTCTATGAAAATTGTCAAGTTCTTCTTTTTGAAAAAAAAAAAAAAGAGAAGGCTTACTTTTATAATATAGAGATTATATGGGTTTCAGTATGGAGAAGGGCAGGAAATCTGGGCTTCTTGGAATATGAAAAATAAAAATCCAAAGCCCAAGTATCCTCTCAATCTCTCTCTCTCCCTCCGACCCCCCTCCTCTCCAAGACTGTGTGATTTCTTTCTTCTGCTTCTTTCTGTGAGTCTCCTCCATTCTTCTCTCTCAATCTGCTTCCTTTGTTAAACCATCTTAAAAATGGGCTCAACACAATTGCCCAACTCCAACTCTATGTGACCTTTCAGCTCAAAATCTGTAGATGGCTTCAGTTGCCCCTGAGTATTTTAACACAAAATCTCACCAGAGAGAATTGGACAGGTTGGGCTCATCTGTTAGAGCCAGACCTCACAGGCTGCTGACCAGTTGGTCACTTGATGGCCTGGGGGGTTCAGGTATCGATTTCTAGTCCAAGAAGCTATGGCTGTGGCACGGATCCTGAAATATATCTCTAATATTTTCTAACAGAGAAGAAAAGTAATTAAAAGCATTGTGCCCTAAAAGTAAAAAGAAGAATGTATGTTTTGTTCATAAAACTGCCCTTATCCAAAACTTCAGAAGAAACAACCTTTCACTGTCCCAGCAGCCGTTCTGGGAGTTTCCTAGGTCATCAACGACAAGGTGGAAATATTTATCTACATAATTTCCATTTATCGGTGTGCTTTTTATAAATACTTTTCAGTTTTTGGTTTCTATGAAGAGCAGGGTAATACATATGTCAACAAATTTAGTATTCTATTATATATTCCTCTTGAGATAAGGATATTAAATTATTTTTCTATGGGTAATTTTTTTCTGTACAAAATATTAGCTGGCTGACCTGGAAGAACTGTGTGACCTTTGAGCTATCATGATATATCAATGAAGGTGGGGGGGGTGGGGGAAGAGACATCAAAGGGAGTTGTGGAAAGGCCAAGAGTCTCTCAGGCTACTATAAAATTTTATTTCATATTGACTCAGCCTAAGAAAAGGGGCTCTCAAAAGTTTTTCATAGTTATATATTGGTCCTTTGAAAAGTGTATTAGACAGAGGTCTCTGCTAATTCAGGAAGTGACTTGAAAGCAAGGATAACTCATTTATGTGAAGTGAAAAGGAAAGCTTCTGGAAAGATTATCTTGGAAATTTTATGACTCCTTACTTGCTGGCTAACATTATGATAAAGACTCTTGCTGTTTTAAACGTAAAATTGATGGGATTTGTACCTAATGAAAAATATGGCAGAAATTTCTTGAAAAAAATCCAACCCATAACAAATGAAATAGCAACAATAGGAAAAGCAGAAGGATGATGGAATGAAGTAAGATTCTTATGAACCTTGTTTCTGCTATTTTTTAAGGTAATTGAATTAATGGAGCAAACCACAGTGGGCAAAGATGAAATTTCAAAAATGGTTCTTAAAATGATGAGTAAACATTCTCATATACAGGGGCATTTGGGAATCTTCCAGAGTTGCTACATTTAAAACCTTGATGGTCAAATGTATCAGAATGAGAAAAGGAAGAAGCAGTAGGAGCAGGCAATCATTGGTGATAAGCAATCAAATCATCAAGCAAACTGTCATAACGTCCTTGAAGCATCTTGCTATTTGTGTGATTTCTTGACTAGTAATTGAAATACCTAAGGGGAATTGCCAAAATGAGAAAATTAATTTAGTGGGCATGATAAAAACTATGGAAACCCTAAAAACCAAATCCTGCCTTAAAGAGAGGAAAAAGGGAAAGAAAGCACATAAGATCTGATGCCAAAATTAGTGAAGTTTGTGTTTTAGGAAAAGTAGCTGTTTGCCCTACTCTAGAATTCTATTAATTCTTTTCTTTCTTATCACTGTATTATATATATATAAATATATATACAGTACCTTTTATATATATATTTATATATACATAATATATATAATGTTGTGTGCAAAATGGCCACAATCTGTCATCTGTATGTAATCCCTACATGCTGATAATATACACTGATGCTTTGCAAGCCTTAAACAGATGGATGGTTCTTTTATTTATTGGAAGGCATACTTCTGCACAAGCAGTGCCATTTGGATTTGCAGTGATGGCACAATCGAGCAGAGTAACAGAGCGATAAAAAGATTTCTTACCTTGTAGTAGATATACATTAACTGAGAAATCATACAAACTGGAATATCTTAAAACAAAAGTAAGATTTGAGTCTCTGGTGTCCTTGTATAAAAATTTAATCTTTTAAAAGTGTGTCGATGTTTCTGTGGAAGAGGCAGTTATTGACAAAATATCTTTTTCCTCCACAATAGCTGTCTGTAATTGGCAGGAAAAAAAACTTAATTAAAAAATTATGTGTTACACTGACCATTCGGTGGGCAGTGGTGGTTCAGATGCAGCCAACTGATTCTTTTGCTACAGGGTGGTATCTGTAAGGTAATCTTGGTTATAAACAGAGGAAAGTTTTGTTTTGGCTTCTTTTGTTCATTGTAAGAGTGCAATAATTATTTAGTGTCAACACCATAATCTCCTTAGTGTAAAAAGAAAATTCAATTAAAAAAATTCCACCTTTCTTCCCTGGTAGGGGAACCATTCAAAACAAACAAGATGTTATGAGGTCATAGGACTAACATCAAAGGAAATTCTAAGTTTGGACAAGAGTAGCAAGACCAGAGACCTGAAGTGAACTTCTGGAGCTCAAGTTTACAGCCGAGTATAGCTCTGTGAACTAGGAAAGAACAAATAAGAAAAGCTGTCTTCTAAGAAAGGGATTTTCAAAATGTGATCCCCTAGCCAGATGCACAATCATCACCTGGGAATTCATTAGAAATACAAATTTCACAGGACCCACTCCCACTTACTGACTTGGAAACGCTGAAGGAAGGGCCCAGCAAGATGGTATTTTAATAAGTCTTCTAGGTGATTATTAAATGCTGAAGTTTGAGAACCACTGGTCTAGGTGAATTTCAAAGACAGAGATAGGGAAAGGGAAGATCAAATTTTTCATATGCCTTTACTCACTTTCAGTGAATGGTTTTTAGGATGTCTTAGATTAATTTGAATGACCCAAGATGGATAAATATATGTTCAAGTCTGCCTCTTTGGAAAAAATTGTATTATATTCAGCCACAAATATTACCAAGTCTTTGAATCTCTTAAACTTCAAAATGAATAAGCTAAAAATATGCATCATAAAACTGTATGTATTATTACATGCAGCGGTTTGAAGCTGTATATACCCCAGAAAAAAGCATGTTCTTAAACTTAACTCACTCCTGCAGGCACTTGTAAATAAGACCTTTTGGTGAAGCTACTTCAGTTAAGGTGTGGCCCACTCAGTCAGGGTGAGTTTTAACCTTATCACTGGAGTCCTTTATAAGCAGAATGAAATTCAGACACAAAGAGAGGAAGTCATGGAGGAGGCAGCCAGAAGCTTAAATCAGTGGAGATGGGAAAAGAAAGGAGAGGCAAGAAGAGGCCACAATGTGCCTTGACACATGACAAGCTGAGGAGCAAAGATAATCCACACCAGTTCTAGAATGCCAGTCTTCAGGAAGAAAGCATCACCTTAATGATAACTTTTTTTAATGTTTTTTTAATTGTAAAATATAACATATATGCAAAAAAGCAATAAATTTCCAAGTACATTTTAACAAGTAGTTATAGAACAGATTTTAAAGTTTGGTAAAAGTTACAGTTTCACAAACTTTCATTTTTTCTTCTAGCTGCTCCAAGATATTGGGGACCAATAGAAATATCAATATAATGATTCAGCAGTCATACTTATTTGTTAAATTCTATCTTCTCTGTTATACTCCTCCTTCTCTTTAAGTAACAACAAACCTATTCTTTATCACTAATACTCCCTGCAAACTCTTTCTCCTTTTTCTTTGTCCCTGGATAAGAACTTACATGGGTCACATGGCATTGTCAGAGGCTTTCAACATAATCACAGTCCAGTTTAGTGTAATAATATAATTTCTCCTCTTCCCAAGCTTAGGCCTACTTCAGGTAGCAGCTTGCCTGGGTGGGGATTGATACATCTGGTCAACCTTTTCATTTCTGCAGTACCAATACCTCCTCCTAGCTCCCTTGTCACAATTCTTAACTCCACCCATCTAGTCTTTTCCTAGGATCCCTGCTCCACTGGAGCAGAGTTGCAAGGAAGTGAAAAACAAAAAAAAAGAATCAAAGATCTTGCTTGGATAGCTCTATTATTATGATCTAATGTTAGTACTTTCTGACTGTGGTGGATATTCATGGTTGAATTCCTTACTGCATCATTTCCCCATAATACATCCTCCAATCTTTTTCTATCCCCAACTCCCCAACTCTAGCCCTTAGTAGAAGACCCAAAATCCTTACTGCTTTGGTCTGCATGCTGGTAGATCTTTTTCTAGAGAAGCATTCTTCATTCAGCTCCCACTTATCAACTTTCTGTTGGTTCATCTAACCAGCAGGAACTTTACACATCCTTGCCACACCAATTAGTGTGCTACACTGCTGTCTACTGTGCTTGTCTTACTGTCATGAATAGTTCTCACTATAGCCTTCTTTTTAGGTGTAGGCCAACCACAAGTCTCTTGTATACCCCAGAGTCCAGGAGACACATAGAGAGTACTGGATGTATACCCTTCAATGCCCCTTTCTCTAGGCTTGAAGTGATAAGGAAGCACTTTCCCACCCACACACCTGAAAGGCAAGGGAAAGAAAATGCCACACAAATTCTAAAATGATACTTTCTCACTCTGTTTCATCAGCCTCAACTTTTTTTATATCCTTCAGGAGGCTATTGGATTAAGGTCTCAAACCCCAGCTTTTCCATGTCCTTTGAAAATTCTACATGGATAACATATTATTGTTTTTTTGATAAAACAGTTATAGTCACTCAGACCAGTGTTAGCCCCTCTCTGATTATAAACTCTGGAAAAGCACTTAACCTCTTGATTCCTATTTCCAAAAAGAAATAAATAGCATCTATCCAGCTCAAATTCAAGATAGCAAATAAATAAGACCAAGATTATTGTTTCAATAAGGAATTAAGTGAAAAATCACTTCAAATGCCTTATATATAAAACAAGATGAATTCATAAACAAAAAAACAACAATGTATGGGTAATAAATTTAGAAATAGATCTCAGTAAGTGCAGCTTTTTTCACAAAGATATAGATATGAGCTGTTTCTTAGAAAACTCACTACTGGTCAGAGGAGAATCAAATAGCTCCTAAAGTTGGCACAAATGGAACACCTTTCCCTCAAGCTAACTTGATGTAAAAAGGCTTTGGGATATGAGACTTTTGTACATTGAACTCTTAAATTGAATTTTGAAACAACACAAACCAACTTTCATATGCCAAATTAAGATTTTACATATCAACCAATGAACAATTTCAAGCTTTCACTTGGGAAATCTTCTTAAATCCAGCGATTCCACTCCGCAGCACTGCATCTTTGTATGGATAAGAGTTCATTTGGCAAACATTTCTATATTTATTACATGCTGGAAGAGTTGTGGTGTGCTTATAGAAAAAACCTAAATTGCTTTGAAGAGACTGTTGGTAGAAATATGGAAGCTAAAGGTACTTCCAATGAGGAAGGAAACGATTGATGTGCTGTTGGAGATTGGAGGAAAAGTGACCCTTGTATTAAAGTGGCAAAGAACTTGGTGAAATTGAGTTCTATGTCAGATGGAAGACAGAATTTGGAAGTGATAAACTTGGATATTTAACTAAGCTTGGAAATTTCAGCCCAAATTTTTCCTTGAAACTTATAGCAAAATGTGAGAGGAAAGGGATAAGATGAGAACTGAACTCCTGAGCATATAGAATCCAGAAAGTGATGGTTTTGAAAATTATGAGCTTCCAGAAAGCAAATTCCTAGAGAACAGTGCTACATGTGTGGGTTTAAATATGCATGGATCTATTTATCAATTTCTATGGAAATTAGGATTAAAAATACAGTTACTCAGGAAGGATCCCTGGAAAATTCTTTTGTCTGATAGATTGGACCTATATGAACTATAAACAAAACCAACAAGTTTTTTGTGTAAGCTATATGAATGGAACTACTGCCAGCCTGGACTAAAAGAGACAGAGAAGGGAAAAATTGAAGGAAAAATCACTTCAAGGTCAGAACCATGGAAGCTGAGGTCTTGGCCAAAGACATCTTCTCAGACCAAGAAAGCAGGTCCACCCGTGTATGTGGAAAGGCTGAGTCTTCCTCAGCACTTGAAGAGGACAAATCTCCCATCCTGTCATTCAGGAAGACTGCTGCCACCCTAGTGCTCCGAGAGGGTGGAGAATGTTCCTTGCAGATAGTAGAGAGGTTGGCTGCTATCTGATGTTTGAAGAGGGTGGAGCCTTCTCCCCATTGTTGGAGGGTAATATGGCCACTAGGCAATCATTTGGAAGGGGCAGGGCTGCCACTTCATCAGGCCCAAAGGACAAAATATTGTTCCATAGATAATTCTACGATCATAAAATCTAATGGAGCACGCTCTAGAGGGTTTCATAATTGTTTAAAACCTGTAACCCCTGTTTTCCTTCCATTTTCTTCCTGTAAGAATGGGAATATTTATTCTATGGTGTGTCCCTCTGTGCTTGTTTGAAATAGTTATGTACCCCAGAAAAGCCATCTTTTTCCTAAGCCAATGTTGTGGGGGCAGAACTACTGTTGGGTGGTGTGCTGGTTTGAAAGGATGTATGCCCCCTAGAAAATCCATGTTTTAATCAAAATCCTATTTCATAAAGGTAGAATAATCCCTATTCAATACTGTATGTCTGAAACTGTAATCAGATCATCTCCCTGGATAATGTGATTTAGTCAAGAGTGGTTGTTAAACTGTATTAGGTGACAACATGTCTCCACCCATTTGGGTGGGTATTGATTGGTTTACTGGAGTCCTATAAAAGAGGAAACATTTGGGAGAATGGGAGATTCAGAAAGAGCAGCACCATGAAGCAGAAAGTCCATGAGCCATCGATCTTTGGAGATGAAGAAGGAAAATACCTCCCAGGGAGCTTCATGAGACTGGAAGCCAGGAGAGAAAGCTAGCAGGTGATGCCATGTTCACCATGTGTCCTTCCAGCCAAGAGAGAAGCCCTGACTCTGTTTGCCATGTGCTGTCTCACTTGAGAGAGAAACTCTGAACTTTATCAACCTTCTTGAATCAAGGTACCTTTGCCTGGATGCCTTAGATTGGACATTTCTATAGACTTGTTTTAATTGGGACATTTTCTCAGCCTTAGAATTGTAAACTAGCAACTCATTAAATTCCCCTTTTAAAAGTCATTCCATTTCTGGTATATTGCACTCCAGCAGCTAGTAAACTAGGACAGGTGGGACCTTTTGATTAGGTTGTTTCCATGGAGATATAACAATGCCCATTCGAGGTACATCTTAATCTTTTTACTGGAGCCCTTTATGAAGAGAATAAAAGACAGAAAACCTAGAGAGAGCTCAGAGCTGACATGGAGAGCAGAGAGATGAAACCAAATGACAGACAATGGAGATACAGATTGTCATGGTAAGGGACAGGTGTCAACTTGGCCAAGTTGTGGTACCTTTTCATCTGATTGGGCAAGCGCTGGCCTGTCTGTTGCAATGAGGACATTTCATAGGATTAGGTCATGATCACGTCAGCTACATCCACAGCTGATTCCATTTGTAATCAGCCAAAGGGGAGTGTCTTCTGCAATTAGTGATGCTAAATGCAATCATGGGAAGCCTTTTAAGGAAGACTCAGAGGAGACAGGTTCCATTCCTGCTTTGGCTGGTGAGCCTCTCCTGTGGAGTTCGTCCAGGCCATCCATTGGAGTCATCGGCTTCGCAGCCTGCCCTGTGGATTTTGGACTCTGCGTTCCTACGGTCACGTGAGACACTTTCATAAATTTTATATTTGCAAGTGTTCCCTGTTGATTCTGTTTCTCTAGAGAACCCTAACTAATACACAGATGGAGCTGATGGAGCCATTTGAACCCAGAAGCTGAGAAAGAAGCACAGCGGACATCACCATGTGTTTTCCCTTGTAACAGAGAAATCCCAATGTGATCAGCCTTTCTTGTGAGAAGGTATCCTCTCTTTGGTGCCTTAATTTGAATATTTTTTGGCCTTAGAATTTTAACTTGTAACTTAATAAATCCTCTTTATAAAAGCCAATCCATTCCCAGTATATTGCATTCCAGCAGCTTTGGCAAACTGAAACAGATTTTGGTGCCAGAGAAATGGGGTGCTGCAATTTGCAATTACCAAAAATGCTGGAACAAGTTTATGAATAGATAAAGGGAAATTTCTAAAAAGAATTGTGAGATGCTTGATAGAAAAGGCCTGAACTGCTTTGAAGATACTGTTGGTAAAAATGTGAATTACAAAGATTCTTCTAATGAGGCTTTAGACAGAAATGATGAATGTGGCGTTGCCAACTGGAAGAAAGGTGAACTTTATTTTAAAGTGGCAGAGAATTTGGCAAAACTGAATCCTGGTTTTTGATGTAAAGTATAATTTGAAAGCAACAAGCCTGGATACTTAGCTGAAGATATTTTCAAAGTAAATGCAGAAAATGTAGTCTAGTTGCTCCTTGTAGCTTATAGCAAAATGCAACAGGAAAGGGAAAAGCTGAAAACTGAAATCCTGAGTACAAAGCTAGAAATTGATGGTCTGGAAAATTCTGGGCTCCTAGAAAGTGAGATCCCAGAAGCCAGTGCCCTATATGAGGATTCAACCAAAAATGGAACCAATCAGCCATTTCAGCAACAGCCATGATTTGAGATAGAGTTTTCCAGGAAGGATTTGTGGAAAGTCCTTTCATTTGATGGGCATGATCCCAGCGTAATACATAGAAAACCAATAAAAGTATTGTGATCAGTATAAATGGAACCACTGCCAGTCTGAACTAAAAGAGACAGAAAAGGGACAAATTGAAGAAAAAATAACTTCAGAGGCAAAACTGTGATAGCTAATGTCTGAAGCCAAGAAACCCCAAGCCAGGGGAGCAGACCCACCCAAGTACTTGGAGAGGGTGAGTTTGCCCCAAAGGCAAAGGAGGCCTTCCACCTCAATGTTTTGGGAGAGTTGTACCCCAGGCCTTGGAGAGGGTGGAACACGTTCTTTGGGGATTGGGGAAGGCCTGGCTGCCATTCCATTGCTCTGGAGAGGTGGATCATGTGCCCCAGAAAGCCCAGGTGCAGGCCCCATGTTTGAAGAAGGTGGAGCTCAGAAAAAGATGGTGTCTTCAATATCCCCCAAGGTTGCATTTGGGCCACGGCATAGGCCTTTGGAAAGCATGGAACTGCCACTTTCTAAAGCCCTGAAGATAAATGACTCACAGACTGAAATCTAATGGAGTTTGCCCTGTAGGTTTTCAGAACAGTTTGGGTCCTGTGACCCCTGAGTTCCTTCCAATTTCTCCATATGGAAATGGGAACATCTATCCAGTGACTGTCATCCTTTGTATGTTGGCAGCAGATAACTTGTTCTGAGTTTTACAGGGCCACAGAGAGGAAAATTTTGCCTTAGGACAGACCATGCCTGTAGCTGATTTTGATGAGATTTTGTACTGTTTCTGACTTCGTAGTTTATTTGTATTGTTACTGAAATGGTTTACAGCTTTCTGATAGTGTTATGGAATAAATGTATTTTGAATTTGTAAAGGACATGCCTTTGGGGAGTCCAAAGGGTGGAAGGTACCATTTTGAAGCCATTATGTGCTCCAGAAAAGCCATGCCCACTAATCCTCATTCACTGTTGCTGGGTGGGACATTTTTATTGTTTCCATGGAGAGGTGTCCCACCCAATTGTGGGTAGTAAGTTTTGATTAGATGGTTTTCATGTAGATGTGTTTCCACCCATTCAATATGGGGTTGTTTACTGGAGTTCTTTAAGATTTTGCCAGTTTATGTCTTTTGATTGATGAGCTTAATCCATTAACATTTAATGTCATTATTGTAGAGACAGTACTTTCTTCTACCATTTTGCTAGGTATAGAATTCTTGGCTGGCAGTTCTTCTCTTTAAGAATCTTAAATACATCATCCTACTGCATTCTTTTTTTTTTTTTAAAGAGAGAGGGAGGAAGGGAAGGAAAGACAGAGAGAAGGAAGGAAGGATGGAAGGAAGGGAAACATCTTTAAACATTTTCTTGTTTTTATTGTATTTTGTTTGTTTGTTTGTTTTTTACATGGGCTGGGGCCGGGAATCGAACCGAGGTCCTCCGGCATGGCAGGCAAGCACTTTGCCCGCTAAGCCACCGCGGCCCGCCCCTACTGCATTCTTGATTCCATGGTTTCTGCTGAGAAATCTACACATAGTCCTATTGAGCTTCCCTTGTATGTGATGGATCAATTTTCTCTTGCTGTTTCAGAATTCTGTTTGTCTTTGATATTTGACAATCTGAGTAGTGTCTTAGAGTAGGTCCATACAGATGTATTCTGTTAGAAGTATGCTATACTTATTGGATCTGTAATTTTATGCCTTTCATAAGATATGGGAAATTTTCAGTGATTATTTCCTCCATTATTATTTCCACCTCTTTTGCCTTTTCTTTTCCTTCTGGGACACCCATAACATGCATATTCAAGTGCTTCACATTGTCATTCAATTCCTTGAGACACTGCTCATGTTTTTTATTTTTTTTTTTCCTATCTTTTCTTTTGTAAATTTTCAGATGTTCTGTCCTCTAGTGCACTAATCTTTTCTTCTGCCTCTTCAAACCTGCTATTATAAATCTCTAGTGTGTTTTTTATCTCTTCTATTTTTCCTTTAATTCCCATAAATTCTGCCATTTAGTTTTTCAAGTTTTGGGTTATTCTTTATGGTGTTCCAATGTCTTTTTTATATCTTTATCTCTTTTGCCATACCTTCCCTCAACTCATTGATTTGATTTTCTACTTTGCATTGAAACAAAAAATAGACAAATGAGACTTCTTCAAAACTGAATACTGTGCTTCAAAAGACTTTTTCAAAAGGATAAAAAGGCACTGACTAAATGGGATGAGTCCTTTGGAAGTATAGACATACTCGATTGGATACCACACATCTGATAAGCATTTGATATCTATAGCATATAAAGAAATCCTGCAACTCAGCAGTAAAAAGACAAACAACCCAATAGGCAAAAGGCATGAATAGAAATTTTTTCCAAAGAGGAAATACAAATGACTAAAAATCACATGAAAAATATGTTCATCTTCACTAGCTATTAGGGAAATGCAAATCAAATGGGACGTTCTCCATCTGAGAGTGAGTCTGTCTCCTGTGCTCTACCTTGTTTACATCTACTGGACTTTGTACTGGAGGGAAGAGCCATTGATGAGGAATTAGTCTGTAAAACTGTTGACAAAGGTGATCAGAGGACAAAACAGGGATATAAGAAGATTTGGTAAGTTTCAAAAGACAATCAAAATTGAAAGTAAAGTGAAAAGAACACTGGAATTTCCATTTACCATCTCGGCAGGAGAGACTGTAAACCAAGAACCTTTAATGTAAAGATTTCAAGTATTTCCCAAGCACTGGAACATCTCCCATGTTGTCATTTGTTTTGTTTCTCTCTATTTTTCCATAGCATTTGGCAGTAAAACCCCTGAAATTTAAAAAATTGAGATTTGGATTTATTTCAGATGCAAGGAGGAAAGTAAGATTGGAAGGAATCAATCGATCAATCTTTCATTCGATCTAAAATCTCTACTATTCCTCATCATCCCATTCTTACTCTTAGACTTAAATACAATTCCCAGAAATTTCCTTTTCCTTTTGTATCTTAATGTGACTTTTCATTCATTGATGTGAAATCAATCAAAAATGCAGTTAGTTTAGTAGAACATATAAAGTAAATATATTGTATTAGCCATTGGAATAGGTCACCAACATAAAAAGAATTCTGTACTTATTTAACATTGATAATATTTTGACCACAGTTAATTAACTTTTATAAAAATAGTCTGCTTTTAATTTACTGTGTACATGAAAATGGAATCAAACCAGAAAACTAAATACCCAATATATTAAACAAACATTATTGATCCCCCACTATGTGTAGGCATTGTGCTAGATGGTTTCACTTAATTTCATCCCCACAATAGCCCTCGGAGGTACTCATTACTGTTTCCATTTTGTAGTTGAAAAAACTTGATAAAATGCCAATGATTTTCCTAAGAACATTTTATTTATAAGTAGGCAGATCAAAATTTTTTTGCCTCTTACTATTAGAGTCCAAAATCATGTTTCTTCCCAGTGGAGCCCGTCATATGCTCACTGCTTTAGTGAAAAATAGTTTTAAATATTCGAGCATATTATAGTACATTTATCTACTTAGAATGCTATTTTTTTTTCATTGAGATAAAATATCCATGATTCTATTATATGTAAATACCATCACAGTTTCCAAATCAAATTTTTTAAATTGCCTCTTCTCAAATTCTGTATAAGGCTGTAGGCGGGACTCAGCCTTCATTGTTTAACAATTATTTTTGTAATGTCTTTAAAAATGTCTACATGTGTGGGCAGCTCATGGAAAAGATAAAAAGACGCCAAGGAGTCTCTGTTTTTGTTTTTTTTTTGCATGGGTAGGAACCGGGAATCAAACCCGGGTCTCAGGCATGGCAGGCAGGAACTCTGCCACTGAACCAATGTGGCCCACCCCTGAGGAGCCTTTTGTAGACCTGATGTAAGTGTGTGAAAATGTCATTTTCCTCCTTTATAATTTTCATTTCATGTCAGCAGCAAAACATTCTGGAGAACAGGGCTTTGCTGTTACTCTAACTTCTGCTTTGTCCCTGAAAGCAACCAGGTTTGCAATAATCCCTCAGAAACATGCAACCTGTGGTGTCCTATTCTCTAGTTAATCTATTCACAGGAGGAATGCAGGCACACGCCCAGTGGAGCTCTCCATATGCTCACCTCCTTCCTCTTGCAGCCTTCCACATTCCCGTTCTTCCACAGCCTAAGAAATATCTCAAAGCCCATCTCAAACAAAAACAACTGATTAAAAAAGCATTTGATTTTGGAATCCTCCAAATCAAATCTCAAGAATGAGAATTGCACTTAAAACCTAGAGGACACTTTGTACAAGCTGGTGGCGTTTGTGATCAACCAAATGCTTTAAAATATTCAGGGCAGCCATATACTGGTGACTGTAGGTGCTGTTAAGATGTTTGCAAGCTCCTTTTGTTCAGAAAGACAGTTTCCACATTCCGAGAAGCCTGTAAGTGGAGTAATTCACTTTATCTTTTGCAAGCCTTGACACATAATGATATAAGCAGTTTTCAGCTTAGAAATGGGTGGGACTCACGTTAATAAGTTAAACTTTGATGGATTTTCCACAAACACCATTATCGATGCCTGTCTTTTTCTCAGACCAGTCCGCAGGCTTGTTCCAAAGTGTTCAATTAGAACACTTAATTAGAATCTATAACAAAATTCACTCAGAGTACTAACTTGGGCATGAAACTACATATCCACCCTCCTACCAGAGCCCTGGCAGAGATCACTGACTCTCTCATTCTGTACTTACCACCTCGCAAACTGTGAGGAAGTTCAGGGAGAATGTGCTTACCCCGTTTTCAAGCTGCAGTTGTCTAGTTCGTGCTAAGAACAACAGAGTTAAGGAATGCACGTAGGCTGGGAGGAAAAAGTGGGAGAGTGATTCTTGAAGCAAGGAAAAAGAAAAGAAGGGCAAGATTGAAGATAATCATATTCATTTGGTAACAAAATGGAATTTACTCTCCCATTCCTCCCATGATAGGTCTTACTTTTCTCTTCCGACGTGACAAGCTTTCAGATAATGATCTTCTCTTAACACTAGGATGAAAAAGGAACAACAGCAGCAGAAAAGGTTTGGGGTCCAAAGAACGCTAAATCAGGCATCATTAAATTTTAGCATCCCTAAGGATCACCTTGGGGGGTTATTAAAATAGTAGGTTCCAGACCTCACAGGGTTGGGTCTAATTCATTAACTTTGGGGAATAAGCAGCTCAGGTGATTCTGGAGCAGACCATACTTTGAGAAACAAGTACTCTAAAGGTAGAAAGGAACGCAGCAAGTAGCATGTATGCAACTCCTCTACACAATATTTTGAGCAAGTATATGTGGGCTTTAAATAAAATGTAGCTTTATTTTTGTCTCCCACTTCCCCTTTAAGATGTATTCAGTGAAGGAGACTTTCCTGTATTTCAAGTGGGAAAGAGTTTGGTTGGTTTTTCTCATTCCCAGGAAGCTTCCTCACCACACCCATACCAGTTTATGAGGTGTGGCTTGTTTTTACCATGTTCCTCAACCTCAAATGTATATTCAGATGATCTGATGCTTTCTTTTAGATTGCAGATTCTGATTCAGGAGATCTGGGTGGAGCCTGAGTTTTAATGTTTCACTCAAGTGCCCAAATAATGCTAATACTACTGGTCCTAGGAACATACTTTGAGCAGCAAGGAGTTAGAGAAGAGAAGAGATGAAAGAGGAGAGGAAATTTGTTGTTTGGACTAGTGCAAATCATGATTTAGCTTTGGGCTTTCAGAACTTAACAGATGTTTAAAGCAAACTATCTTATGGGGTTTTCACGTATTCTTCAGAAATTTGTGTCACTCAGACTTGATGGTCTGCACTTACCCTAGCACAGCTGAAGTCTGCTTTATCTCTTGCTTTTCCTTCACCAACCCTTGGAAATATCAGATTTATCTCTCTTTTTTTCTACTAGTCTCTTTGGCCCTCTGGATATTCCCACCAACCAAGATGAAAGGATTTCTCTGTCCATGGTGTATGGAAAACACTCAAACTTTGTTTTGATAAACCTTGGGTGTGCAGGCTGATCCTAAAGCCACAGAAACTCTCCTGGCTATGTCACCAAAATAATAGATCAATCTATTTCTCATAGGAGTCAGAATTTTGCCCACTAAACTCCAGTGGAAGGGGTCACTGCCCTCCGAGTAGTCTGTTTAAGGTCTGACTTTCTGGTCTTGAAGTTAAGGAGCTGTTATCTCTGCACACCCTTCCCTTCAGTAAGCCAGCAAAGAGATGAAGCTCAGACTACACTTTCTCTACAAGTGGCTGCCTCTCTAAATTGTTGCTTCTCTAAATAGTTTAAATACTATTTTTTTTTCTTTTACATGGGCAGGCACTGGGAATCGAACCCAGGTCCTCAGGCTTGGCAGGCAAGCATTCTTACCTGCTGAGCCACCCTGGCCCACCCTTAAATACTATTTATAACTGATTTGACTGAGTGGTCTCAGAGTTGTGGAACTGGTTTGCAACCACTGTAAATTCTACATTTTGGTCCAGCAACTGACATTTTCATATGGTGCCTTTTGTATCTTGGTTTCTTAGTCGAAATTTCTATTTTAGTATCCTGCTACTCCCCATAAACATGTCAGAGATAGCAAATAAGCAATCTGGCTCTGTAGATATGCTTTGTTTGGTTCTTGTGATGGTTATTTTCATGCATCAACTTGACTAAGTAATAGTTCCCAACAGTTTGGTCAAGGAAGCACTGGCTGGATTGTAACTGTCACAGTATTTCATAGATGTATTAGCATTATAATCAATTAACTGCATTTATGCCTGATTGCATATTCAGTCAGCAAAGGAGATTGCCCTCAGCAATAAGAGGAGTATCTTCATCTAACCAGTTAGTTTTATAGACAGAAATGAGGATTTCAGAAGTCAGAAAGAAAAATCCCCACATCTCCTTCAGGCAGCCAGCTCTTCCTAGGGAATTCAACCTCACTTTTATTGGAGTTTCCAACTTGTGGCCTACCCTACGGAATTTGGATTTGCCAATCCCCACATCATGTGAGCCAATTCCTGTAATAAATCTCTTAATATATACTCTCCTGTCAGTTCTGTTTCTTTGGACAACCCTGGCTAATGTAACTTTGCACTGGTTATATATTTTTTTTAGTTTCCAATGCTTTGAAAGTGTGAGATTTCATATCATTTCTTTTAAATCAGATTTCTTACTTCTCTTAAGAAAAAACATTAGCTCTCAAAACCCCTAGCCAATATTTCTAATGGCAATAGTCACTTGAAATTGGTTATGATTGCCCTGTTCAGATGGAGCATTTACTCTCCCATTTTTCCCACACCCAATACTCCCTAATGTGATATATCTGCATATTTAACTCATTTGTGTGATTTGCCTGTTACTGTATAGCCTGGATATACAGTTTTGGTATATACATTGGATATGTGCCTCATTATGTTTTATTTTTATTTTTGAGTAAATACATTTCTATCCTCATTCTGAAACATTACCAGTTTTTATGAGCCTGGAGAGCTAAGAAGAATCTACTCCCAGCCATGTACAAAAAAAATAAAAAAATAGGAAATACATCAGAGTACTATTGGCCCTACAAATAATAACACTTATGCAGTCACAAGAAATGCTAATTAATTTTGTTAAAATTAGTGATAAAAACATATTAGGACAATGATTATGAAGGTTTAAAGGGATAATGTCTAAATTGATGTCAAGGAAAATTCATTCAAAGCCTATTACTTAGAATAATATAAATAACTACCAAAAAATTAACTGAAAGGAAGTGGAAACGTCTAGGAATCAAGACTGCAGGTTGGTAAAAAGTGTCCAGGAAATGGTTAATTTTCATTATTAAGCCTTGTGATACTATCTATACTATTTTTTTTTTCTTTTTAAACAAGTTTTATTGTGGCAAATATATATGTTTATAATATACATATAACATATGTAATTTGCCATTAGTTAAGTCATTCTTTTTTTTTTAATTAATTAATGGAAAAAAGAAATTAACAACTATGTGATTTTAATACGTTTTTTAAAATAACAATGATATGATTATTGTCTTCATTGCTCTATCTAAATGAAACCAAATATTATTGACCATCCTCAAATAAGCTGACATTTGTAGAGCTTCTTCTGAGATTCCTTTGATGGAAAAATATAGAATATTGTTTAATTATTGTTTATTTTGAAGGTCTACTGTTATAAGAAGTTGAAAGTAAAATATGGCATACACTGCAAATTATTGTCTAAGAAGTAAGGTAAATCACATATTTAATGAGAAAAGTTTAGGATAATTTTAAATGGATTTAGAAGGTATTTGTAAGAATTTTATCATGAACATTTCTACAATTACCAAACAATGTAGGTTTACAATATGAATAAATTTATATTAGTTTCTGATATTGATAACCACAGCTTAAATAAATTATTCTTAAGAGTTCCATTAGTTTTCTATTGCTGTCTGACAAATTACTGGGAATTTAGTGGCTTAAAACAACACACATTTATTATCTCATCATGTCTAGCTCATAGTTTCGGTAGGTCAAAGGTCTGGGCACAGAATAGCTGTGTTATCTGCTTAGGGTCTCACAAGGCTGAAGTCATTGGCCAGGCTTTATTCTCATCTCAAATTCAAGGTTCTCTTTCAAGTTCATTCAGGTATGGACAGAATTCTTTTTCTTTCTTTCTTTCTTTTTTTTTTTTTTTGTAGTTTTAAGACTGAAGTCTCCATTTTCTTGTCAGCTGTCAACCTCTCAGTATCCAGAGGCCACCCTCGGGTCTTAGCCACATGGCCCTCTCACAACATAGCACCATAATTCTTCAAAGCTAGCAGTAGAATGTCTCTGACTTCTTCAAATCTCTCTTTTTCACACACTCACCTACTTGGATAATCTTCTTTTTGTTCAACTCAAAATCAACTGATTAGTAATCCAATCACTTAGAGTGCTCTCCCATCAAAATCACAGATCCTGACCACACTCAAAGAAGGAATATGGGTCATTGGGGATCATTTCAGAATTCTGCCTACCACAATGGCATCTATGACTTCCACTTCTGGCATTATAGCAGATTAGACAGTGAAAGGGGACATCCTAATGCAAAATAATAAGGTCTTCAGTAATTCACACACTAAAAAAAACATGGCATATAAAGCATTACTGGGAAAAAATAATGCAGCAAGGTAACTCTCATTGGGTCATGAAGGAGAAATAAAGAATAGCAAAATGAAGCAGGATTATTTCATGGAAGACCAGGCACCTAGTGGCTGAAACAGACTTTCCTATTTCAAGGCCTCAACTAGTCCCAGTCTCCGGGACTTCCTGGATCCAGGATGGGAAATGTAGATCCTCTCAAAACAAAAGCAATCCAATTTCACTTTCAGGAGTTCCAGAGATTAAGACCAAGCAACTACCTGTTCACAATAAAAAGAAAATCACCCAGACGCAAATAAGCCACCATGCATGAGAGTTACCAAAAAACAACAATAACAGGTCTATATATCAGAACTTCAGATACTAGAATTATCAGATAGGATTGTGTAGGAAATGTTTAAAAAATAAAAAATGGAACTGAAAAATAAGAGACTCTCAAAACCAACCATGCAAATTTGTAACAGTCCCAAATATGTTTTTAGACATAAAAAAGATAATAATTGAAATTATAAAGTCAACAATTGGATTAAACAGCAAATAGGCACAGCTGAAGAAAAATTTAGTGACCTGGAAGATAGATCTGAAGAAATTTCAGAATACAACATAGAAAAGGAATGAGATTAAAACATAAGAATTTAGAAAACATGGAAGATAGAATGAGAAATTCTAATTTATAGCTTTACAGCAGAAATAGGAAGAAAAGCAATATTTAAAGAGGTAGTGAGAATTTTTCAGAACAAATAAAAACCAAGAATTCACAGACAAAGGTAGCATAACGAATATCAAGCATAATGAAAAAAATATAGTCCTTTGGCATATTGTAGTGAATGTTTAGAACACAAAACTCAAAGACAGTATTTTTAAAGTAGCTAAAGAAAAATTAGCCGATACTGAAATTCCTCAACAGTCACAGTGGATATAATAGAATAACTTTCAAAGTGCTGAGGAAGGATAATTGTCAACCTAGAACTTATGATATTGGCCCATCTCATCTTT
The DNA here is from genome assembly GCF_023851605.1 of Tamandua tetradactyla. Lineage (NCBI taxonomy): Eukaryota > Metazoa > Chordata > Mammalia > Pilosa > Myrmecophagidae > Tamandua > Tamandua tetradactyla. The sequence continues at coordinate 24,230,921 of NC_135350.1, forward strand.
ACAGAAAACAAGAAAATAAAGAAACACATTTTGAGAAAAATAAAAACAGAACAAGCTTACCACTAATAGACTTTCACTAAAATATTACCCTATGGATAGTCTTGAAAAAGAACAACAGTAAAAATAGTTCAAAATGAAGGTCTAAAACATAAGAAAATTAGAAGGTAAATGCAAATGATATTTAAAATAATAATAATATTGGTAGATTAAAGAAAACTGAATAAAATACTGAATTACATTGGAATGGATGTTACTGAATTTTCAGTATTTAAACATTTATTTCCTCATCTTATTAGAGCTAAGCTATTGATAAATTTTAGGTCTACTAAGCATGAGTGGTAAAATTCAAGGGTAATCACTAAAGTATAGAAATAGAGTACAGAACTTCAAAATCAGTAGGTAAAAAAATGGAATTAGAAGAAGTATTTTTAATAAGAAATGTAACAAAGAAAGACAGAAAAGCATAAAGATGGGGGTCAAATAAAAATCACAACAATAAATGATGATGGTATCAAATCTACATATATCAGTAATCACAGTAAATGTAAGAGAACTGAATTCACCAGAGGCAGAAATTGATTAACTATATTAAAAATATAATCCAAAAGCATTTTGTTTATAAGAGAGGTGCTTAAAATATAAAGACAATGAAAAGTTGAAAGTAAAACGGTGCAAAAATTATGCCAGGCAAATACTTTTGAAATATAGCCATATTAATATCAAGAAAAAAAACTTTATGGAAAATTGAGCATTATTGGGGTTAATAAACTATGGGAATGATTTCTGTAATCAATTCATTAGAAATGTAAAAAAAATTTAACTTGCAGTCACCTAATAGTCAAAATATGTGAAGCAAAAATTGCTAGAACTATAGGGAAAAACTGACAAATCTATAATCATAGTGGAAGACTTCAATAAATATTTTTCAGTAATTAATAGGAGGTAAAGACATACACATTTGAATATTATAATTAATAAGCCTAACTTAATGGCAATGAGAACTCTGCACTCAAAAATTAAACAGAATAAATCTTCCCCAAATATACATAGAACATATATAAAATGTCACCACGAAGGAACCTCTAAAGTGAATCTCAATGAATTTCAAAAAAAATGAACATCACACTGACCATGTTCTGACCACAATGCAAATAATCTAGAAATCAATAGTAAAAAGTTAAAAGGTAAATAACTGGAAAGGTAAAACAACTTCTAAATATGTTATGGTGGCAATGTGTCATGGTAAGAACTTGGAAACAACCCAAATATCCTTTGTTTAATTGTTATATAAAAAGGAATTTAGCAGTGAAGATGAATGAACAATATTTACATGCAGTAATGTAGTTGAATCTTGGAAATATAACAAGTCATGAAAGGCTTTAAACAATATGATGCCACATTTTAAAAGCTTAAAAATAATCAAATAAAAATAACATGTTACTTGGTGACAGATAAATGATGATGCTGTATTTTAAAAGCAAGGGATAATCAATAAAGAAATGAGGATAGTGATTATCTCATTGAGCCACAGATTTAACTTCAATAGTTTTGGAAATGTTCCAGTGCTTATGTGAAGGGTTCACAAATGCATGTTTTATTATCTTATCAAAACATACTTATTTTAATCTATTAATTAGTGCATGACTACAAAGAACTTTAAGTTTGTGAGAGTATCAGTTATCAATTGCTGTGTAACAAATATCCCTAATACTTGGCGGCTTAAACAATTTATTATTACCCATAATTCTAAAAGTTGACTGAACAGTTTCTCTGTTCCACCTGCTGTTGGCTTGAGTCATTCATGAAGCCACAATCAGCTGGCAGAGGGGCTGGACTGTAAAGTTCAAGAAGGTCTCACTTGTATATTGAGAGATTTGGGTGCTGGTACTTAGCTAGGGCATCTTGATTCCCCTTCACATGACCTTCTCTTTCTACATGATTTCAGATCCCCAAGGGTCTTTCTTCATGACCTTCTTCTTTGACAGGCTGGCTGGAGTTCCTTATGGTATAGGCAGCTGGGTTCCAAGATATCAAAAAAAAAATGCTTCCAAGCCTCCAAATGGCCAGAACTGGAAAATTAAAACCTGTTACATAACCAACCAAATTCAGGGAAAGGGAAATATAATCCATACCTATCTTTTTTTTTTTTTTTTAGGTGCATGGTCTGGGAATTGAACCTGGGTCTCCTGCATGGAAGGCAAGCATTCTACCACTGAACTACCCGTGCACCCACAATCTGTATCTCGATGGGAAAAGGGGCATATGCATAGATGAAGGGGAGGATCTGCCAACAGCTCTCTTTGGAGAGTATCACCACATTAAACAATAGGATATTTTTACACTAAAGAAGGGAGCTAGCTGATCAGAGTTATAGACACTGATCTATAGATATAAATCTTAACTTAATAGATTTTGATTAATTCCACCTGTTCAAACTGTTGACACTTATATAAACTTCTGTAAGGGATAAGCTTTCATGTGTTTATGCCAACAAAGAATGATTTTATGCAAAATACAGGAAAGGGTCATAATTCAGAGAGAAAGCAACATGTATAAAGACAGGTTGTGGTGCCAGCAAATTATTTGTACAGCAAACTAAACATCCCCCAAAAGTAAATATTTGCAAGGAGAAATACTTGTTTCAAAAACTATTTGCAAAAATAAAAATTGACAATAATTTATTCTGACACCAAGTTAAGGAAAAAAGTGGAAATCCATCATTCTTCTGTCCTAACTGTTTTTTTTTTTACTTCCCTATTTCTGTTAGTGGAATTGTTTCTTTCCCATCAGTGAAGTGCAAATTTCTTTAAATTTGATATTAACTACTCATTTCTTCTCTTATCAATTCTTTTTTCAAAATATTTTTCACATCCACCCTTCCGTTTTAGCCCTGTATCCAGAATATAACTCAGAGTTTTATTGCACTGAAGCAAATCAACTACCATTTCTTCCTGTCTCTGATTTCGTGCTGTACCCCATACCCAGTTCATCTGAACATCATCACACCAAAAATGTTTCTTCATCTTTCCATGATCTCACTCAAAAATTTTAGTGACTCTTCACTGTTCATGGTGGAGGCTGGGAGGATGGTTGTCACAATTACAAAGAGGCTTTTTCAAAAGTTAGATGCCCCACTCCTTGGAGAGTCTACCTAAATTCTTCCCTCTGCCTGCACCTCCCTCCCCTCTCCCTATAGACAAACACTCAAGAAGAGAATAATAATTACTGGTGGAAGGGTATCACATCCTTTGCATTCTGGGGTAGGAAAGGTTAGTTGAGAACCGCTAGACTATAGGATAAAGTCCAAATTCCTTGTCAGATGCTTGAAGTCATATCCAATCTACTTATCTTCTTAATATTATTACCACTACTCCTGGCCAAAAACTAATTACCATTGAAAATAAAATTAAAATAGTTAAGAACTTGGTCTCCCATCATAGCATTTACAATGAATACTTACAAATGAATATGCAAGGTTAATGGAGAAAACAGGGTGCCAAAGACAAGGAGAGAATGTGGGTTCACAGTTCCAGAGCTGAGAAGAGAGCTTTGGCATCCAGAATCATACTGAATTGGGAAGGAGGGCTTCTCCATTTGGGTGTCATTATAATAACTTTTCTCTATGGACATATCACACGAGCAACTGTTCATACTCTCATCCCTGGGCTCACCTCATGTCAATCAGGGGTGTGGGATAAAGAGCAAGCACAAGTTCCAAGACAGCATAACAATTTTCTGCCATATCCTGAAAACAAGTAAGATATATTCTGGCAGATTTTTTTAACCACCCAGGGTGTCTAAAATGGGAAAGAAAACAGAAAACAAAAAACGGAGAGACTGTGGGTATGCGTTGCTCATTTATATTTTGTGGGTTATTCCACTGTTTGTTTTGTCAGCTATTTTTATTAATAATGAGCAAAACAGAGAGAAGAGTGAGTCACAAATAGAAGATGCATATTTAAGGTTTCTGGCTAAGATTGGGAGATGACAAAGAAAGTAGGGAGCACATACTGAGCAGCTCCCTTGAAACCAGAAAAGACAGACTGTTACACGAGTTTATGGATTATGTCACTCTCCCACATCCACCAGAGGGCATGTGTCCTGTGTGAGCACATCCGGTTTTGGGACATGTCCTCAACAGGCGCCCTGGGCTGGAAGGGGGAAGGAATATAAGCTCTGGGGACAGACAAAGCCAGGTTTGATTCCTGGCTCCGTTACTTTCTGGCAACCCAAGTCTCAGCTTCCTCCTCAGTGAAAACGAGGAGATACAAGCTTTCTTGCAGGTATATTGGTAAAAATTAAGAGATGATTTATGTGACGAGACTGGCTCATAGTAGATAGCCAGTAAATTGTAGCTATGATTTTTATCAACACTAAGCCAGAGTCACTACTTTTTAACACACAACCACTTCCTCTAATGAGAAAACACAGGGAGACCACCTGTGTTAGCAAATCTTCCCAGCAGCTCAGTAAACTATCCAACTGCAGGATGGTAAGCAAAAGTATTTAACATTTCTAAATCTGTTCCTCATACACGTGAGAACAATAACACCTAATATCTAAGGATTAAGAGAAATAGTGACTTTAGGGTTTAGGTCAAGTCAGTGCCTGGCACATAGTAAACATCCAATGAATGGTAAATGAGGAGAAAAGATTAACATTGTGGTTTTTTTTCAAGATTCTAAATTTCCAAGCATCTTACCTACCAAATGATATCACTTCCTGTTGTCCATGAGTACAAATGAAATTAAGCCCCTGTCTTTGAATTTTCTTTTTCAAATCTTTTTCCTTTCTCGACTTGGTTCTCTTTTCAGGAGGTACATTAGGGATTTTACACAGAGTCCAGGCTTATTTATTTCATAAGACTCAGTTGAGAGTTAATTAATTTAAAGGCCTTTGGAGGAGACAAGGTAATATAAGCACAAATAAATTATATCATTATCATTTTCAGCTAAGATGACCATGGTTAAGTTTTCATGCATGTACAAGTTGCTATAAATTTCATAAAATATTAGACCATCAGCCCTTCTGACTCTAGTTTCCTCCCTCAAAGTTCCAGAAGAGGGGACCACTTAAGATGCCTTATCTAAGGGTTTCCAGAACCACTTCACCATAACTAATGCACTGCATTTGGGATCACTGTACGATAAAATCTAGATCACGTGGAAGGCATAATATTTGAGGACGAAGCACATTTCCTGTAAATATGTCAGCACTGGGTGGCTAATAGCAGTCACACTCCTTACTCTATTAATAATGTGGAAGAATATAGAGAAGGGGGCACTGTGGTATTTGAAGCATTTGAGGTTAATTCAAGCTTTTATTTGAAGGACAGAATGAATCAAGTCCACCCTGAGGGTGTCGGGAAAGCCCACTTTGTCCCCTCTCAACATTTTCTTAATGTCATCTAACTTTGGTTCAGCATTTATGTAGGGCCTACTCTGCGTCAGGTACTGGGCTGGGCCCTGAGACAGGTGATTAAAATAGAAACTATTATTTTTTCCCCTGCTGCTGAATTCCCAGAGTATTTATCAGCACTTTTTCTGTAGTTTTCTTTGGTGGTCAAGCTCCCTTCCATCTGGTGATATGGTAAATAAATAGCCACAAGAGTCTCTTCAGCAGCATATCATCAGATAATTGTTCTCCTTTTCTCTTTATTTACTTGATTTAGTCACAGCCAATATCATTCAGGTCAAATATAGCACGTTTCCCCAACAATGGTGCTTTTTTTATTTACACTAGATTAAGCTCATGAGACCCTCAATTGAACCTGTGCAAGCTCAGTGCCTGGTGGATAAAAAGTGCTTAATAAGTACTTACTGCTTAATTGAACTTTAATTTATCATCCAGAAAAGTGCTGTTTTGCCTATATAGATATGGATCTAGTTATGTATTTTGAAGTTTCAGAGAAAACTATCAAGCGCCCCCTTCATAAGAGCCCTAACAGCAAAACCAGGGGGCTGAGGGGCATAGTGGAAAGAGCATGGCACAGCTGTGGATCCAGGCTGACCAGGACCGTGGGCTTGACTTGACCATTTATTGTCCGTATGACAGTGGGCAGGTTATTTAACCTCTCTGAATGCCTCGCTCTTACTCTGAACATTTGGAAAAATAACCCCAACCTCCTGGGCGTGTTTCAAAGATTAAATACTATAATGACTGTAAAGTGCCCAGCACACATTAGGCCTTTAATAAATGCTAGTCTCCTTCCCTCTTCTTCCCAGCAAAAATGTAACTTTGCCATAAAGACTGCCAAATAAGAAGGCCCCCCTGAAGTCACTAGCTGGTGCAAGGTTTACAGACTCTCTTGTACAGCCAAGATAAGTGTCAGGCACATTCCAAACTCCGAAGGAAATTAAATGCTGTTCCCCTGCTACCCACTCTACCCACCAGGGCCCCAGAGCACATTAATAGAACATTAGGGCAATGATTTAAGCCGAAGATTGGGCTGGCAGGAAAAGCACAGGGCCCCACTCCTCAGAGGCTTAGCTATTCCTCTGGGCATGACAGCAAGCAAAGCTCCCGGCTGGCTGACTAGAGCTCACCATTGTTTTTGCCCCTGGAGTCCCTGAGAAGGGAGAGGAGGGGTTGAGGAGCGCGGCGCCTCTGGTGCATTAAAGGAAGCCTGCTGGGGACCCCCAGTGGTCACCAGAAGTTACTGTTTCTCTGCAGAAATGAAACCTGTGGCCTCAGGGAAAATGCCGAGGCTTCAATAATATCTGCCTTCCTTCTTTCCCTAATGATCAGGGTTTGTTCCTGGTCAGAAAGCAACCACTCTGTGACCTCCCGAGCAGGCCTCAACTTTGAAACTGAAGTTCTATGTGGAATGGCCATAGAAAAGGATGGATTCAAATTGGGAGAGAGTTCTGAAATCTTTGTAATCCTCCACAGGAAACAGCAAGCAAGCAAGTAGGTGGGGGGTTAACAAAGAAACATTAGGTGTCCTCAGTGATCCCTAGCTTTTTATGAGGAGAGCCGGCACTGTGACCGAGAACAAGGGCCCACTTCTCAGGTCCATTCCTGCAGACACAGCAGAAGAGATAGCGTGAGTCAAGGTCATCCCACTCATAAACAAAAGTTAGGTTATTGTAGCTCATGTATTTCTCAAACCCGAATGAAAATAAGCAATAAAATAATGCAGCCCTGGAGAATAAACAATAAATGATTTAGGCTAGAGTCCAGGTGTGTCTGGAGAATAGAGATGGACCCAGAAGACACTCTTGGGTAGGAACTCTTCCTCTGGGAAAAAACTGGGGAAACAGTTGGCTTTAAAGAGGGGCGGTGGGGTGATTCTGGACACAGGATAGTTTTTGTTACTCAGATGAGTTTCCAAATCAGCAGTCAGGGCCTCAGCTGTTTCCTTGCAATAATGAGGCCCAGCGCTAACTCCTCCTGCTGTTAGAAAGACAGTGTCTGCACTGAGGGATGAGACACCAGCAGCTTCGGCAGCGCCCACAGCCTGCACCCTAGGCATAGTCGCGAAGTCCCCCAACTTCCCGCTCCCTTCGGAAGCCTGTAGCTGCCTCTGCTGTCTGCCCTGCCATGGTGGTCACTAGAGGCAGATCTACCATCTGTCATTAGTGATGACAGGAACATCTCCTCCAGACAACCAGAGGAAATGGCAGCAGCACAGATAGCCAAAGGGCTAGTCCATTTGTTCATTCATTCATTCTCCAAGAATGCTTGAAAACAAATATTTATTGAGTATATCCTCTATGCCAAACATTGCGCCAGTTGCCACAGATGCAGCAGTAAATAAAACAGAGGTTGCTCTTACAGAGCTTATTTTTAAGGAGGAAAGAGACAATACATTGGTGGACAAAGAAAATTTCTGAGAAAAAAAAGTCATACAAATAAATATGTAAAACATGATGACAGGTAAAGAGTGATTGAGAGGAGCTACTCCAGACAGGGTGACAAAGACAGGCCTCTTTTGGGAGGTGACACATTAGTTAATACCATTTAGAATTACCCAGAAAAACTGGGGAAGAATGTGAGAGGGTCTGGAATGTTTCTAGAGGAGGTCAAGATTAAAGCCAGAGAAATACTATTTTGTAAATGACACTGCACATCCTCTAAGATGGTATAAATTGATTTTCAACCTGTGCTCCTTGTAGCCCTACAGTTTTCTACTAAAACCTCTCAAGAAGTCACTATTGGAGAAAGGGCTGAACAGGCCTCAGAAAGCTGAGTCAGCTCTCCGTCCCTGATCTCTCTGCTACTCACAACACTTGTGTGCCCGACATGCCTGGCAATTTTATATTCAAGTAAGCTTCAACATAAAGTGTTCCAAGCCAAATTAGTGTAGCCTGGGAAACATGAAATTATGCCATGTAGAATACGCTTTATCCAGGACTTTCTGCCTTTCAAAGTACAACCATTAGTTCACCGGTATCCATAAATAAAGAGGTTTAAATGTTCTCTCCTTCTGTGGTGAATAGAGTGATACACCCCAAGGAAGAAAAAAATGTTCTTAATCTCAATGCATTCCTATGAGTGTGAACCCATTGTAAAGAGGACCTTTTGAAGATGTTATTTTTAGTGAAGGAGTGGCCCAACTGAATGAGGGTGGTTTTTAATCTTATTACTGGAAGATTTTGAAGAGAAAGCCTCATAAACCATGAGCCAATAAATTCCTGTGGTTAAGCCAACCCAATGTATGGTATTTGTCTTAGCAGGTAAAACCAAGACATTTTCTTCAAGATTTCTTTCTCGTCTTCGATTGATATCCGCTCCTCTAAAATATCCTGTTTTCTTCTTGAAAAGAAGCTTTACTAAACTGAAAGATATATGTTGATTAGCTGGATTATTTTTTTCTATCACAAGTCTCATACCTTATCTAAATATTTTCTAAGTACCCTACCCTTCCTAAGATGACTCAGTTACTTCCCAAATCAGTGCTAAAATGAAGCCAAGGGGACAACCAAGTAGAATTTCCTGTTAGCTGGCAAACGTTTCTCCTCTCCAATCCTTCATGAATAAATGAGTGGCAGTAGCGTGCAATCAAATTGAGGAACTCTATAATTTAGCTGGCTAATTCTAGACCTCCTGAGCCCAGGAATATCCACTGGGAGTAGGGTGTCCATAAGTAACAGAAAAAGGGAAAAAGAAAGAGGTAATGTGTAACATTGGTTCAAACAACAGAAAAGGATATTTTAATTTCTCTCCCCAGAAATCTATTGATAAACCAAATTCCAGTTTGACTTTTTGCAGCATTGGGGACCTAAGTCCCTTCTATCTTGTGGTCTACCATTGGACATCTATCCCAAAGCACTTTATAGTCCAAGTGATGACTTGTTCTCCAACTACTTTTTCTAAATTTCTACCAACAGGAAGGAGGAAGTAGGGGGAAAGGAAATGTCTTCTAACTTTAAAGACACTTCCTGGAAGTTGCAAGCAGTATATCTACTTGCATCCCATTGGCCAAAGTGTAGGCACCAGGGAGTTGAGAAGTGCCACTTTTTTTTAAAATAGACTTGTGGCTTAAAATTAAAGGTTTTATTACTGGCCCCTCTCTACCTCTACAACCTCATATTGTTCAGTGCTCACACCTACTCTGAACTCTGCCATGCTGACCTGCTCATAGTGCCTTGAACATCTCAGGCTCCATTCTAAAAGACGGTCTTTGTGTATGCTCTTCTCTTCATCTGAGTCACTCTTTCCCATCCCCACAGTCCATCCTCCTTATCTAATTTCTAATTCTCTTTCAGATAGGAGCTGAAACAAAAGTTTCATTGAAGAGCTTTCCGTTCCCCCAAATCAGGTTAAATATCCCACTAAACAATTTCAGTGCACTTAGCAGAGTTGTTTTTTGACATTTACTTGTGTGGTTATTTTATTAATGATTATCTCCTCCTTTAGACAGAAAATTACATGAAGAAAATGTCAGTTTATCTATTATCGACTGCTGTATCATCAGCACCTTGCTGAATATATGACACTTAGAAGGTGCCAATAAATATGAGTTAAGCAATTTAATGCCACTTACATTCTATGTCATGCAAACATTGTGCAAGGCTCCCTAAAAAATAAAATTCAGTTTATGATACGTACAACATATATGGCTAACCACAAACTTTTTTCTTCTTTTATATCTACCTAAATTCTTATTTTATACAGAATAAAATTGCAATTTTTCCTTCTCCATAATCTGTACAGTCTGGAGGTTTTGTTGTATTTTTTTGTTTGTTGTTCTTTGTTTCTGTTTTTTTTGTTTCCTTATATTATTAAATGTGGAGTAGGGATTTTTTGTTGTTGTTTTGTTTCTATTTTTGTCTTCCCAGTATTCCCAGATTCTAGGTGTTTTCTCATCCACTCCCAAGATAAAGTAACAGCGTTCATTTCTTTGCATAATATCCTCTATTCTTTCAAAGACTGCCGATTCTTCCTCATTTGTAGCTGGCTTTACATTCTTGCATGGATTCATCATTGAATACATTTCTTAAATATATTCTAAGCAGCATATCAGCCTTTGTTCTAATTTGTTAGCTGCCAGAATGCAATATACCAGGAATAGAATGGCTTTTTAAAGGGGGAATTTAATAAGTTGTAAACTCAGTTCTAAGGCCAAGAAAATGCCCCAATTAAAACAAGTCTACAGAAATATCCAATCAAAGGCATCCAGGGAAAGATACCTTGGTTCAAGGCCGATGAAATTTAGGGTTTCTCTCTCAAGTGAGAAGGCACAAGGCGAACAGTCAGGGTTTCTCTCTCGGCTGGAAGGGCACATGGTGAACACAGCATCATCTGCTAGCTTTCTCTCCTGGCTTCCTGTTTCAAGAAGCTCCCCAGGAGGCATTTTCCTTCTTCATCTCCAAAGGTCACTGGCTGGTGGATTCTCTGCTTCATTGTGCGCAGCATTTTCTGCTCTCTCTCTGAATCTCTCACTTTCTCCAAAATGTTTCCTCTTTTATAGGATTCTAATAAACTAATCAAGATCCACCCAAATTGGTGGAGACATGTCTCTACCTAATCCAGTTTAACAACCTCTCTTGATCGAGTCACATCTCCAGGCAGATGATCTAATTACAGTTTCAAACATCCAGTGCTAAATAGGGATTAGAAGAAACGGCTGTCTTTACAAAATGGAATTAGGATTAAAACATGGCTTTTCTAGGGTACATACATCTTTGCAAACCAGAACAGCCTTGCTTTAATATTTTAGCCAGTTCAATCCAATTCTAACAAATACAGACAACAATTTTAGTTGTCTAACTTGAACTGTCCCCAATGAACAGTTTTATTGAAAAGTCCACTGGTGTACCACTCACCAGCACTCACTGCTTAGGGGTGGAGGTAGAATTGGTTCTTGTTTGGGGAATCAAAACTGTGCAACTCCCAATACTGATCTTTCACTAGAATTGAGTTACATCTTTTATGTCTGCTTTGTGTAGAATGGCAATGAATAATAAAATAGCTATAGGAGAGAGAGAAAAAGAAACAAGAGCTGACTACATTTGCTGTGTTTTCAAACTGCAGCTTTCCAATTGGATCCATTTTAAAATTACTTTCAGTTATCATAATAATGGTAAAGTTGATAATAGTAGCTAATATTTATTGAATGCTTACTATATGCCAGGAAAAGCATCAAAATAAAGCATTAGAAAACAGTAGAATGACCTAATATTATCAAACCAAATACACTAGAGCATCTGTATTTGAAAATCATGTCTGGCAGGGTAAATAGATGATAGAAGAGGGAGGGAGGGAGGGAAAGAGAGGGGACAGAGAAAGAGAGAGAGAGAGAGAGAAAGAGAGAGAGAGAGAGAGAGAGAGAAGAGCAGAATACAAAAGCATCTACCCACAAATTGGTTGCCCTGGTCAAAGGTCCTTTGCTTGACCTATTTCCCCTCCACATCCAAATCTTGACATGCATCATGATTGATGCCCTTCCTCCTTACTTGAGTTTCAGATTATTAACCCAAACTACCTCTTCAGGTTTTCAGAGATTCATTCCTCAGGTGCTTATCTCCTCCCAAAGGATTATTCGGTAAGAATCCATTGCAGTGTTAAGCAACCCCAACCTGTAGGCTTCATGAAGCCCACCTGGTTTTGTGACCTTGTCCATAATATAACTTCAGGATCAATAAAAAGAAAATGTTAAAATTGGTAAATGATATCCCTACTTATGTATACATATTTATAAATCCCTCCCATGTTTTTGCTTGCCCCCAGGCCTCTGTGTACTTTATTTCCTGCTCTGAAACTATAGCCTCCTTCTCCCTAGCAATTTCTGAATCATACATCAGATCCCAGCTCTCAAACCCCTATAAATCCAGGTATCAGAAGGCACTCCTACTTATAGCATTTATCATGTATGTCTTAGTTTGCCAGGACTGCCATAAAAAGTACCACACAGGCTGGTTGGCTTAAACAACAGGAATTTATTGTCTCAGTTGTGGAGTCTAGAAGCCCAAAATCAAGCTTTGGCAGGGTCATGCTTTCTCTGTTTGTAGCATTCTGGTGGTGGCTTGCCAACAATCCATAACTCAATCTCTACCGCATGGCCATCTATCTTGTCTGTCTTCTCTGAATTCTTCTCACTCTTAATATTGTGTCCAAATTTCCTCTGCATATAAGAACTCTAGTCACATTGAATTAAGGGCCACCCTGATTCAATTTGACATCATCTTAACAGAATCTAAGAAGATGCTATTTAAAAATCTTTGTAGAAGACAGGATTCAACCCATAATGATACTATAATATAAAAAAAAAAATACTCATTTGTCTGGAATGCCCAACAAGCTTCAAAATGGTAACAATCATATTTTCTATTTGTTTATTTAATTTCTCACATCAAAAATAAATATCTATTGAATAAATAAATATATCTGTAAACACATACATATATATTTTTGAGTAAATTCATTGACTATTTACCGCAGCCCCAGACCATGACCAAGAAAGAAAGTCTTCAACAATATCCAATGATCAACTATAACTTGGCCAATTTTCAAATACAAACTGCACCACGGATTCTTCTGCTTTTGTTGCAAAAGCAACAGCCTCCTTCACATATACTATAAACAAACTCATCTATCTACCCCAATCACAAAAGAAATTAATACCTTAGGAATCCTTGCCATCAGTTGTGTCTTCAATAAGTAACCTGTTGGAGAAAGATAAAACTGTGGTAGACTATTCGATGTGAGAATTTATCATAATGTGGTGACCTAAACTACTGTCCATAAAATTTGCAAATAAAAATGAAATGCCACCAAAATTAGCTTTTATTTTTAATCATTTGTTTTTAAAGAATTCAAACTATTAAAATGTTTCCCAGAAAATAAAGCTCAACTAACCTAAGCAAAATGGAAATAACTATAATTTTATTTAATGAAGTGCTTCAAATGCACTTTATTAACAAATACATTGTTAATAAAGTTAACATTTATATAATAGCACTGTCACCAAAGTATACTTCGTACAAACTGAACTAGGTAGTAATTATTATTGTTTACTAGGAAGAAAGCTCTACTAATTGCCAAAGTGGTGGCTGAACAGTTACTGGCATCTGTAGCACTCAGAAATACAGTCAGAATTTACAATCTCAAAGCATCTGTATCTAATGCTTCAAATTCAAATCTGATGTAATACATTCTGTTTCAGACAAGAAAGCTGGTACTGTTTTGTTTGCTAGATTTTTCCTCTTTAAATCATTGGGTATGAGCATAGGTCTAGGGGTGGTAAAGTGAATAGGTTTACATGAGACATTTTTTAAAAATAATGATAAGGTTTGTAATAGCTAACACGATACTGTTCTAAGGTGATACAAAAGTCATTCAATCACCCTTTTCAACTGGCCAGCTAATTCAAAGCACAGATTTCCAAACTTCATCACAAACTTGAAAACTATTTGAGTGATTTTCTTAACTATTTGTTAGAAACACCAGTGTGAGAAAACCTGAAAAATCAAACAGAGAGCTATAAACAAGACTATTTTTCTATTGAGTTTGTTGAACCTGCAGGCAGATACAATATCTAATTAAAATTCAGCTTCACTTTTGGTACCACATTGTGACGTATTTCTCAGGGACTGGAGCCTAGCCATACTTAAAATTTTTTTTAATGTTTCTCTCTCTCTCTAGGTTCACTCTCTGCCCCCCATATCTGTAACCTAGCTCACTGTTCCCCCCTTCCCCCTCTTGTCGTAGACCGCCCATTTCCATAGCCCACCACAAAACAACAGGCCTTCCTGTTATTCTCTATACTTCCCTATCCCCGAAACATACCCTTCTGCCTAGCAACTGCCTACTACCTTGCATGATTGGCTGCCTCAGTGTGACGTGTAGACCCTTAGTTCCACCCCTCCTCCGAGTATACTTAAGCCTGTTGCTCGCCCAGCCCCGGGTCGTCGATAGAGCCCCGGGGTCTTCATACCCCAGAGGTCCTACTCTTCGGGTTCCCGGGTGACCCATCCCGGAGTGTAACAATAAAGGCTTAAAACCCGCATCTGGCCTGAGTGACGACTTCTTCGCGACCGCCGGCAGGGGAAAGACGCCGGCTTCGGCTTACCCAGGTTAATTTCCGCGAGCTCGCTCCCCAACCCCACCCGGTGTGCCAGCCGGCCTGACCGACTGGAGCTCTCCGACGGCACCACATTATCTCTTTGAAATATATTCCATTAATATCTTCGTTTGCCAGATGGAATCATAAATACCATATAATGGGTCGGCTTAACCAACAAGCATTTATTGGCTTATATAGTTTCAAAGGCTAAAAGTCCAAAATCAAGGCACTGGCAAGGCAATGCTTTCTCCCCAAAGTCTGAAGCATTCTGGTGCTAATTTGCTGTTATCCTTGAGGTTCCTTGGCTTGCATCTTTTTCTCTTGTCACACGACAATCTTTTTCTCTCTTTGTGTCTGCAATTCTGGGTTCCTCTTGCTTCCAACTTATTATTCTTCCCTGTGGTTTTCTCTGACTGACTGTGTCCAAATTTCTTCTGTTTATAAAGGACTCCAGTAATATGGATTAAAGTCCACCCTCATTTAATTGGGTCACATCTTAACTAAAAACAACAGCTTCAAAAGCTCCTATTTGTAGGTCCCATTTATGTGAGTTCACACCCACAGTAATATGGATTAAGAATAAGAACATGTCTTTCACTGGAGCACGTAATTTGACATACCACATTTGGATAGTCTTCTACATCAGGATAAAACTCTAGTGGATTCAAAGCTTTTTATTCACCGTTTTGTAATACAAAATTGTTCAAGGGGGTGTAAGGGTAATTCAGTGGTAGAATTCTCCCCTTCCACGTGAGAGACCTGGTTTGATTCTTGACCCACGCACTTTCAAAACAAACAAACAAAATAAACCAACAAAAACAAACAAATTCAACAAATGGTGCTGTAATAATGGGACACTCACATGAAAAAAGAATGAAATGTGACCCCTCTATACAGCATAAAGAAAAGTATACAAGAAGTTTATGTCACAAAAATAGTCTCAATTTAAAAACTTAAATGACCAGTCCTCATGTAATAATTACAACTCTGAGCATGACTTAATGTTAGTTCTTCTCTCCCTGAACTCAAGTCTGCTTCAGGCTAGAAGTCTGCAATGAGAAAGGCACCACTGGTTGGCTTCTTCTTTGTTCACATGGCTTCCTCCCACTGGATAAAATGTTTTAGACCCTCTAGTGCTGGTACAGAGGAGGGAGAATGGGAAAGGGGCAAGAAAAGTCTAGCTTATCATGAACTGACATCATATTGCATGGTCCTGGCATATTTTTAAAGCTGACTCCTCTCTCTGGTGGGACTTTTGTGGTTCTCCCCTGTTTTACCACTATGGCCCTCTCTCCTGCAATTTCTGGTGACTGATAGGTATGCATTTCTCTTCTAGGTTGCTCAGAGTTAGTCAAATTGCAAAGTTTGAGATCAGAGTTTCCAAGACTGCCCTCATTTCTGACACTAGTTGCAGGTTCATGGGTTTCCAAAAACCACTTTCAGGTTCAATAATTGATAGAAAGACTCATGGTCACTGAAAGCTTTTCTACTCATAGCTTTAGTTTATTACAAGAAAAGGTGTCTTAGTTTGTCAGGACTGCTATGACAAATACAACACAATGGTTGACTTAATAACAGGAACTTACCGACACAGTTTTTGAGGCTAGAAGTCCCAAATCAAGGTCTTAGCAAGCCATGCCCTCTCCCAAAAGTTGTAGCTCTCTGGTACTGGCTTGTAGCAATCACTGGGTTTCCGTGGCTTGCGTCTCTGCCTCAGTCACATGGCAATCTGTTTCTTCTCTCTGGTTTCTCCTACCTCTGGCTTCTACTTCTATGTCCTGTTTTATGCTTGTAAGGATTTCAGCCATATGGATTTAAGCTCTCTCTGATTCAACTTGGCCTTATCTAAATAGATTCTTCAAAGCTCCTTTTTACAAATGAATTCATACCTTAACTAATAATAACATCCCCAAAGGCCCTATTTATAAATGGGTTCACATCCACAGAAACGCAGATTAAGACTTGAACATATTTCTTGTGGGGTATATGATTCAATTGCCAACAAAAGGATATAGATAAAAATCAGTCAAAGGCAGAGATAGGGCCGAGTCTGGGAGGGTTAAAGCTAAGCTTCTGTAATGGGAAACCCAAAATACAATAAATTAAATAACACTGAGGTTTCATTTGTCTGAGAGTGAGTCTGGTAGAGTTCCAACTGCAAAGCTTCTGCTGTCCTCTCCCACGGAGTCAGGAGATGTTATCCTACCAGTATATGTGTGTAACAATAGATACAGAGTCTTGACAATCAGGAAACACCACCCAAGCTTCATTGTCCAGAGTTTTTAATGGGGTTTACAGAGGCATGGTTGATTTTGTCCATATGGTTGAACTCAGTCTCCAGTTCAATTAACACCATGTGACCTAAAATCCCCATCCTACATTACATGTTGATCCTTTTGTCTTTGGCCAATTTCACATGAAGACTGGATGGTTCCACATTGAGACCTGGTGACGGCACACCCCATACAAAGATATTCCTATCAGGTATAACATAGATTACTTCCCAAAAGCTGAGGGCAAAGGCAGACTGCTCCTCAGGTAAGGCCAATTCTTTACTACATGCAGGTGGTCACATATAACTCCTTTCTCAGCCTCTGAGCACCTGGTGGCTAATTCCAGGCTCTTTCCATGGAGGACTTCTCTCACTCCAGGAGATCTATCAGACATATCAGATATCCCTCTCCCACACAGTCCACATCTAGTTCTTTTGAAAGATACACACATCACCCACCCCAAAAATACCTCAGCTGCAGGCTGATTCCAAAGCTCTAGAAACCACCACCAAGGTGATTGACCCTTGTTTCTCCCTCTAGATTTTCTGGGCAGGTATCAGATCCCAAAACACATTTCACTTTAGTTTTTTCAAACTTGAGTCAGGAACCAGTCTTCTCACTCTCAAGAGGAACACATTTCAAACTCTTTTAATGTCCCCTTCTTTCATTAAGCTTGGATTACACTGTAAGATCCCCTGCCCCTCCTACCACGGCAGGTGATAGAATCTCAAGCCATGAAGCCACCTCTCTCCAAATATATTTTTTGACAATCTTTCTCTTTCCATACTGTGAATGATTTTTATGTCCTTGATCTGTTAAATCAAAAAACTGGTTCTCAGAGATTTTCTTTAAAGAAAGTATGTATTTGTAATTTTTTTCAAAACCCTTATAAGAAAGTATGCATTTGTAGATTTGTCTCACACCAATTTTGTTATCAATATCTGTTATATCAGTGCCTCTACTGAAACTGTGGCATGAGGAGGCCCATTCTTACATCACTATGTTGGCTAGCTAAAGGCTAAACTTCTGTAATGGGAGACCCAAAATACAATAAATTAAATAACACTGAGGTTTCACTTGTCTGGACTGCAAAGATTGCCTTGCTTGATGTAGTAATTTAGGTACTCAAGTTTCTTCCATTCTTGTTGTTCAGCCCTCCAAGAGGACAGCAGAGCTAAAAGAAAATTGGTTTCAAAACCCCATTATACAATGAATGAAGGTGGCTGAAGGATGCACTGACTGAGAAGTAGACTGGCGAATGATGGTGTATATATATATGTGATTGAAAATTGTGCTGCTACCAAAAGGAAAGAAGTTGTGAGGCATGTAACATTGTGAATGAACCTGTGGGGCATTTGGTGAGGCAAAATAAGCCAGAAACAAATGAGCAAATATTGTATGATCTCATTTAGAAAATACTATAAGAAAAGAGAGGCCTAAATTGTAAGCTCTTATAGTAGTCACATTTAGTCCAGAGCAGTAATTGCTATTTCTGGATTTTGAGAGGCTGCTTTGTATATGGATAACCTGGTATTTAGAGATAAAAATGAAGTCAATCAGATTGGGATTAAGGTAATTCTGAATACAGGAGTAAGGAACACATTGTCTATATTTTAGAATCTCATCTACTCTTTGAGACCAAAGGAAGAAAGTTCTATTTTGTCCAGAACTTAAATTTTCTGTAGCACATAATCTAACTCAACCTGTCTGGATAGATCATTTAAACAATCCACAGGGAGCCCATAATAAGAAGGAGGGCCTTTAATCCTGCATAGTTTAATGTAATACCTGGATACATCCCAGAGTAATCAAGAAGTATTGGCAAAGTCCCTTGAGGGATGGGAGAAAAAATGTAGAATTATTAAACTTTACCACCAGGAAAATCCCTGATACTGTGACAAACATTGGGGAAAATCAAATCTATAGGCCAAGCCCTATAGATTTCTTGAGGATTGCTCTCATGTAACTTATGTACGTACTAGAGAAGCTTAGCCTAACTATAGGTATACCTAAAGGTTACTTCTGGAGGACCTCTGTTGTTGCTCAGATGAGGCCTGTCTCTCTCTAAGCCCAACTCTACAAGTAAAATCATTGCCCTCCCTACTATGTGGACATGATATCCAAGGGTGAAAGACATCTTGGCAGCATGGGAGATGACTCCTAGAGATAAACCTGGCCCTGGCACAGTGGAATCAACAATGTCACCCTGACCAAAAGGGGGAAAAGAAGTGTAACAAGGTATCAGTGGCTGAGAGAGCTCAAATAGAGTCAAGAGGCTACACTGGAGGTCACTCTTATGTGAGCTTCAGTTGCCATACCCCAATCAGAACCATTTCTGCCAATCCTAAAGAACACCTAGGGTACTATATAAGATTCTTCAAAGGTTCCATGCACTAGGGCAACTTTCCAGAAACCTACAACCTCCAGATGGGTCCCTGGACCAGAGAAGTCCTTAAATGCAGAGGGTCCCACCTTTACAGAACAACAACTAGTTCCATCCCCCTAGCCCATATTATTGACAGCCCATTCCAATATGAAAAAGTTTGAAAGGGCATAGCCCAAATACCCCTAAAGAGTGGGAGAAAGACCAAAGAGGATGGTGGAGCTATATAGACAGGGTAGAGTTTAACAAATGTGTATGATTGTTAAATCATTACATTGATATTTCTTTTAGTCTCCAGTATCTTAGTGCAGTTAGAAGTAAAAATCTAAAATTATGAAATTGTAATCCATACCAAACTCTGAGAATCTGTTCTGCAACTAATTGTTACAATTGCTTTGAAATTTATTGCCTTTTTTACATGTTATTTTTCACAAAAAAAGAAAAAATCAATTGGGATGATAACTGCATAGCTATATGATGATATTGTGAACCATTAATTGTATTCTTTGGATGACTACATGGTATGTGAATATATATATCAAAAATAAATAATTATTTTTAATAGGGCGGGCCGCGGTGGCTCAGCGGGCAAGAGTGCTTGCCTGCCATGCCGGAGGACCCGGTTCGATTCCCGGTTCGATTCCCGGCCCCAGCCCATGTAAAAAACAAACAAAAACAAAACAAAAAATAATAAAATAAAAAAATGTTTAAAAAAAATAAATAAATAAAAAATAAATAAATAAATAATTATTTTTAATAAAACTTTATTCTATTTAAAACTATCCAGGACTCAAAAGAGTCTTAGTTTTTGTGAGCTGTATACATGAATAATTATTGTATTTGAAATCAAAACAAAAATTTATAGTATTTATTTATTCACTTGATTTAGTTTCCTGTGTTGTTTAAAGCAAATAACATGAAATGAGTTGGCTTAAACAATGGAAATTCATTCACTCATGGTTTTGAAGCTGAGAAAATGTCCAAATCAAGGCATCATTAAAGCAATGCTTTCTTCCCAAAGACCGGCTGCCAGTGATGATCCTTGGATCCTCTGTTAGCTAACAAGGCACACGGCATGGCACTGTCTCCCGGTCTCTCCCTTCTCTTCTGGGTTTCATTGATTTCAGTTCCTTGGTTCCTTGGCTTTCTTTCTCTTTCTGAATTTTATTATCTTTTAAAGGACGTCAGTAATAGGATTAATACCCATTCTGGTTGAGGTGGGACAAACCTTAACTGAAGTAACCTCATGAAAAGGTCCTACTTACAATCAATGGGTTTATACCTGCAGAAATTGATTAGATTTAACAACATGTTTTCTGGGGTACATACAGCTTCAAACCACCACCTCATTTAAAAATAACAATAATTAGTCAATTATATGTAAATATAAGTAATATATTTTTAGGAGAAAAATAACTACTCATTAGAGCAATAAGATCAATGAGAAGAGTAAAATTGTTCTCCATTTCTGAAAATCTCTTTAATATTTGGCTTAATAGAAGTCAGCTATACTCTCATTTTTCCTTCCGCATTCAATGTGCTGCACTATGTTTTTTCATTGGTATAGATGAAGTAAATTCAGATTTACACAGAATTGTAGTAGGAAAAAGGAAGGTTGTTTTAATAGTCTCTTCAAATAATTGTGGATATTCCTCTTTGATACAGTACCAAAATGTGACAAGTGGTAGTTTCTTATGGATTAGTGGGGCAAAATTGAACTTGAAATCTGGTATTAATAAACTGTTCATATTTGATTATATTTAAATCCATTGTTCTATCTTGAAAGTTGAATGTCTCTTAAGTATGCAGAATTTTTTAAAATTTTACCTATTATACAATATAAAAAATCATATTAATATATCACAGTATCATCAGAAACTAAGTCTTTCAGGAAGCTGTCAAGCTCATGGTGGTAGATACAAGTTCCTCAGAATTCTCATTTTTGCTTGAGTGCTCAAATTTTATCATTAGTTCACATTGTTCACTTAAAAAAATGTCAGCTAAAATTCCCAGTTCTAAATAATGGTAGTTTGTCTATTAATTGTTCATTCAGGTAGAAATGCTGTTCCACAAAAACAGAAGCCAGCTCAACTCACCAAACAACTAGACAAGGGGTTTTGAAGCAACTATTATACTTAGGTATGCCACAGACAGGCTTTTGCACATCTGCTTGTCATTTTGTCACAGAGAATATTAATAAATGTATATATAAAGGTTAATAGTTAATAAAACTAATCATTTCTACTGCTTCATCAAGGACATTCTTAAGTGAAACTGGTATTATTTTTACTACTAGTACATGGTGATGAAAAATAAAATGACTGTTAGTACAATTTGGTGACTATTAGTACAATTACTAAAGTGATAGTAATCTCACCCACAATTGATTATGTACCGTTAGTGCAAATGTAAATACAATGAGAAAGGCAAATAACTTATTATTATGTTTTGATTTCTTGGACTCCCCGAAAGTGTCTCCCGAGACTCGCAGGCATCTGCAGGCCATGCCTGGAGATCAGCTCTGGAGCCCTGACTGCATCTGTATGGTCCAAGTTGGGTGACTTCCCCTCTGTGGTAAGGGGGAAGCTAGGGATGGAAAACTTGTATGTGTACGTCTGCTCACATTACATTGGCGAGGAATTGGTCACTTCGTATGAGCTAATTTCTGAGTAACAATCCACCTCCAAATTTTGTAGCTTAAAGCAACAACCACAGCATTCATCTCATTATTCTATGGGTGGAATAGACTAGACTCAGCTGGCTGGTTTTCTGGTCTCTGTCGAGCTCCCTTGTACATCTTCCCCCACCACCACCTCGTTGGTTTTTTAAGAATTATTATTAGAGCAATTGTATGTGTACAGAAAAATCATGCAGAAGGTACAGAATTCACATATACCCTGGCCCCCCACACAGTTTTTCCCATTATTAAATTTTGCATTAGTGTGGTACCTTTGTTACAATTGATGAAGCAGTATTATTATTATTATAGTATTAATTGTAGTTCATAGTTTACCTTAGTGTTCATTGTTTGTGTTGTAATAAAAATTTTTACTCTAGTAACATATATACAGCCTATAATTTCCCCTTCTAACCACATTCAACCATATAATTCTGTGGTAGTAATTGCATTCACAATGTTGTGCTACCATCACCACCATCCATTATCAAAACTCTTCCATCACCCAAAATGAAAGCGCTGCACCAATCTGCAGTCTGGCCAGGTGGCTCTGTTTCTGGTAGTTGGCTGGCTGTCAACTGAGAGATGAGGTGACTAGGCCACATGTCTCTCAGCATGCAGCAAGCAAGCCCTGGCTTGTTCACAGGCAACAGCAGAATTCCGAGAGACAGCAATGGCACAAAAGACGTATTAAACCCTAAGCTCAGAATTGGAACATTATCAGTCCCACTCCCACTCTATTAGCCAAAGCAAGCCATAAGGCCAGCTCACATTCAAAGGGTGGGGAAACAGACTCTACCTACTGAAAGGAGAAGCAGCAAAACCAACTGTAAAGAAGTATGGAGATAGGAAAGGGAATAACTGTAGCCAATTGGCAAGTAATCCACCACACATGGCCATAACTAGCTGCCAGGAATGGATAGAGTCTTCAAAAGGGTAGCCATAATCTCACATGTAAGGGAAGGACAGACTTAATGGGAACAAAATAGCAGTGTGTAAAGACTTCAATTGTTCTCCAAATTGATCTTTATATTCGACATAATCTTAATCAAAATGATTGCAGAATTGGGGGGAGGGATTTGATTATAAAATTTATGAAGAAAAGTAAATGGCTTTTATTTAAAAGAATAGCCAAGAAAATGCTGATGAACAAGATGGGGAGATATCAAGACTTAATATAAAACTCTATTAGTTGAAATGGTGTGGTATATGCACAGGAATGGGCAAATAGACCTATGAAACAGGCTAGAAGCGAGAAACAAACCCATGTATATATGGACAGTCATTTTATAAATGAATATGTATTAAAGATCTATGGGAGTGCTTGCTTCGGCAGCACATATACTAAAATTGGAACGATACAGAGAAGATTAGCATGGCCCTGTGCAAGGATGACACGCAAATTTGTGAAGTGTTCCATATTAAAAAAAAATTTTGAATCTATAAGTGAGTAAGGACTAAAGACACCAATATAAAAGGCAAAACACGAACAATTTTAGAGGACATTACAGAACATCTTTATTACCTGGAGAAAAAAGAAAGATCCCTTATATAAGAACCAAAGTTACCATAAAGGAAACATGGCAACATTTGACTATACTAAAATTTGGCCTTCTGTTCATCAAAAGCCACCACAGAGCTATAAGAAAGTCATTGTAGAAATGGAACAGGGGTAGGTAAATAGACAAATAGAATAGAACAGCAATCCAGAAATGGTGCAAACTGGTCAAAAGCCACAAAATATCTGCAACATATATAATCGATAAAAGAATGTTATCTAGAATTTAAGAACTCTGAAAAAAACAAAAGGACAAAAGACATGAACAAGCATTTCAGAGATGAGGAAATATTCATGGCGAATAAACACATTAAAAGATGTCTTGCCTCATTAGCAACTGGGAAATAAAAGTAAAACCAAATGCAAATGGTTTTTCCCACCTCCTTGATTTTGCAAATACTAAAATATCTGACCACACCAAATGGCTTCACACTGAAGTTGTGTAGCAATGAAAACAAACACTCAAGCACTGCCAGTGGGAATATATCAGTATGATTCTTTTGGAAAACAATTCATATATACATAATGAAATTGCACATAGGCTTACTGTATTCCCCAGTAATTCCTCTTCTAGCTGTATACAAGAGAGGAAGTCTTGTACTTGTGCATGAGGAGACATATACGATATTCATAGCAACTTTGTTCATAGGAGCAAAAGCTGAGGTAAAAAATGCCTGACAATATGTAAATGGATAAATAAATTATATTGTCACAGTTTGGAATACTATTTACAGTAGTTAAAAGTGAATAAATCAGCAGGAAAGAATTTCAAAAAATGATGTTAAAACAAAAAAAGAAACAAGAAGACAAAAGCAAGTCATAAAAAATATTCTGTACAACTGCAATTATGTAAAAGTGCAGTCAAAGCTAAACCATACATTGTGTAAGGATTCATTCATAAGTGGCAGTATTGGTTCAGTCTATTGTCAACCTGAGTGAACTGGTGCCACATTTCCCAGAATTCCCTTCCCTGTATGGTTTGAGATTAGAGTTGGCCAAAAGAGGAACTTTCATAGGTCGTAGGTGGTTTTATAGGTCATATATTTAACTTTTTGAGGAAATACTGTAGGCTTTCCACAGTGACTGCCCCATTTTTTCATTCTCAGCAACAATGCACTAGAGGGCCAATTTCTCTGCATCTTCTCCAACACTTGTTATTGTCTGTGTGTGTGTGTGTGTGTGTGTGTTTTTAAATAATGCCTATCTTTACAGGAATGAATGCTATCTTGCTGTGGTTTTGATTTGCAATTGCCTAAAGTCTAATGATGTTGAGCATCTTTACATATGTTTACTGGTTATTTGTATATTTTCTTTGTGTAAAGGTCTATTCAAGTCCTATCCCACTTTTTAACCAATCTAGCATTTACAACTATTTTCTCAAATTCTGTATATTATCTCTTCACTTTCTTGATAATATCTATTGATGCACAAATGTTTTTAATTTAGAAGAGGATGAATTTATCTATTATTTTGTTGCTCATTCTTTTGATGTCCTATCTAAGGATCTATTACTAAATTCCACATCATGAAGATTTGTCCCTATGTTATTTTCAGAATGTCATAGTTTCAGTTCTTATGTTTAAGTCCTTTATCTATTTTGCGTTAAGGGCTCTAATTTCATTATTTTGAGTATGGATACCCAGTTTTCCCAATACTATTTGTTGAAAAGACTATTCTTTCCCCATTGCATGTATTTAGCAACCTTGTTAGCAATCACTTGGCTGTAGATGTGTGGGTCTATTTCTGGACATTCAATTCTGGTCCGTCGACCTATCTTCATGCCAATGCCACACTGCTTTGATTACGGTAAACTTTGTAGTGCAATCTGAAGCCGGAAAGTATGAGTCCTCCAATCCTGTCCTTGTTTTTCAAGACTGTTTTGCCTATTCAAGACTTCTTTCAGTTCCATGTGACTTTGACAATAGACTTTTCCATTTCTGAAAACAATACTAAACAAAAAGCTGCTGGGATTTTAATAGAGATTATTTTTTAGCAGTAATGTAATTATGATAATGATTACTACTCATAAGTGAATAATCCACGTAAATTGTTTAGAACAGGGTCTGGAATGTAAATTAAAACTCCGTACATAGCTGTCCTTACCATTGTTACCTTTATTTCTCATCAGGCCCACTATGCTAGACACTAAGGCCTAAGGTGCCGAGTATACAGCAGGTGTGCCCTGGAGGAGCAGGCCTGCTGTCACTCTCCGGTTATCAGAGGCAGCTAGACAATAAGCTCCTGCAGTCAGCACACTCACCTTCCTAGCCCACTTCTCCAGTGAATCTAATGCTGGAAGGAGCAGACACATGAGCACACTCTGTTCTAGGTGCCACGCCTAATCCTGCTTGCAGCAAGCCTCTTGTCTCTAAAGGTCCTCGGACTTAGTACACATCTAGAGCAGTTCCTGGTCAGAAGAGGAGGCATCAAAGAAAGAAAATGCAAACCTGAATTCAGCAGAAGGTAGCTGGGAGCATTCCAAATGTGGAGCGACATCCCAGGGCATTCTCTCCACAGGGGTCAATCAGACCACAATATACCGCTGCTGCCTACACATCTAGGTGGGAGCATTCCAGATATGGAGTGACATCCGAGTGCATTCTCTCCGTAGGGGTCAATCAGACCACAATATTCTGCTGCTGCCTAAACATCTAGCTGGGAGCATTCCAGATATGGAGCGACATCCGAGTGCATTCTCTCCGTAGGGGTCAATCAGACCACAATATTCTGCTGCTGCCTAAACAGCCCCTGAAAAGCCTGGGGTTGGAAGCATAGAGAAGAAACAAGGAGGCGTTTGAGGAGAAGAGAGTCCTTTTGGAAAATGTTACCTAACAGCTCACTTATGATTATAAACTGCTGCATGGTAGAACATTTAATATAGCAAATACTACTAAATATGTGTACTGTAGTAGGCCTGTGCTAATTGGGGACCCATAAAAACTGAAACCATGATCTATGGTAAAAATAGACGGTATGAGTTTGCAAATGCATTTTTATTCGGAAAATGAAATGGCCACAGGATGGCAG
Source organism: Tamandua tetradactyla (assembly GCF_023851605.1). Taxonomy (NCBI): domain Eukaryota; kingdom Metazoa; phylum Chordata; class Mammalia; order Pilosa; family Myrmecophagidae; genus Tamandua; species Tamandua tetradactyla. The sequence goes on from NC_135350.1 coordinate 24,257,348, forward strand.
TAAAAGGTAAAACATAAGAACAAACCTTATATTCTATTAACCCTTAAAAGTGTTTTAAAGTATACAAAACTTCAAGTGTCTGAATATAAACAGTATATAATCCTTAAAAAGAGATACAGAAGCAAACAAAAAGTCCTAAAAACTGTAGTTCTTTGCCTAAAATTGTTTTGTTCTTTGGGTAAAATAATACCCAATCTATGATTAGGTCATCTTAAAGATTAAATGCATCCTAATACCTGTATCTTCAAGTTTGAACTAATATTATTACAATGAAATTATAGAGTAACTAAGTTATGTTTTAAAAAAGAATTCCAAACCATAAGAAAAACCTCCCTTCTCAATTTTCATTGAGTTTCCTCAATTCTTGAAGCTTTCCCTTTGCCCTCACCCCATTTCCAATAGCTGTCATTAGTCATCTCAAAAATATGTAACTTGGACTTAATAACTCTCCTGCTCACTTTGAGATGATTCCTGAACTAAGTCTTGGTTGAAGTCATCTGCATAGTGGATTCTTCAAGCTTTTAAATGTAAATATAACTCACTAAACTACTTCGAATTGTAACTCTTCTTGGGCTATCACTTTAGAGTAAGTAAAATGAGTAAAATCTTGTTTAATGAATATCAAGAACAGTCTTGATCATGTAAACGAAAGTTACATGCATCATTGCTTACTTATTCATTCTTTCTATATAAATGTGTTAGTGCATAAAACGTGTCAAACATTATAATGCATATTGGAGAAGGTGGTGGAAAAGAGTATTCGCCCTCAAGGGGCTAATAGTGAGGAAGACAGACAGGTAAATTGGCAAGTACTATACAGAGGGACAACCACTAAAGTAAGAGGTGACGACCTAGTAAGCGCTAGAATGTGAGCTCTATGAGGGGAGAGATTTTGGTGTTTTGTTCACTATCCAAGTGGAGGAGTGGCTACATAATTTAATTTGTGAGGCTTAGTACAAAACGAACATGTGGGGTCCCTCATTAAAAATAATTAAGAATTTTACGACAGTCACAGTGGAGCATTAAATCAAATGTGGGACTCTTCTGAATACAGAGCCTTATATGGCTGCATAGATCACACGCCTAGCAAGCCGGCACTGTCCACATGCCTAGGACAGCACTTGACAAATAGTAAGCTCTCAACAAATACATGCGGAAAAAACAAAAGAAGGAAGGAGGGAGAAGAACAGACAGATTGAGTACAATAAGAAGTTTTAGAAAGAGTCTAAACTGGACATGTCAAGTCAGCAAACATTCCCTGAGACCTTATACTTAGAGGCAGAGTTGGAATTCCCAACAAAACAGCAGGATAGGAGGGAGTGTAGAGCATTCAGAAAGAAGCACATTTGCAAAGTCCCAGAGGGAAAGGGAAAACCTGGCTCATGGAAGAATTAGTGGGCATAGTGGGTGAAAAAATCAATTTGGTAAGTGGGGTTTTTAAAATAGAAAAGGTGAAAGCAACTAAAAAGTATTGGAGTGAATCCCCATTGTTCTGTAAAACCTTTACCTAATAGACTATTGTAGTGTATCATCAGTGTTCTGTAAAACATTTACCAGAGAGATTACAATATATATGTGGTAGTTTGAAGCTGTATGTACCCCCAGAAAAGCAAGTTCCTAAATCTAATACATTCCTGTGCATAAGGACCCATTATAAGTAGAACATTTGATGAGGTTACTTCAGTTAAGGTGTGTGTGACCCAGCCCAAAATCAGCATGGGGCTTATTCTTACTACTGGAGTCTTATATAAACAGAATGAATTCAGACAGAAAGAGAGAAAGCCGCAAGAAGAATGAGGGTGGACATTGACAGAATCCAGAAGAGAATGAAGAGACCAGGAGATGCCACCATCTTCTTACCATGTGACAGAGGAGCCAGGAATCACCAGCAGTCAACCCAAGTGTCACAGTCTCAAATAAATTCCAATTGTTTAACCAAACCCGTTTCATGGCATTTGCTTAAGTAGCCTAGGAAACTAAACAACATACATGTTTATATGCATGTTCTGGATCACGTTATAAAGTGTGAAAAATTATTTTTTGAGTTGAGGCCAAATAAGTGTGAGTCACTCGGCTACAGCAGGGGAGGAGGGTGGATTGGGAATCAGGAGTTGAAGTGGGGGTTTGGAGGGTAGGAAACAGATGGAGGGGAGTGAAACAGAGTTGAGCCTGAAGAAGCCAGCTGTGATTAGTTCAAGACAGGTCTCGATAGCAGTATTAAAAAGCTTAGATGTCATTCTGATGGCATCAAGAAGTTCACTACAAATTTTTAAGATCAAATTTGCACTTTTAGAAATATTAGCTACCGCTTGCAGTGATTGCTCCATTCTACAGCCCATTTTTTTCACTTTCAGATTAAAAATCTTCAACTGCCTCTCAAATGTCTTCGGAATAAAGACTCACTTCTTTCTCTAGTTTTCAGGGCCCTTCTTGACCTGAGACTGAGGCCAGCCTTGACATCACTTGAACTACTCCCACCTAAACCCACCCAACCCCTGTATGCCAGCAATATTAATGTTCTTTAACTTCTCCTCAGCACCACTTAGCCTCATTCCTCTTCTACTTGAAGCTTTCTTGTCCCACTGCCCTTCTGTTTGATGTTTGCTTGCTGAATTCCTCCTCAACCTTCAGGAATGTTGGTTCTCCTCAGGGTGGCTTTCTCTGAGCTTCCAGACTTTCCTTTCCCCTGTAATGTGACCCCAAAGTGCTATCACACTCATCATTTGCATGATTCTTTATTTAATCTATTTAGCTGTACCCTCTAAAAAGTCAGAGACTGTGTCTATCCGGCTCATGGCAGCATCGAACACAGAGTCCTGCACATGGCAGGAATTAATAGAAAGACAAGGAATGGATATAAACAAATAGAGATGAGCACATTATCTTGCAGCAAGGGTTCCAGTTAAAGCTGTCTAACAATCCAGAAGGGATGAAAAATGGTGGAGAAGGAGAGGAATGAGCCACTGAGAGAGTTTTTGGAGTGTACAATTGATAAGATGCTAATTGCATTTGATATGTATTTTATATGAATTGCATTTTACCTAGGGGCTAGGTGCTTTCTCTATTATAGGTTTCTTTCTCCAAGCAGTGCTACCATAAAATTCCACTTAGCTAATATAATGGGAGAATCGTGATCCTAATGAATCTTGAGCTACTCAAGCCTAATGTATTTCCTTTATTATTCTGATATTCCTCCTAGGCAAAGCAAGAAAGAAATCAAATGCTAGCTCTCCTACTCCAAAAAATGATAGCAGTTCATGATTGTATTGAGGCCGGATACCTTTTTACTAGAGAGAATATGTCCCTACTCTGTATGGGTATAGATGCGATCTCCCTTGAAATTAATGTCTGTTTTTGTGATATTTCCATGTGTTTAATTTAATTAGTCCATAACTCAAGGAGCCAACACATAAGAAGCTCACATTGATGAGAATATCAAAAGATCTAACCCAGAAGTTCCCCATCTGCCCATAAGCACAGAATGAAGAGCCTCTTCTCACCACTGTACTTAAAAGGGAATTCCAGTCTTTTCCTATGACTCCATGAAAGACACTAAAGAAATCATCTATAACTCTCAGAAACACATCTCATATCTCCTTTCCTCCCAAATTCTTTAACCTCCTCAAATTATTTCATACTTTCTTTCTTTCACCCCAAACCAAACTTCTACTCCCAAACTCATGATTTTTTTCCTTTTTCACTGCTCCTTATTATGTAGATATTGCCTCTTTTCCTAAGAATTTCCTCCTTGTCTTCTCATCTCAGGGATCCAGTTGAAGATCCCTTGTATGGTTGAGGAGTTTGTACCCTACACAAAAGCATCCAACTAAGGATTAAGTAGGCACTAACATCAAGCTTGGGTTCTGTTCTGGTTTGAAGCTATTATGTACCCCAGAAAAGCTACATCCTTTAATCCTCATTCAATAATGCTGGGTGAAATCTTTTTGATTGTTTCTGTGGAGATATGACTCGCCTAATTGTGGGTGGTAACTTTTGATTAGATGGTTTCCATGGAAATGTGTCTCCGCCCATTCAAGGTGGGGTTGTTTACTGGAACCCTTTAATGGAGGAACCATTTTGGGAAAAGGTTTAGAACCAATAGAGCCCATACAGCCAGAGACCTTTGGAGATGCATAAAGAAAATGCCCCCAGGGAAGCCATTGAAGAAGCCTGGAAAGAAAGCTAGCAGACATGGCCATGTGCCTTTCCAGCTGAGAAAGAAATCCCAAACATCACTTGCTTTCTTGAACCAAAGTATCTTCCTGGATGCCTTAGTTTAGACATTTTTATAGCCTCGCCTTATTGGACATTTTCACGGCCTATAAGTTCCCTTTTTTAAAAGCCATTGTGTTTCTGGTATATTGCATTCCTACATCTTTTGCAAATTAAAACAGACTCCTTTTACTTCCAGGTGCCTGTTGATTTCTACCGAGTCTGGGAGTCTTCTCCTATCCTGGCAGTGTCATTTCCAATTCATCTACTCAGAAACAGACCCTCCACTGGACTGCAGGGGAAAGTAAGGAGTAGGGATAAGCTAAGTGAATAAATACAGTTTTCCCTTTTAGGGGTGAGGGTAGGAGGACTAGGAATAGTCACACACAATAATCACAGTGCCTATACATCTAATGTAGATTATATTTACTTATAAATTTATGTAATAATAAAGGCAAATTGAGTTTATAAATCATATATCTTAAACACCAAAAACAATAGAATTCAAATTTACTACATAATTTAATACAAAAATTGACATTGCTTTGCAGAATCTAAGTTGCCACTCACAATGTGAACATCATCCATATTTTCCTGTACTACATAATGGCTCAATTTTGCCACCACTCTTCTCTATTCAACTTCTATTCTGCAAAATAGTTATTTCTACAGTGCACAAATGGTGTTGATTTGGCTTTAACTTGATAAGAATTCTCTACTTACACATTGTCTACTTCTCTTTCTTCCTCACCAGCCTGTGATGATTAAAGTCTGATTTGGTGTTATCATGATCAAAACAAAACAGAAATACAAAAAGAGGCAAGGAAAGTGAGAGGCAGCCCTCAGTTATATAATCATGCAGAGGTCCCAGATATGCAAACACTATTTTTTTAGATTAGTATCCTAATGAAAATATATAGTTTTAATATTTCCTACAGATAAGTTATGATTGCTCAGAAGTCTTGAAAACCCATTCACAAAACACAGTTCCAACATATTGTTCAATGCCCATCTTCCCTAATACTCAGATAACCACTTTATTTCAGCTTCCTCCATTACCATTTCTCCAATAGAAAAGGTAACCAACATTTATCCATGTGATATCCAGCTTTTAGGAAGAAGGTCCGCCCTAAAAATGCTCCCCAAATGTTCCAAAATTCCTAACCCAAAGCATTCACTCTCCATAACGCTCATTTGGCAATTTATCATTGAAACCTAATCTAACTTTAGTCATTTACAGTATGTAAGTTGGGATCTTCGAAGAAGCAGATGTGCAGGGGATTTATTGAAGGAAATAACTATGACAGATAAAGAGGGAAAAAGCAGGATAAGGCAAGAAGAGCCATCTGACCATGATACAGGTGTGACACCTGCAAAAGGAGAAAAGGAAAAAGGACAGGATAAAAACAGTCTCAGACAGAGGCTCTCCCTTCCTTCCTTCCTTCCTTCCTTCCTTTGTCTTGAAGTATGTCCAGCCTATATAATGCATCTGGTCTTCTCAATTGCCTCGTTATGTTCTCACTCTTCCTAGTATGTTACAGGGTCAGGCCAGACTCAACTAAACAGTACCTCTCTTCTGCAGAACAAGGTTTGGGGTCAGGTTATTCCCAGATCTTTTTCTACACTGACTAAATTTACAGAATAGTTTCCATGCCTCAATTCAATTTCAGACGCAACCATAATGCATTCCCAGTTAAGGTAACAAACATTCAATTCAAATCAGCCTCAAATAAAAGTGGAATTTCCCCTACCACATTTATGGATTTATTTACTTATTTCTTTATTATAGAAATATAAATAGTAAAAGTTTGAGTGAATACTAGAGGGAAAATATATTAGAAATGCATATCTTATATGCTCATTTTTTAGTTTGTTTGTTTTATGACACTATCCTAAGGTAGGGACAACAGAAAAAAAGAGGCATAGAAAAGTCCTAATGTCCTTACAGATATTTTAGAGATAAGGGCAAACTCAGGCTGAGCACAGAGCATATGCCTTATCATCACCTTCTGGGTCATCACAGTTTTTGAGGCTACTCTGTTTTCCCACCAAAGGAATCAGGGGTGTAAGTAAATGAGTGGAAAAGGTCTAACTAAGTGTATTTGAATAGGTAATGGGAGTGGTGAAGGCTGTGACAAATTAGAGAGAATTTGGCCCATTTGAATGCAATAGAAGCTATTTGACTCTAGCCCTGTGAGAATTTCTCCTGTCTTTTTGCCATATCTCCTGTCTCCTATTGGTTAAAGGTAATATGATGTCGTTTTTAATGTAAAGTCTCTTTATTATTAAATGTTGGAAGATATATTTATCTTCTTCAAGCCAAACTTGGCTACAAACCAGTTTTATTTCACAGGCCACTAAATTTCAGTCTCACCTCTCCTGTGATGCCTCTCCCCGAGAAGCATATATTGTAATGGCTTGTAAACCTTTAGATTAAAGAGAAAAACTCTGGCATGTTGGATTTAGACCTCAGACTACAGAAGTGGAGGATATTTGGATATTGTAACTTTCTTAGTGTTCTTTAGATATCAAATGTAATTTCTCCCTTTCTAACTAGGTTTAAAACCAGCTTGGTTAGAAAATATAATCTAAATAAACACTTTGATTTTCCACAAGGAGCACAGAAATCTTCCATAATAGTTTTATTTCATCACACACATGAAAAGCACACAGTTTTTGGTAAGTCCATAATCTTATTTAAAAAGTAAAACCTGTGGCTTAAAAAGGGTTGTTTTTTTTTTCCCAGTCTGTGTTTTATAAAAATGATAAGCTGCCCAGATTTGCCCTAGACCGCACATTTAGCTGGTCATAAACTATAAGTGCTGTCAGTCACCCCCACTAATTTAAAAGGTAACAGTATAAATGAAAAAGTAATTATCTGTTCAGGGTCTGATTCTATGTTTAAATGCTTGAATGACTCCCAAAAACCCTATTGGGAACCACAGGCACAGAAGTGCTGGGGCATCTCATCTATTCTGTTGAAAAGTTAAACTAGGACATCCTATCACCATGGTTACAGAGTTCTGTGGGTAATCTTGGGCCCTTGCTAACCAAAAAGATCAGTTAAGTGACCAACAGGGAATCTGAACTGCAACTACACTGACAGGCTGATAGCAGCCCAGGAGCTCACAAGCAACCTAAGGCATCTTGGAACTGACATATCCTTCAAATAACAGATCTACACAAAGAGAAAACATTTTTAATGCATTTTCAAATCATTATAATTTTTAAAATAAATGTGCCTTTGGATTTACTTGTTGTTGTTGTTGTTGTTGTTGTTGTTATTATTATTATTGATTGGGCAGGCACCAGGAATCGATCCGCAGTCTCTGGCATGGTAGACAAGAACTCTGCCTGCTGAGTCAAGGTGCCCCACCTGGATTTATTTTTTGCTTGTTTTTTTTTGCATGGACTTGAACTGGGTTTATTTTTTAATTAGTTAGAGCATGTAAGAACTGAAAAGAAGTGCATAATATAAGGATAATCTTAAACATATTTAATATTAATAAAATTCAATTGAACACAAGAGAAACAAAATGTATGATGCTTCTCAAAAGCTATAAATGTAGATGCATGTAGCCATTCTGCTAACTTGTATTGAGTATTCCCCATGTACAGACATTGTGCTAGCTATTCTGGGTGGTGCAAATAAGAAAAAGGCAGCACCCCCACCTTCAAATGGTTCAAAGCTAATTGAAGATGTGTAAATGGAAACGTCATTAATCAGCAAGATAAATGCCATAAAAATGCTATGAATAAAGTGTTATGGGACCCCAGAGGAAGGTATAATTGCTTGGGGGAGGCAGAGAAGCTTCAAAGAGGAGAGGGTGTTTGGCCTAGTTGTTGGAGGATGAGCAAACAGAGGAAAGAGCCTGTGCAAAAGCCATCTGTGAAGGAGGCCACCTCTGGCAGGGACAGTGAGAAAGCCATTGTGGGGCTGCTGCAGGGGCAGACGCTGAGGCTGGGGAAAACTTCTGAAATCAGATTAAGTAGACCCTTTCTTGCTAGATGTAATTCTGTAAGCAACAGGGAGTCAGTGGGTTTTTAGGCAGAAAGTGAGATGACGGGGTTTGATCTCAAATGTCTTCGCAGCTACCAGAGGGAGAAAGAACTAGAATAAGAATGAAAAAAAAATAGACTAGGTCAAGACCCATACCAGATGTAGAGTGGGCAGACTGCATTGATACATAAGCATCATTTTGTTCAAAGCCCTCTTCTTTTATTGCATATATGTTCATAGGAAACATTTCTGAAAATATGCAGAATAACTTTCTAATAGGAGGTGTCTGCATCCCCAAGGATGCTGTGGATAGAAAAGCATCTTGTGATTACTTTATATAGTCCCACATGGAAGAATGGATATAATTAACCACTTTTTCAAAATTCTGAGAAAATAATTTTTCTGAAAAAGATTTGTTTGTTTAACTCTCATGCATTTTACATTTCAGAACCTTGAAAATTTGCCCCTTCAAATAGGGCAAAGAAACTGGAGATTGTCTTTAAAAATTCCAAAAAAAATTCTGTGGTTCTCCCATGAAACTAAATTAATTTTGGTATCTGCACTGTATTCCTAGGAGTTAAAAATGCAAAAAGAGAAATACTTACTACTGTTAAAATGAGGGTAAATAAAGAAAAACAACAAAAGGGGAATTAGAGAAAATTTTGAAACTGTTGTGCAGCATTCTCTGGGTAACAGTAAATACTTTTTATATTTTTCCTCCACCACCACTGACGGGCCATGAAGCTTAGACAGTATTTAAAATCACAGCTACATTTGTCATTAATCATCAGTAAACACCATCCCAGAAGCTTCTGTCAGCCATGGGAGCCTAGGAGCAAAAAGAGACTTCAAGAATTATAGGAACCAGACTTCAGTCATAGCCCTATAATAATTTCCTGGTTTTGCTGATTCCACAAGATAGATTATTGAATTTAATTTGAGAAATAAAGACGTGATTACCACATCTCCCAGGTAAAATGCTAAATAACCACACACATTGTCTATGATAGTGGCATATCAACCCTAATTTTTCCCATTTATCAGATGATATAATAGCACTAGAAAAGTAATGTTTCTAAAGTCACACAGCTGGTAAGTGGCCCAAGTAGGATTCGATCCCTAAGTTTTTAACTTCAAACCTGTGCTCTTAATGAAGGTTAACAACCAATATAAGGAGGAATGCCACTGAAGAAGCAACATCAAGTTCCAATTGAGTAAGATGAGCAGTGAATTCCTTAGCTTTTGGACACTACTCAGTGTGGGATGAAGGGTCAAGGAAATCATCACGGTGAGAATGACACTTGGATCTTGCCCTCTGGACAAGGCAAAAGGATGAAGAGAGCCTATTGTAGATTTAAATTAAATAGGAAATATGAAGAGATGTAAAGCTATAATTGATATGATATATATTTATAAATAATTATCCATTCAATAAATGTATTAAGCACCTACCATGTGTAAGGCACTACGCTGGAGATTCATTCGGTGAAAAACAGGAAGAAATGTGTTTAAATTTTAAATTTTGTTTGAAAAGTCACTGACTTAGAGGAGTTACTGGTTGCCTCACAGGGGTTATATAGTTAGCAATATAACTATAGCAAGGGGCTGATAGATAAAAATGAGCAAAGGCTATCAATGTAAGTTGAAATCCAAGTTGCAGGGTAATAAATTTACAATTGTGATTATTTATTTTATACCATATTTCAATATAAAATTATTTCAAAATTATGTTATTTTAATGATATCATGGTGAACACAATGCAAGATAAGAATCTGGGGAAATTGGACTAAAGAAAAATAAATATAAAAAATAAGATGAAACTAGGGTAAGACCAGTTAAAGGGCTATAAATTTAGGTCTATGTTTCCTAGCATTCAATATTCCCCGCCCAAATTGGGATCAATTTTGTGGTTCTATAAGCTAAAACAAACCATTTGACTAGAAAAATAGTTCATTTCTGGTGGTAGTATGATAATAATAGCTAGTATTTGTTAGTTATCACATGCAACTACCCAGACTTAATTAATCTGTATGCATATTTTCATTTAAGGGTCACCATAACCCTATAAGGTAGGCACTGTTATGATTGCCATTTTGCAGAGAAGAAAACAAGTTAAGTCAATTTTCCAAAAGCATATAACTAGTAAGGGGGGGGGCGGCAACCACCAAATTAGGCAAACTCTCTGCCTGCCTCAAGCCCAGGAATTTCACCACAATGTTATACCTGAAATAAAATTTCCCTGTAAGTTCTCAAGGAAATGGACACTGTAATATGCAACACTCCATTTCAATCTTTAGCACACACAACCACCTGGGGATCTTAAAATGTAAATATGATTCCATAGATCTGGGAAGGGCTTGAAATTTTGCATTTCTCACCACTCCCATGTGATACTGAGGCTCTTAGAGGAAACCACACAGTGATTAGCCAGGCTCTGGGCAACAACCCTAGTTTCTAAGCATCCCTCAAAAAAAATTGGATGAAATGAAACCAAAGCGTCCTATTAAAATCGTCTCTTTTCAAAAGCAAAACTGTACAAGAAATCTAACACTAGAATGGAGTCACTTAACCAAGGAATTTGAAGTATCTAGAGGAAAAAATGATTTCCTATTAATAATATACCTAATAAGCATACTAGTCTGTATTTAATTGCAAAAAAATTGCAACTAATCATTTCCACTAAAGATAGATACTGAGATTAGTGGGTTAAATGTTAATTATGCATACATCTCTGATTTACAGCAAGGAAGAATGGCCTACTATTTTCCTGTCTTGAGAGCAGTTTTTTCTAATACAACTACTATGTGGCAGCATCCAAGAATAAGAACTTTTCTTTGGTATAATAAAGGATAGAAAAGAACTTCAGAGACAGCTACTTCAGAGCTCAAAATCTTTGGCAATACTGCATATGTCCAATCACCATTTTGCTTTTAATTTGGAATGTGTTGTCAAGGAAACATCAATATCCAAACACATTTAAGGTAAATCCTTCTTTTGGGATTTGAAGCGAATCATTTATCAAGGGAGAAGCAAGTTATAGAGCTGAGTTAATCCATTAGTTGGGTTAAATCCCAATCACTGTATCCTTGATAAATCAGCTGATCTCCTTATGCCTCTGTTTCTTTACCTAAAAGGTAACTGATTTTACTTTTGTATTTTCTCACAGTTTAATTCTGGAGCATAGTCTCTTTGATGCATGGTTCACCATCTCATTGTGCATGGTAAGGAATCTATACATTCAGTCTCGTGTGATTACTCTGGGACGGAAGGAAACAAAGAGTCTCCATTCTTTTCCTTCAGTAGTGCAAAGCCAACATTTGCTTTGTCAAAAGGAGCTGAAGTAAATCAAGAACAGAAAGAAATGTTTTAAAGAGCAAGCAAATTTAAAACTGACAAATATCACAAACCCCAAATCCAGAAAAATAACATCATTTTATTAATTAACATCCTGACACCCTTCTACTAGTCTTTTCAATGTCATGGTATGATGCCTCTTTGTATGACAATTACTTTGCAATTTCTATAGAGAAAATGGAAGTTACGTCAGTATTCCTTTCATTAGGATTATTCAAAACGTATAATTGATAATTTAGAAAAATTCTTTTTGCATCTAGTTTAGTATATTTCAAACTATTTTCTCCTCTATCCCCTCAAGCTTCTGATGCCTGATACTGTGGGACACATGTAACAGCTTGACCACACCCCTGTCCCCATACCTGCCCATATCACAGGAGATAGCTGGAGTTTTCCGAGAAGCCATTCCAACACTGAAATGACAAGCAGTAACTAAGCTGTGTGCTGGAGTATGAGTTGAATATATCCCATATATCCAAACTAAACATATCCCACCTCGGCTTTCCCACAATTGGTTGAAGTCCCATTTTTGCTTCAGTAATACATGATTAAAATTATCCTATTTGAATCTAAGGAACTACTAGTTATAATTCTGTGTTCTGGTTTCCTGGCTAGGCTTATGCCCATTGTATCAGAAAATTCTAGGGTGACAACCTGCAATCAAAGCTCTAGCTCTGTTCAGATCATTGGAAGCAATCTACTTACCCTTTTAGTTTGCACCATTCCACTATCCCCAACCCCTCTGAGACTACAGTCATACCAGGAAGTTCATTTCCGAGAAATCGAAGATTCCTTTCAGGTGCCTTAAATGTAGTACACACTGCATTGTGTACCAGACCCCACTTCCCAAGCACTTCCAAACAAATGCATTCACTATGATTATTCATCAGAGAAATGCAAATTAAGACTAAGGTGAGCTATCTCTTTACACTGACTAGAATAACTTAGAGACTGACAAAACTAAGTGTTGACAAGGATGTGGAGCAATTGAAACTCTCCTAAATTAATGGTGGAAGTTAAAAATGTCAGAACTAACTAATGCTAAATAAATATAGAATATACACATCATTATACTATTATAGTATATATATTATATATATATAATATATACTAAAACTAAATAAATCAATAAATATAAATACATATATATATGTATATATATATATACTAGACACTATAACCAGCTATTCCCTTTCTGGGCATATATCACAAAGTAAAGAGTGCATATGTCCATGAAAAAGATATGTACAAGAATGTTAGTCACTTTTTTCTTTTATAATATCCTAAAACTGGAAAAAGCCTAAATGTCCATCAAAAGTAGATGGGAAAAACTGTGGCATGGTTATACAATGGAATAATATACAGAAATGAGAATGAATGAACTTCAACTGCAGGCCATCACATGAGTAAACCTCAAAATAAGAAAGAGTAATAGAATCCAGACACAGCAGATGTTGTGGCATGAGATCATGGCATTTACAAGTTTACAAACAAAAATGATAACATTTACAAATAGGCAAAACTATTCTTTAATGATAGATGCCAGAATAATAGCTACGTGGGAGAATTGGCTGGGAAGGAGAGTTGGAAACAGACATCTTCATCTGACTATCAGTTATATGTGGAGATATATATATAAAATTCATTGTGTTGTACACTTAGAGATTTTATGTACATGTTTCAACTTAGAGTATTTTTTGTATTGTCATGTTTCAACTTAAAGTATTTCTTATATTGTCATCAAGGTAGATTTGTCTTGAAGAAATGTAGTGCCATCCAGAAGGAAGCAGAAAATCCCAACCACTGTGCTCTGGAAAGGAGCATAGGAAAAGGAGGGCTGCAGAAACAGGGGTATCTCTGAAAAATGTTTGCCATGTCTTTTGCCCATTTTTAAATTGGGTTGTTTTCTTTTTGTTGTTGACCTAAAAACTCTACTATGGAAGAATAGAAATATGTGGATCACACTCAAAAAAAAATACGGGAGGAAAATGTGGTTGAATTAACTTCTCACTAAGTACTAGTAATAAACCCAGGGAGCTGCTTTTAGAGCAACTTTCAATTTGCTGTTAGGGAGGAGTTGTTAATGACTCAGGGAAATAGCGTTAGTAGAACTAGTTAAGAATGGTGGCTCTGTAGGTCAAACTGCCAACATTCAAAATCTTGCTCTGTCGCTCACTTTGTGACCATATGCATATTTTTTATCATCTCCACATGCTTGTTTCTGCTGCTGTAAAATGGGAATAATACTACCCACCTCATAAGGCTTTTATGACTAGTGACTGCTAAAATACTTGTAAAGGCCTTACACACAGCTATTGCTCAGTAAGTGCTTGCTATTATACTTTAGCCTTTTCCTTTTTGTTGACAACAACCACAGCCTCCCCCATCCCACTCTCTTAAAAAAGGGACTTCTGCAGAGCATCAGAAAGTGAACACAACACACTGCCATAGAAACCTAATAAAGCAAAAAACTGAAATTGTAGACACAAGAAAACAAGTTTATTTCAAGCAGAACGCCACATGCCAGGTTAATGATGAACTGAGCTTCTCCAGCAGATCTGTGGGTGCCAACTAACACATTCAAGAAGCCAAATCTCTGGTGTGACAGGTTTCTTCCTTCTTTTCCTCCTACCACTTCAGATAATGTTCACTGACTTGGAACTTAGCGGAGGTGAGCATAATGAAATCCACATAAATTCTCCTCTATGTGCAAGAGCTCAAATTTGGGTCTCAGGAAAACACGTAAGTAACACCTTGCTCAAATGGTTTTGAAGAGAAAATTGATGATGCAGCCACATATAAAGCTATAACTAAAAGCAGCTTCCAACAAAAATTCTACTAAGCATTGCAAGGCCACAGTGGAAAAACAAGAGTGAAATATCCCCAGTTCCAGAAAAAGCATGCAGGACGCGTTATGGTCTGTAAAAACTCCCCGTTCTTTTAGTCGGCAGGAGCTTGCTTTTCATCCAAATAACATTCTCCAGAAGTTCCTGGGCCTCTTGGATCCCTTGACTTGCAGCAACATTAAGGAGCATCTCTACATCCCTAGGAAAGGCGATAATTGAGTAACGCAAAGAAAGAGCAGATCAAAAGCCCTGACTTGTCTCAAGCGTTTAGACTAAGGACCAAGTTAACACCTGGTGACTCTTAGCTAAGAAACTGAGGGAAACACATGCCATTTCATATGGATTTCATCCAGAATATCTTCATTCTAAAATCAAAGCTACCCAAAGAAATATTCTTAAAATGTGAGAGCCTAGCTGGACTCTTTTCCCTGGTTTAGAGGGCTTTTCTTCCCTAGTCTCAAGGAATGTCTGAAACTCCCTTTCTCGCAAGCAAATTCTATATTTTGGTCTGAGAATGCTAGCTGGAGAGGGGCTGCATTCAACTTGCTCGTGTGACAATGTGTAAAATAGAACATCTTGACTCAACCATTTTGATTTGGCTTCTTCAAAACAGTCATTTCAAAATTTTAGTACCAGGTAAAGCACGTAAACACTCCTGACTATTATACCGAAGACTCAACCCCTCCTTCAGCCTGTTATTGAGCCTCCCCTATTCTGAACCTGTCTCCTCTCAGCCTGAGGCAGGTGGTTAAGAAATGGAATTGTAGGGTTCAGCGATAGATGAACCCTGGAAGTTGGTTGTACACATTTCTTGGTAATGAAATATATCAATTGCATTTCTCGAAAAAAAAAAAAGAGCAAGCTCAATGTTTAATGTTTTATTTTGAGAGCTCTATAAAAATGTCTCTGGCTCAAAACAGCTGTCACAGACCATGAGCTACTTAAAAACACTAAGAAAAACTTTTCCAAAAAAGTAGTATTTTCTTAAATTCTGGAGTAATCAAAGAGGATTTCCAATGAGCACAAGGAGAATTTATGCTCCAAGGGAGCTATCTATCTTATATTGTTAGCTATACTATACTGTTCATAAGACTATGCTATAAGGCAGTAAAGATGTTACCCTAGGGAGCCCTGGGAATTCCCAGGAAAGTTTATGGACCATGAAATAACCTGGTTTTTCATTTCAGACTTACTGCATGCTCTAAGAATATAATCAGTATTATCTTTGCACATACATAGGAATCTTTGATTCCCTTGTTTGTGACTTCTATTGTAACTTAAAGGAGCATCAGTACTTTGCAGGTAATTTATCGGGGTAGGTTTAGAAGGAATGACATCCCAGCTGCAAAGGAAAAGACAGCTGATTTCATTACCCTACTTCCATCGACCCAGTCATATTTTTCATCTTTCCTACTGCAAGGTTAAAGGAGGCATAAGGATGGTTCTGCTGTGAGGCTCGTCTGAAAAAGAAAAGAAGAGAAAAAGGGACTCTTACTGGGAGGAAAAATGTTACAAAAACAAGGAACAGCCTATAAAAAGGCATCCCTTTAATAAAGCAAGGGCAGAACCAGTAAACATATATAACATTACTGAAAACTATTACTTCCATCTTATTACATATCTAGACAAATGTTATCAAGTCTCTTCATTAAAAATTTTCTCATACTTGAAATAGCTATATTACTTTTTAAAAAACTAATCACTTATTTGTTTCAAACTTATTCATTAGCTTTTCCAAATATTAATGTAATTAGACTTCCCTCCAAAATATAAAAGAAATCAAAATATAGGAAAGGATCATCTGAGAGTGTTAGGAATTCAGTAACATGTATCATGATTTTTACACACTATTTTCAGTTGCTGAAATATAAATGTTGCATACTAGCACTGTCCAATAAAGTATACTGGGATGACAAAATGCTCTCTATCTGTGCTGTCCAATAGAGTAACCACTGGTTACGTGAGACCACTGAACACTTGAAATGTGAATGATGCAAATGAGGAACTGAATTTTTTATTTTATTTAATTTTAAATCATTTAAATTTAAATGATCACATGTAGCTGGTAACAATAATTGGGCATTGCAGATTATAACCTTCCTGCCTTGTTACTTTATAGTTCTTTACATATTAACTATGACTGATTCAAAAATAAAGGTATCAAAAGGGAACTGTGCAATGGTTCATTATCCTTAGTGCATAAAATGTTTGAAAAAAATCTCACAGTTGCTAAAATTGAAAAATAGAATCAGACACTATGTTGCTGTTCAAACGAGTAAACCAAATATTGTCAAGGCTACGACGAATTTAGCATTTATACTATAGTGAACTTTTACAATCTTTCAGGATAGTTTGGCAATGTTTCAACAGCTTTAGGAAGGATCACTATCCGACCTGATAATTCCATTTTTCTAATTTTTTGTAAGGATATAATCAGATATATTTAAAAAAACATATTGGAGGAGCTTCTCAATGACAGTTTGTGATAATAAGAATCTAGGAAAAGGTCTAAGCCTATAATAATTAAATCTTGAAGTAAATTAAGGTTTTGTTATGCATATATTAATTTAAAAATCTGGAAGATATTCATAAAAATGTCAAAAATATTTATTACTCTGGTATGGGATATAAGAGATTATTTTTGTGGGTTTTTTTTCAGGGTTTTCCTCATCAGGCATGAATTGTTTTGCAATTCATAAAAGAAAAAATAAATAAATAAATAAGAAACACAGGGGAAAATCTTGTCTATGTAATACCCCTGTACTAGGAATTACCTTTGCAATACCTCACCCCATACCTGACAGCAGAAGTCACCATTTAAAGATTGCATGGTTCCATGTAAGGGTCTGGCCTACAAAATGTTGTTTAGGGAAACACTCCTCAAACTTTAATATACATACTAGCCACCCAGGAGCTTATTAAAATGCAGATCCTGGTTCAGTAGCTCTGGGTTAGGGCCTCAGATGCTTCATTTATAAAAAGCGTCTACCTGGTGACACCAGTGCTGCTGGTATATAGTCTACACTTCAAGTAGCAAGAGTTCAGGCCAGATGTAGTTAATCACCAGTTACACTTTGCCACTCTGGAACCATGTCACTGCCTTCCTGATTGTCAAGGATGTTTCTTCTATTGGCAGATGAACTTTATTAGAATATATTTTTCAGTCTTGTGTTGGTATGTATCCCTGAAATGGCTTCCTCGGCTGGTTCTTGTTTACTTTTATAAACCACCATAAACATCTAGAGTCGTGGTTTCACCTAGATGCACATTATAGTCACATTATACATTGTAGTAAATGAAATCTTTTAAATATGGTGCATATTTTGTACATTCAGCACATCTCAATTCAGAGCAGCCACATTTCAAGTGCACAATAGCCATATGTAGCAAGTGGCTACCATATTGGACAGTACTGCTTTAAAGAGCAAGATTTCAAAATTTCACTTTACTGGACTCTACCTTTAAATAAATTGAAACTCTCATGAACCTAAGCCAGTTCTCAATATTAGGTGGGTTTGGCCATATACCTAAATTGTCATTGTTTTCTACTAGTCTCCATCTGATTGAAATTTCTAGCATTTCAGAGCTGTTTACTTACATCCTCTAATTTCTAGTTAGATAATGAGCTGGAGTATTCAAGTGTATGGTCACAAAGTTTCTCTTACTTTCTCAAACTGCAAATATAGTATGAGATATTTTTCAAGATGGTCAATGCTACACAATCAGAAGCAAGAATGCTGCCTGTGGACAATTTATCACACTAAATAGAAATCAGTTAAATAAAATTTAGGTCAAAAACTGGACTAAACCAAACTTTAAAAAATTAAGATTTAAGCTGCATCTGAGCTATAGGTTTTTGTTTTGTTTTGTTTTGTTTTGTTTTGATTTTACTATTATTACTTTTATTTTTTTCTCTATATTAACATTCTATATCTTTTTCGGTTATGTTGCTAGTTCTTCTAAACCAATGCAAATGTACTAAGAAATGATGATCATGCATCTATGTGATGATGTTAAGAATTAATGATTGCATGTGTAGAATGGTATGATCTCTAAATGTTGGGTTAATTTCTTTTTTTCCGTTAATTAAAAAAAAAAAAAAAAAGAGAAGGGATAATTGGAGATGAAGGGATACAGACTGTACAACGGGACTGGATATAAAAACTCAGAAATGGACAGCACAATACTACCCAATTGTAATGCAATTATGTTAAAACACTGAATGAAGCTGCATGTGAGGTATAGGTTTTTTGTTTTTGTTTTTTTTGTTTTTTTTTCTTTCTATTATTGTTTTAATTCTTATTCTGTTGTCTTTTTATTTCTTTTTCTAAATCGATGCAAATGTACTAAGAAATGATGAATATGCAACTATGTGATGTTATTAAGAATTACTGATTGTACATGTAGATTGGAATGATTTCTAATTGTTTTGTTAATTCTTTTTTTAATTAATAAAAAAAAATTAAGATTTATCTTTACCTTTTAATTTCAAATTAATGAGCCTCTTATGTGTAAAAGTTCAATACTGTAACAAGGTAATGCAGATACAGAGCACTGTTAATAAAATTGTTGATGTTCTAGTGAATAAAGAAGTATTTGCAAAGTCCCCTTCAGGGAATGGTGAGAAAGGGGAAAATTCAACTTCCCCAAGTTGAATTCTTGATATTCTCATAAGCAGTGTGGACAACCAAAGCTATAGGCTGAGCCCCCAATCTTGGGGTTTGTTCATATGAAACTTAACCCCACAAAGATAAGTCAAACCCACTTAAAATTAGACCTAAGAGTCACCCCCAAGAGAACCTCTTTTGTTTCTCAGATGTGGCCTCTCTCTCCAGCCAACACAACAAGCAAGCTCACCACCCTTCCCCTGTCTATATGGGACATGACTCCCAGGGGTGTGGACCTTCCTGGCAGCATGGGACAGAAATCCTGGAATGAGCTGAGACTCAGCATCAAGGGATTGAGACAAACCTTCTTGACCAAAAGGGGGAAGAGTGAAATGAGACAAAATAAAGTGTCAATGGCTGAGAGATTCCAAACAAAGTCGAGAGGTTATCCTGGAGGTTATTCTTATGCATTAAATAGATATCACCTTGTTAGTCAAGATGTAGTGGAGAGGCTGGAGGGAACTGCCTAAAACTGTGGAGCTGTGTTCCAGTAGCCATGTTTCTTGAAGATGATTGTATAATGATATAGCTTTCACAATGTGACTGTGTAATCGTGAAAACCTTGTGTCTTGTCCTCCTTTTATCTACTTATCAACAGACAAGTAAAGCATATGGAATAAAGATGAATAATAGGGGGAACAAATGTTAAAATAAATTTAGATTGAAATGCTGATGATCGGTGAGGGGGAGGGTTGGGGGGCATTGTATGTATGAATTTTTTTCTGTTTTCTTTTTATTTCTTTTTCTGAATAGATACAAATGTTCCTAGAAATGATCATGATGATGAATATACAACTATGTGACAATATTGTGAATTACTGATTATACATGTAGAACGGAATGATCAAAAGTTATGAACGTTTGCGTTTGCTTGGTGTTTTTTGGTATTTAAAAAAAATTTTTAATCAATTAAAAAATTGTTGATGTTCTGAGTTTTTAACTGGAATGGACTACATCCTCCAATTTGCCTTTTTTTTAAACTAAACTACTATGCTGGAGATTCAGGCACCAGTTCAATTTCCAGTGCCTGCCCATGAAAAAAAAAAAAAAACACGAATCTACTGCCTTACTTACATGTGTCAGCTGCTTTTAAATGCTTCAACGACTCCACCACCACTTCTAGTCCACCCCCAAGTGGAAAAAAAGTGAGACAGTACCAAAACTCCAACATTAAGAGAATTTAGATTTCTACCTTATTTTTGTTCTAGGTAGGGCAAAAACAATACCAAAACAATGAAATTTTATTTTTCAGCACTTCTTGAAAAGATAACTCTGGAGTTCTGGTTTTGGTAGTTTTGTTCTGTTTTGTTTTTTTACCTAAACCAATGCATTGCCATCTGTTCATCCTTCACCACACCAGCTCCTGAGTGAAACAAAAAGATATCACAGAAAAAAAAAAGGACCCAGTTAATTGTTCAATTCTAAAATCTTTATAAACCTATAGATACAGAACTATAACCAGCAAACCCATCCCTACCTCCCTTGCCCCAGTAGAATCGGCAGCAGAGGAGCAAAGAACTTACCTTTCAGGTATCTCTGGCCAACAATATGCTGAGCACTGGGGTACCCAAAGTGAGCATAAAGGTGCACCACATGGAAGTGGAACCTCTGAGAATATAGCCCGATGTAAAGAAGAAAGATCATTGCTCCCATGATAGCCAGGAACTGCAAAAAATAGAGTGAGGAGAAATGAGAAAAAATCATGGAGATCTACTCCCAGTATGGCATTTCAGGAGACGCATGTGATTTAAAGATGAAGTGTGCCCCTTATAGGCCTCTGTTGGGAGAAAAATGTTAATCCTTTACTTATTTTCAGTCAGTCTGATATGTATTTTACCTAGGTGATGCAAAATAAATAGATTGTGTAATAAATTAGGATTAGATGCTGACCAATAGGAACCTGGTAACTTATAAAAAGAAAGAAGCTGAGGCAGAATCAAAAAGGGAAGTAGAGAAAAGGGATTATTAGTTTTTTTGGCTAGGGTACAGTATGGAGTAGGTTGAGAAGGATCATGGATCATGCTCTGCCATAGTTTGGAAAACTTATAGCCCTGGCTCATTTTTAGCAATACTACTGGCTACTTCTATAGAAATAGAAAGTAGGATCTTCAGGCAGTATGATCAGATTCCTCCCTGAGGAAGTCCAGGTGAGCAGATGAAGGACACAAGGACCCATAGACTAGAACTAGCATGTGAGAATACTTCCTAAAAGACCCAGTTGGTTTGTGGAAGCTTTGCTAAGATCCTTCTCTAGCAGTTTTCCAGCTCTAGAAACTCTCCCATATGAGGGACTTTCCCATGATAAAATGCTTGCACCTCAGTAATGGATTGGTGCCCCAAACAAGTTCATATCGTCCAACAACCAAATTAACATGGTTGTTACTATTTCCAGAGACATGGTAAACATCTTCTGCAATGTTAATTCATGCATGAGTCAGTGCATGACAGGAAACTGAGTCCTGTGGGGCAGAGCGCAAATGTAGTAAGACCATATACAGCTCTATTAGCATGGACAGCTCAGTGGCCTCAGATGCATTTCCTACTTTGCTGGCTTCTATAGGGGAACTCAAACTGACAAAGATGCAGTGGGGATGGCCTTCTTCCTTTCAGGTGTGATTCTACTTCTAGGAGATAAGAATGCTGGAGCTACTCTGAAAACACAACTGTCCAGCGTGGGGATGAAGGATACCATCTATTGTTGACTCCAAGACCAAGATATGAACTTGAAAAAAGATATTTTAGTTGAAGTCTTTTAGCCAAACATGTCAACCAGGGATTGAAATCATGGAGAATAATGAAGGTTTTTTTTTTTTGCAGACTTTAATTCAGACACTTTAGATCATTAAATTGTTTAATGGTCATATTAAAACTGTAAGAGGGAAAAGGATTATTTTACCATAATTCCAATATTGCAAAATTATGAGAATTTTATTGTTATTGTTTATTAAATATAATTTACTAATGCTATATAATAGTCTAAATAATTTCCATACTATAATTTCTGTTTTGATAATATATCTCTCTTCTCATTAGGGAGTGGGTAGTCACAACAATGTATGGTTAAGTCTATGAGTAAGTCTCAGTGCTTGTGTATGTGTGTGTGTTTGTGTGTGAGGGTAGTGGTGTTCTTTGTTATTTGTGGTGGGGTTTTTGCTTTTTGATGTGTGTGAGGTGGTGGTTTTTTCCACTTTAATTTTTTAATACTCTTATTAGGTTACCAATCACCTCTGCTGATTCTGCTTCATGAACAGACTATACTCTCTTACAGTATTTCTATATGTTATAGGATTTCACAGCAGCTGAATATTTGTTTTGAAGTCCCATCAAATCCTTTCTGAAATTATTTTATTTCAATTATTCAATATTCATTTTAAACATTCCAGACACTGTTCTAATCACTGTACATAAAATGATGAAAAATGTCAACAAAATTTGCTGCCCTATTATAGTTTATATTATAATGGGCGTGGAGAAATGAGAGGACAATCAATTAATTAAGTAAAACATATGACATGTTGAATGGAAATAAATGCAAAAGAGAAACAAAAATGGAAGGAAGATAAGGAATGTTGTGAGACAAGGGTCACAAATTTTTAAAGGGTAAACCAAAAAAAAGTAGAGAATGGCTTATCTAAAAAAAAAAAGTGTGGATATTGCATTATCTAATGGAATGAACACAGGATGCCCATAAAGATTTGAAAGAATTATATCAGCAAAGGCTCTTCCACTTGAACTAAAATAAACAGAGATAGTGGAAAATAAAAAAGAGGCCAGTTGACTTCAAAATACTACTGATAGAAAGCAGACTAAGAAAACTATTCAGTTGCAAACATATGTTACCTTTCGTGAAAAAAGGGTAAATAAGAAAACGCAAACAAGAACCTAAAGAGTGGAACCAAGAGCCATGGCAAATTATTACCAGGCCTCAAGACCTAATCAAGGAACTTCCAATGTTTTCCCAACTATATTTCTGTATAGCTGTAGACCAAGGATTTGTTTGTGCCTCTCACTTTTTTTTTTTTTTGCCTCCCGCTTTTGAACAGAAATGTATGTAACAGTTATCCTATGCCTGTTACACAGTTGTATGTTGGATGGGTGTTGGGGTGGGCAGAGAACTTATCTCTTTAGTCTCAGAGGTCTACAGATAAAGAGGAACTGTGTTCAAGATGTACTTAAGGAATAAAACCTGAGCAGCTGCATTCACACCTGGACCTGATTTAGATGACAGTTTCAAATTAGAGGTGAATCTATAATTGGATGAGACTTTGGGGTACTTTGGAAGGTAGTGAGTGTATTTTACATGTGAGAAAGAAATAAATCATTGGGAGACAGGGGCAAACTGTGGCAGGCAGTCCCAAAAGTGTCTCCCAGTGATCACTGCCTATTAGCATTTACAAATTTTGTAAGCCTCCCTTTGAGTATGGGTTGAAACTAGTGACTTTCTTCTAACCAATGTACTACAAAAAAAAATAATAGGATGCCATCAGGATCAATTATATAATTTGTGAGGCCCAGTGCAAAATGAAATTATCCAACTGCCAGAGGTTTGGAGTGTGGGATGATGTTTTAGTTCCCTACACTGACCTGGTAAATACCATGAAATAGGTTGACTTAAGCAATGGGAATGTATTAGCTTACAGCTTTGATGCTGACAAAATGTTCAAATCAAGACATCGACAAGGTAATGCTTACTTCCCAAAGACCAGCTGTTGAACTTTGATGCCTCTGCTACATGGCAAGGCTTATGGCTACTTCTAGTCTCTCCAGGGTTTCATTTATTTTCTTGCTTCTGTGGCTTTCCTCTTTCAATCCTGCATTCATTCTGTTTATAAAGGACTCCAGTAATAGTATTAAGACCCATCCTGAGGCACACATTAACTGAAGTAAGCTTATCAAAAGGTTTTACTTACGATGGATTCATACCCATAGGAGTGGATTAAATTTAAGAATATGTTTTACTGAAATACATATAGCTTCAAACCACCACTGATGAATGGGTAATGAATGCATAGGGGATTTTTAGGGTGGTAAAACATTCTGTATGAAATTGTAATGGTAAATATATGTCATTATGAATCTGTCAAAATCCATAGAACTGTACAACTTAAAGAGTGAACCTTAATGTAAATTAGGGGCTATAGTTAATAATAATGTAACAAAATTCATTCCTTAATTGTAACAAAAGTACCACACTAATGCAAGACATTTATAGGAGGTGTGGGGAAGGAAACAGGGGGGACGGGTATATGGAACTCTATGTGTTATCTGCTTAATTGTTCTGCAAATCTAAAACCATACTAAAAAAGATGTATATTTTTTTTTATTTAACTTAAAGTCCTCTGTTCAAAATGACAATAGCAAAACATTAAACCAAGTGATGAACATTTCTAACCATAGGACATATGTTCCTGCACGCGTCACATACCCATGAAGCTGGGCCTGGAGGGCACTTCTGAGATTAGATTATAAATTGACCATGATATCTCTCACCCCTCAGTCTATCTCTCCCAGGGCCCTCACTCTGGGGAAAGTGAGCCATCACATGGCCTTAAGGAGAGGGTCATGTGGCAAAGAACTGATGTCTCCAGGCAACAGTCAGTGAGGACCCAAAGGCTGCCAACAGCATGTGAGTGAGCTTGGAATTGGATCCTTCCTCAGTCATGCTTTGAGGTGGCTGCAGTCCCAGCTGTTACCTTGACTGAAGCTTCATGAAAGATGCTGATCCAGAGGCACCCACCTAGGCTGAGCCCAGATTCCTGACATATAGAAACTGTGAGTTAATAAATATTTGTTGTTGTAAGTCACTAAATTTGGGGTGATTTCTTAGCCATAGACAATGAATACAGGAACTGTTGGCCATTGAAAGGACTTTCACTTTCACCTAGAGTGACAAAGAAAACCAGTGGAGGTTTTTAAGGAAAGATGTAAGATGATCTGGCAAATTTTTACAGAATTGTTTTGGTCTGTCTGAGAATAGAGTGAAGAAGGGCA
Organism: Tamandua tetradactyla; assembly: GCF_023851605.1. NCBI lineage: Eukaryota > Metazoa > Chordata > Mammalia > Pilosa > Myrmecophagidae > Tamandua > Tamandua tetradactyla. Next base: position 24,282,419 of record NC_135350.1, read on the forward strand.
AGGGCAAAAATTAGGTTAACTGTTAGGAAATTGTTGCAAAAAACGTAAGCAGTAAAGCATAGATGATGGTGACTTGGTCCATGGGGGAAATGGAGGCAACAGTGAAATAAATAGTCAGATTCTGAAAATTTGGTATTAAGATGGAGAAGTTTCAGTGTGAGGTGTGATGTGTGAAGGAAAGAAGAGTCATAATTTGCTCTCTTTCTTCAATTTCTGTTTCTTTTGAAATTCTATTTCATTTGTTCTTTCAATCAACCTATTCATGCCAGATATATTCTGTTTGTCTTTAAGGTCATAGTAAGAAGATTATTTTCTTCAAACTATAATGGGAAGCCACTGGCATCCATTTTTAAGCAGAGAATAGACACAATGATTTGTGTTTCTGAAGAATCATTCTGTCTTTGAGAATTGGTTATATGGGAGCAAGGGTGGAAGCAGGGAAACCACTTAGGAGGCTAGATCAGTTGTCTGGATTAAAGAGGTTTGGCCAAGGGTCATGATGGTAGAGATTAGATTTTGGCTGTGTTTTTAGAGGGTACGGCTTGTAGGACACAATTCTCCATGGGTTTCACACATATAGCATGCCTTATGAGCAGAGGCACTGACTGCCTTTGTTCAGGACTCTCTTTTTAAGGGTACTTGCCTAGCAAAGAGCCTTGGAAGACAGAGATAGTGTTTCCCCACCCCACCCCACCATCTACCCCCAGAGCAAAGGGTTGGTTTGTTTACCATCCCTATTTATATATAAAAAATTAAATTAAAAAAAAAAACTCCTCCACAGCAAAGGTCAGGGAGGCATACTGCCATATAAAACATTTAACCTCCCAAATCTCAGGCTTTCCCTTCCATAATGCATGTGCAAGTATCACCTGGACCCCTTGGCATTGCCTTCTGGGAATTGGGGTTCATGGAACTGGCACAAAAATAAAAGTGCTGAAGCTCTGGCTACTGCTATTCCTATGAGTAATAAATTGTCCTTTTTTTCTAACCCAGCAGTATTATGTCTTCTGACAGCATCAATGAAATTGTGACAGACTAGAAAGCAAGTTGGGTAAAGTCTCAGACCCTTAAGGCATGGTTCTTGACAAGGCTGACAGAACTTGCTGATGAACTGGAAATGAAGAGCAAGAGAAATGGAAGAATTAAGGTTATCATCAAGGTTCATGAATTCAGTCACAGAACAGATAGTGGTTCTAGGATGAGGTACACATGGGAGAAGGAGGTATTTTATTCTTTGCACTCTGTGCCCCAAGTATACCCTAATTTACTGCAAGCCCAATTTAGTTAAATCTGCACCAGCAGTTCACTTAACTCTTCTAACACACAGCTTACATTTCTTCATTTTGTCTTCCAGAATATCATGAGACATGTATCTGCTAAAATTTAAAAGCAATATAACTATACCATTCCCGTGCTATCTATAAGTTCTTATTTTATTATTAGAGAAATTGTAGGTTTACAGAAAAATCATGTTTTTTTTTACTTGGGCAGGCACCAGGAAATAAGCCTGGGTCTCCGACATGGCAGGCAAGAACTCTGCCACTGAGCCACCATTGCCTATCCAATCATGAACTTTTAATTCCATAAAAATTGACAAAGTTTGCATGTTGCAATTTTGGGTTTAGAAGTACTGATGACCCAAATCAATGCTTCTTTTTCATCAGGATTCACAGCATAGATCTTCATATCTCTATTTCTGATGATTCTGACCACTAAATATTATGATAAATAAGCACAAATTCATTCAAACAAAGTTAATGTGAGCACATGACTTCACCTTTTTTAACTTCATTAATAGTGTTAGTTTCTGTGGTGGCTTGAGTTTTGTCCACCAAATTTAGACATGTTCTTGGTCTTCATGTGCATTTCTGAAGTGAGTATATTATAAATAGGATCTCCTGAAGATGTTGGTTTCAGTTAAGGTGTGGCCCAACTGAATGAGATTGGATCTCAACCTATAACTGGAGGCTTTTATAAGCCAGTGACATTCAGAAATAGGGAGAGAAAGCCACAGAGGGGAGCTGGAAGACAGAAATAAAGAGAACCCAGAAAGGAAAGAAGAGGACATCAACATCTGATAGAAAAGCAAAGGAATCCAAGGATTTTCAGTCATCCAGAACACTAATGACCTCAGAGAAAGCTAGTCTTCCAGCCTCTGAAACCATGAGATCATAAATCTTCATTGTTTAAGACAACCTACTGTGTGGTATTTGTATAGCAGCCAGGAAAGACAGTTCCCAATACTGCTAGTTTGAGACCCAGTAATAATAGACCATGTTACATTCAAATTGGGGTACCTTCCCTTCTCCTTCTCATCTTTCCTTCCTCTTCTGGTCTTTACTTCTCCTTTTCTTCCATCTGTTCCCACCATGAAAATGTCAGCAAGTCTGCAGTCCAAGCAAAATCAGTGGTAAGGGAACAGAGGAGGCTATTGAATGATTGGAAAATTGGCTACATTGAGAAAACAACTGAGCATATAAGAAAATATTTTGAAAATAATCAAAGCCACATTTCCTACTATCTGAGAAGGGATTTAAACATGTAAAGAGAACCAGCTAGAAAGAGCCTTGAGGTATGGGTTTGGACTTGAAAATATCAGCATGAAATCAGGTTTAAAGTACACACAAAGCAAGACACAGATACAGAATTGTTACAGTTGTACGCACAGAAACACGTGTGTGTGCATACACATACCTACATTTCGTAGTTCTGTCTGTCAAAAAGGCCTAGATGAAATAAAACCCGAGCAGCAACAAGCAAATCGAATGCCCTTATCTTTCTTTCTAAATCCTAACCGCCACTAAAAGAAACCATGGTTCCTTAAGAAATTGCTAATTCCAGGGTCGAAAGACAGAAAAAACAAAATGTGCCTCAAACAACTTATTGACCCTGAAAGTAATGTTCAATGTATGATGCAGAAATGTCAAAATGATACAAAAGTCTGCTTGAAGACGCTCCCACTGGCCAAATCTGGAAAAATTTCTGCATCACAATAATTAATTATCAGATTGGAACATACTGAATAAAATTAGAATCCATGAGTTGATACTGATAAAAATAAATGAATAAACGAATATTTGGGAGTAAAGGGAAATCCCTTACATGATGCCAACTAATAAATCGTTAAGGAATGATAGAAATAAGGAATCTCCATTTGGCAGCCCTTACTGTGACGGTTAATTCGGGCAAAAGTTGTCAATGAATACCAAAACTGTCTCCAAATGCTAATTGATTATAAAGGGAAAATTGCTGTCTTTGCCATAGAACTTTGGCAGACACCAAAATAATCATGTGCTCATGGTCAGGTAATGGAACAAACCAGCATCGTGTGCCTCCAGATATGATGTGCTGAGAATACAGCATCATGTCTGTGACATTCCTGCCAGGAATGCGTGACTTACATATAGTCATGAAGAAACATCAAACACACTCAGGTTTAGGGTCATCCTATACAATGAAAGGTATGTCCAAGTCACAAACTGATAAGGAAATAAAAGTTGAATAGTTTGGCTTTGTCACTTTCATCTGTAATTTTAAACCATCAGCTCAAAGCAGTGGATCTATCCCTTTCTTCAATATAAATTTATGACCACTTTATTATCATTTCCATTTTTTTAAAGTCTCAACATTCTTCTGATAAGCACCAAAATGTTATGTAAATTTTTCCTTTATTGCGTTTTATACAAGTTTCAGGTTTTTTACATATGTCCTTTTTCATCTGGGCTTAGGGGCAAACACTCATTGTAAATATCAATCTCTTCAGACCAATACTACTTTCTTTCTCTTTGAGATTGTTTGTTCATTAAAAAAAATTGATCCAGGCGCTAGCTAGAGATTAGAAATACAAGGGTGAACAAAAACAGATAGGGTGCTCCTTTATACATCACAGTATGGGAGATAGACACTAAAAAATAAAAAAATATGCAGGTAAAATTACAACTGTAGTAAGTACTAGTTTGAAACTGTATAATAAGGAGGTTCATTTGTTTGTATCAAAGAGCAAGGGTTAGTTTTGGTAAGATGAGGCTAGAGATGTAGGAGCCAAATTATGAAATACTTCCACTGAAGGCCACGTTAAAGATTGTGCTCTTCATTTTAAGAGGAAGAGGAGATCTTGGAGTGTTAATGAAGGTGGAAAAGGAGTGGATTAGAGTGTGGGAAACATCATTTTGAGTTTCAAAAATATCAGCAGAGAGAGATTTCAAATAGAGTCAAGAGGTTATCCTGGCAGTTATTCTTATGCATCATATAGATAATCCCTTTTTAGTTTATGGTATATTGGAGTGGCTGGAGGAAAGTATCTGAAACTATTGAACTGTGTTCCAGCAGTCTTGATTCTTGAAGACAGTTATATAACTGTGTAGCTTTTAGAATGTAAATGTGTGATTGCAAAAACCTTGTGTCTGATGCTCCTTTCATCCAGGTGATGGACAGATGAGTAAAAAAAATAAGGATAAAAATAAATAAATAATAAAGGGGATAAGAGGTAAGAAAAAAAATGGTAGTTTGAAATATTAGTGGTCAATGAGAGGGAGGAGTAAGGGTATGGGATGTATGAGTTTTTTTTCTTTTTTTCTTTTATATTTCTTTTTCTAGAGTGAAGTAAATGATCTAAAAATGATCATGGTGGTGAATACACAACTATGGGATGACATTGTGAACCACTAATGGTATACTATGGATGGACTCTATGTGTGTGAATATTTCTAGATACAAATATAAGAATAAAATATATATATATCAGCAGAGCTGTGGCCTCCAAGTGGAATACACAAGATATTCCATTGCGGTACAAGGAAAAGTATTTGGCCTTCTATTAACATTTTTTAATTTTGTTTTTTTTTTCATTTTTAACTTTTTCTGTTGTATAGTATAACATATATACAAAGCAAAGAAATAAAAAGCAATAGTTTTCAAGCACTCTTCAACAAGTAGTTGCAGGACAGATCCCAGAGTTTGTCATGGGCTACCACACAATCCTCTTTTATTTTTCCTTCTAGCTGCTCAAAAATACAGGAGGCTAGAGGGCTTAAATATTTTTTATCATCACAATTGACTTTTTTTCCTTCTTTTTTGTGTGAAAAATATATATATACAAAATTCAAAGCACAGCACCACAATTAGTTGTAGAAATATTTCAGAGGTTGACATGGGTAACAATTTCACAGTTCTAGGTTTTTACTTCTAGCTGCTATAAAATACTGGCGACTAAAAGAGACATCAATTTAATGATTCAGCATTCATATTCATTTGTTAAATCCTATCTTCTCGGTATAATTCCACCATCACCTTTGATCTTTCCATCCCTCTCTTTAGGAGTGTTTGGGCTACGGAAATTCTACGTTTTTCATATTGGAAGGGTCTGTCACTAATATGGGGTAGGGAGAAGGAACTATCTGATGTTCTGGAGAGGCAGGGGTAGGTTTCAGGATTTATCAGGACCAGAGACCCATCTGGAGGTTGTAGGTTTCTGGAAAGTTACTCTAGTGCATGGAACCCTTGTGGAATCTTATACATTGTCCTAGGTTTTCTTTATGTTTGGCTGGAATAGTACTAGTTTGGGGTTGGCAGATTATGATAGGTAGCAAGGACTAACTGAAGCTTGCATATAAGCAACCTCCAGAGTAGCGTCTCGACTCCATATGAGTTCTCTCTGCCCCTGATACTTTATTAATTATACTTCTTTCCCCCCTTTTGGTCAGGATGGAATTGTTGATCCCACATGCCATGTCTGGATTCATGCTTGAGAGTCATATCCCACGTCACCAGGGAGACTTTCACCCCTGGAGGTCTTGTCCCATGTAGGGGGGAGGGCAATGATTTCACTTGCAGAGTTGGGCTTAGAGAGACCGAGGCCACATCTGAGCAACAAAAGAGGTCCTCCAGAAGTAACTCTTAGGCATGTCTATAGGTAGTCTAAGCTTCTCTGCTACCTACATAAGCTTCACAAGAGTAAGCCTCATGATCAAGGGCATGGCCTATTGATTGGGTGTCCCTAAAGTTTAACACAGTATCAGGGGATTCCCTGATAGTAAAGTTTTGTAGTTCTGTGTTCTTTCTCCCATCCCACAGGGGATTTTGCCAATACTTTTTGATTATCTGCTTAAAATACTCTAGGATGTATCCAGGCATTACAATAATCTATACAGGATTACAGGACCTGTTTCTTATTCCGGGCTCCCTGTGTTACAATTGTTCAAATGAACTATATAGATAGGTAGAGTTAGATTATGCACTACAGAAAATTTCAGTTCCAGACCAAATAAATCTTTCTTCTATTGGTCTCAAAGAGTATGTATGGTTCTAAAATACAGACATGGTCTTCCTTACCCCTATGTTCTGAATTACTTTAACCTCCACCTGTTCAGTTTCATTCTTATCACTAAATATCAGGTTATATGTAAAACAGCCTCTCAAAATCCAGAAATAATAATCACCATTCTGGACTTAGTGTGTCTTCTCTAAAAGCTTACAATCTAGGCCCTTGTTTCCTTATAAGCATTTTCTAAAGGTGATCATACTATTCCTGTCCTTTCATTTCTGGCTTATTTTGTCTCACTAAATATCACACATATTCATTCACATCATTGCATGCCTCATGACTTTGTTCCTTTTTGTAACAGCACAACCTTCATTCATAAGTATACACCAGCATTCATTTGCCAATGTACTTCTCCATCAGTGCATTCTTCAGCCACCTGCATTAATTGGGCATCATATAGAGGGCCCAAAATGTACAGTCCATCAACATTCTCAATTTTAGATAATTTCACTGTTCCAAGAGAAAGAAAACCAATGAACACACCCTCACCAAGTAGGAAATCTAAACCTCCTCTTAACTCTTGTCCATCCCCCAATTACTCACTTCTGCTGTTGCTGTGGTAGTGCTGATGGTTTCCTTTTGAACATAGCTCATAGCATGCAATAGCAGTTTCCCCCCTCTTGTATAAAGAGGACTTAAACCTCTTTATACAAGAATCGTATCTTTGAAGTAATTCTTGCAAGAACTAATTCATATTTCTAGTGTTAATCAGTGGGACACGTAGGTCTATGCAACCCCTTTCAATCTTATCCATCTTCAATATAGTAATATTACTTATAGACCCTCTCAAGAACCACCTTCACTCCTATCTATTCCCTTACACTGGAGTTCAACCTCATTAGTTAAGGGTTCACCCATCTCTAGCTTCTATGTATCTCTAAGTCCCCTATTTTCTATATTATAAGCCTCTGATTATACTTTTATGCTGGTGATAAAAGTTGAACAACACTATCTATCCCTTTTTGTCTGGTCGATTTCACTCAGCATTATGTACTCAAGGTTCATCCATCTTGTCATATTCCTCAGAACATCATTTTGTCTTACTGCTTCTTAATATTTCATCGTATGAATATACAACATTTTGTTGATTCCTCGTATGTTGATAAGCATTTGATTTGTTTCCATCTTTTGGTAATTGTGAATAATGTTGCTATGAACACTGGTGTGCAGATGACTGTTTGTGTCATTGCTTTCAGCTCTTCTGAGTATATACCGAGTAGTGCTATTGCTGGGTCATAGGGTAATTCTATATTTAGTTTCCTATGAATTGCCAGTCTTCCATAGCGGCTACACAATCATACATTCCCACCAGTAGTGCATAAGTGTCCCAGTTTCTCCACATCCTCTCCAACATCTATAGATTCCTGTTTGTTTAAAAGCAGTCATTCTTATAGGTGTGAGGTGGTATCTAATTGTAGTCTTGATCTGCATTTCCCTTATAGCCAATGAAAATGAGCATCTCTTCATGTGCTTTTGAGCCTTCTGCATTTGCTCTTCAGAAAAATGCATAGTCATATCTTTAGCCCACTTTATATTTGGGTTGTTTGTTCCTTTGTTATTGAGTTGTATGACTTCTTTGTATATACAGGAAATCAAACCTTTGTCCGATATTTGATTTCCAAATATTTTCTCCCATTGAGTTGGCTGACTCTCACCTTTTTGATAAAGTCTTTTGAGGTGCAGAAGCATTTGATTTTGAGGAGTTCCCATTTATCTATTTCTTCTTTTGTTGCTTGTGCTTTGGGTGTAAAGTTTAGGAAGCTACCTCCTATTACTAGGTTTTGAGGATGTTTTCCTACATTTTCTTCTAGAAGCTTTATGGTGCTAGTACTTATATTTAGGTGTTTGATCCACTTTGACTTATTTTTATGTAGGGTGCAAGATAGAGGTACTATTTCATTCTTTTGCCTATTGATATCCAGTTCTTCCATGCCCAATTATTGAAAAGACTATTTAGTCCCAGTTCAGAGGATTTGGTGACCTTGTCAAAAATCAGTTGACCATAGATTTGGTGGTCCATTTCTGCACTCTCGATTCAATTCCATTGGTCAATGCTTCTGTCTTTGTGCCAGTACCATGCTGTTTTGACCACTGTGGCTTTATAATTGGTTTTATGGTCAGGGAGTGTTAATCCTCCCACTTCGTTCTTCTTTTTTAGGATGCTTTTAGGTATTCACGGTCTCTTTCCCTTCCAGATGAATTTGGTAATTAGCTTTTCAAAATCTTCAGGTAGGTTGATGGAATTTTGATCGGTACTGTGTTGAATCTGTAGCTCGATCTGGGGAGAAATGACATCTTAACCATATTTAGCCTTTCTATCCATGAGCAAGGAATGTCTTTCCACCTATTTAGATCTCCTTTAATTTTTTTTAGCAATGTTATGTAGTTTTCTGTGTACAAGTCCTTTACATCCTGTGTTGGTTTGAAAGGATGTATGTCCCCTAGAAAATCCATGTTTTAATCTAAATCCTATTTCATAAAGCAAAATAATCCCCATTCAATACTGTATGTTTGAAACTGTAATCAGATCATCTCCCTGGAGATGTGATTTAATCAAGAGTGGCTGTTAAACTGAATTAGGTGATGACATGACTCCACCCATTTGGATGGATCTTGATAAGTTTCTGGAGTCCTATAAAAGAGGAAACATTTTGGAGAATGAAAGCAATTCAGAGAGAGCAGAACAACATAGCCATGAGAAGCAGAGTCCATCAGCTAGCGACCTTTGGAGATGAAGAAGAAAAATGCTTCCTGGGGAGCTTCATGAAACAGGAAGTCAGGAGAAGAAGCTAGCAGATGATGCCATGTTTGCCATGTGCCCTTCCAGATAAGAGAAAAACAATGACCGTTTTCACCATGTGCCTTCCCAGATGAGAGAGAAACCCTGACTGTGCTCACCCTGTGCCCTTCCTCTTGAGAAAGAAACCCTGAACTTCATCGGCCTTCTTGAACCAACGTATCTTTCCCTGGATGCCTTAGATTGGATATTTCTATAGACTTGCTTTAATTGGGTCATTTTCTCAGCCGTAGAACTGTAAACTAGCAACTCATTAAATTCCTCTTTTTAAAATCCATTCTGTTTCTGGTATATTGTATTCCATCAGCTAGCAAACTAGAACACATCCCTAGTTAAGTTCATTCCTAAGTACTTATTCTTTTAGTTGCTATTTTGAATAGATTTTTTTCCTTAACTGACTCCTCAGCTAGGTCATTGCTTATGTATAGAGATGTTATTGAATTTTGTACATTAATTTTATATCCTGTCACCTTGCTGAATTTGTTGATTAGCTTAAGCAATTTGTTATAGTTTTCTCAGAATCTTCCAAGTATAGTATCATATCATGTGCAAATAATGAGAGCTTTACTTCTTCCTTTCCAATTTGGATGCCTTTTATTTCCTTGTCCTGCCTTGTTCTAGCTAGAACTTCTAGCACAATGTTGAATAATAGTGGTGACAGCAGGGATCCTTGTCTTGTTCCTTATCTTAGGGGGAAGGCTTTCACCCTCTCTCCACTGAGTAAGATGCTGGCTATTGGTTTTTCATATATTCCCTTTATCATATTGAGGTAGTTACCTTTGATTCTTATCTTTTGGAGTGTTTTTATCAGAAAAAAGATGCTGAATTTTGTTGAATGCTTTTTCAGCATCAATTGAGGTGATCATGTGATTTTTCCCTTTCAATTTGTTACTGTGCTGTATTACATTAATTGATTTTCTTGTGTTGAACCATCCTTGCATTCTTGGTATAAACCCCACTTGGTCATGGTGTATAATTCTTTTAATGTGTTATTGGATTCGATTTGCTAATATTCTATTGAGAATTTTTGCTCTATATTCATTAGGGAGATTGGCCTATAGTTTTCCATTCTTATAGCATCTTTACCTAGTTTTGATATTAAAATGGCATTAGCTTCATAAAATGAGTTAGGTAGGGTTCTTTTTTCCCCAAATTTTTTGAAAAGTTTGAACAGGATTGGTTGTCAGTTCTTTTTGGAATGTTTGATAAAATTCCCCTGTGAAGCCATCTGGCCTGGGGTTTTCTTTGTAGGAAGATTTTTTTTTTTTTTTTTTTTTTTTTTAAAGGAAAGACAGAGAGAAGGAAGGAAGGATAGAAGGAAGGAAGGAAGGAAGAAAGGGAAACATCTTTAAACATTTTCTTGTTTTATTGTATTTTGTTTTTCCGTTTTTTGTTACATGGGCTGGGGCCGGGAATCGAACCGAGGTCCTCCGGCATAGCAGGCAAGCACTTTGCCCGCTGAGCCACCGCGGCCCGCCCTGTAGGAAGATTTTTGATGACTGATTGAATCTCTTTACTTGTGATTGATTTGTTGAGATCTTCTATTTCTTCCTGATTCAATGTAGCTTGTTTGTGTGTCTCCAGGAATTTGTCCATTTCAACTAAGTTGTATAGTTTGTTGGCATATAGTTATTCATAGTATACTCTTACAATTTCTTTTATATCTTCAGGGTCTGTGGTAATGCACCACTTCTCATTTCTGATTTTGTTTATTTGCATCCTCTCTCTTTTTTCTTTGTCAGTCTTGCTAGTGGCCCATCAATTTTATTAATTTTTCTCAAAGAAACAACTTTTGGTTTTGTTGATTCTTTCTTTTGTCTTTTGTTCTCCCATTCATTTATCTCTGCTTTAATCTTTGTTATTTCTCTTTTTCTATATGCTTTGGGGTTCGTTTGCTGTTCTTTCTCAAGTTCTTCCAGGTGTGCTTTTAAATCCTCAATTTTTGCTCTTTCTTATTTTTTAATATAGGCATTTAGGGCAATAAATTTCCCTCTCAGCACAGCCTTTGCCACATCCCATAAGTTCTGATAAGTTGTATTCTCATTTTCATTTATCTTCATATAGCTACTGATTTCTCTAGCAATTTCGTCTTTGACCCATTGATTGTTTTAGAGTGTGTTATTTCATCTCCATGTATTTGTGAATGTTCTAATTCTTTTGTGCCTATTTAGATCCAGCTTAACCTCATTGTGATCAGAGAAAATGTTTTGAATAATTTCAGTGTTTTAAAATTTATAAAGACCAGTTTTTTCCCCAGCATATGATCTATCCTCCAGAATGTTTCATGAGCACTAAAAAAAGAAGGTATATCCTTATGCTTTGGGGTACAATGACCTATATATGTCTGTCATGTCTAATTCATTTATCAAGTTATTTAACTTCTCTATTTTCTTGTTGATCTCCTGTCTGGTTGTTCTATCTATAGAGGAGAGTGGTGTATTGAAGTCCCCTACTATTATTGTTGAAACATCTATTGCCCCCCTCAGTTTTGCCAATGTCTGTCTCATGTATTTTGGAGCTCCTTGATTGGGAGCATAAGCATTTATGATTGTTATATTTTCTTGGCGAATTGACCTTTTAATTAGTATATAGTGTCCTTCTTTGTGTCTTGTGACATCTTTACATTTAGAGTCTATTCTGTGCTATATTAGTATAGCTACTCCTGCTTTCTTTGGGTTATACTTGCATGGAAAATCTTTTTCCATCCTTTCACTTTCAATCTATTGGTATCGTTGTGTCTAAGATGAGTCTCTTGTAAGCAACATATAGCTGGATTATGTTTCTTAATCCATTCTGCCAATCTGTTGCTAAGTTTAGTCTGTTAACATTCAAACTTATTAGTAAAAAGATGTTTCTTGAATCCAGATTTTTTTGTCAGATCTATATATTCTTTACCCTCTTCCTCTTTTTATCCTTTAAGTTATGCTTACTGGTACTCATCAATTCTGTGCCCTCCTCCAGACCTCCTCCTCTTTTTTTTTTTTCAGTTGGTAAACTCCCTTTAGTATTTCTTGTAGGGCTGGTCTCTTGTTGACAAATTCTTTCAAGACTTCTTTGTCTGTGAAAACTTTAATCTCTCCCTCAGTTTTAAAGAACACTTTGGCTGGGTAAAGAATTCTTGGCCAGAAGTCTCTCTTTCAGGATCTTGAATACATCATACTACTGCCTTCTTGCCTCTAGAGTGCTTGTTGAGTAGCCTGAACTCAGTCTTATTTGGTTTCCCTTGTATGTAGTAGATTGCTTTTCTCTTGCAGGTTTCAGGAATTTCTGCTTCTCTTCAACATTTGACAGACTGATTAGCATGTGCCTGGGGGAAGGACTATTTAGAATAGTGGGGACATATTCCTTCTTCATTTCCAAAAGTCTCTGGTGGTGTGAGCTCTACACTTCATGGCACTCTCATCATTCAAAAAAGGAACACTCTCCAAAATATTTCCTCTTTTAAAGGATTCCAGTAAACTGATTAAGACCTAAGTGGAATGGGTGGAGTCACATCTCCCTCTATTCAAAATTTCATATCCACAATTGGGTGAGTCACATCTCCATGGAGATAACCTAATCAAGTTTCCAACCTATAGTACTGAATAAGGATTACAAGAAGTGGCTGTCTTTACAAAATGGATTAGGATTAAAGTGTGGCCATTATAGGATACATAAATCTCTTCAAATCAGCACAGGGGCTATGGGATGTTTCAGGTGTTCATTTTTACTTTTATTTTTGCATTTATTCTAATTTTTATTTTTTATGGAATAATGAAAATGTTCAAAAATTGATTGTGATGATGAATGCACAGCTATACGATGATACTTTGAACCACTGGTTGCACAATTTGGATGATTATATAGTATATGAATATATATCTCAATAAAATTGCACTAAATAAACAATGTAGCTCAGAATAAGAATGCAAGCCTTTAATCTTATAGAGTTTAATGTAGTGACTGATTACATCCCAGAGTATATTAAGCACAATCAAAAAGTACTGGCAAAGTCCCTTGAGGGATGGGTGAAACAATATGGAACTATTAAACTTTACTACCAGGGAAACCTGGATACCTGTCAAACATTAGGGATACCCAAAGCAATAAGTCAAATCCTTGATCTTGTGAAGCATATGTATGTAACAGAGATGCTCAGCCTACCTATAGAGATGCCTAAGAGTCACTTTCACAGGACCTCTTTTGTTGCTCAGATGTGGCCTCTCTCTCTCTAAGCACAACTATGCAAGTAAAACTATTGCTCTCCCCACTATATGGGATATGCTATATAGTCTCTCTGGCGGTGTGGAAATGACTCCTAGGAATGAGTCTGGCCCTGGTACCATGGAATCAACATTGCCATCCTGATCAAAAGGGAGAAAAGAAGTGTAACAAATAAGGTATCATGGCTGAGAGAGTTCAAATAGAGTTGATAGGCTACTCTGAAGGTCACTTTTATGCAAGCTTCAGTTAAACATCACTGCTATCATAACTTGCCAACCCCCAACCAAAACCCTCCTGACAATCCTAAAGAACACCTAGGACATTATATAAGATTCTACAAAGGTTCCATGCACTACGGTAACTTTCCAGAAACCTACAACCTCCAGAGGGTCCCTGAACCAGATAAGTCCTGAAAGGCAAAGGGGCCAGCCTTTCCAGAGCATCAACTAGTTCCATCCCCCATCCCATATTATGGACAGTCCCTTCCAACATGAAGAAGTTAGAATGACCATAGCGAAATATCCCTAACAAGACCCCTAAATACCCCTAAAGAAATATCAAAGATGATGGTGGAGTAAAGCAAAGGTTGGGTTTAACAAATGTCTATGAGTGCTGAATCAGTATATTGATATTTCTTTTAGTCTCCAGTACCTTAGAGCAGCTATAAATAAAAACCTAAAATTGTGGAACTGTAACCCATATCAAATTCTGAAATCTGTTCTACAACTAATTGTTGCAATGTACTTTGAAAGTTATTACTTTTTTGTATATATGTTATTTTTCACAAACAAGAAAAAAAGAGAAGGAAGAGTATAATAGAGAAGATAGAATTTAACAAATAAATATGACATTGATATTCCTTTTGGTCTCTGGTGTCTTGGAGCAGCTAGAAGAAAAACTGAAATATTGTGGACCTATAACACATACCAAACTTTAAAATCTGTTGTATAACTACTTCTTAAAATGTACTTGGAAATTTACTGTTTTTTCATATATGTGTTATATTTCACAATAAAAAAAGTAAAAAAAAAAAATCAATGTAACAGAGAAAGTGCCAAGATGGTGGCTTAGCAAAGTGTGGGATTTAGTTCGTCCTCCAGAACAGCTACTAAATAGCCAGGACAGTACAGAACAACTGCTGGGGCCACATCAATGACCAGACACACAGCATACCCCAGTATGGGCCAGCTAGATCAGCTGTGAGCCCACCCAGAACCATGAGTGCTCCAAGCCATGGTGGCTGGACCCCCTCCCCAACAGGCTGCTTCCCAGAGGGGAAAGAACAGGGATATTACTAGCAACAGGGGCTGAGCACAACTAAGCTCAAATTGTGGAATTAATTCACAAATTCTGAGTACTAAAAATAGGCCCCCAGCTCAGCTGAAACTTGTCAGAGTGAAGGTTGCTGATTTTTGCCCTAGTGTTGAGGGGGTAGGGCTGACAGAAAAATAAAAAAGAAACACAGGTTTTTTGGATTGGATAGCACATAATACTTGAAAGGCTATGGGCCCTGAAGGAAAGGAGGGGGCATACAAGATCTGAAGGTACACAAAGCAACATACCAATTTATGCTCTTGACTGGCAAACCCAAGGAATGGGGGTCCTGCTCTGAGAAGGATTTTTCTCTTTCTTTTTTGTGACTGTGTTTCTACAAAGGCTTGACTGCCTTTGGATACAGCAGCAGGGCTTCTCAGGCTGCAACTGCCCCAGGCATAGGCAGAAACAAGCTTGTTTGAGAGCTTGTCTGGAGCCTGTGCTTTCCCCGGGAGAGGGGTGGGGCCCAGCTCAGGTGGATTCCCTCCCTCAAGGAATTCAGACCCCAGGGTTTGGAAAATTGAAGTGATTAAAGCCAGCCTACAACTTCTCCTCTGTCTCCACCATGCCCCGAGCAGGGAGAGTCTGCTGAAGTTAAAGGTACCACATCACCTTTTGCTGGTGGGACCTGCAGGGAGAAAAGTGCCACATACTAGGCAGAATGGGAAAAACACAGAGTCCAGAAACTTCACAGGAAAGTCTTTCAACCTGCTCAGTCTCACGCTCAGAAAAAACTGATGCAGGTGACTCTCTCCTCCTGACAGGAGGCCAGTTTGGTCTGGGAAAATCTGGCTCTATAAAATAATTATACAGTCTATAATACCTAAATAGACCCTCATAAGGGAGGAGGGAGGCAGCATATAGGCAGGGCAAGAAACAAGTAAACAAGAACTGAAAAATTTTGCTCTGTTACACAAAACCTAAGCTAGTGGTCAAGAGCAAGCTGAACTGAATGTCAAAGAATAGACAGACAACAAAGTCATCCATCAAGAAAATTCTGGTAAAAGAAGTGAAAACAATCTACAGAATAAACTAATAAAGGTAATTAAATGCCTAGACACCATCAAAAAATAATGAATCACGCTAGGAAAATTGAAGCTATGGCCCAGTCAAAGGAACAAACCAACAACTCAAATGAGATATGATACAGGAGTTGAAACAAATAATTCAGAATGTTTGAACAGACATGGAAAACCTCATCAAAAATCAATTCAATGAATTGAGGGAGGATATAAAGAAGGCAAGGAATAAACAAAAGGAAGAAATTGAAAGTCTAAAAAAACAAATCGCAGAACTTATAGGAATGAAAGGCACAGTAGAAGAGATGAAAAAAAAAACAGTGGAAACCTACAATGTCAGATTTCAAGAGGCAGAAAATAGGATTAGTGAACTGGAGGATGGAACATCTGAAATCCGACAAGGAAAATAAAATATAGGGAAAAGAATGGAAAAATATGAGCAGGGACTCAGGGAATTGAATGACAACATGAAGCACATAATTATATGTGTTGTGCGTGTCCCAGAAGGAGAAGAGGAGGTAAAAGGAGGAGAAAAACTGATGGAGGAAATTATCACTGAAAATTTCCTCACTCTTATGAAAGACTTATAATTACAGATCCAAGAAGTTCAGTGTACCACAAACAGAATAGATCCAAATAGATGTACTCCAAGACACTTACTAATCAGAATGGCAGATGTCAAAGAGAAAGAGAGAATCTTGAAAGCTGCAAGAGAAAAGCAATCCATCACAAACAAGGGAGGCCCAATAAGACTATGTGTAGATTTCTCAACAGAAACCATGAAAGCAAGAAGACAGTGGGGTGATATATTGAAATTACTAAAAGAGAAAAACTGCCGGCCAAGAATTCTATATCCAGCAAAACTGTCCTTCAAAAATGAGGGAGATATTAAAACATTTTCAGACAAAAAATCATTGAAAGAGTTTTTGACCAAGAGACTGGCTCTGCAAGAAATACTAAAGGGAGCAATAGAAGCAGATATGAAAAGACAGGAGTGAGAGGTGTGGGGAAAAGTGAAGAAATGAAGACTATCAGTAAAGGTAAAAAGAAGGAAACTTAGATATGACATATAAAACCCAAAAGGCAAATTGGTAGAAGAAAGTACTACCCATACAGTAATAACACTAAATGTTAATGGATTAAACTCCCCAATCAAAAGACATGGATTGACAGAATGGATTTAAAAAAAACAGGATCCATCTATATACTGTCTACAGGAAAGACATCTTAGACCCAAAGATAAACATAGGTTGAAAATGAAAGGTTGTGAAAACATATTTCATGCAAATAACAATCAGAAACAAGCAGGGGTAGCCATACTAATAACCAACAAATTAGACTTCAAATGTAAAACAATTAAAAGAGACAAAGAAGGATACTATGTATTGATAAAAGGAACAACTCAACAAGAAGACATAATAATCATAAATATTTAGGCACCATGCCAGAATGCTCCAAAATACATGAAGCAAACACTGAAAAGAGAAATAGACACATCTACCACAATAGTTGGAGACTTCAAGTCCCCGCTCTCATCAGTGGACAGAACATCAAGACAGAGGATCAATAAAGAAACAGAGAATTTGAATAATACAATAAATGAGCTAGATATAACAGACATTTATAGAACATTACAGTCCACAACAGCAGGATACACCTTTTTCTCCAGTGCCCAAGGATCATCCTCAAGGATAGAGTATATGCTGGGTCACAAAGGAAGTCTCAATACATTTAAAAATAAACTTTAAAAAATCATAAAAACACTTTCACAGATCATAAAGAAATGAAGTTGGAAATCAATAATAGGCAGAGGGCCAGAAAATTCACAAATATATGGAGGCTCAACAACTCTTAAACAACTAGTTGGTCAAGGAAGAAGTTACAAGAGAAATCAGTAAATATCTTGAGGCAAATGAAAATGAAAACACAACACTTCAAAATTTATGGGCACAGCAAAGGCAGTGCTAAGAGGGAAATTTATTGCCCTTAATGCCTATATCAAAAATGAAGAAAGGTGGAGAGGATGTGGAGAAAGAGGCACACTTATCCACTGTTGGTGGGAATGTCAAATGGTGCAACCACTGTGGAAGTCAGTTTGGCAGTTTCTCAAAAAGCTGAATATAGAATTGCCATACAACCCAGCAATACCATTGCTAGGTATCTACTCAGAGGACTTAAGGGGAAAGACACAAACGGACATTTGCACACCAATGTTTATAGCAGCATTATTTACAATTGCAAAGAGATGGAAACAGCCAAAATGTCTATCAACAGATGAGTGGCTAAACAGACTGTGGTATATACATACAATGGAATATTACGCAGCTCTAAGACAGAATAAACTTATGAAGCATGTAATAACATGGATGGACTAGAGAACATTATGCTGAGTGAGACTAGCCAAAAACTAAAGGACAAATACTGTATGGTCTCACTGATATGAACCGACATTCAAGAATAAACTTGGAATATGTCATTGGTAACAGAGACCATCAGGAGATAGAAATAGGGTAAGATAATGGGTAATTGGAGTTGAAGGAATACAGACTGTGCAACAGGACTGGATACAAAAACTCAGAAATGGACAGCACAATACTAGCTAACCGTAATGTAATTATGTTAAAACATTGAATGAAGCTGCATGTGAGGTATACTTTTTCTTTCTCTCTATTATCGTTTTATTTCTTTTTCTGTGGTCTTTTTATTTCTTTTTCTAAATCGATGCAAATGTACTAAGAAATGATGAATATGCAACTATGTGATGATATTAAGAATTACTGATTGTATATGTAGGATGGAATGATTTCTAAATGTTTTGTTAGTTAATTTTATTAATTAATAAAAAAAAGAAAGGGAAAAATTTGAGGAATTAACTGTCCACTTGGAAGAACTAGAGAAAGCACAGCAAACTAACCCCAAAGCAAGCAAAAGGAAAGAAATAACAAAGATTAGAGCAGAAATAAATGAAACTGAGTGCATGAAAACAATTGTGAAATTCAACATAACCAGAACTTGGTTCTATGAGAAAATCAGTGAGATTGATGGACCCTTAGCAAGACTAACAAAAAGAAGAGAGAGGATGCAAATAAATAAAATCAGAAATGGAAGAGGAGACATAACCACTGACACCACAGAAATAAAGGAAGTAATAAGAGGATACTATGAACAACTTTATGCTAATAAACTCAACAACATAGATGAAATGGAAAACTTTCTAAAAAGGCATGAACAACCAACATTAACTCGAGAAGAAATAGATGACCTCAACAAATCAATGACAAGTAAAGAAATTGGATCAGTCATTAAGAGGTTCCCCAAAAAGAAAAATCCAAGACCAGATGGCATCACATGTGAATTCTACCAAACATTCTAGTAAGAATTAGTATGAATACTACTCAAACTCTTCAAAAAATTTGAAGAGAAGGGAAAGGTACCTAATTCATTCTACAAAGCCAACATCACCCTCATACCAAAGCCAGACAAAGATATTACAAAAAAAAGAAAAATACAGACCAATCTCTCTAATGAACATAGATGCAAAAATCCTCAAAAAAATTCTAGCAAATCGAATCCAGCAACACATTAAAAGAATTATACACCATGACCATGTAGGAATCATTCCAGGTATGCAAGGATGGTTCAACATAAGAAAATCAATTAATGTAATACACCACATCAACAAATCAAAGCAGAAAAACCACATGATCATCTCAATTGATGCAGAAAAGGCATTTGACAAAATTCAACATCCTTTCCTGTTGAAAACACTTCAAGGATAGAAATAGGAGGGAACTTCCTCAACATGATAAATGGAATCTATGAAAAACCCACAGCTAACATCATCTTCAATGGGGAAAAACTGAAAACTTTCCCCCTAAGATCATGAGGAAGACAAGGATGTCCACTATCACCACTGTTATTCAACATTGTGTTGGAAGTTCAAGCCAGAGCAAGTAGACAAGAAAAAGAAATACAAGGCATCAAAATTGGAAAAGAAGAAGTCAAATTCTCACTGTTTGCAGGCGATATGATACTATATGTCAAAAACCCTGAAAAATCCACAGCAAAACTACTAGAGCTAATAAATGAGTACATCAAAGTAGCAGGTTACAATATCAACACTCAAAAATCTGTAGTGTTTCTATACAGTAGTAATGAGCAGTCTGCAGGGGAAATCAAGAAAAGAATTCCATTTACAATTGCAACCAAAAGAATAAAATATTTAGGAATAAATTTAACTAAAGAGACAAAAGACCTATACAAAGAAAACTACAAGAAATTGTTAAAAGAAATCACAGAAGACCTAAATAGATGGAAGGGTATCCTGTGATCATGGATTAGAAGACTAAATATAGTTAAGATGTCAATTCTACCTAAATTGATTTACAGATTCAATGCAATACCAATTAAAATCCAAAAAACTTACTTTTCAGAAATAGAAAAACCAATAATGAAATTTATCTGGAAGGGGAGGGTGCCCCGAATAGCTAAAAGTTATTATGGCATATTATGAAGCTACAGTGGTCAAAATAGCATGGTACTGGCATAAAGATAGATATACTGACCAATGGAATCGAACAGAGTCTTCAGATGTAAACCTGCTCATCTATGGACAATTGATCATTGATAAGGCAGTCAAACCAACTCACCTGGGACAAAACAGTCTTATCAATAAATGGTGCCTAGAGAACTGGGTATCCACATGCAGCAAAAAGAAAGAGGATCCATATCTCACACCCTATACAAAAATTAACTCAAAATGGATCAAAGACCATAAAACTGTTAGAAGAAAATGTAGGAGGTGGTTGCCTAGACCTTACACCCAAAGCATGAGCATTGAAGAAAGAAAGAAAGAAATGGGAGATCCTCAAAATTAAACACTTTTGTGCATCAAAGAACTTCATCAAGAAAGTAATGACAGCCTGCACAATGGGAGACAATATTTGGAAACAATATATCAGATAAAGGTCTAGTATCCAGAATATATAAAGAAATTGTTCAACTCACCAAATGAAAAGACAGACAACCCAATTACAGAACGCGTAAAAGACTTGAACACTTCTCAGAAGAGGAAATACAGATGGCCAAAAGGCACATAAAGAGATACTCAACTTCCCTGGCTATTAGGGAAATGCAAATCAAAATCACAATGAGAGAGAAGGGCCAAGATGGCAGCTTAGCAATGTGCGCGTTTTAGTTCGTCCTCCAGAACAACTATTAAATAACCAGAAACAGTACAGAACAGCTCCCAGAGCCATGATAGTGGCCGGACACACAGCGTACCCCAGTCTGGGCCAGGTGGACCAGCTGCGAGTCTCTGGAATTGTGAGTTCCCCAAGCTGCGGCGGACCGCGCGCGGCACCCCTCCCACACAGGCGGCTTCCTGGAGGGAAAGGAAAGACACTCTAACAGTAGCAGGGACAGAGTCCAACCAAACACCAATTGTGGCATTAATAAACAAATTCTGACTACTAAAAATATGCCCCCAGCTCAGGCGAAACTGGTCAAGGTGGAGGTCGCCTATTGGGCTAACCAAAAAAGAGGAAAGGGGATGAAACATGGTTTTGTGGCTGTTTCTATGGAGGCTTGGCTGCCTCTGGATTCAGCAGTGGGACTACTTGGGCTGCAACTGCCCCAGGAATAGGCAGAAACAGACTGCTTTCAGGGCTATCTCCCACGTGTGTCTTCCCCAGGGGAGGGGTGAAGCCCAACTTAGGTGGAATCCCTCTCTCAAGGAATTAAGACCCCAGGGCTTGGCAATTTGAAGCCATTAAAACCAGCCTACAACCTCTCCTCTGTCTCCACCACACCCCCAGCAGGGAGAGCCTTCCAAAGTTAAAGGAGCCACAACATCTTTTGCTGGTGGGACCTGCAGACAGATAAGCGCCACATACTGGGCAGGATAAGAAAAACAGAGCCCAGAGACTTCACAGTAAAGTCTTTCAACCTGCTGGGTCTCATCCTCAGGGAAAACTGATGCAGGTGACTCCTTCCCCCTGATAGGAGGCCAGTTTAGTCCGGGGAAACCAGGCTGGAGTCTGTAACACCTATGTAGACCCTCCTAAGGGTGGGGAGGGAAAAGGTACCTTACAAGCAGGACAAGAAACAAGAAAACAAGAACTGAAAAATTACCCTCTGTTAAACAAAACTTAAGCTAGAGGCCCAGAAAAAGCTGAACTGAAGGTCAAAGAACAGATAGACAACAAACTCATCTAGCAAGAAAACCCTAGGTAAGATAAGTGAAAGCAATCTCCAGAATAAACTAATTAAGGTAATTAAATGTCTAGACGACAGCAAAAAATAACAAATCACACCAGGAAAATTGAAGATATGGCCCTGTCAAAGGAACAAACCAATAGTTCAAATGAGATACAGGAGCTGAAACAACTAATTCAGAATATACGAACAGAAATGGAAAACCTCATCAAAAAAACAAATCAATGAATTGAGGGAGGACATGAAGAAGGCAAGGAATGAACAAAAAGAAGAAATGGAAAGTCTGAAAAAACAAATCACAGAACTTATGGGAATGAAAGATACAGTAGAAGAGATGAAAAAAAATGGACACCTACAATGATAGATTTCAAGAGACAGAGGTTAAGATTAGTGAACTGGAGGATGGAACATCTGAAATCCAAAAAGAAACAGAAACTATAGGGTCCTGTCCCACAGGACACACGAACCTGGACCTGAGGGAGGGAGTGAGAATGGGGGACAAAAGACACAGAGAATTGAGACAAGACAGGATTCTGATCAAGTCTCATTTATTGAGGGCGAATCCAGGGTATTTATGCAGAAAGGAAGGGGAGGTGACTTGTATCGCACATCAGCAGAGGTTGGGCATTATCCTGCAGTTAAGCAACCAATCAGCAGGGACTAAGCTGGGAAAGGCTGATCAGCCAAGGCTGGTCAGCTGATTTCGGGGAAGGGCAGAGCAAAAGTGAGGAAATAGAAACTTAAGATAGAAACTTAACTTGAGTTAGTACCTAAGATGGCATCAGATCACAAGATGGCCGGCACACTGCCGGTGCCATAAGAAGTTTCCCACACCATAGGGAAAAGAATGGAAAAATATGAGCAAGGACTCAGGGAATTGAATGATAATATGGACACACAAATATACGTGTTGTGGGTGTCCCAGAAGGAGAAGAGAAGGGAAAAGGAGGAGAAAAACTAATGGAAGAAATTATCACTGAAAATTTCCCAACTCTTATGAAAGACCTAAAATTACAGATCCAAGAAGTGCAGTGCACCCCAAAGAGAACAGATCCAAATAACGTTCTCCAAGACACTTACTAGTCAGAATGTCAATGTCAAAGAGAAAGAGAGGATCTTGAATGCAGCAAGAGAAAAGCAATCCATCACATGCAAGGGAAACCCAATAAGACTATGTGTAGATTTCTCAGCAGAAACCATGGAGATGAGAAGACAGTGGGATGATATATTTAAATTACTAAAAGAGAAAAACTGCCAACCAAGAATTCTATATCCAGCAAAATTGTCCTTCAAAAATGAGGGAGAAATTAAAACATTTTCAGACAAAAAGTCACTGAGAGAATTTGTGACCAAGAGACCAGCTCTGCAGGAAATACTAAAGAGAGCATTAAAGACAGAAGAGAGAGGTGTGGAGAAGAGTGTAGAAAGAAGGAAAATCAGATATGATATATAAAATACAAAAGGCAAAATGGTAGAGGAAAGTACTACCCAAACAGCAATAACACTAAATGTTAATGGACTAAATTCCCCAATCAAAAGGCATAGACTGGCAGAATGGATTAAAAAACAGGATCCTTCTATATGCTGTCTACAGGAAACACATCTTAGACCCAAAGATAAACATAGGTTGAAAGTGAAAGGTTGGGAAAAGATATTTCATGCAAATAACAACCAGAAAAGAGCAGGAGTAGCTATACTAATATTCAATAAATTAGACTTCAAATGTAAAACAGTTAAAAGAGACAAAGGAGGATACTATCTACTAATAAAAGGAACAATTCAACAAGAAGACATAACAATCATAAATATTTATGCACCGAACCAGAATGCCCCAAAATACGTGAGGCAAACACTGCAAATACTGAAAAGGGAAATAGACACATCTACCACAATAGTTAGAGACTTCAATTCCCCACTCTCATCAATGGACAGAACAGCTAGACAGAGGATCAATAAAGAAACAGAGAATTTGAATATTACAATAAATGAGCTAGACTTAACAGACATTTATAGGACATTACACCCCACAACAGCAGGATATACCTTTTTCTCAAGTGCTCATGGATCATTCTCAAAGATAGACCATATGCTGGGTCACAAAACAAGTCTCAACAAATTTAAAAAGATTGAAATCATACACAACACTTTCTCAGATCATAAAGGAATGAAGTTCGAAATCAATAATAGGCAGAGTGCCAGAAAATTCCCAAATATGCAGAGGCTCAATAATACACTCTTAAACAACCAGTGGGTCAAGGAAGAAATTACAAGAGAAATCAGTAAATATCTCGAGGTGAATGAAAATGAAAACACAACATATCAAAACTTATGGGATGCAGCAAAGGCAGTGCTAAGAGGGAAATTTATTGCCCTAAATGCCTATATCAAAAAAGAAGAAAGGGCAAAAATTTGGGAATTAACTGTCCACTTGGAAGAACTGGAGAAAGAACAGCAAACTAACCCCAAAGCAAGCAAAAGGAAAGAAATAACAAAGATTAGAGCAGAAATAAATGAAATTGAGAACATGAAAACAATAGAGAAAATCAATCAGACCAGAAGTTGGTTCTATGAGAAAATCAATAAGATTGATGTGCCCTTAGTAAGATTGACAAAAAGAAGAAGAGAGTGGACACAAATAAATAAGATCAGAAATGGAAGAGGAGACATAACCACTGACCTCACAGAAATAAAGGAGGTAATAACAGGATACTATGAACAACTTTATGCTAATAAATACAACAATGTAGATGAAATGGACAAGTTCCTAGAAAGGCATGAACAGTCAACTTTGACTCAAGAAGAAATAGATGACCTCAACAAAACAATCACAAGTAAAGAAATTGAATCAGTCATTCAAAAGCTTCCCAAAAAGAAAAGTCCAGGACCAGATGGCTTCACATGTGAATTCTACCAAACGTTCCAGAAAGAATTAGTACCAACCCTGCTCAAACTCTTCAAAAAATGTGAAGTGGAAGGAAAGCTACCTAATTCATTCTATGAAGCCAACATCACCCTCATACCAAAACCAGGCAAAGATATTACAAAAAAAGAAAACTACAGACCAATCTCTCTAATGAATATAGATGCAAAAATCCTCAACAAAATTCTAGCAAATCGAATCCAGCAACACATTAAAAGAATTATACATCATGACCAAGTACGATTCATCCCAGGTATGCAAGGATGTTTCAACATAAGAAAATCAATTAATGTAATACACCATATCAACAAATCAAAGCAGAAAAGTCACATGATCATCTCAATTGATGCAGAGAAGGCATTTGACAAGATTCAACATCCTTTCCTGTTGAAAACACTTCAAAGGATAGGAATACAAGGGAACTACCTTAAAATGATAAAGGGAATATATGAGAAAACCACAGCTAATACCATCCTCAATGGGGAAAAATTGAAAACTTTCCCCCTAAGATCAGGAACAAGACAAGGATGTCCACTATCACCACTGTTATTCAACATCATGTTGGAAGTTCTATCCAGAGCAATTAGACAAGAAAAAGAATTACAAGGCATCAAAATTGGAAAGGAAGAAGTAAAACTATCACTGTTCGCAGATGATATGATACTATACCTCGAAAACCCTGAAAAAAACACAACAAAACTACTAGAGCTAATAAACGAGTACAGCAAGGTGGCAGGTTACAAGATCAACATTCAAATATCTGTAATGTTTCTATACACTAGTAATGAACAAGCTGAGGGGGAATCAAGAAACAAATTCCATTTACAATTGCAACTAAAAGAATAAAATACTTAGGAATAAATTTAACTAAAGAGACAAAAGACCTATACAAAGAAAACTACAAAAAACATTAAAAGAAATCACAGAAGACCTAAATAGATGGAAAGGCATATCATGTTCATGGATTGGAAGACTAAATATAGTTAAAATGTCAATTCTACCTAAATTGATTTACAGATTCAACGCATTACCAATCAAAATTCCAACAACTTACTTTTCAGAAATAGAAAAACCAATAAGCAAATTTATCTGGAAGGGCAGGGTGCCCCGAATTGCTAAAAGTATCTTGAGGAAAAAAATGAAGCTGGAGGTCTCACGGTGCCTGACTTTAAGGCATATTATGAAGCCACAGTGGTCAAAACAGCATGGTACTGGCATAAAGATAGATATATTGACCAATGGAATCAAATAGAGTGCTCAGATATAGACCTTCTCATCTATGGGCATTTGATCTTTCATAAGGCAGTCAAGCCAACTCACCTGAGACAGAACAGTCTCTTCAATAAATGGTGCCTAGATAACTGGATATCCATATGCAAAAGAATGAAAGAGGACCTGTATCTCACACCCTATACAAAAGTTAACTCAAAATGGATCAAATATCTAAACATTAGGTCTAAGACCATAAAACAGTTAGAGGAAAATGTAGGGAGATATCTTATGAATCTTATGATTGGAGGCAGTTTTATGGACCTTACACCTAAAGCAAGAGCACTGAAGAAAGAAATAAATAAATGGGAGCTCCTCAAAATTAAACACTTTTGTGCATCAAAGAACTTCATCAAGAAAGTAAAAAGACAGCCTACACAAAGGGAGACAATATTTGGAAATGACATATCAGATAAAGGTCTAGTATCCAGAATTTATAAAGAGATTATTCAACTCAACAACAAAAAGACAGCCAATCCAATTACAAAATGGGAAAAAGACTTGAACAGACACTTCTCAGAAGAGGAAATACAAATGGCCAAAAGGCACATGAAGAGGTGCTCGATGTCCCTGGCTATTAGAGAAATGCAAATCAAAACCACAATGAGATATCATCTCACACCCACCAGAATGGCCATTATCAACAAAACAGAAAATGACAAGTGCTGGAGACTATGCGGAGAAAGAGGCACACTTATTCACAGTTGGTGGGAATGTCAAATGGTGCAACCATGTGGATGGCAGTTTGGCAGTTCCTCAAAAGCTGAATATAGAATTGCCATATGACCCAGCAATACCATTGCTAGGTATCTACTCAGAGGACTTAGGGGCAAAGACACAAATGGACATTTGCACATCAATGTTTATAGCAGCATTATTTACAATTGCAAGGAGATGGAAACAGCCAAAATGTCCATCAACAGATGAGTGGCTAAACAAACTGTGGTATATACATATGATGGAATATTATGCAGCTCTAAGACAGAATAAACTTATGAAGTATGGAACAACATGGCTGGAGCTGGAGAACATTCTACTGAGTGAGACTAGCCAAAAACTAAAGGACAAATACTGTATGGTCTCACTGATATGAACTGACATTAGTGAAAAAACTTGGAATATGTCGTTGGTAACAGAGACCATCAGGAGATAGAAATAGGGTAAGATATTGCGTAATTGGAGCTGAAGGGATATAGACTGTGCAACAGGATTGGATACAAAAACTCAGAAATGGACAGCACAATACAAACTAACTGTAATGTAATTATGTTAAAACACTGAATGAAGCTGCATGTGAGAATGATAGAGGGAGGAGGGCTGGGGACATAAATGAAATCAGAAAGAAAGATAGATGTTAAAGATTGAATTGGTATAATCTAGGTATGCCTAGAGTGTATAATAATAGTGAAATGTACAATGTACAAATTTTAAAAATGTTTTTGCATGAGGAAGAACAAAGGAATGTCATTATTGCAGGGTGCTGAAAATAGAAGATAATTAATACTTTAAAATGTCACCTTATGTGTGAGACTAAAGCAAAAAATGTTTATTTGTTACAAATTTTAGATTTTGACAAGAGCATTTCCTAATATAACTCATGTAGATAGTTTGATTGAATGCCATAAGTACTTGGAATCTCAGGTAGCACATGAGATTTTGTTGGTTTGTTCAGAGTGATCCCCCGATGAATCTCAGAATGATGTGATCAGTGACTGAAAAAGTGTTTGCAAGCCCCCTTCGGGGAATGGTGAGAGTGAGGAGAAATTCAACTTCCCCAAGTTGAATTCTTGATATTCTCACAAGCAGTGTGGACAACCAAAACTATAGGCTGAGCCCCCAGTCTTGGGGTTTGTTCACGTGAAACTTAACCCCACAAAGGATAGGTCAAGTTTACTTAAAATTTAGGCCTAAGAGTCACCCCCAAGAGAGCCTCTTTTGTTGCTCAGATGTGGCCTCTCTCTCCAGCCAACATGACCAGCAGTCTCACCACCCTCCCCCTCTCTGCGTGGGACATGACTCCCAGGGGTGTGGACCTTCCTGGCAACGTGGGACAGAGATCCTGGAATGAGCTGAGACTCAGCATCAAGGGACTGAGAAAAACCCTAGAATGAGCTGAGAATTAACATCAAGGGATTGAGAGAACCTTCTCGACCAAAGGGGGAAGAATGAAATGAGACTAAGTGTCAATGGCTGAGAGATTTCAAACAGAGTCGAGAGGTGATCCTGGAGGTTATTCTTATGCATTAAGTAGATATCACCTTGTTGTTCAAGATGTAGTGGAGAGGCTGGAGGGAATTGCCTGAAAATGTAGGGCTGTGTTCCAGTAGCCATGTTTCTTGATGACGATTGAACAATGATATAGCTTTCACAATGAGACTCTGTGAATGTGAAAACCTTATGTCTGATGCTCCTTTTAGCTACTATATCAGCAGAAGAGTAGAACATATGGAATAAAAATAAATAATAGGGGGAACAAATGTTAAAATAAATTCAATTTGAAATGCTAGTGGTAAATGAAAGCGAGAGGTAAGGGGTATGGTATGTATAGTCTTTTTTTCTCTATTATCATTTTATTTCTTTTTCTGTTGTCTTTTTATTTCTTTTTCTAAATCGATGCAAATGTACTAAGAAATGATGAATATGCAACTATGTGATGATATTAAGAATTACTGATTGTATATGTAGAATGGAATGATATCTAAATGTTTTGTTTGTTAATTTTTTTAATTAATAAAAAAAGTTTTTTAAAAAAAGTCTCTTCATGTCAATTTTTCAGCTTGTGTAATAAAATTCAGTAGTGTAGGAAAAAAAAAAACCACAATGAGATATCATTTCACATCCACCAGAACGGCCATTATTAATAAAACAGAAAACAACAAGTGCTCAAGAGGATGTGGAGGAAAAGGCACAACTTACCCACTGTTGGTGGGAATGTCAAGTGGTACAACCTCTGTGGAAGGCAGTTTGTCAGGTCCTCAGGAAGCTAAGTATAGAATTGCCATATGACCCAGCAATACCATTGCTAGGTATCTACTCAGAGGACATGAGGGCAAGGACACAAACAGACATTTGCACACCAATGTTTATAGCAGCATTATTTACAACTGAGAAGAGAGGAAACAGCCAAAATGTCCATCAACAGAAGAGTGGCTAAACAAGCTGTGGTATATACATACGATGGAATATTATACAGCTGTAAGACTGAATAAAGTTATGAAGTTTGTAACAACACGGATGGACCTTAAGGACATTATGCTGAGTGAGTGTCCCAGAAACAAAAGGACAAACACTGTATGGTCTCGCTGATATATACTGGCATTAGTGAATAAACTTGGAGAATTTCATTGGTAACAGAGACCATCAGGAGATAGAAATAGGGTGAGATATTGGGTAATTGGAGCTGAAGGGATACAGATTGTGCACAGGTCTGATTGTAAAAACTCAGAAATGGACAACACAATACTATCTAACTGTAATACAATTATCTTAGAACACTGAATGAAGCTGAATGTAAGAATGATAGTGGGAGGAGAGCTGGGGGCACAAATGAAATCAGAAAGACAGACAATAAAGACTAGGATGGTATAATCTAGGAAGGCCTAGAGTGTATAATAATAGTGACTAAATGTACACATTTTTAAATGTTTTTGCATGAGGAAGAACAAAGGAATGTCATTACTGCTGGGTGTTGAAAATTGATGGTAATTAATATTTTAAAATTTTAACTTATGTGTGAGACTAAAGCAAAAAAAATGTTTATTTGGTACAAAATTTGTATTTTGACTAGTGCATTTCCTAATATAACTTATGTGGACAGCTTAATTGAACACCATAAGTACACGGAACCTTGAGTAGGGCATAAGATTTTGTAGATTTGTTCAGAGTGATGCCCCAATAAATCCCAGAGTGATTTGAATAGTAAATAAAAAGTATTTGCAAGTCCCCTTGGGGGAA
The DNA here is from genome assembly GCF_023851605.1 of Tamandua tetradactyla. NCBI lineage: Eukaryota > Metazoa > Chordata > Mammalia > Pilosa > Myrmecophagidae > Tamandua > Tamandua tetradactyla. Next base: position 24,312,433 of record NC_135350.1, read on the forward strand.
TGGTGAGAAAGGGGGAAAATTCAACTTCCCCAATGGAGAATTCTTGATATTCTCACAAGCATTGGGGACAACCAAAGCAGTAGGCTGAGTCCCCAATCTTGGGGTTTGTTCATATGAAACTTAACCCCACAAAGGATAGGTCAAGCCAACTTAAAATTAGGCCTAAGAGTCACCCCCAAGAGAACCTGTTTTGTTGCTCAGATGTGGTCTCTCTCTCCAGCCAACACAACAAGCAAACTCACCGCCCTTCCCCTGGCTATGTGGGACATGACTCCCAGGGGTGTGGACCTTCCTGGCAGTGTGGGACAGAAATCCTAGAATGAGCTAAGACTCAGCATCAGGGGATTGAGAAAACCTTCTTAACCAAAAGGGGGAAGAGCGAAATTGAGACAAATGAAATGTCAATGATTGAGAGATTCCAAACAAATTCAAGAGGTTATCCAGGAGGTTATTCTTACACATTAAATAGATATCACCTTGTTAGTCAAGATGTAATGGAGAGGCTGGAGGGAACTGCCTGAAAATGTAAAGCTGTGTTCCAGTCGCTACGTTTCTTGAAGATAATTGTGTAATGATATAACTTTCACAATGTGACTGTGATTGTGAAAACCTTGTGTCTGATGCTCCTTTCATCTACCTTATCGACAGATAAGTAAAACATACAGCATAAAAATAAATAATAGGAGGAAGAAATGTTAAAATAAATTTAGTAGATTGAAATGCTAGTGATCAATGAAAGAGAGGGGTAAGGGGTATGGTATGTACGAAAATTTTTCTGTTATCTTTTTCTTTTCCTGAATTGATGCAAATGTTCTAAGAAATGATCATTATGATGTATATGCAACTATGTGATGATATATTGAATTACTGATTATATATGTTGAACAGAATGATCATATGTTAAGAATTTTTGCATCTGTTTGTTGTTATATTTTTTAAAAAATAAAAATTAATTAAAAACAAATAACGTAACATTAAAAAGGAGAAAACTTTTTTTAAAAAAACATGTCATTTAGGAAAAAAAGAGTTACAAAAGCTGACATGTTTTCCTTTGAAGAACAATAATCAAGGAAAGAAGAGACAGAAAAATGCTATTTTATTTATAAACCTTGTGAAATACTTGACATTTAAACTATGTTTGGTAGCTTGAGTGATGTACCCCAATTTAGATATGTTCTTAATCTTGATTGAATTCCTGTAAGTGTGAACCCGTTGTAAATAAGTTCTCCTGACGGTGTTATTTTTAGTTAAGGTATGGCCCAACTGAGTGAGATTGGGTCTAAATTTGGACTACTGAAGTCCTTTTTAAACAGATGGAATTCAGACCTAGTCAGAAAAAACTCTGGTAAGAGCCAGATGCCGGGAGTCAAGAGAACCTGGAAGAGAAAGGAAAGGGCATTGCCTTGATACTCGGCACGAATATAAGATAAGGGACCCCAAAGATCAGTGGCAGCCAGCACCATCACGTAACAGATTTAGGGAGAAAACACAGCCTTGCTAATATCTTGGTTTTGGATATCCCCTACTCTCAAAACCTATGAGCCAATCCACTGTGTCGTCTTTGTCATAGCAGCCTGGAAAACCAAGATATTATGTGTATGTACAACTTTGAAAATAAAAATTTAGTTTAGAAAATAGAAAGAATAATGATTTCCTTATTTTCAAAAATTCAAATTTAACTTACAATTAATGACAAATTAATATCTTAGATATTTGACCTAGGAAAATAAATATGAAACGGGTTTTAGATATTTGTGTCTTCTTGCTGGCACATACTAGAGGCAAAATAATTCATAGCTCACAATTCTATTAGAATATTTCTGAGATATGACATTCCTGTCTTAATTACTATTACGGTACATATGTTTTGCCAAAGTTAAATGGAGCTGCTACCTATAGAGTCCCATTCAACTCCCAGCAGTCCACAATTTGGGCTGGTATGCAGAGCAATTCAGCTGCAAAGGGAGAATGAAAACACTGTTTTCATTTATCATTCATTTTCATCATGGATTTTTGTCACAATTTTTCTAATTTAATCTTACACTTACAACAAGGAGAAAAAACAGGGTGCCGTAATTAGTTGGCTATTTACAACGCTGATGTAAATGCCAAAACAAAACGAAATTTTGTCACTATAAAGGTCACAGGTATTTTGAGAGGGACTTTCTGTTGTACCATCCTTGTAAGTTTTAAATGGTTACAAATCATAGATATTTTAGCGATATCAATATTAGCTCTAAGAACTCAAATGATCTATTGCTGAATTAATAATAATTGGTATTTTATATAGATGAGCTAGTCATATAAATTTATCAGCACTCTGCACAGGAGGGAGATGTGTGGCCTCTCTCTGTCCTTCTCTCAGGGCATGTTCATGTAACTGTTGATAATTTACCCAAAACAGGTAGGAAACCTTGGATATAAGAACAATAACAACAACAACAAAAAGGAGCAATCTATTTTTGTTCACAATCCAAAGTTACCCCTATCATTCTACCTGGGAAAGAAAATCACCTTCAGTTCATATTTATATTTGCATTTAAATACAATTATTAGCAATGAGCTGCTGAAATAGAGCCCTTTAAGACAGGACAGCTTCCTAGGAATCAGCTATTTGTCTGTTGATAGAGGGAAGTACTCTCTTCTAAGGAGGGTTTGGGACCAGTACATCCAGCAAATTCTCAATCCTCTGGGTGGATAAATGGAAGTTATTTTCAGTTCTGAATCAAAGACTAGAAAGTTGCATTTTGTTTTTTTTAAGTCAATGAAAAACTGAACCTCTTAAGTTTCAACTGAGGGACAGAAAGGAGAGTTTAAGATCTTCCACTAAATTTATCTGGAAGATAATTATAAAAGTGATTGCCTCTAAAAGGAAGGATTGTGGGGCAATGCGACGGTGGCTTTAGTGTCAGAACTCTTGCCTGCCATGCTGCAGACCCAGGTTAGATTCCCGATGCCTGCCCCTGCGTGGGGTAGGGGTTGGGGGGGGCGGAGGAGATTTGTGTAGGTAGGTTGGGTGGGTGGGTTTAGGAGTTTGTTACTGCAAACTTTGAATTTTGTACTATATATATATAATTGCTTAAAAAATAATTTTATATATATTTTTAAATAATTTTTTAATGTATAAATGAGGATGAACTGGAAATATCTTTAATCTTCATATAAATTTACTCTCACATATCAGTGTTAACTGGTGTTACAGCAATTATAATAGTTTCTGTTTAAGAAGATACTGCAGAAACAGATTGTACATTAATATATTACATGGGTTTTTGTTTTTGCTTTTTCTTGTTGAGCACATCACAGCTTTTCCTAATGTCCTCTGGTTCCTGAGATATGTATGTGTGTGTCCTCTACTAGGTAACTGTAACAGAATTTTCTGCTCCGTTAACGTCGTTTCAGTTTCACTTCTTTGGGGGATATGAGGTATGCATGTCCATAAGCCAACAAGAAGAAGAAAGGAAATGCTGAAGGACAGAGTGGTATATTTAAATGGAGCTCTAGGGAATAATGGAAATCAAAACAGACAGCTTTAAAGAGCTTGAAGTTGTATTTCTGGCTGTAATAGTTTTCTAAAATAAGAATTAATTTGCACTTTTTCATCTATTAAATGAAATTTTCATCATTTTATTTGCTTGGTTATCACAAAACTCCTGGCATTTCCCCCTTCCACAGCCTCTTCCACAGCCCGTGTCTCCCTTACTTGTATTTAAATGATCCACTTTCTAATACCTCAGGGTAATAGTATGTTAAAATATGAGTGAGCTGAGAGCACTACTTACTAATCAAGGCTGATCCTAGATTTTTATTCTTCTCACGCAGAATTTCAATTTTTTAAAGCCTCTAAATTTCAATACCAAACAAATTCTAGAAAAGGTAGAAATAGACTGAAATTGATTCTAGTCTTACAATTTCCCAGCAAAGTGTGCATAAATCAGACTGTATTTATATGGTTCCAAAGAGCCAGGCAAAAAAAAAAAAAGAAGAAGAAGAAGAAGGAAAAATGTAATCTGCGTTATTTGATGTCAAATAATTATTTTGACTGAATTCTAATGAGGTTTTATTTGCGAGTCTTTTTGTTTGTTTTTAAGTAAATTAATTCAGATTAGTTTAGGAAGTCCAAATTTGTATACACATATAAAATTTTTGAGAACTATTTGACATGTTATAATCTTGACCACATCTTCCTTCAATATTTCTTCCAGGAAAACCAAAATATCTCAGTTTATAAACTTCTCAATTTGGAGCATTGTGGGAAAACACAATGTGCTTCCTATTTTATGGAATTTTGTACAATTAGCTACATTGTCCCTTTTCTCCCAATTTCATCTTGTGTCCTGGAATTGAACACTTACCTCCCATTTACTCCATGAATCTGGAGTGTGCACCTTAGGCTTCTGGGACAGATTTGCTCCTGAGGCAAATGGCATGCCATTTTGCTGGCTTCTTGCTTTCCTTCCTTGAGGCATTAAGAGTTCCGTCTTCTCTCCTTGGCTTCTCTGTTCCTTCTGAGTTCACCCGAAGAGTAGAGAAGATTTGTTTGTTGTTTGAGGGTTAGCATGAACTGTACAGTGGTCCTTTACTCTTCCTTTCTCCTCTCCTCAAATTCTATGCCCTTTCATCCTTTGTCCAGGCCCAGACATTATTTGGTAGCTGGTTTTCCTCCTCTGATTAATGCCTGAGGTAAAGCAGCTGGGTTTTAAAGATAAAAACCGGAGAACAGAGATATCAAACAGACACAATAAATTACATGAGAAAGACACATAGTCCCTTTCTCTAAGAATAGCCTTGTTGTTAACTCATTTTATGCTGAACACTCAGATTTATTTTCCATTGTCTATTTGAACAAACCAATTCAGACAAACCACCTCATGCACAGAAAAATAAAGCTACAGGAAGGAAATTCTTTAGTTCAACCTTTTTTTTCTAAAGTAATATAATGTGAAACTGGCTAATTGAAGGCTTCCTCTTTTCAGTAACTGCTAAAATTACACTATAATAAAAAGGAAGTATTTGGGGGCAAAATAAAAAGTATGGGACAAAGACACATTGGAAGAAAAGACACTATGAACACCAAGGAAAGAGGGAAGCAAAGTAAGGTGAGTTAAAAGCAGGAAGAAAATGTAATATATAGTTAGATGAAATATATGTATTAGACATATAGAGGAGGTACACAATAAGTCAGAGTTGAATGGCTCCATCCACTGAACAGGAGAAAACCAATGATTCAAAAGGATAAGGCAAGTGGCAGCTGTCACTGCCAGTTCTATCTTTCCTCTCAAGAGCAGTGCTCCAGAAGACGCAATATAGGACAGATATCCTCTGGGGTGAAGATGAAGTTCCTAGTAGTGCTTTACTTCCTTGGGTACCCCTCAAGGTAAAGTTGTATCACTAATGTACACGTAGCAAGAACTGACCTCACTCCTCTACCTGGAGGACATAAAATTACAAAATGGTAAAAAGAGAGCGTCAATGTATGCTCCACATAAGGGTTAAGTGCATGTGTTTTACTGTCAGACAGCCTTGGCTCAGACACTGCCTGATTGCCATGCACTATTTTGTAGTCTAGGACCTTAGTATTCTATGCATGATCCTCAAGCCAGCAATGTCAAAACCCCCATCTGGGAGTTGGTTAAAAATGCAGAAGCTCAGGCCCCACCCCAGACCTAAGGAACTATAATTTGCATTTTACCAGGATACTATACGGTACATAAAAGTTTGTACAACTTTTGTATATAATGGTTGTACATAAAAGGTTGAGAAACACTTGTTTAGGGCGTGTTACTTAATCCAAGCATGTCCCAGTTTCCTCATTTTTAAAATGGATGTACTAGTACCTACATCTTAGAGTTGAGGGAACTAAATGAGAAATGCATAGCAAATGCCCAATAACTATTAATAAAGACAAGTCATAAAATATGGTTCAGGATTCTGAAATTGAATTCTGTGCCCTGATGTACACACAATTAAATGTAACTAAAGTAGAGTTTAATTCTAAATGCTAACTAACTTTTATGCCTATGTCCCCAAATGAAATAGTCATTTAAAAAATGAGTAGTTTCACAACGGCTGCCAATACTAATTGCTTGGCTGTGCAAGTCACTTTACATGTCTGGAAACTGGTTTGCTTATCTCAGTATAAGGGCAGTTCAGCTAAGGTCTTTTTTAATTTCAAAATTTGATTTTTAAAGATTTTCTATTAAAACTAACGCTCATTCATGGTTAATTTTTAAATGTTACAACAGAGATGTAATGATTATATAATTCTTAGCCTTTCTAACTAATGAATATTTTAACTTGGAGGGAAGAGAAAGGAAAAAGAAATGAAGGGTGACCAGAATAAGAAGCAAAACTTAAAGGAGGAACTGAGAAGAGTCTGTGGGTCTCTGATTTCTTTCCTATAAATATAAGGGCTCTAAGGCGGCTTCCAGTTAAATATGCTAGGCCAAAGGTTCTTAAATATCACTGTGCAAAAAATCAGCCTGGCCTTTTGTTAAAAATACTATTCCTGGTGCCCCACCTCTTGAGATTCTGATTTGGGAAGTCTCATGGATGAAGCCCTAGAATTTGTATTTATAGTACCCCAGGTAATCATGAGGTAGGAAAACAGCAATTTGAGAAACACTAGGTGCTAGATGATTTATCTGATATCAAACTCAGCTTGATTCTACTATGTTAGAGTATATAATATGAACATAACTTTCCCACAAATAAACACTCATAAGTATTCCATATTGTTGTACATAAATAGAAGTACTGTCATTTGGGAAACATGAATATGAGTTTCAACTTTGATGTAAGTTTTGTATTGGGCATAATAAGTGGCAGTTAGGCAAATAATTTAATGTCTATATTTTACTTTGTCCTTAACTATAAAATAGGAGTGACTTAAAAGTTTCTTATAAGGATCACATGAAATAGATATTTCAGAAGCTCTATAGCAAAACACAATGTCGGTCATAATAGTTCTTCAGCTCCATGATTCAAGTTTATAAATTTCTTGAAAACAGGAATGCATCTTTTAAATATCTTTAAATGGAGGGCTATTGTTTCTGCCCACCTAGCATTCCTTCCCCACTTATTTTGTGACAGCACCCTGATTTTCCTGTGGGAAACCTCTCTTCCATTCTCAATCTATGTGATCAGGTGGTCAAGCCTGGGTCCAGCAATCAGAGCGCTCCGTTCCTCCTGGCCACTGTGATTGGTTCAGAAACTTTTAAGAGACTCAAGCGCAGCCAATGGGAGCTAGCTCCAGAACTGCTGAAATCATTAGGAAAGAGATCTTTTTACGCTGAAGTCGGTAAACTTAAAATATATAAACCTGCAGCTGCCAAAGAGTGGTATCTGCATCATGAAAGAAACATGTCTGAGAATGAAGCCAACATAAAATAAAACAGAACCAAGATTGTAGAAGAGGAAGACATGTTTGGTGACATTGTTTGGGACCCTGAATTAATCACGACTGAAACCACACCTAGACTTCTCCATTGCAAGAAACTCCCGTCCTCATTCTTTCTGTCTCTGATGGCAATTCCCATGCAGTTGAAGGTCTCCACAAATAGTGATTAATCTGTTAACTAATGAAAAAAATTTTCATCACAGAGAACAGATCAAGGAGGTTATTCAAATTCATCATTGAAATGTTTTGGTGCCTTATTCAGAAATACTTACATGATATATCCATGTATGTAATAGGAACCAGTTTTTCGTTGTCGTTGCTGTTGTTGTTTTTCTTTAATCAGTAGAACAACCAAAAACATCTTGTATAATTACTAGACATTAAAAGTAGGCAAATAAATTATCTTTAACTACCATTCTTCTCTGCCTAATTCACCAAATAATCCCTATACTTGTTACCAAAAAACACTCAGCTTGAAGGATAAATCACTGTCTGATTGTCTGGTTGCAGCTTAAAACCCAAGCTCTCTCCTTTCTTGCTACTTGTTGTTTTTAAGATCTGAAAAGCAGGCAACTTAACCTCAGCTTCTGCATCTGCAGAAGTTGACTAGAATAAGGAATCAATCCACTAAGCAGGTTTTCCTCTTTGTTCATAAAGGTTTTTAAAAATGTAAAGGGTGGCTTCAAGTGAACAATTCTTTACCCTTTTAACATGCTGCCATCATGTGGCTGCTTTGATCAATCACATGTCTCAAAGTCAACAATATTAGAGTAACCCCTTACTCAGCAAGGTGCTAAGGAGGAAGCCCCAGAGAAAATGGAGGTTAGATACATTCTTACAATTCCAGTGCAAAGTAGAGTAAAAATATGGGTATAAATACTAAGGTAGAATAGGATAGGATCCTAAAGAGAAAGAGAAAGTGCAGAGAAGACTCACAGAGGGAATTGATAGTCTTTAGATTCCAGTCTATTTTTAAAACCTTGTCTTTAATTTTAACAAAAATATTTCATAAAATTTGTCACTATTTGCTTATAATATTAATTCCTTGCAACATCTCAGCAATTATTTCCATTTTAATTCTTAAGTGCTTGAGACTAATAGAAAATTTGTCCTCAAAAGCAAGGCTCTTTACTTATAGTTTGGTATAATAAAAATATCTTAAACTTATAGAACTTTAAACAGTTTACTCCTTTTGAGTCCTGTGAAGTAGGTAAGGCATGTGGATTAGGAAAGAGTCTATTGAAAATTTCTGATGCTAGTACATGTCTTTACTATATTTTGCCTTACACAGATGTGCTAAAAAATGTGGCTTAATTTTGTTTGATTGGGTCCATATGAAAGTACTCATGGATTTTGAGTATTTGCATATGATCTTCTGTATTCAAAGGAAAATTATTAAAATTAAGTTCTATTATACTACTAATTGGCATTGTCAAAGAATTTCCAGAATAAATTTTACACGTAAATGGAGAGAATTGAAGAAGTTGTACTTTTTAAAATGACATACATACATACATACACAAAAAGATTTTTAGTGCTGGGTACTGGTTAGGTACTTATCAAATTCTGCCTATTTTGACACCTAGATCGTGCCTGCAAATTTTTCTTTTAAAAAGCATGATACCTAATTTCCTGAAGCAATAAAATGCAATGTCATCAAATATCCTGATGAATGTAAAAGATACAGAATTATATGAGCACGCAATCACATAAAATAGAGAAAATCAAGATGGCCTCAGACTCTATACCAAATTTGATTCTAAAAGACAGTAATTCTGAGGAAAATAATGTATGTTGAGAATTTTATACACAGCCAAGTTGTCCATAAAATGAGGGTAGACATTCTTAAGTGTGTAAGACGTTTAAATTATAAAATCCTGAACTCCTCTTTTAAAAAACGATAAAGAAATTCAGCCAAATATGAAATGAATCAACTTAGGAACAAAGAAGCAGTAAAAGGAGTAACAGTAAATATAAAAAATCTTTAAATAACAAAATAAGACTAAATAATGAGAAATGCTTATAAAATGCAAATTAATGGAGTATTATCCCTATAAAAATAACAAACCAGGAAGTAGAAGAACTGTTAAATGTTCTGGCTTCAACTTGCATAGGAATCATATTGTTTCTAATTGAAACTTGTGAAATTGGAAAAAATTGATACCACCTGCTTTAGTGTGTTCCAAATTGTCCTTAATTTTAGGAGGCATCCTTAATTTTAGGAGGCGTGTTTCAGAATTAGTCTTTTGTAAAAATGTTGAAGTTTAGCATTTCTTCAGTTTTACTTTTTCCTTCTGTTAATTCAAACAAAGATTAATTTGCTGTATTTATAATATATAAATATATTTATAATGTATAAATAGAGCATATAAGCCCACTTTTGTACAGCTATTTGTTTATCTATTTCTATATGCTTAGGAGATAGAGTTGGAATGAATGATGTTCACCAGATATTAATAGTATTTATTTCTGGTTGATGAGCTTTTGAGTGATTTTTATGCTTTTTGTTTTGTACTTTCATATAATGCTCATTGTTTTTTAAATGCATGTTTTAATTAAATTATCCTTTAAAGAAAAAAAAACATTACACCCTTGGTTGCATGTTAAGAGGTCCTCTCTGGCCTACCCACAATTGCTACCATTTCAGAATCCTGGCCCCTTCGCAACACCTTCTTCCCAAATCAGAAACCAACACAGTGAATAGAATCTTTTGCAGTCTCCTTTTCTCCTCTTCTAAACATAAATTTTATTAAGATCAGCATCAAGATTAGACAGGGAAAAGGGAATTACATTAACTTTCTTTTAGGCCATGCCTATCTTTGTGACTAGTCCTAATTTAACAGTTCTAATTCTAGAAAAATACAAAAGCAATATATTATTTTATCCAGAAAATGTTAGTTTGTTAAATAATTTTTTAGAAAAAAGTAAATAGATGGAAGGAGACCATATAACTTAATAATCAGAGTAGAGGTTTAAAAATTAGTGTTCTCAGGCATAAATATTGACTTTGGCAGTCATTTCTCCAACTATACTTTTTCCCTATCCCAGCCAAACCCAGATCAGGCTATGTGAAGAGAGGACCAATTATTTTCCTCCTTGGCCCTCAATATTTCAGTACAAGAGAGAAAATAGAATATTAGTCTCAGTGATTCTAAAGAGTCAGATCTTTTAGAGACCATTGCCTAAAGAAAAAGAAAATCAATTGAGAATTGCTGATGACATCTGTCAATCTGTTTGACCATTCAGAATCTAAACACCCTTTCAATTCTGAAGCCTCCCATACTTTTGAGGCAGAACCAGCCTCTGGCTATAGAAGCTGACAAGTCCTGATGCTGACTCCATAACCTCCCCGACAGGTAAATTATGGACACTTGATCCAGATCAGACAGGGCTCAGACTGACCAAATCAGACACTGTGGCTCCAAAAGAGCAGGGATTCCCCCAAATGTATTTTGGAGAAGCCAATAGCAGCAGCATCCAATTTGTGAGAGAGTAGAAACAGCTGTGCGAGCATAAACACCTGGGGTCTATTATCAGCAGTCATCAAGCCAATAAGGAAGCACTCAACAATGGTGATGGCTTCGTGATTCTGCAATATGATTCTGAATACCAATCCTGGCTGAGCAGCCTGGTTACCCACCTGCCAGAGATTCTGGTGCCTCCCCCTCAGTGTTTAAATCAGCCATAGTTTTTGTTGTTTTCAACTCAGAACGCTGACGGACTTAAGAAAATGTGTTTCTTATTTATCTTTTAAACAGTACAGAATTCTCCAATCATCCTGCTTTTTATTCAGTAAACAGATATTAAATGTAGAATTAAAATTATTCATGAATAATTGAAAGAAGACAGAGCTATTAAATAGGGAAGGAAAATAGAGCATGAAATGCAGAAGGGAGAATAACTCCTTAAAAATACCTCCAAAAAATTTTTTTTAATTTAGGATTAAACACCTTCTGTCTTGAAGTCTGACCATTACTTGGCCCTTAGTTTTACATAACTCAAAAACCCTGTGTCAAAATTATCTTTAAGTTAGCTAAATCGAAACACTGAAAAATAATACCAACAGGAGGTGAGCAAAAATGGAAAAACAAATAGCACTAGACAAATGAAAAAACTAGTAAAGCTCACAATAAGAGAATGCAATTAAAAACCACAGTGGGATACTGTTTTTCACTTGCCAAATTGGCAAAACCCAAAAAGTCTGAGAACACACTGTGTTGGAACACGTGTGGGGAAACAAGTCTTTTTATCAGGATTTAGTCCCATGCAGAAAACATCCATAAGCTGCTTTCTGAAGGTCTAAATTTGTTGTTTCTCGCTGACACAATGCAACTGATATAACTCCTTCCATGCATCTTTCCCTCTACCCCAGATTTCACCTTAGGCCTAGGAAAATTTGACAAAGCGGGGAATGGTCTTTTCCAAAGCGCAAGGACAATGAAGAACGCTTGTATGTGTTTAAAGACGAAAAAGAGAGAGAGGGAAATGAGAGAAGGAGAAGAGGGGTCTTGAATCCATGAACATGGATATACATCTGTGACAGTTCTGGCTGACTCCAGAAGCCTGGCAAATATATCTTCCAAACATAGAAAGCTAAGTAAGGCTAAAGAGGACTGCTGCAGAAGATGGCAAGTGGTATGTCAGGGATTGCATCATGTCCCCCACAAAGACACGTTCAAGTCCTAAACCTGGTCCTGTGCATATGAACCCGTTTGTAAATAGATACTTGAAGCTGCCACTGGTTCAGATGAGATCAAACTGAATCAGAGTGGGCCTTAATCCAATACACTGGTACCCTTAAAAACAGACGCGATTTGGATACAGAGGTGTACGAGACAGAGACAGATAGCCATGGGATGGAGGTAGAGATTGAGCTGTGGATTTCCAGAAAGCCACTGCCGGAACATTACAGATTTCAGAGAAAGCATGATCTTGCAAACACCTTAATTTTGAACTTCTACACTCCCAAACACTGAAGCAGTAAATTTTTGTTGTTTAAACCGATCATCCGTGGTACTTTGTTACAGCAGTCTTCGCAAAAAAAAAAACCAGCACAGAAGTGCTTAGATATATGTAATGTGACTAAATCTTTAATGTTTACATATAAAGAATGTATATAAAAGAAACTGGGAGGGAGCCATGGGAGGTCATGACTTGCCTAGAATCACATAACCTGAATGTAATAGAATTAGAATAACCCATATCCCCCAAATCCCAATCCAGTGTCTTTTCCAGTACACACATTCATCATCTTCCTTCACAGAAATAATTTTTTCACATGGTTTCTTCTTCCATATTGAGTCCAAGAAGAAAGATGAACTGTAGTCAAGAAGAATGTGTTTTCCTCTACTCCGGCAGTCATGTACCCAGGTTACCATGGATCTTGATCCTTCAGTTTGGAGGACAACTCCTTAAAACTGACCTCCAGCCCTACAGACTAATGATTAGTGAAGTGAGTCCCTAGCAGAGCTAAAGTTAGCCAAGGCTTCTTTGAGTACAAAGACCAGAAATCCCCTCAACTTTAAGTAAAATGGGAGCCAGAACTGAGTATTGTTCCTGGATCTCACAGAACCCAGGGACAGGAAAGAACTATGGACAATTTCATATGAAATGAAAAGTAAGAAACCAAGTATGTTTCCTATACTCTCTCACTTTCATATATGACAGGGAAAAAATCTCAAAATAATTTATTCAATTACTGCAGTTAAATCTTAAAAAGCCATTATAAGAAAATGGAATGGATAAGACATGGCTCAACCAACAGCTCTTGTAAGAAAGAATCATTTTAGATGAAAATGTTAATATAAATATAGGACATATTAGCAGAAATGTGGGGCCCAGAACAGGAGAATTTATTTTTTTAGTATTATGCATACTATATCTAGAAGCTTATATCCCACTTCCAGACACCATTAAAGAAACATAAAGTAAAAAACATCCAATGGGCTGTGTCAAACCAGGAAACATTTTGAAAACCTAATTTAAGGGAAAGACAACAGAAGGAGGACTTCAAATATTTGATGCACATTTAGATGGGGCTTATTCTGTGTGACTGAGGGGGTGGAACTAGTATGAGTGAGTGGAAGTTGAGGAAATGAAATAGTGTTTGGTGCAGCAGTCGGTGTCACAGCAGGGGTCATGTGCAAGCTATGAAGGGGATCCATGTGCTCTGTCACATGGTGGAAGAGAGCCCTTGCAGCACTAGCCCAATTCAGAAATAATAATAAGACTACGTGTTTTTGAAAATTCAAAATAGCTTTCTCAAATCCCTCTGTGGAAGAAATTTTACAATTCAGATTATGTTCTTTAACAAACAGGGGAGTGTTAAGAGATTTTGGTACTCCTTAGTAATCGTTAGAATGTTAATATTTGGGCATATTTGCAAAATAGCAACTTTTTTTACCCTTTACATTGGTATAGTGGTCGAGTTCACTAAATGCCTTTAAATAAGCTATCTTCATTTCATTCTTTTTTTTTTCTGATTTTTTAATGTTTTTTTATTGTGAAATATAACATATATACAAAAAAGCAATACATTTTCCAAGTACACTTTAACAAGTAGTTATAGAACGGTTTTTAAAGTTTGGTATGGGTTACAGTTCCATGATTTTTCATTTTTTCTTCTAACTGCTCCAAGACAGTGGAGACCAACAGAAATATCAATATAATGATTCAGCAGTCATACTTATTTGTTACATCCTATCTTCTCTGTTACACTCCTCCTTCTCTTTAAAGAACATATATACTTAAAAGCAATACATTTCAGAGTACATTGCCAAAATTAGTTGAGAGGCTACATTGGTGGTCACTCTTATACATGCTTCAGTTAGACATGTATGACTCTTCTGAAAGAGTTTGGTATGGGTTACAATTCCACAATTTTAGGTTTTTATTTCTAACTGCTCTAAGGTACTGGAGGCTAAAAGGAATATCAGTATAATGATTCAGTACACATGCTCATTTGTTAAACCCGACCTTCTCTGAATAAATCCACCATCACATTTGTTCTTTCTCCCACTCTTGAGGGTTATTTGGGCTATTTTCATTCTAACTGTCAATAATATGGGAAAGGCAGATGGAACTAGCTGATGTTCTGGAAAGGCTGGCCCCTCTGCATTTCAGGACTTATCTAGTCCAGGGGCCCATCTGGAGGTTATAGGTTTTGGAGAGCTACCCTAGTGCATGGAATCTTTGTAGAATCTTACATAATACCCTAGGTATTCTTTAGGATTAATAGAAATGGTTTTGGTTGGGGCTTGGTAAGCTATGATAGTAGCAATGTCTAACTGAAGCATGTGTGAGAGTGACCTCCAATGTAGCCTCTCGACTCTATTTGAAGTCTCTCAACCACTGATACCTTATTTGTTACACTTCTTTCCCCCCTTTAGGTCAGGATGGCATTGTTAATCACACAGTGCCATGGCCAGTTTCATCCCTGGGTGTATCTCCCACACCGCCAGGGAGACTTTCATCCCTGGATGACATGTCCCACATAGGGTGGAGGGAAATAGTTTCTCTTGCAGAGTTGGACTTAAAGAGAGAGAGGCCACATGTGAGCAAAAAAAGATGTCCTCTGAAGGTGACTCTTAAGCATACCTATAGGTAGGCTAAGCTTCTCTGCCACACACATAAGCTCCACAAGAGTAAGCCACAAGTTCAAGGGCCTGGCCTATTGATTTGGGTGTCCCCAATGTTTGGCACAATATCTTGGATTCCCCAGGGGTAAAGTTTAATAGTTTCATAATTTTTCTCCCATTCCTCAAAGGACTTTGCCAATATTTTTTTATTATCTGCTTAATATACTTGGCATGTATCCAGGTATTACATTAAGCTATATAGGATTAAAGGCTCCCATTCTTATTCTGGACTCCCTGTATTTGAATTGTTTAAATGATCTATCCAGATAAATTGAGTTAGATTATGTGTTACAGAAAACTTAGGTTCTGGATATAATAAAATTTTCTTCCTTTGTTCTCAAAGAGTAGGTGAAGTTCTAAAATACAGGCAATGTCCTCCTTACCCCTGTATTCTGAATTACCTTAATCCCTACCTGATTGGCTTTATTCTTATCTCTGAATACCAGATTATACATATATAAAACTGCCTCTTGAAATACAGAAATAACAATTACCTCTCCAGACTAAGTGTGACTGCTATAAAAGCTTACAATCTAGGCCCCTGTTGTCTCGCTGGTGCCTGGTTAGCTGATGGCTGGGGGTAAGCGGCTATACTGAGTCACTTACACAGACACAGACACACAGCACACGACTCAGGAGACAACCCTCAGAGGTAAATGGACGGCGTCTGCTTTAGTCAGGAAGTGCACAGGCTTATATAGGCTGGGAAGCATGCAGGGACACGTGTCAGGCTGGGATTGGTGGTCATTGTTGCTAGGCTGGAGGGCAGATTACTGGGATTGGTCACCGTTGTTGCTAGGGCAGAGGGCAGATTTCAGGTCAGCCATTTCGTGTTGCCTTGCATCAGGCACGGCAGCCATGTTAGCGACATTATATAATTTCTCCAACAGCCCCAGTTTTCTTATAAGTATTTTCTAAATGAGATCATACAATATTTGCTCTTTTGTTTCTGGCTTATTTTGCCTCACCAAATGTTCCACAGGTTCATTCACATCATTGCATGCCTCACAACTTCGTTCCTTTTTGTAGGAGCACAATGTTTGATCATATATATACACCATCATTCACCAATCTACTTCTCAGTCAGTGCATCTTTCAGCCACCTCTGTCTACTGGGCCTCATGTATAATGTCCAAAGTCAACAGTCCAACAGCAGTCTCAATTTTAGATATTTTCACTGTTCTCAAGAGAATGATAGCAAATAAACACACCCTCACCAAATAGAAAATCCACCCCCCTACCCTGCTCTTATCCTTTTCCGCATTATGTACCCCTAGTATCACTGTGGTGCTGTTGATATTTTCCTGTTAAACATAGCCCAGAGCAGGCAATATCATTCTCCCCCATACCCAGATGTTATACACTTTTTGTACAATATTCATACATTCGGAGTAGTTCATGCAAGAACTTACTTATATTTGTAGTATTAATTCGTGGGAAACATGAGTCTATACAACCCCTTTCAATCATGTTTGCCTTCAATATGGTAATATTACCTATAGACCCATTAGTGAACCACCTTCACTTCTGTCAATTCTCTTACATTTGAGTTGAACCTCAATAGCAAACTATTCACCCATCTCAAGCTTCTGTATATCTCTAGGTCCTCTATATTCTGTATTATAAGCCTCTGATTTTACCTTTACCATAGTCATAAAAGTGGAATCATACAGTATCTGTCCTTTTGTGTCTGGCTTATTTCACTCAATATTATGTCCTCAAGGCTCACACATCTTGTCATGTGGTTCAGGATGTCATTTCATCTTATTGCTGCATAATAGTCCATCATATGTACATACCGTATTTTGCTAATCCACTCCTCTGTTGATCAGCACTTGGTTTGTTTCCATCTTTTAGCAATTGTGTATAGTTCACACATATAGATATGAACATCGATGTGCAAATCTCTGTTTGTGTCACTGCTTTCAGCTTTTCTGGGTATATACTGAGTAGTGGTATTGCCAGGTCATAGGACAACTCAATATATAGTTTTCTGAGGAACTGCCAGACTGTCTTCCATAGTGGCTGTACCATTATACATTCCTATAGCAGTGCATAAGTGTCCCAATTTCTCCACTTCCTCTCCAACATTTGTAGTTTCCTGTTTAATAGCAGCCATTTTACAGATGTGAGGTGGTATCTCATTGTAATCTTGCTCTGCATTTCCCTTATAGCTAATAAGAATGACCATCTCTTCATGTGCTTTTTAGCCATCTGTATTTGCTCTTCAGAAAAATGTCTATTTGTATCTTTAGGCCACTTTATGATTGGACTACTGTTCTTTTGTTATTAAGTTGTATGATTTATTTATGTATACAGGATATCAAACCTTTATCCGATGTGTGATTTCCAAATATTTTCTCCCATTGAGTTGGCTGCCTCTTCAACTTTTTGACAAAGTCTTTTGAGGCACAAAAGCATTTGATTTTAAGGAGTTTCCCATTTATCTATTTTGTCTTTTGTTGTTTGTGCTTTGGATATAAAGTTTAGGAAATTACCTCCTATTACAAGGTCTTAAAGTTGTTTCCCTACATTTTCTTTTATGGTGCTGGTCCTTATGTTTAGATATTTCATCCAATTTAAGTTAATTTTTGTATAGGGTATAAGGTAAGGGTCCTTTTTCATTCTTCAGGCTATTGATATCCAGTTCTCCAATGCCTGTTTATTGAAAAGACTATTTCATCCCAGTTCCATTGATTTGGGGGCCTTGTTGAAGATTAGTTACCATAGATTTGGCTGTTTTTCTGCACTCTTGATTCAATTCCATTGGTCAATACTTCTGTCTTTGAGCCAGTACCATGCTGTTTTGACCATTATGGCTTTATAATAAGTTTTAAAATCGTGGCATGCTAGTCCTCCCTCTTCATTCTTCTTTTTTAGTATGCTTTTAGCTATTCGCAGTCTCTTTCCCTTCCAGACAAATTTGGTAACTAGTTTTTCCAGGTCTTCAAAGTAGATTAATGGAATTTTGATTGGTACTACATTGAATCTGTAGATCAATTTGGGTAGAATTGGCATCTTAACTACAATTTAACCTTCTTTTCCATGAGCAGTGAATGTCTTTCCACCTATTTAGATCTTCTTTGATTTCTTTTAACAATGTTATGTAGTTCTCTGTGTACAAGTCCTTTACACTCCTAGCTAAATTCATTCCTAGTTACTTGATTCATTTAGTTGCTATTTTGAATGGAATTTTTTCCCTAATTGACTCCTTGATTAGTTCATTGCTTGTGTATAGAAACATTACTGATTTTTGCACATGAACTTTATAACCTGCCACCTTGCTGAATTTATTTATTAGCTCAAGTAACTTTGTTGTAGATTTCTCAGGATCTTCCAGGTAAAGTATCTCACCTGCAAATAATGAAAGTTTACTTCTTCCTTTCCAATTTGAATGCCTTTTATTTCTTTTTCCTGCCTGAATGCTCTTGCTTCTAGTACAATGTTGAGTAATAATGGAGGCAGAGGGCATCCTTGTCTTATTCCTAATCTTAAGGAAAAGCTTTCAGCCTCTCACTGTTGAGTATAATGCTGGCTATGGGTTTTTCATACATGCTTTTCTTCATGTTGAGGAAGTTACCTTTATTTCCTATCTTTTGAAGTGTTTTCATCAGAAAATGATGTTGTATTTTGTCAAATGCTTTTTCAGCATCAATTGAGATGATCATATGATTTTTCCCTTTCTATTTGTTAATGCACTACATTATAGTAATTGATTTTCTTATGTGGAACCATCCTTGCATTCCTCTATAAACCCACTTGGTCATTGTATATAATTTTTTAATGTGTCATTGGATTTGATTTGCTGATATTTTGTTGAGAATTTTTGTCTCTATGTTCATTAGGGAGACTAGTCTCTAGTTTTCCTTTCTTATAGCATCTTTACCTAGTTTTGTTATTAAAGTATGGTTAGCTTCATAAAATGAGTTAGATAGTAGTCCATTTTCCTCGATTTTTTTGAAAAGTTTGAGCAGGATTGCTGTTAGTTTTTTTTGGAATGTTTGATAAAATTCCCCTGTGAAGCCATCTGGCCCTGGGCTATTCTCTGTAGGAAGATTTTTGATGGCTGAATCTCTTTATTTGTGATTGGTTTGTTGAGACCTTCTATTTCTTCTATAGTCAGTGAACTTGTTTGTGTGTTTCCAGGAATTTGTCCATTTCATCTAAGTTGTCTCATTTGTTAGCATATAGTTGTTCATAGTACACTCTTATGTTTTTTTTTTTTTATTTCTTCAGGGTCTGTGGTAACACAACACTCTCATTTCTGAGTTTGTTTATTTGCATCCTCTCTCTTTTTTTCCTTTGTCAGCCTTGCTAGTGACCCATCAATTTAAATTATTTTCTTAAAGAATCAGCTTTTAGTTGTATTGATTCTTTCTATTGTTCTTTTGTTCTCCCATTCATTTATCTCTGCTTTAATCTTTATTTATCGTCTTCTATTTGCTTTGGGGTTAGTTTGCTGCTATTCTCAAGTTCTCCCAGGTGAGCAGATAAGTCTTCAATTTTTGTTCTTTCCTATTTTTTAATATAGGCATTTAGGGCAATAAATTTCCCTCTCAGCACAGCCTTTGCCACATCCCATAAGTTCTGATATGTTAACTTCTCATTTTCATTCATCTCCAGATAGCTACTTATTTCTCTAGCAATTTCTTCTTTAACCCACTCATTGTTTAAGAGTGTGTTATGTAATCTCCATACATTCGTGAAAGTTCTTATTCTTTGGTGGTTTTTGATTTCCAGTTTCACTCCATTGTGATCAGAGAAACTGCTTTGAATAATTTCAATGTTTTTAAATTTATAAAGACCTGTTTTGTGCCCCAGCATATGATCTATCCTGGAGAATGTTCCATGAGCGCTAGAGAAGAATCCTGAGGTTTGGGGTTGTAATGACCTATATGCATCTATTAGGTCTAATTCATTTATCAAATTGTTTAAGTTCTCTATTTCCTTGTTAATTTCTGTCTGGTTGTTCTGTCTATAGACAAGAGTGGTGTATTGAAATATCCTACTATCATTGTTGAAAGGTCTACCACTCCCTTCAGTTTTGCCAATGTCTGTCTCATGTTATTTGAAGTTCCTTGATTGGGAACATGGACATTTATGATTGTTATTTCTTCTTGGTTAACTGTCCCTTTTACTAACATATAGTGTCCTTCTTTGTCTCTTATAATGTCTTTACATTTAAAGTCTATTTTATCTGATATTAGTATAGCTACTCCTGCTTTCTTTTGGTTACAGGTTGCATGGAACATCTATTTCCATTCTTTCACTTTCAATCTATTTGAATCCTTGTGTCTAAGGTGAGTCTCTTGTAAGCATCATATAGATGGATTATATTTCTTAATCTGTTCTGCCAATCTGTAGCTTTTAATTGGTAGGTAAAATCCATTAACATTCAAAGTTATTACTGTAAAGGCATTTCTTGAATCCACCATCTTATCCTTTAGATTTTGTCAGATCTATATGTTCTTTTCCTTCTTTCCCTCTTTATCCTTTAGGGTACCCTTACTGATACTCTTCAGTTCTGTGTCTTCCTCCATACTTCCCTCTCCTGTCTTTTTTTTTTTCCAGCTGGCAAAACTCCCTTTAGTATTTCTTATAGAACTGGTCTCTTGTTAACATATTCTCTCAGCCTCTGTTTGTTTGTGAAAATTTTAATCTCTCCCTCAGTTTTGAAGGACAGTTTGGCTGGGTACAGAATTCTTGACTGGAAGTTTTTGTCTTTAAGGATCTTAAATATATCATACCACTGACTTCTTACTTCCATGGTGCCAACTGAGTGGTCTGAACTCAGTCTTATGTGTTTTCCCTTGTATGTAGTAGACTGTTTTTCTCATGCGTTTTCAGGATTTTCTGCTTCTCTTCAGCATTTGACAGACTGGTTAATATGTGTTTTGGGGTAAGCCTGTTTTGATTTAGTCAATTTGTAATTTGTTGGGCTTCTTCGATTTGCATATTTATGTCTTTTATGAAGATTGGGAAGTTTTCCTCCATTATATCCACCACAAATCTTCCTAGCCCTTTACTCTTCTCTTGTCCTTCTGGGACACTGATGATTGTTATATTGATGCACTTTGCTTTGTCCATCATTTCCCTGAGATCCAATTCAAATTTTTCCATCTTTTTTTGTCATTTACTCTTTTGTGTTCAAAATCAGTTGTCTTGTCCTCTAGTTCACTTTTTCTTTCTTCTGCCTCTTCAAACCTGCTGTTGTGTGTCTCTAGTCTATTTTTTATTTAGTCTACAGCACCTTGAATCTCTGTAATATCTACTGTGTTTCTATTTATTCTTTCAAATTTCTCTTTATGCTCATCTAGTGTCTTCTTGATCTCCTTTAGTCATTAGCCATCCCACTGATTTTATTTAGTAGAGTTGTGTGAACACCTTTGATTAGTTGTTCCAATGTCTGTTGTCTCCTCTGGTCTTTTAATTTGGTCATTAGACTGGACTGTATCTGTCTGCATTTTTATATGGTTAGTGATCTTCTGTTATCTTCACAACATGCAAATATCTTGATAGAGTTACTTTGGATGTTGATTTCCTTCAGTGGTCTAAAGATTTGCATTTGCAGGATGGTTATGGAGCAGGATGTAGTGTGTGGGGAGGGGCATATCTGTGCAG
The DNA here is from genome assembly GCF_023851605.1 of Tamandua tetradactyla. Lineage (NCBI taxonomy): Eukaryota > Metazoa > Chordata > Mammalia > Pilosa > Myrmecophagidae > Tamandua > Tamandua tetradactyla. Next base: position 24,334,090 of record NC_135350.1, read on the forward strand.
TGACAGGTTGCAGTGCAGATATCTGCATGGATCAGGGACTCTACGGGTGCCTGTGAGCATGGAGTGTGGGTCACGGGGTTGTGGACATGTGCTGTATAGAAGACCCTCCCAGTTCACTTACATCCTGAATTGCTCTCCCAGTCTTTTTTTTCTGTCCCTTCTCTAGCTGTTCTCTGGGGCAGGAGTGAACTTGACCTATCCTATCTCATTTCATTCTTCAAACACTTTGTAAAGTAGACATTATTATCCTTGAGAAATGGAGGCTTAGAGATGCAAAATTATTTCCAGATATCCTAGCAAATGAGGGTAATGTTCAAGCAAAACTTAGCTCTTTCCATTAAATGTAAACTTTAAACCCTGAACATTTTTCCCTTTATTTAATACATACTAAGTACATTACTTAATTTTTACTCTGCTTAGTGTGAAGCTGCAAACCAACCAAACTCTGCATCACAAATTAGAAGTGCATGCTCTTTCCACTCCCAAGAGAATTTTCAGATCAGAAAGTATTTGTCAAAACAACAGAAACATGCTTTGTACATAAAGATAGCAATGCTTTTAAGAAGAACATATCATTAATAAAATCTCTGCAACATTATAAGTTTTAAAGTATTTTATGAGAAAATATTTCTTACATATTACACTCTTAATCTCCCAATATATTACTATTGATGTCATACATTTTGACCACCGGACTGCTATGTCATAACCAACTGCCAATTAGCTTTTTATTGATCTGTGTCCCAAGAATATGGGCCCTACACTTACTAGAAGGAAAGAGCTATAATCATGGTCTCTAAGATTCTACCATTAGAGCATACCCAGCACCGAACATAGTGTCTGGCAAGTGTTACGTACTCTATAAATATTTGTTAAATAAGAGAGCTTTTTCTCTAAGAAATGATGTCAGTCATTTACTTTCATCAGTATTATGTAATTAGAAATTATGCCCCAACTCTATAGTGACATCTTTGAAATTTAATGTATCAAATATTTTAAATACTGTTTCTTTAAAACAATCAGTTGAATTTGAAATAATGTGTTACTAACATAATAAGTAAAAATATTTGGTTGTTGAGCATGAAAGGATTGTCTTTTTCCACAATTAAAAATTAAATTTTCAATGAGCATAAATGCCCAATTCATTTAACATTTTTATAATTATGAAAAGTTACATCTTAATGTATATTTATGAAGGGGGGGTAGTTATTTACTAGAACTCATGAAGCAACTTGAAAAAGACATTTCGCTTTAAAAAATTAGTTAGTTGGGAACCATGAAGAATTATCTCAAGCTAATAGATATGGGTCATATTTGATTCCATGAGAAATAATCTGTTCTTGTAACTGTACTGTAGAAAATAAAAAAGCTATATAAAAGGGTAGGATCAGTCTTGACATATAAGGTGACACTGTACTTTTTAAGTGTTAATGGTGGAGGTATGTGTCATTGTTCATAGCCTCAAATAGATTAGTATGGTTGGGAAAGTATGACTGAAGAGGAAAATAATGTATAATGAATAGTATATAGGCCAGTGCTTCTCAGCTGGTGCACTCAATGGATCACAGAGGCACTCTCCACACAATGCGTTGCTTTCCTAACAATTATTCAGAAATTGCTCCTTCCTAATCCCATGTTCACCACAAATGAGATGTGCAATTTTCTGCAAACCCTACCAACTATTGAATGGTTATCCACCCGTGAGTTTTGGGCTTATTTGCAATAACCCAGGTTGTTTTCACGATCCCTAGCTTTTTCTACCCAGGGGTATCTTTGATGTTTCCCTCCCAGACAAAGCTTCCTGCTGAGAATTATCTTTTGTTACCTGATCCTCCCCATTACCGTAGCCACCTATTATGGCTCTCAAAATACTTGTGTAATATTTGTTTCTATTCTTGCAATTGCACTAAAATATATTTATCATTTCCATCTTTTAATAGAATTTCTAAATTGTGTTTTAAAGCCATAGCAATAAACACTACTACAATTTTATTGTCCTTAAAACTTACTGTAAATAATAAATAACTTCATACAAAATGTGCTGTTTCCATCATGAAGATCCAGGTTCTACAATGGCATGATGGGTGAAAAGTAAATTTGCTATAAACCAGTGGTTAGCAAACACTTTCTGTGAAAGGGTCAGATAGTAAATATTTGAGACTGAATGGCAGACAGGTGTTGCAACTGCTCAAATCTGGCATTACAGCATGAAAGTAGTCATAGGCTGAGTTCCAATAAAACTTGCTTTACAAAACAAGCTGTGGATCAGTTTGCCAGCTTCTGAAACAGAGAAGAAGTAATAGAAATTAGAGAACCAAAACCATGAATGTAAACCAGTGTAGTTACCAGTCATGCAGAGATGAACCTGAAAGCAATACAGGAAGTGTATTCTAGAAAGGGGAAACTGCATGTGCCAAGACACTTGCATATACCACAGGGTATTTTAGTAGAAGTCCCAAGTAGGTTACATAAAAGAATTCACTTTGGCCTGGGGATTATACAGTTGGGTGACAATACATATGTTACAAGTTGTGGCAGACAGAGTGGATAGGGACAGATTATTAATGGCACTGAAAACCTGTCTAAGGAATTTGGATTTTATAGGTTATAAAGTTCTCATTGTGTCTTTTGCTCATTGTAAATATTATCAGAAGCTATGGTAATCTGTCTGAAAATTCTTGAGAAACTTTAAATCTTACGATTTCAAGATATCAATAGCTGCAGAGATGGGGAGGATATATGAAAATAGAGGCATGAGAAATTTAAAGTGCAACTGCTTTCATATACACTATTATTCGATTTTTACAGCACCTCAGTAAGAATTAAATTACATGCAATCATATATCAGTGTCCTTTCATAAACTATAAGATGTAATAAGAGGTAAGATATTCACTTAGGTACTAGTAAAACAACCCTAAAATATAGGATAAGACTTGTATTTTAACTCCATTTTGCAGACTTAGTAACTGAGACTCAAATTAATTGATTTTCCCCAAAGCTACAAGGCTGTTTTAATTTCTTGACTGTTAAAACAAGTACCATGCTATGGGTTGGCTTAACAACAGGAATTTATTGGTTCACAGTTTTGTGGTTAGGAGAAGTCAAAAATTGAAGCATCAACAAGGTACTGCTTGCTCCCAGAAGCAAAATTTTTCTGCTCACTGGAAAAATTCTGGGGCTAGCTGCCAGCAATTTTTAGGCCTTGGCTCTTCTTTTACATGACAATGTACGTGGCAGTGGTCTCTCCGTTTGCTCCTAGCTTATATTGACTTCCGGTTGAATGTTCTTTCCTTTGGTTTCTCTCCATATCCAATTTTTTTTTTTTTTTTTTTGCTTATAAAGATTTTGGCAATACTGGTTTTAAGGTTCACCCTCATTCAGTTTCAGGACATCTTAACTAATAACATCGTCCAAGTTCCTATTTACAAATTGGTTCACATCCACAGGATCAGGTGTTGGAACCTGAACATGCCTTTTGTGAGGGACATGATTCAATCTCCAACACTAATGGCAAAGCCACTACTGTCAGAACAGTGTATTAGAAATAACTAATTTAAAGGTCAGAGACTTAGAATATAACTGTAGCAGTAATTAGCCATGTATCCTTATGAGAAATCAGTCATTTATCTCTCCAAGTATGTCTCTAAGTTAATAAAATGCAATTGATAATAATAATATGATAGTATCTTACAGTAGCTGTGAAAGTAAATTGAGATAATGTATGTGCCTCTGCTCTCCTATGTTCATCTCCTTTCTCCCCTCATTTCAATTTTTTCAACTTATCTGCACCCAGTAGTGTGAGCGTGCATATGACTTAACATATTCCAGATCTTCCTCCTGGGATCTCCTAATACAATCTTTCTTTTTTTCAACTTCCACTTACATCTAAATCAGTTTCAGTATTCCCTGCTTCAACGTCCCAATTGTGGAAATATGATGTCTAGGTCAGGGAAAAATAAACCCACACAAAGACCTTAAACTGTTTTCTTGATCAGCCAGGCTGAGGGAATGCACTTTGGCAAGAAGCAGGGAAATGGGTTTGTATATCGGAAGCACTATACAAATCAAATGTTAGCTACTCTTTTTCTGATTCCTAGTCTAAGGTGCCTTGTAATGGGCCATCTGAGAAATTCCAACAGCTGACATCAAATGTAAGTCTCAAACAGTAAATTAGCTTGTTGTGGATTCCATGCTCCATTAGTCAAACTTTCTAACAGTCAATTGAAAACCACACCTTAGTCTTAAACTTGTGTGGGTGTATTGTGAGTGAATACATTTCACTTCTAATCAGTCTCTTTTGGCCCTGTTGGACAATCCCCAGTACAAAACATTTTCTTCTTTCCTCACTTACACATATTTTAAGCTTTGTTTAGAAGATAAGGAGCCCACATCTTTAACACAGAGTTTTAGAATTGGCAATTATATTTGAGTTAATTTAGACCAAAACTTTCATTTTATAGGTGAGGAAACGTAAGGTCCAAAAAAGTACACTGAATATACTGAATATCCCAAGTTCCAGCAGCTAATTGGAGTCTGTGCCAGGGTAGGACCTTAAGTTTGGTTTGGCTCCTACATAAATAATAGCACTATATATTCCAATGATACTAATTATTTAAGTGAAATGGAGCTTTTCTACATGTAAATTTTCCAAACAACTAAAATTTAAGCATTAAAGAATTGTCAATTTTTTAAAAATCTATCCTAACACATATATTTTGCACTTTTCTGCCTTTAAAAACAAAGCAAATGGATCCTAACTTTGCCTTTTATAGATGACTCATTCAGCATTAGGAACATTTATTATTGTGCTATTATAATAAGAAAATCCTAAGGGGTTATTGAAATATGAAAAGCTTTATTGACAATGACTCTTGTCATTCCTTAAGTGAAGCTCTGCCAATATCTGTTGTGGATTGAGCCTAGACTTTTGTTATCATATCCTTTCATTGTTAATGTATATTGTTTCAATGTTTCAGCTCTTCAGATTTATATTCCAAGGCTTCCTAACTCATAAGCTTGATTTTAAATGAAACCATCATCCTTGTTAGCTGAAGTTGACTCCATTTTTCTTTTTAGAGCTGAGGCATTGAGGTTCAAGGCAAATATTTTCCTTAGAAGCTTAAAAATAAAAGTTGGAGTCTGTCTCAACTTGTCTGGAATTCCAGATTGATATGGTATTGTGGTATACAGGTATAATTTTTGTTTACTAAGAAATCATTACTTGACTTCCTCTTCCCCATCCTCTTGCCTTCACCTTTCCCTTTCCCTTCCATTCCTTTCCTCTTCCTGCACAATTCAGTCCTCAGGACATTAAACAGAGCAGAGCAAGGTAAGAATCCACATAAAGGGGCTGACTTGCAGGAGGTTTCAAAGCTCATGCAGAATGAGGAGGGCATCCATGCTGGGAGGGAGGTTGTCTAGTTTGTGTTATCAGAGTGTGATAAGGGTGGGGAGGGCCTCCAGGCAGAAAGAGTAGCCTCTACACAGAGGGGAGGCCAGGCATAGGGACTTTGAGCCCAAGGCGGGTGAGTGAGAGCAACCTGCTGCCATGTGTCAGAGCCAGAGCAGGATGAGGAAGAAAGGTGTGGCTCAGGGTACCAGAGTCTAAGTAGAGTAAGGAGGGCACCTACTTAGTGAGGTAGTTTATACAGGGAGTAAGGAGCTGAGGAGGGTGACCATGTGTGGAGGCAACTTGGTAGGGGATTTCAGAGCTGGAGTGGGTTGAGGTGAGAGCTCATGAGAAGGCCCAGCATAGGGTGTCAGAGTTCAAGCAATGTTAAAGAGGTCACCCATGCAAAGAAAGGTCTAGTGCAGGATGTTGGAGGTCAAGCAAGATGAGAAGGGTGTCTGCGTAGGGAAATGGAACTTCAGTGGTTTATCAGAGCCTGAATGTGGAAGGTGCATATGTAGTAAGAGAAGGGAGCAAGGCCGGGGGCTGGGCATAAGCAGAGCATTAGCATGGAGGTGGGGGAAGCTTCTGTGTGGGGAAGGGGTGGAAGCAGATTGATCAAATAAACATGACAAAGAAAAAAACTACAGTGAATTCTTTGGTGTTGGATTGGAATTGAAGATATCAATGTGCGCTCATGGATTTCAATACAATAGGTAGATGGAGAAATTAGCACAGATACATATATATGTATGTGTACATATATATGTGTGTGTGTTTATATGTATTTATACATATGTGTAAGTATGTATGAGTACACATACATATATTTCCTAACTCTGATCACTGATAGGGCCTTGGATCAGTAACCATCTTCCCCATTAGCAATGAACCCACCAACTACCCAGATCATGGCTTCTAAGTACCAATACCCAGTAAAAGGAACAAAGACTTCTTGAAGAAATGATTAATTTTAGGGATGGGAATGAGAAAGTATAAGATTTTGGAACATCTAGCATCTAAAAGAAAGACAGTGCTCAAGAATGATGGGGGGGTGCGCCACAGTGGCTCAGCAGGCAAGAATGCTTGCCTGCCATGCCAGAGGACCCGGGTTCGATTCCCAGTGCCTACCAATGTAAAAAAAAAAAAAAAAGAATGATGGGGACCTATTAGAGGGAAACAGGCGACAGCATGAAAAGGTTCTTACTGACCAAATCTGGGACAATTAAGCATGACAGTAAGCATGACAGTAAAATATGGTAGTAAAAATAATGACACAATGAATAAAATAGTAGTATATTTTTATATCTATATATCTTATATTTATATATATATTTATTTAATATATTCATATATTAAAATATATCATATATACTTATAAATATATGATATAAATAAATAGAAAGTTTGATGAGAAATAGTATGGTAGATTGAATTATGTACACCAGAAAGAAAAAAATAAAACATGTTCTTAATCATAATACATACTCCTGTGGGTGTGAACCCATTGTAAACAGGACCTCTTGAAGATATTATTTTTAGTTAAGACCTGGCCCAAATGAATGCAGGTGAGCCTTAGTCCAGATTACTGGAGGCCTTATAAAGTGAAGGCCTTTGGGAGAAGCTAGAAGCAGGAAGTCAGTGGGAACCAGAAGGGAAAGAAGAGGACATCACCATGTAATGTGAGGCAGAGAGGCAAGCCTAGGAAAACTAGGAGTTGCACTAAGCCAGCACCAGGATACTATAGAAAACTGGAGGAAGCAAGCCTTCTGTTCTAGTTTGCTAGCTCCCAGAATGCAATATACCAGAAACGGAATGGCTTTTTAAAAGGGGAATTTAATAAGTTGCTAGTTTACAGTTCTAAGGCCGAGAAAATGTCCCAATTAAAACAAGTCTATAGAAATGTCCAATCAAAGGCATCCAGGGAAAAATACCTTGGTTCAAGAAGGCTGATGAGGTTCAGGGTTTCTCTCTCATCTGAAAAGACACATGGGGAACACAGTCACAGTTTCTCTCTCAGCTGAAACGGCACATGGCCAACACGGCGTCATCTGCTAGCTTACTCTCCTGGCTTCCTGTTTCATGAAGCTCCCTGGGAGGCATCTTCCCTCTTCATCTCCAAAGGTTGCTAGCTCGTGGACTCTCTGCATCTCATGGCTACATCATTCTGCTCTCTCCGAATCTCTTTCTCCAAAATGTTTCCTCTTTTATAGGACTCCAGTAAACCAATCAAGACCCACTCAAATGGGTGGAGACATGTCATCCCCTAACCCAGTTTAACAACCATTCTTGAATAAATCACATCATCCAGGGAGATGATCTCATTACAGTTTCAAATATACAGTATTGAATAGGGATTATTCTACCTTTATGAAATGGGATTTATATTAAAATATGGCTTTTCTTAGGGGACATACTTCCTTTCAAACCAGCACACCTTCTATTCTCCAAAACTGCCAGACAGTAAATTCCTGCTGTTAAGTTAGCGCTACATGGTGTGATATCCGTCATATCAGCCTGACAAACTGAGACACACAGAATAAGGAACAAAGTTTCAAGGTTCCTTCCCACAAAACAATTATTAACTAGAAAAAGGAAAAGGAATAATTTCACAGTGGATAAACCTGGCAGACTGCATCTTAATCAATTGTTCCAAGTTAATGTCACCAATACTAGGACAAATTGAAATCATGAGTCACCTGGAACAATGCAATGAAAGGAACAGAGAATCATTTTTGTGATATTGCTGCCAAGGATGCAAAATCTGAATATAATCATGAGCAAAGCATTACACAAATTCAAATTGTGAGCAAATTACAAAATCAGTGGCCTATAATCTTAAAAAACATCAAGGTCATGAAATTCAATGAAAGGCTCAGAAATTATTCCAGACTGATGGAGATAGTGAAAGACATGCTAACCAAATGCAATATATAATTCTGAACTTGGATCCTTCACTACAAAGGACATTATTGGGACAAATGGAAAAACTTGAATGAGTCTCTGTGTCTGATAGTATAATATAGGAATAATAATTTCCTGACTTGGATGATTAAATTCTGGAGTTATGTAGGAGGATGCCTTTGTTTGTAGATAATATCCCCCCTAAAGTATTTGGGGGTGATAAATATCACGTCATCCACCTGCATTCTAATGGCTTAGGGGGGAAAAAAGAGTTCTATGTATTGTGCTGGCAAGTTTCCCATAAATTTGACATTTTTAAAAAAATGTGTATGTATATATTTTTTAATAGTTTACCTCTTTCATGACTCAATATCTCCTCAGTGAGGTCTTCTTTGACACCCCTTTAAAACTGTAGCCCCACCTAGGAGTCCCCATTTGCCTGGTTTCATTCATTTTCCTCATAGTACTTATCTTTATACATTCTATAGAATTTACTTATTTGTTCACTGTCTGTTCCCCATCCCCACTTCACCTCCATTACTAGAATTAGTTCCTTGAAAGCAGGACTCTGTTTTCTGTTCATGGCTGTAAACCAGCATCTAGAATGTAGCTTGCATATAATAAGTACTCAATAAATATTCATTAAGTTACTGAGTATAGTTGGTTATTCAGGGATTGGTTCTATTTTTGCTTTGTAAATTGATGGCTCTTTGGTCATCAAAAACCCAGAAAGCTATTTAGTTTCATTAAGTTTATGTCTGTATGTTAAGTATGTTAAGGATCCTTAGAATTCAGTATCCTCATCCCAACTCCTAACTTAAAAATTCCAAAAATAAGTTTGTGAATATATATCAATAAAGAATAAAATATATCTCACATGTTTATAAAAACAAATGCATTACCACACCTCACAAATTTCTATATTGTTTATTTAAAAACCATCCAAATCTTGCTTACATTAAGATCTTACCAAATAGTTGTAGATAAATGCTACTTCCTAAATATTAATTATTTATATTCTATAAACCGTTCTTCATTAAATCAAAATTTTGCTATTCTAATGACTCATGGATTTCACTTGTATTGAAAATAGGTGAATATACTTTTGAGTTTAGAAATGTAGTACTATAATGCATATTTCAGCCTTTCTTGAGTAAAATTGTTCTAAAAATTGTCACAATTAAGAATTACTATCAATCATTTATGACAATTTTAATAAGTTTACTGGTATATTTTCAGCTCATTAGCTAAAATATTCATGATATTTTAAAACCTCTGCATTTTGTCCATTGGCTTTGTAAATTGTGTCTTAAAAATACTTCTTTGTTTAAAAATACTTGTTACTGAAACCAGGGCAATGCAATGGTTTCCTAACTAACAAAGAATAACAAAATATTGTTTCCTGGTAGTGTTGAATGTCTACTTTTTTGCTTTTCTTTGTGTTCCAATTGCGGTTCCAACATAAATTAGTGTGGTAGTCACCAGAGTTGCACATGATAGCTGAGAAACAATTGTCAATATTATAGAATTCATATAAATTTGAATATATAAGTCTAGATGATAAATAAGTTAATTTCCATATATTATGTATGTTAGGTCAGGGGAATGGGAAAGGCACTGCAACTGGAGCTGCGGAGGCAGTGTCACCCTTCCCAACCTGACTTCCGGAACTAATGAACTGCCCCTTCCGGATGTCACCTGACCTCCACCCTTAAAAGCTGCCCGCGCTGAAGCCCACATGCACACTCACCTCCCTCCATCTTGGGTTTGGTGAGTTCTGCTCAGGAGTGCAGAAATACCCCCCCACACACACTTTAAATTTCCTGGTCTATCTTTCTTCTTTCTCACCCTTTTGCCTCCTAAACCTTTCATCTGGTGCCAGAAACCTGGGAGAGGAGCACGGGTGCTGCCTGCCTGGCCAGAGGTACCCAGGCTTCCTCTCTCCTCCTTTCTCCACATAGCCAGTGACAAGGGATCCTTCGGCCCGCCGCTACATCCACCAGGGATTGGGTAAGTCCCTTCCCTCCTAGCCCTGCTGCCGGGTCTCACTGTTCCGAGAGAGCCTGTCCGTTAATTACTCTCCGAAAATCATGAAGTCATTCACATCAGGTTCTCTTCTGAGGGCTGAGGTGAACGGGGATGCCTGCAAGCCTCATACCCTTTTACTGGGACTCAAAAAGCTGTGGGGATGCCCCTCTTCTCGTATTCCTCCCAAATTCAGGTCCAGGACCTGAAAGGGCCTCAAACCAGGGTGAGACGTCCCCTGGGGAGACAAGCCCCCACTTGTAAGAGCTCCGAGGACTCTCTCAGGGTATTGGGATGCTGACACCCCCGGGCCAGTCCTTTCTCCTTTGAGACCCGTCAGTATTGGCAATAAATCCCCAAAAACCAAACCTTATACTCTGGGTTGTCTCCTGACTAACCTATCCACACTGGATTTACTTCCAGACATCTGGCCAAAACGCTTCACTTACTTTTGTAAAAAGGCTTGGCCCCAATATCAATTGGATAATGATTCTCATTGGCCTGAGGATGGGGCTTTTGGTTTTTTTTTTCTTTTCTTTTTTTTTATTAATTAAAGAAAAAAGAAATTAACACAACATTTAGAAATCATTCCATTCTACATATGCAATCAGTAATTCTTAACATCATCACATAGATGCATGATCATCATTTCTTAGTACATTTGCATTGATTTAGGAAAAGAACTAGCAAAACAACAGAAAAAGATATAGAATGTTAATATAGAGAAAAAAATAAAAATAATAATAGTAAAAAAAAAGACAAACAAACAGACAGACAAAAAAAAAAAAACCTATAGCTCAGATGCAGCTTCATTCAGTGTTTTAACATGATTACTTTACAATTAGGTATTATTGTGCTGTCCATTTTTGAGTTTTTGTATCTAGTCCTGTTGCACAGTCTGTATCCCTTCAGCTCCAATTACCCATTATCTTACCCTGTTTCTAACTCCTGCTGGACTCTGTTACCAATGACATATTCCAAGTTTATTCTTGAATGTCGGTTCACTGATGTATATAGAATTGCCATACGACCCAGCAATACCATTGCTAGGTATCTACTCAAAGGACTTAAGGGCAAAGACACAAACGGACATTTGCACACCAATGTTTATAGCAGCGTTATTTACAATTGCAAAGAGATGGAAACAGCCAAAATGTCCACCAACAGACGAGTGGCTAAACAAACTGTGGTATATACATACGATGGAATATTATGCAGCTTTAAGACAGGATAAACTTATGAAGCATGTAATAACATGGATGGACCTAGAGAACATTATGCTGAGTGAGTCGGTTTTAATATCTTTACAAACCTCCGCAACTTTTCCCAGAGGAACGACAAGTGGGCTGAAATTCCTTATGTTCAGGCTTTTTTCCTTCTGTGCTCCCGCCCTTCCCTTTGTACCTCCTGCTCTACAGCTCAGGTTCTCCTAGCCAAGGAAACTCCCAAATCCCCACTTCTCTCCAAAGAAACTTCCTCTTTTTCTCACCCCCTCGATTCATCTTCCTTTAAAAGACCAGGGCCACCACCGCATCTTGCGAAACTAACCTCCTCTCCCTTGCTCTACCCTCCCCTCCCCAGCAGCACTCCAGTCGCCATCTTGTCTTTCCCTCCCCCCTTCTGCTTCTGCGACATCTCAGTCACCATCTTCTCCTTCTCTTCCTCCTTCTGTTCCGTGACGTCCCAGCCGCCATCTTACCCTCCTCTCTCCCCTTCCACACTGGCAGCACTCCCGCTGCCATCTTGCCTTTGTCTTCCTCCTTCTCCAACAGCGGCGCTCCAGCCACCATCTTACCCTCCTCTTCCTCCCCCCGCTCCAGCAGCATTCCAGTCACCATCCTATCCTTCCCTTCCTCCTTCTACTCCAAAGGCGCCCTCATTACCGGCATGCCCCCCACCCCCCAAATTCAGCTCTTCTGCCACCAGCTAGTTCCTCGCTATCCTCACCCGTAAGCTCCCATACCCACTCAAAAAGTACTTTACTCTGTCCCCTCCAGGAGGTTGCAGGAACTGAAGGATTAATTCGGGTACACATTCCCTTCTCTCTGGCTGATCTTTCACACATTGAAAAATGGTTGGGCTCCTTCTTCAACGATCCAAGTGCCTGTACTAAAGAGTTCCAGTATCTAGCTAATGCTTATGACCTCACTTGGCATGACATTCATGTAATCTGCTCTTCTTCCCTCACTACAGATGAAATGGACCACATTTTCAATGCAGCCAGGGCTCATGCTAACCAGGTGCATATAACCGACCACACCATGCCAGTAGGGGCCGAGGCAGTGCCAGACCAGGAGCCAGGGTGGGAATATCAGGTTGACACTCCAGCGGGGAGGAACAGGCGGACTAGACAGGACAAAATGCTTACATGCCTCATAACCGGCATGCAGAAAGCTTCACATTAAGTAGTAAACTTCCATAAGCTAAGGGAAATTACCCAGGGTCCTGATGAAAACCCGGCCACTTTTCTACACCAGCTCACAGAAGCCCTCTCCCAATGTACCTGCCTAGACCCTGACTCAGAGGCTGGTAAAACTGTTTTAGCCACACAGTTTATATCCCAATCGGCTCCAAATATAAGGCATAAACTTAGAAAAATTAAGAATGGTCCTCAGGCCCCTATCCGTGACCTGGCAAACATGGCCTTTAAAATTTTTAATACTCGTGATGAACTGGAGAGGGCAGAAAAGGAATCCCGGGACCGCCGAAAGGTGAATTTACAAACCCAATCCCTGATTGTGGCTCTGTGGCCCACTTCAGTGGAGAAGAAGCCGGCTACAACTAATCCACCACCAGGAAAGTGCTTCAAATGTGGCCTCGAAGGATACTGGTCCTGCCAGTGCCCCAAACCTTGACCGCTGAAGGGACCATGCCCTCTCTGTGGTACAAAAGGACATTGGAAAAGTGACTGCCCCTCGGTGCCTGGCCGTGGAGGGGCCGTCCTTCCAACCCCTAACCCACTGCTAGCAGTCCTGGGCCTGGCCACCAACGACTGAAGACACCCGGCCTCAGTGACCCCAATCACCCTTGTCGAGCCCAGGGTAACAATCAAGGTAATGGGTAAGTCCACCTCCTTTTTAGTGGACACAGGGGCTACCTTTTCTGTCCCCGCCTCTTACTCAGGTCAACTCCTTCCTTCCTAGGTCACGGTTATGGGCATAGATGGCTGTCCTTCACGCCCCTTAACTACTGGGCCGCTTACATGTCTAATAGAAGGGTACCCCATTACCCATTCTTTCTTAGTAATGCCTTCTTGCCCCAGCCCACTAAATGGGGCAAGATCTTCTTGCCAAATTAGGAGCCTCACAACACTGGATAAAAAACCCTCAAACAAAACTTCATAATGAGTGCCAGATTAACATCACTATCCACAACACCACCCATGCCCCCAAAGGACAATATTTATGGTGTAATGGAACTCTTACCAAGTGCCTTAACTCCACTGCCCCAGGACCATGCTTCCTGGTTACTATTGTTCCTCAATTGACCCTCTATGGGGAGTCCGAACTAACTTGACTACTGCCCTCTCCTCGCTCAAAAAGGGCTGCCTTTCTTCCTATTCTAGTAGGCATCAGCCTAACCACTTCAGTCGCAGCCTCAACCACAGTGGGAGGGGTGCTAGAACACAATATTTTAACCTCTCAAAACTTTGAAACTCGACTACAGGTAGCCCTGGAATCAACATCAGAATCCCTCTCCTCTCTACAATGCCAACTCACCTCACTAGCCCAGCTCCCTGACTCCTCAACTTCCTTCAGGGACGCATGAAGGAACTATCCCAGGTAGCAGTCAACCAAATGCTCCTGCATCATTATCATCACCTGCCTTCCTCACCAGATTCCTATAGCCAGCCTCCCCACTCCCCTAGCCATGACGGTTCCAGCCTATAACCCCATGCCGCCCCTTTACACCAGGAAGGAGCCAGAAAGATCTTGGTGCCCTATTATCACAAAAAGGCTGGAATGTTAGGTCGGGGGAAGGGGAAAGGCACTGCAACTGGAGCTGCAGAGGCAGTGTCAACCTTCCCAACCTGACTTCCGGAACTAATGAACCGCCCCTTCCGGACATCATCTGACCTCCATCCTTAAAAGCTGCCTGCACTGAAGCCCACATGCACACTCACCTCCCTCCATCTTGGGTTTGGTGAGTTCTGCCTGGGAGTGCAGAAATAATACCCCCCACACTTTAAATTTCCTGGTCTACCTTTCTTCTTTCTCACGCTTTTGCCTACTAAAACTTTCAATGTACAGATTTAAATATTCCTTTAAGAGACAGTATGCAGTGCAATATAGTTGATAGTAATGAAATTTTAAGTAGTTTATAAAATTTTGTAGGATAACATTTATTAGATATAAACTCATTACAAGGCTTAAACTTGATAAGTAAAACTCACAGTTCATTATGAGATCTAACTATTGCTTTAAGAATTTTATTAACAATTCCAGAATTTACTGCCTCAGTAGTGAAGTTTTGCCCAATTAAAATTAATTTTTAAAAACTATCTCAATAAATAATTAATTACAAAAAATTATCTTAAAGTTTTAGTGACTCAAGAAATGTTTGATTGGAGGGAGGTGCCAAGATGGCAGGTTAGCAAGTACACGATTTAGTTCGTCCTCCAGAACAAATACTAAATAACCAGGAATAGTATAGAACAGCTCCTGAGGCCACATCAGTGACTGGACACACAGCATACCCCAGTCTGGACCAGCTGGACTGGCTGTGAGCCCCCCCAGAACTGTGAGTTCCCCAAGCCGCAACAGCCGGTACCCCTCCCCCACAGGCTGCTTCCCAGAGGGGAAAGAAAAGAGATTTTACCAGTAGCAGGGGCTGAGTGCAACCAAACACCAATTGTGGAATTAATTAACAAATTCTGACAACTAAAAATAGGCCCCCAGCTCTGGTGAACCTGGTCAAGGCTGAAGTTGCTCATTTTTGCCCTGGTGCCAAGGGGGCAGGGCTGATGGAAAAAGGAAAAAAAAAAAAGAAACAGAGATTTTTGTGGCTGTGTTTCTACAAAGGCTTGACTGCCATTGGATACAGCGGCAGGATTTCTTAGGCTGTAACTGCACCAGACATAGGCAGAAACAAGCTTGTTTGAGGGCTTGTCTGGAGCCTGCGCCTTTCCCAGGGAGGGGTGAAGCCAAACTCAGGTGGAATCCCTCCCTTAGAATTCAAACACCAGGGCTTAGTAATTTAAAGCCATTAAAACCAGTCTATAAAAATTTATATTTTGACTAGTGTATCTCCTAATATAATTTATGTAGATAGTTGGTTGAACAACATAAGTACATGGAACCTTGGGTAGGACATTAGATTTTATTGGTTTGCCCAGAGTGATGTCCCGATGAATCCCAGAGTGATTTGATCAGTGAATGGAAAACTATTTGCAAAGTCCCCTTCGGGGAATGGTGAGAACAGGGGAAAATTCAACCTCCCCAAATTGAATTATTGATATTCTCACAAGCAGTGCTGACAACCAAAGCTATAGGCTGAGCCCACAGTCTTGGGGTTTGTTCACATGAAACTTAACCCCACAAAGGATAGGTCAAGCCTACTTAAAATTAGGACTAAGGGTCACCCCCAAGAGAACCTCTTTTGTTGCTCAGATGAGGCCTCTGTCTCCAGCCAATACAACAAGCAAACTCACCACCCTCCGCCTGTCTAGGTGGGATATGACTCCCAGGGGTGTGGACTTTCCTGGCAACATGGGACAGAAAACCTAGAATGAGTTGAGATTCAGCATCAAGGGATGTAGAACATATGGAATAAAAATAAATAATAGGGGGAACAAATGATTAAATAAATTCAGTTTGAAATACTAGTGCTCAATGAAAGGGAGGGGTAAGGGGTATGGTACGTAAAATTCTTTTTTTCTTTTTCTGTTTTTGTTTTATTTTTCTGTTGTCTTTTATTTCTTTTTCTGAATTGATACAAATGTTCTAAGAAATGATCATGATGATGAATATGCAACTATGTGATGATATTGTGAATTACTGATTATATATGTAGAGCAGAATAAGCATATATTAAGGATGTTTGCATTTCTTGTAATTTTTTTTTAATTAATAAAAAAAAAAGGCCTACAACCCTACAACCTCTCCTCTGTTTCCAACATGTCCCAGCAGGGAAAGTCTGTCAAAGTGAAAGGGACCACATCATCTTATGCTGGTGGGATCTGCAGGCAGACAAGTACCACGTACTGGGCAGGATAAGAAAAACAGTCCAGAGACATCACAGGAAAGTCTTCAACCTGCTGGGACTCACCCTCAGGAAAAACTGACGCAGATGACTCTTTCCTCCTGATAGGAGGCCAGTTTGATCTGGGTAAATCTGGCTGGGGTGTATAATACATAAGTAGACACTCCTAAGGGGGGGTGGGGAAGGCACCATACAGGCAGGGCAAGAAACAAGAAAACAAGAACTGAAAATTCCTCCTCTGTTAAACAAAACCTAAGCTAGAGGTCCAGAAAAAGCTGAACTGAATGTCAAAGAACAGACAGACAACAAATTCATTGAGCAAGAAAACCCTAGGTAAAAGAAGGGAAAACAATCTCCAGAATAAACAAATTAGGGTAATTAAATGCCCAGGCACCAGCAAAAAATAACAAGTCACACTAGGAAAATTGAAGATATAGCCCAGTCAAAGGAACAAACCAACAATTCAAATGAGATACAGGAATTGAAACAATTAATTCAGAATATATGAGCAGACATGGAAAACCTCATCAAAAATCAAATCAATGAATTGAGGGAGGATATAGAAAAGGCAAGGAATGAACAAAAAGAAGAAATCAAAAGTCTGAAAAAAACAAATCACAGAAATTATGGGAATGAAAGACACAGTAGAAGAAATGAAAAAAACAATGGAAACCTACAGTGTTAGATTTCGAAAGGCAGGAGATAGGATTAGTGAAATGGAGAACAGAACATCTGACATCCAACAAGCAAAAGAAAATATAGGGAAAAAATGGAAAAATATGAACAGGGACTCAGGGAATTGATGACAATAAGAAACGCATGAATATAGGTGTTGTTAGTGTCCCAGAAGGAGAAAAGAAGGGAAAAGGAAGAGAAAAACTAATGGAGGAAATTATCACTGAAAATTTCCCAGCTCTTATGAAAGACTTAAAATTACAGTACCAGGAAGTACACGTACCCCAAAGAGAATAGATCCAAATAGACGTACTTCAAGACATTTACTAATCAGAACATCAGAGGTCAAAGAGAAAGAGAGAATCTTGAAAGTAGCAACAGAAAAGCAATCCATCACATACAAGGGAAGCCCAATAAAACTATGCACAGAGTTCACAGCAGAAACCATGGAGGCGAGAAGAGAGTGGGATGATATATTGAAATTACTAAAAGAGAAAAACTGCCAACCAAGAATTCTATATCCAGCAAAATTGTCCTTCAAAAATGAGGGAGATATTAAAACATTTTCAGACAAAAAAATCACTGAGAGAATGTGTGACCAAGAGACCAGCTCTGTAAGAAATATTAAAGGGAGCACTAGAGACAGATACGAAAAGACAGAAGAGAGAGGTGTGGAGAAGACTGTAGAAATGAAGACTATCACTAAAGGTAAAAAGAAGGAAAATTAGATAAGACATATAAAATCCAAAAGTAAAAATGGTAGAAGAAAGTACTACCCATACAGTAATAACACTAAATATTAATGGATTAAACTTCCCAATCGAAAGACATAAACTGGAAGAATGGATTAAAAAACAGGACCCATCTATATGCTGTCTACAGGAAACACATCTCAGACACAAGAATAAACAAAGGTTGAAAGTGAAAGGTTGGGAAAAGTTATTTCATGCAAATAACAATCAGAAAGGAGCAGGCGTAGCCATACTAATATCCAACAAATTAGACTTCAAATGCAAAATAGTTAAAAGAGACAAAGAAGGATACTATGTATTAATAAAAGGAACAGTTCATCAAGAAGACATAACAATCATAAATATATATGCACTGAGCCAGAATGCTCCAAAATACATGAGGCAATCACTGAAAGGGGAAATAGACACATCTACCATAATAGTTAGAGACTTCAATTCACCACTCTCACCAATGGACAGAACATCTAGACAGAGGATCAATAAAGAAACAGAGAATTTGAATAATACAATAAATGAGCTAGAGTTAACAAATATTTATAGAACATTACACCCCACAACAGCAGGATACACCTTTTACTCCAGTGCTCAAGGATAGACCATGTGCTTGGTCACAAAGCAAGTCTCAATAAATTTAAAAAGACTGAAATCATACAAAACACTTTCTCTAATCATAAAAAATGAAGTTTGAAATCAATAATAGGATTCACAAATATGTGGAGGCTCAACAACACACTCTTAAACAGCCAGTGGGTCAAGGAAGAAATTACAAGAGAAAACAGTAAATATCTCGAGGCAAATGAAAATGAAAACACAACAGATCAAAACTTATGGGGCACAGCAAAGGCAGTGCTAAGAGGGAAATTTATTGCCCTAAATGCCTATATAAAAAAGAAGAAAAGGCAAAAATCGAGGAATTAACTGTCCACTTGGAAGAACTAAAGAAAGAGCAGCAAACTAACCCCAAAGCAAGCAAAAGGAAAGAAATAATGAAGATTAGAGCAGAAATAAATGAAATTGAAAACATGAGAACAATTGAAAAATCAACAAAACCAGAAGCTGGTTTCATGAGAAAATCAGTAAGATTGATGGACCATTAGCAAGACTGACAAAAAGAAGAGAGAGGATGCAAATAAATAAGATCAGAAATGGAAGAGGAGACAAAACCACCGACCTCACAGAAATAAAGGAAGTAATGAGAGAGTACAATGAACAATTTTATGCTAATAAATACAACAATGTAGATGAAACGGACAACTTTCTAGAAAGGCATGAACAACCAACTTTGACTCAAGAAGAAATAGACAACCTCAACAAACCAATCACAAGGAAAGAAATTGAATCAGTCATTAAGAAGCTCCCCAAAAAGAAAAGTCCAGGACCAGATGGCTTCACATGTGAATTCTACCAAACATTCCAGAAAGAATTAGTACCAATCCTGCTCAAAATCTTCAAAAAAATTGAAGAGGAGGGACAGCTACCTAACTCATTCTATGAAGCCAACATCACCCTCATACCAAAGCCAGAAAAAGATATTACAAAAAAAGAAAAATACAAACCAATCTCTCTAATGAATGTAGATGCAAAAATCCTCAACAAAATTCTAGCAAATCGAATCCAGCAACACATTAAAAGAATTATACATCATGACCAAATAGGATTCATCCCAGGTATGCAAGGATGGTTCAACATAAGAAAATCAATTAATGTAATACGCCATATCAACAAATCAAAGCAGAAAAACCATATGATCATCTCAATTGATGCAGAAAAGGCATTTGACAAAATTCAACATCCTTTCCTGTTGAAAACATTTCAAAGGATAGAAATAGAAGGGAACTTCCTCAACATGATAAAGAAAATATATGAAAAACCCACAGCCAACATCATCCTCAATGGGGAAAAACTGAAAACTTTCCCCCTAAGATCATGAAGAAGACAAGGATGTCCACTATCACCACTGTTATTCAACATTGTGTTGGAAGTTCAAGCCAGAGCAAGTAGACAAGAAAAAGAAATACAAGGCATCAAAACTGGAAAAGAAGAAGTAAAACTCTCACTGTTTGCAGATGATATTATACTATGTGTCGAAAACCCTGAAAAATCCACAGCAAAACTACTAGAGCTAATAAATGAGTACAGCAAATGGCAGGATACAAGATCAACTCTGAAAAATCTGTAGTGTTTCTATACAGTAGCAATGAGCAGTCTGAGGGGGAAATCAAGAAAAGAATTCCATTTACAATTGCAACCAAAAGTAAAATATTTAGGAATAAATTTAACTAAAGAGACAAAAGACCTATACAAAGAAAACTACAAGAAATTGTTAAAAGAAATCACAGAAGACCTAAATAGATGGAAGGGCATACCGTGTTCATGGATTGGAAGACTAAATATAGTTAAGATGTCAATTCTACCTATATTGATTTACAGATTCAATGCAATACCATTTAAAATCCCTAAAACTTATTTTTCAGAAGTAGAAAAACCAATAATCAAATTTATCTGGAAGGGCAGGGTGCCCAGAATAGATAAAAGTATCCTGAGATTAAAAAATGAATCAGAGGTCTCATGCTACCTGAAGCTATAGTGATCAAAACAGCATGGTACTGGCATAAAGATAGATATATTGACCAATAGAATCAAATAGATGTTCAGATATAGACCCTCTCATCTATGGACAATTGATCTTTGATAAGCAGTCAAGCCAACTCACCTGGGACAGAACAGTCTCTTCAATAAATGGTGCCTAGAGAACTGGATATCCATATGCAAAAGAATGAAAGAGGACCCATATCTCAAATCCTATACAAAAGTTAACTCAAAGTGGATCAAAGACCTAAACATTAGATCTAAGACCATAAAACAGTTAGAGAAAAATGTAGGGAAATATCTTATAATTCTTATACTTGGAGGCAGTTTTCTAAACCTTACACCCAAAGCAAGAGCATTGAAGAAATAAATAAATAAAATGGGAACTCCTCAAAATTAAACACTTTTGCACATCAAAGAACTTCATCAAGAAAGTAAATAGACAGCCTACACAATGAGAGACAATATTTGGAAACGACATATCAGATAAAGGTCAGGTATCCAGAATTTATAAAGAGATTGTTCAAGTCAACAACAAAAAGACAGCCAACCCAATTACAAAATGGGCAAAAGACTTGAACAGACACTCTCAGAAGAAGAAATACAAATGGCCAAAAGGCACATGAAGAGATGCTCAACTCTTATATATATATAATAAGACTATTAGAGAAATGCAAATCAAAGCCACAATGAGATATCATCTCACACCCACCAGAATGGCCATTATCAATAAAACAGAAAATGACAAGTGCTGGAGAGGATGTAGAGAAAGAGGCACATTTATCCACTGTTGGTGGGAATGTCAAACGGTGCAACTGCTGTGGAAAGCAGTTTGGCAGTTCCTCAAAAAGCTAAATATGGAATTGCCATATGACACGGCAATACCATTCCTAGGTATCTACTCAGAGGACATGAAGGCAAGAACACAAATGGACATCTGCACACCAATGTATATAGCAGCATTATTTATGATTGTGAAGATATGGAAACAGCCAAAATGTCCATCAATAGACTAGTGGCTAAACAAACTGTGGTATATACGTATGATGGAATATTATGCATCTGTAAGACAGAATAAAGTTATGAAGTATGTAATAACATGGATAGAACTTAAGTACATAATGCTGAGTGAGATTAGCCAGAAACAAAAGGACAAATATTGCATGGTCTCACTGATATGAACTGACATTAGTGAACAAACTTGGAGTATTTGTTGGTAACAGAGATCATCAGGAGATAGAAATAGAGGAAGATATTGGGTAATTGGAGCTGAAGGGATACAGATTGTGCAACAGGATTGAAGGTAAAAACTCAGAAAAGGACAGCACAATACTACCTAACTGTAATATAATTATGTCAAAACACTGAATGAAGCTGAATGTCAGAATGATAGTGGGAGGAGGGCTGGGGACACAAGTGAAATCAGAAAGAAAGTGTTTTAGTTTGCTAGCTGCCAGAATGCAATATAGCAGAAATGGAATGGCTTTTAAAAGGGGGAATTTAATGAGTTGGTAGTTCACAGTTCCAAGGACGAGAAAATGTCCCAATTAAACCAAGTCCATAGACATGTCCCATTTAAGGCATCTGGGGAACGATACCTTGGTTCAAGAAGGCCAACAACATTCAACATTTCTTTCTCAGCTGGAAGGGCACATGGTGAACATGGCGGCGTAAGCTGGCTTTCACGTGGCTCTACGAAAAGGGACTCTCTCCAAAATGTTTCCTCTTTTAAAGGATTCCAGCAAGCAACCCCACCTTCAGTGGGTGGAGACACACCTCCATGGAAATCATCTAATCAAAAGTTACCACCCACAATTGGGTAGGTCACATCTTCATGGAAACAATCAAAATTCTCCCATCCAGCAATATTGAATGAGGATCAAAGGGCATGGCTTTTCTGGGGTCCACCACAGATTCAGACCGGCACATTCCACCCTTTGGATCCCCAAAAGACATGCTCTTTCCAAATGCAAAATACATTCATTCCATAACAATATCAGAAAACCTTAAACCTTTCAGTAGCAATACAAATGAAGTACAAAATTAGAGACAGTATAAAATCTCATCAAGTCAGTTATAGGCATGATTTGTCCTAAGGCAAAATTTTGTCCATTTCCTCTGAACCTTTGAAAACTCATAACAAGTTATTTGCTGCCAACATACAAAGGAGGAACATTCATAGGATACATATACATATTTCCATAGGAAGGAAGGAACACAGGGGTCACCGGACCCACACAGTTTCGAAAACCTGAAAGACAAAATCCATTAGATTTCAAAGTCTGAGAGTCATTTATCCTCAGGGCTTTAAAAAGCAGCAGTCTCACCCTTTCCAAGGGTCTACACAGAGGCCTGCCTCTCTCCAAATACAACCTTGGAGGACATTGGAGAGACCACTTTTTTCTTGGCTCAATCCTCTTCGAGAGTTAGGGCTGAACCTGGGTTCTCTGCCATCTCCTGGGCACACGCTCAACCCCTCCATGTGGTGGCAGCCAGGCTCTTCCCAAACCCCAAGGAATGTTCTTCACCTTCTCCAAGGCCTAAGGAGGCATGACTCTTCCACTGCAATGAGGTGGAAGGCCCATCCTCTGCCTTTGGAGCAAACTCATCCTCTCCACAGGCTTGGGTGGGTCCGCTCTCCTGGCCTGAGGCATCTTGACTTCAGACCTCAGCCTCCATGATTTTGCCTCTGAAGTTATTTTTCCTCCACTGTGTCCCTTCTCTGAACCCCCCAGTCCAGACTGGCAATGTCTCTGTTTATACAGGTCCCCCAGCACTCTCATTGGCTTTCTATGCAGTAACCTCGGATTATGCCCATCAGACATAAGGAGTTTCCACAAATCCTTCCTTAATAACTCTGTGTCCAATCCTGGCTTTCTCTGAGATGGCTGACTGGTTCCACATCTGGTCAAATCCTCACATGGAACACTATTCTCTGGGGTCTCCATTTCTGGAGGCCCAGAATTTTCCAGGACATCAATTTCTGGTTTCTTTTTACTCAAGGGTTCAGTTTTCAGCTTATCTCTCTCCTGTCACATTTCACTATAGGCTGTGAGGAGAAACCAGGCTACACTTTTGACATTTAATTTGGAGATCTCTTCTGCTAAATATCCAAGTTCATGGCTTTTAAAATCTGCCTTCCAGCCAAAGCCACTAGTCAATTTTGCCAGATTATCTGCCATTTTAAAACAAGGATCGCCTTCCTTCCAGTTTGCAATAACATGTGCCTCATTTCTGTCCAAGGCCTTGTCAGAGGTATCTTCAGAGTCCACACTTCTACCAACAATCTCTTCAAAACATTCTAGGCCTTCTCTATCACACTTCTCACAACTCTTCCAGAATCTTCCCTTTATCCATTTAAAAAGATGTTCCAACATGTTTGGTATTTACAAATCACAGTACCAAAATCTGTTCTAGTTTGCTAGCTGCCGAACGCAATATACCAGAAATGGAATGGTTTTTAAAAGGGGGAGTTTAATGAGTTGCTAGTTCACAGTTCCAAGGACGAGAAAATGTCCCAATTAAACCAAGTCCATAGACATGTGCAATTTAAGGCATCTGGGGAACGATACCTTGGTTCAAGAAGGCCAACAATATTCAACATTTCTTTCTCAGCTGGAAGGGCACATGGCAAACATGGCAGCATCTGCTGGCTTTCCCGTGGCTCTACCAAAAGGGACTCTCCAAAATGTTTCCTCTTTTAAAGGATTCCAGCAAGTAACTCCAACTTCAGTTGGTGGAGACACACCTCCATGGAAATCATCTAATCAAAATTACCACCCACAATTGGGTGGGTCACATGTTCATGGAAACAATCAAAATACTCCCACCTAGCAATACTGAATGAGGATCAAAGGGCATGGCTTTTCTGGAGTCTACCGCAGATTCAGACTGGCACAGAAAGCTAGACAAAGATTTACATGGTATAATCTAGGAATGCCTAGAGTGTATAATGATAGTGACTAAATGTACAAATTTTAAAAATGTTTTTGCATGAGGAAGAACAAAGGAATGTCATTACTGCAGGGTGCTGAAAATAGATAGTAATTAATATTCTAAAATTTCAACTTATGTGTGAGACTAAAGGAAAAAATGTTTATTTGGTACAAAATCTATATTTTGACTAGTGCATTTCCTAATATAACTTATGTAGACAGCTTAATTGAACACTATAAGTACATGGAACCTTGAGTAGGACATGAGATTTTGTTGGTTTGTCCAGAGTGTTGCCCTGATAAATCCCAGATTGATTTGAACAGTGAATAAAAAAGTATTTGCAAAGTCCCCTTTGGGGAATGGTGAGAATGGGGGAAAATTCACCTTCCCCAAGTTGAATTCTTGATATTCTCACAAGCAGTGTGGACAACCAAAGCTATAGGCTGAGACCCCAGTCATGGGGTTTGTTCATATGAAACTTAACCTTGACAAAGGATAGGTCAAGCCTACTTAAAATTAGGCCTAAGGGTCAAACCCAAGAGAACCTCTTTTGTTGCTCAGATGTGACCTCTCTCTCCAGCCAACACAACAAGCAAACTCACCACCCTCCCCCTGTCTACGTGAGTCATGACTCCCAGGGATGTGGACCTTCCTGGTAACGTGGGACAGAAATCCTAGAATGAGCTGAAACTGAGCATCAAGGGATTGAGAAAACCTTCTTGACTAAAAGGGGAAAGAGTGAAATGAGACAAAGTGTCAATGGCTGAGAGATTCCAGAGTCGAGAGGTTATCCTGGAGGTTATTCTTACGCATTAAGTAGATATCACCTTGTTATGCAAGATGTAATGGAGAGGCTGGAGGGAACTGCCTGAAAATGTAAAGCTATGTTCCAGTAGCCATGTTTCTTGAAGATGATTGTATAATGATACAGCTTTCACAATGTGACTATGTGATTGTGAAAACCTTGTGTCTGATGCTCCTTTTATCTACCTTGTCAACGGACAAGTAGAACATATGGAATAAAAATAAATAATAGAGGGAACAAATGTTAAAATAAATTTAGTTTGAAATGCTAGTGATCAATGAAAGGGAGGGGTAAGGGGTATGGTATGTATAAATTTTTTTTTCTGTTTTCATTTTATTTTTTTCTGAATAGATGCAAATGTTCCAAGAATTATCATGTTGATGAATATGCAACTATGCGATGATATTGTGAATTACTGATTATATATGTAGAACAGAATGATCAAAATAGGAATGTTTGCGTTTGCTTGGTGTTTTCTGGTATTTAAAAAAATTAAATTAAATTTTAAAAATGTCTGATTTGGCATATTGTCAACAAAATAAATCACATCAAAATCTTGATCATAACATAATTAGTGAATTTTCTAAAACGAAAGAAAGAAAAACAATTCTTATAGAAGAAATATATAATAATTAATTAATTACATGTACCTTTATACCATCTAAACACCACTGATTCATCAGTGGAAGGTTCAGATGTACCAACAATAATGAATATCAGTTGTCCTTTACGTTTTCTAACTTGTTGTCATATAAAAATATCGTAACTGTTCACATTTTGTCATTATAAATGTATTTTTTGTCAATGTTGGAGGATGAAACATTTTATTTAACAATTTGTTAACAATTTAATATGCTAACATTCAGGAATATAGTATGTGAGTCTTCACAAATATTAGACCTGATTTGTTAAAAGTCATTCCATAAAGTATACTGTCAGTTTTACTCTCAAGGAACTGAGGATTTTTAGCTTACTCACCTGGCTTATTTACAGCTTATCAGTTGGTATAGATTGTAACTTGAAAAGAGATGACTGCTGTTCCCCATACGAAGAATCCAACTGAAGACAGCAAAAACGAAGCCAAATTTAGTTATAGAATGATTAGAAAAATCACTTATGCCCTAAGCTATTGACATCTGTTTTATTTCCTGACCTACAGAAAGTTTATTTCTTAGAGATTTATTATAATTTAATAAATATAACCTATAGATATTTATAGAATTGCTAAATGCTAATATAATTATTACATATATCTATCAGGTCAGACCCTCTTCTATTCTGTCTGAATTTAAAAGATTCTAACAGAACCATTAGAAAATAGTAGATTTGGCCACCCTGGGAGATGGGCCATGATGGACTTATTCCCCTGCTCTTTTGGACTCTATTCTGTATAAGTAACAAGGAGATTATTTGCCCTTTCTGGACTCTTTAAGCTGTGCAATAAAGAGTTAATTTGCTGAAAGTTTCTGTTGTGTCCTGAACCTGATTCCTATGATGCACCGTTGTATGTAGCAACTGGCTCCACAGACAGCAGTAGTTCTGGTGGAATGCACAGGAAGAAGAAATAGAGTTGGTGAACAGGTAAATAGTCTTAGCCAGTCAGAGCTCTGTTTATCTGCTTTATAATCTTCAGTTTATTTACCCAAATATTTTTAGACAAATCTATATTCTCTATAGAAATCATATAAATGAAAAGGTACTTTGTCCTTCTTGCAAAATAGTCTTCTGAAGTGTGTGAAGCAAATGGAGTGAGAGAGCTTACAACAGATGCAATCTTATAATTGTCTATATCTTCACATTAGCTGTCATTCAAGTCAAAGTTTCAGCAAATACAGGCAGTTTGGGGAGACTCTGTCCACCTCCAAAATATTCAATCTGATTTAAAATGCTCTGCTTAATTTGTAATTGAAATTTCAAGTCATAATCCCCAGCCTCTGAGATCATTATGTTTGCTATAGCTACCCAAGGGTAGTACCCCAGTATATCAGATCCCATCCCTCTGGTATTTTCAATAATTCATTGGCAATTGAACTAGTATGAACTATCTTTAAAGAAAGTTTGTAGATTGTATTCGTCAGGTGTGCTGGTTTGAAAGGAAGTATGCCCCCTAAGAAAAGCCTGTTTTAATATAAATCCCATTTCATAAAGGGAGAATAAACCCTATTCAATACTGTATGTTTGAAACTGTAATCAGATCATCTCCCTGGATGATGTGATTTAGTCAAGAGTGGTTGTTAAACGGGACTAGGTGATGACCTGTCTCCACCCATTTGGGTGGGTCTTAATTGGTTTATTGGAGTCCTATAAAAGGGGAAACATTTTGGAGAAAGAGATTCAGAGAGAGCAGAGAATGCTGCAGCACTACAAAGCAGAGTCCACCAGCCAGCGACCTTTGGAGATGAAGATGGAAAATGCCAGAAGCCAGGAGAGAAAGCCAGCAGATGACACCATGTTTGCCATGTGCCCTTCCAGCTGAGGGAGAAGCCCTGACTGTGTCTGCCATATGCCTTCTCATTTGAGAGAGAAACCCTGAATTTCATTGGCTTTCTTGAACCAAGGTATCTTTCCCTGGATGGATGCCTTAGATTGGACATTTCTGTAGACTTCTTTTAATTGGGACATTTTCTTAGCCTTAGAACTGTAAATGAGCAATTTATTAAATTCCTCTCTTTAAAAGCCATTCCATTTCTGGTATATTGCATTCCGGCAGCTAGCAAACTAGAACATCGGGGTTCTCTAGAGAAACAGAACCAACAGGAGATATCTGTAAATATGAGATTTTATAAAAGTGTCTCACACATCTGTAGGGATGCAGAGTTCAAATTCTGTAGGGCAGGCCGCTAGCTGGCAACTCCAATGACAGTCGTCAATGAACTCTCCAGGAGAGGCTGGTTGGCTGAAGAAGTGATGGAAAGTTCTCCTTGGCTGAAGTAGAGATGAAAGTTCTCTCTTCTGACAGCTGAAATTGTCACCTCTCCCTTAAAAGTGTTTAACTAATTATATTAAATCCAGTCGGTTGTATTAGTCAGACTGATTGGATTCTCTCATTGGGGAAGACACTTCCCTCAGTTGATCGTAGATGTAATCAACCATAGATGCAATCAACTGACTGATGATTTAAGTCCATGAAATGTCCTTGCAGTAATGGTTAGGCCAGTGCTTACCTGACAAGACAACTGGGCACCATCACTTGGCCAAATTGACACATGAGCCTAACCATCATATAGACCAACTTAATACAAAACACAAAAGGTAAAAAGTTTTGGAAGATGGCGGCTTAGTAAGACGCGCGGATCTTAGTTTCTTCTCCAGGACACCTACTAGGGGAGTAGAAACGATACAGAAAGCGCCCAAAGCCACAACAGAGATAAAAAAGACAGCGTACCCCATCCTGGAACGGCTGGCTGGCTGAGAGAAGCAGCTCGGGTGAGATCGCCGAGGCGCGCGGGCCTTACCGGGCGGGGTGGCAAGCGGCCAGAGTTACTCCCTTCCCCCTTCCCGGGCCGGCTGGGAGAATTGGAGAGGTGGTCCCCTGAAACCAAGGCGACTGGCGCCCACACCACGCGCAGCCCCCGGACCAACTGAGAGAATTGGATCGGAAACCCCCAGGCCACGGAGAACGGTGACCCCGTGACTCCCGGGGAACGTGCACTCTCTCGGGCGGGCCGCTGCCGCTGGTGCCCTCCCACCACGCTTGTTGCCCAGGGCCGACTAGGAAATTCGGACGGGCTCTTTCCCTGGCTGCGGCGACCAGCAACCCTCCCTGCGTTCGGACACCCTCCCTGCGTTCGGACCCCAGGCCGGCTCAAGCCGCTTTGGCTAGTGAACCCCCAGGACGGCGAGAGTTTTCCAAAGTTTAAGGTCCCACAGCACCTTTTACTGGTGGGACCCGCAGACAAACGTGTGCCACGAGCGCCACCTACTGGGCAGGATAAGAAAAACAGAACCCAGAGATTTCACAGAAAAATATTACAACCTTGCTGGGTCCAACACCAAGAGAAATCTGAGTAAATGCCCAGATGCCAGCAGCAGAAGATAACTGTCCACGCTCAAAAGATTGAGAATATGGCTCAGTCAAAGGAACAAACCAATAGCTCAAATGAGACACAAGAGCTGAGACAACTAATGCTGAATATACGAACAGAAATGGAAAACCTCTTCAAAAATGAAATTGATAAATTGAGGGAGGACATGAAGAGGACATGGGCTGAACATAAAGAAGAAATAGAAAAACTGAAAAAACAAATCGCAGAACTTATGGAAGTGAAGGATAAAGTAGCAAACATAGAAAAAATAATGGATAGCTACAATGATAGATTTAAAGAGACAGAAGATAGAATTAGTGATTTGGAGGATGGAACATCTGAATTCCAAAAAGAAACAGAAACTATAGGGAAAAGAATGGAAAAATTTGAGCAGGGTATCAGGGAACTCAAGGACAATATGAACCGCACAAATATACGTGTTGTGGGTGTCCCAGAAGGAGAAGAGAAGGGAAAAGGAGGAGAAAAACTAATGGAAGAAATTATCACTGAAAATTTCCCAACTCTTATGAAAGACCTAAAATTACAGATCCAAGAAGTGCAGCGCACCCCAAAGAGATTAGACCCAAATAGGCGTTCTCCAAGACACTTACTAGTTAGAATGTCAGAGGTCAAAGAGAAAGAGAAGATCTTGAAAGCAGCAAGAGAAAAACAATCCATTACATACAAGGGAAACCCAATAAGACTTTATGTAGATTTCTCAGCAGAAACCATGGAAGCTAGAAGACAGTGGGATGATATATTTAAAATACTAAAAGAGAAAAACTGCCAACCAAGACTCCTATATCCAGCAAAATTATCCTTCAAAAATGAGGGAGAAATTAAAATATTCTCAGACAAAAAGTCACTGAAAGAATTTGTGACCAAGAGACCAGCTCTGCAAGAAATACTAAAGGGAGCACTAGAGTCAGATACAAAAAGACAGAAGAGAGAGATATGGAAAAGAGTGTAGAAAGAAGGAAAATCAGATATGATATATATAATACAAAAGGCAAAATGTTAGAGGAAAATATTATCCAAACAGTAATAACACTAAATGTCAATGGACTGAATTCCCCAATCAAAAGACATAGATTGGCAGAATGGATTAAAAAACAGGATCCTTCAATATGCTGTCTACAGGAAACACATCTTAGACCCAAAGAAAAACATAGGTTGAAAGTGAAAGGTTGGGAAAAGATATTTCATGCAAATAACAACCAGAAAAGAGCAGGAGTGGCTATACTAATATCCAACAAATTAGACTTCAAATGTAAAACAGTTAAAAGAGACAGAGAAGGACACTATATACTAATAAAAGGAACAATTAAACAAGAAGACATAACAATCATAAATATTTATGCACCGAATCAGAATGCCCCAAAATACGTGAGGAATATACTGCAAACACTGAAAAGGGAAATAGACTCATATACCATAATAGTTGGAGACTTCAACTCACCACTCTCATCAAGGGACAGAACATCTAGACAGAGGATCAACAAAGAAATAGAGAATCTGAATATTACTATAAATGAACTAGACTTAATAGACATTTATAGGACATTACATCCCACAACAGCAGGATACACCTTTTTCTCAAGTGCTCATGGATCATTCTCAAAGATAGACCATATGCTGGGTCACAAAGCAAGTCTCAACAAATTTAAAAATATTGAAATCTTACACAACACTTTCTCGGACCATAAAGGAATGATGTTGGAAATCAATAATAGGCAGAGTGCCAGAAAATTCACAAATACGTGGAGGCTCAACAACACACTCCTAAACAACGACTGGGTCAAAGAAGAAATTGCAAGAGAAATTAGCAAATACCTCGAGGCGAATGAAAATGAAAACACAACATATCAAAACTTATGGGACGCAGCAAAGGCAGTGCTAAGAGGGAAATTTATTGCTCTAAATGCCTATATCAGAAAAGAAGAAAAGGCAAAAATTCAGGAATTAACTATCCATTTGGAAGAACTGGAGAAAGAACAGCAAGCTAACCCCAAAGCAAGCAAAAGGAAAGAAATAACAAAGATTAGAGCAGAA
The DNA here is from genome assembly GCF_023851605.1 of Tamandua tetradactyla. Classification (NCBI taxonomy): domain Eukaryota; kingdom Metazoa; phylum Chordata; class Mammalia; order Pilosa; family Myrmecophagidae; genus Tamandua; species Tamandua tetradactyla. The sequence goes on from NC_135350.1 coordinate 24,365,444, forward strand.
ATAAATGAAATTGAAAACATGAAAACAATAGAGAAAATCAATAAGGCCAGAAGTTGGTTCTATGAGAAAATCAATAAGATTGATGGGCCCTTAGCAAGATTGACAAAAAGAAGAAGAGAGAGGATGCAAATAAATAAGATCAGAAATGGAAGAGGAGACATAACTACTGACATCACAGAAATAAAGGAGGTAATAACAGGATACTATGAACAACTTTACGCTAATAAATACAACAATTTAGAGGAAATGGACGGGTTCCTGGAAAGACATGAACAACCAACTTTGACTCAAGAAGACATAGATGACCTCAACAAACTAATCACAAGTAAAGAAATTGAATTAGTCATTCAAAAGCTTCCTAAAAAGAAAAGTCCAGGACCAGATGGCTTCACATGTGAATTCTACCAAACGTTCCAGAAAGAATTAGTACCAATTCTCTTCAAACTCTTCAAAAAAATCGAAGTGGAGGGAAAAATACCTAATTCATTCTATGAAGCCAACATCACCCTCATACCAAAACCAGGCAAAGATATTACAAAAAAAGAAAACTACAGACCAATCTCTCTAATGAATACAGATGCAAAAATCCTCAATAAAATTCTAGCAAATCGTATCCAACAACACATTAAAAGAATTATACATCATGACCAAGTAGGATTCATCCCAGGTATGCAAGGATGGTTCAACATAAGAAAATCAATTAATGTAATACACCATATCAACAAATCAAAGCAGAAAAATCACATGATCATCTCAATTGATGCAGAGAAGGCATTCGACAAGATTCAACATCCTTTCCTGTTGAAAACACTTCAAAAGATAGGAATACAAGGGAACTTCCTTAAAATGATAGAGGGAATATATGAAAAACCCACAGCTAATATCATCCTCAATGGGGAAAAATTGAAAACATTCCCCCTAAGATCAGGAACAAGACAAGGATGTCCACTATCACCACTATTATTCAACATTGTGTTGGAGGTTCTAGCCAGAGCAATTAGACAAGAAAAAGAAATACAAGGCATCAAAATTGGAAAGGAAGAAGTAAAACTATCACTGTTTGCAGACGATATGATACTATACGTCGAAAACCCGGAAAAATCCACAACAAAACTACTAGAGCTAATAAATGAGTACAGCAAAGTAGCAGGTTACAAGATCAGCATTCAAAAATCTGTAGCATTTCTATACACTAGTAATGAACAAGCTGAGGGGAAATCAAGAAACGAATCCCATTTACAATTGCAACTAAAAGAATAAATACCTAGGAATAAATTTAACTAAAGAGACAAAAAACCTATATAAAGAAAACTACAAAAAACTGCTAAAAGAAATCACAGAAGACCTAAATAGATGGAAGGGCATACCGTGTTCATGGATTGGAAGACTAAATATAGTTAAGATGTCAATCCTACCTAAATTGATTTACAGATTCAATGCAATACCAATCAAAATCCCAACAACTTATTTTTCAGAAATAGAAAAACCAATAAGCAAATTTATCTGGAAGGGCAGGGTGCCCCGAATTGCTAAAAACATCTTGAGGAAAAAAAACGAAGCTGGAGGTCTCGCGCTGCCTGACTTTAAGGCATATTATGAAGCCACAGTGGTCAAAACAGCATGGTATTGGCATAAAGATAGATATATCGACCAATGGAATCGAATAGAGTGCTCAGATATAGACCCTCTCATCTATGGACATTTGATCTTTGATAAGGCAGTCAAGCCAACTCACCTGGGACAGAGCAGTCTCTTCAATAAATGGTGCCTAGAGAACTGGATATCCATATGCAAAAGAATGAAAGAAGACCCATCTCTTACACCCTATACAAAAGTTAACTCAAAATGGATCAAAGATCTAAACATTAGGTCTAAGACCATAAAACAGTTAGAGGAAAATGTAGGGAGATATCTTATGGATCTTACAACTGGAGGCGGTTTTATGGACCTTAAACCTAAAGCAAGAGCACTGAAGAAGGAAATAAATAAATGGGAACTCCTCAAAATTAAACACTTTTGTGCATCAAAGAACTTCATCAAGAAAGTAGAAAGACAGCCTTCACAATGGGAGACAATATTTGGAAATGATATATCAGATAAAGGTCTAGTATCCAGAATTTATAAAGAGATTGTTCATCTCAACAACAAAAAGACAGCCAACCCAATCACAAAATGGGAAAAAGACTTGAACAGACACCTCTCAGAAGAGGAAATACGGATGGCCAAGAGGCACATGAAGAGATGTTCAATGTCCCTGGCCATTAGAGAAATGCAAATCAAAACCACAATGAGATATCATCTCACACCCACCAGAATGGCCATTATCAACAAAACAGAAAATGACAAGTGCTGGAGAGGATGCGGAGAAAGAGGCACACTTATCCACTGTTGGTGGGAATGTCAAAGGGTGCAACCACTGTGGAAGGCAGTTTGGCGGTTCCTCAAAAAGCTGAATATAGAATTGCCATACGACCCAGCAATACCATTGCTAGGTATCTACTCAAAGGACTTAAGGGCAAAGACACAAACGGACATTTGCACACCAATGTTTATAGCAGCATTATTTACAATTGCAAAGAGATGGAAACAGCCAAAATCTCCATCAACAGAAGAGTGGCTAAACAAACTGTGGTATATACATACGATGGAATATTATGCAGCTTTAAGACAAGATAAACTTATGAACCATGTAATAACATGGATGGACCTAGAGAATATTATGCTGAGTGAATCCAGCCAAAAACTAAAGGACAAATACTGTATGGTCCCACTGATGTGAACGGACATTCGAGAATAAACTTGAAATATGTCATTGGTAACAGAGTTCAGCAGGAGTTAGAAACAGGGTAAGACAATGGGTAATTGAAGCTGAAGGGATACAGACTGTGCAACAGGACTAGATACAAAAACTCAAAAATGGACAGCACAATAATACCTAATTGTAAAGTAATCATGTTAAAACACTGAATGAAGCTGCATCTGAGCTATAGGTTTTTGTTTTGTTTTGTGTTGTTTTGTTTTGATTTTACTATTATTACTTTTATTTTTTTCTCTATATTAACATTCTATATCTTTCTCGGTTATGTTGCTAGTTCTTCTAAACCAATGCAAATGTACTAAGAAATGATGATCATGCATCTATGTGATGATGTTAAGAATTAATGATTGCATGTGTAGAATGGTATGATCTCTAAATGTTGGGTTAATTTCTTTTTTCCGTTAATTAAAAAAAAAAAAAAGAGAAGGGATAATTGGAGATGAAGGGATACAGACTGTACAACGGGACTTGATATAAAAACTCAGAAATGGACAGCACAATACTACCTAATTGTAATGCAATTATGTTAAAACACTGAATGAAGCTGCATGTGAGGTATAGGTTTTTTGTTTTTGTTTTTTTTGTTTTTTTTTCTTTCTATTATTGTTTTAATTCTTATTCTGTTGTCTTTTTATTTCTTTTTCTAAATCGATGCAAATGTACTAAGAAATGATGAATATGCAACTATGTGATGTTATTAAGAATTACTGATTGTACATGTAGATTGGAATGATTTCTAATTGTTTTGTTAATTCTTTTTTTAATTAATAAAAAAAAAAGAAAAAAAAAAGGTAAAAAGTTTTAAACTTAATTTTTAAGTTCTTAAGCTTTGATACATTTGCAAAAAATGCTACTACAAATGTTTGTTTTTTTCATCTAAAGCAAAACTATTAACATTTGTTTTTTGTTTTCTGCTGTTTTTATTTTAATTCCAAAAAAGAGGATTTATTGGCTCCTATAGCTGGATGCTCACAGACCTGAAGGTAGAATTTCAGGAACCAGGGCCTTGGGCACCAAACTGAAACGCAAGATAACCTAAACAAACACTTTCCACCGACTTCCATTACTGATGGCTTCATTCTCTCCCTCTCCAGACAGATCTTTTTCATCTAATGGGAGAGATGGCACCAAAAGCCTAAATTTATATTATTTCTATATTTCAAGCTAGCCAAAAGGGAAAATCTTCCAAAAGCCTCTTGTATAACCACTTCAAGTAAGGATTTTGATTAGCCCTGATTTAATCTCCTCTCTAAACAGCCAAATCACTTGGTCCAAAGGAATAGAATACTAACATTTTTCTCTTCTTTATCCATTTAACATGATTGATATATTGCCAAAAGAGGGGATTAAAAATAAGAAGTAAAGGTATTGGGCAGATTAAAATATAATACTGCCATAGATCACTATTGATTATTTTTGTAGCTGGGTTTTTTTTTTTAATTGTATAATATAACATATATACAAAGCAAAGAAAGAAAAAAGCAATAGTTTTCAAAGCACTCTTCAACAAGTAGTTATAGGACAGATGCCAGAGTTTGTCATAGGCTACCATACCGTCCTTTCAGATTTTTCTTTCTAGCTGCTCCAGAATATAGGAAGCCGGAAGGAGTAAATTTTTTTTTAATCATCATAATCAACTTTTTTTCTCTTTTTTTATGAAAAATACCATTTATACAAAAAAGCAGTGTATTTTAAAGCAAAGTACAACAATTAGTTGTAGAACAGATTTCAGAGTTTGACATGTGTTACAATTCCACAATTTTAGATTTTCACTTCTAGCTGCTCTAAGATACAGAGGCTGAAATAAATACCAATTTAATGATTCAGCAATATTCATTTATTAAACTCTACCTTCTCTGTATAACTCCACCATCACCTTTGATCTTTCTATCCCACTCTTTAGGGGTATTTGGCCCATGACCATTTAACTTTTTCATGTTGGAAGGGGCTGTCAATAATAGTATTTGTTTTTGACAACGCTTATTTGTAGCCATGTGGGAGTTTTATATATTCATATGTAAGTTATTTGAATTTGTTATATATTTATATTTATGCATACTACACATACATATAAATACTGTATCTTCAAGTGCTCTATAATTCATTAATTTGGCAAGCCTTTTCTTCAAATTAGTAAAGTCTTATTACATTGTAAATCAGTGATGTGAAACAAATTCTTCCACATTATATTATACAGCAACACTGATTTGCTAGGCTTTTTCCTTTCCCTACAGATTTTTTAAATTTCCTGAATTGTCAGCTTAGTTTGGAGCAAAAAGTGATTTGTTTCATTTTTGAGAAGACGAGTACAATGTTTTAGTTTTTAAAACAGGAAATAAAAAACTAAACAAAGAGCCAGCATGTAAGTTTCCATAGCCTGTCATGAAATATGATAAATGATCCCAACAACTTTTGCCTAAAGTTTTTGGACTTGTCTATTAATGAAAGAAGAGGTTGTCTCAGACTGTATTCCGCTGAGATTTTGAGCAGAGGAGATGGCTCATTGAAAGAAATTAGACAATTTCATGAACTATCAGGACAATGAACACAGTATTCATCTGGAAAGAATGACATCAATGTCTTATAAATTATGAGTTTACATATTTCATTTGGCAGGAAAAAATTACAGGATGGGCATAGGTGTTGATTAGATCCTGTTTTGAGAAGTTTTTCGGTCAGAAGTACAAAAGCTGTGGAAATAACATTCTCTGAATCCCTGAATGTTCTGTAGATCTATTTCTCTATCTTTGAAAATGGACAAAAGTCATACTAGTGTTTCGTTCACATGTTAGGTTTAATGGAACGCTATATAAAAGTAGATTGAGGGCGGGCCGCGGTGGCTCAGCGGGCAAAGTGCTTGCCTGCTATGCCGGAGGACCTCGGTTCGATTCCCGGCCCCACCCCATGTAACAAAAACGGAGAAACAGAATACAATAAAACAAGAAAATGTTTAAAAATGTTTCCCTTTCCTCCTTCCTTCCTTCCTTCTATCCTTCCTTCCTTCTCTCTGTCTTTCCTTTAAAAAAAAAAAAAAAAAAAAAAAAAAAGTAGATTGAGAACCATAAAGCATCCTATAAATGTAAAAAATCACTAGGTAGTATTTTTAGAGTTGATTTTTGTCTCACATATCTTAAACCTGCTGATTTGTTCATCTTTATCTGCGAACCATATATCTATTCCTATAGCAAAAGCACTGCACTTTATCCTTTGCCTGGGCACTGAATTAAGTCCCAGTAACAGTAATTCTATAAGAAACTGGAAAGCTCCTTAAAGAAATTACAACATCTAACAAAATGATTCTCAAAGAATACAGTATGCGGGCGGGCCACAATGGCTCAGCAGGCAGAGTTCTCGCCTACCGTGCCAGAGGCCCAGGTTCGATTCCTGGTGCCTGACCATGCAAAAATAAATACAGTATGTGTATTGAAAGCTGTATTAATTAGCTTTCACTAAGTTATTGTGGGCTAACAATAATCCCAAAAGTCTCCCACACCAAAAAACAGACTAAAATGTTTTAGTTTGTTAAAGCTGCCAGAATGCCCTATATGAGAAATGGAACAGCTTTTAAACAGGAAATTTTTTGAGTTGGAAGTTTACAGTTCTAAGGCTATAAGAATGTGCAAATCAAGGCATCTAGGGAAAGATACCTTCAGTCAAGAAAGGCCAATGGGTCCAGAACTCTTCTGTCAGCTGGGAGGGCACGTGGCTGCTAGGGTCTCTGGCTTTTCATTTCAAACTGCTTCCCCAGGAGTGTTTTCTTTCTTCATTTCCATACACCTCTGCTTGAAGCTTTATTCAAAAATGGTTCCCTCTTAAAGGACTCTAGCAAGCAACTCCACCTTGAATGGGTAGAGACACATCTCCATGGCAACCACCTAGTCAAAATGTCCCACCCACAATTGGGTGGGTCACATCTTCATGGGAACAACTTAATCAAAAAGATCCCACCCAGCAATATTGAATTGAGACTAAAGAATATGGATTTACTGGGGTATAAAACAGTTTCAAGCCAGCACACAAAGTATATGAAAAAAAGTATAAGGGAAAGTCACTAGACTCTTCTCGGAGCAATGTTGTCCTATTGAAAGGACTAGGGAGTCATACTTATCTGTTCCTGGGTTTTAGCAAAGGATGTAATGGCCACACATTTTACATGGTTTTTGCTCTGCGGTTGCTCTGTGGTGAGGAGTGAAGTATATGTTGTGTGGTTTTAAATTCTTGTCAGATGAAAGAGTTCTTTTTATCACCAGGATTAAGATGAAATTTGGAGTCCCTCTCATACTAAGAAAGTTGTGTGAAATTCAAACTTACAGAATGTAGCCAATAGGTTTTTCTCAGTTATCATTCTCTTGTATGTATAAAGAGATTTATTTGTAACAATGAAGAGTTTTGCCAAAGCCAGGTTTAGTCCCCAAAACTATGGCAATGTCATCTCTGGCAAACAGAGGAAATTACAAAGGTCAAAAGCAGATAAATGATCAATATCCATAGCTAACAATACACACGCAGAAAATTTTTGAACATCGTCTTGTTAGATGTTATAACTACAAGGAGTTTCTCTAGCTCAGTATGGAATCATTGTGCCCAGTGTGATGCCACACTTTAGTTCTTTCATGCTTTTTCCTTTGGCTGCTCTTCAGCTTTCAGTTGTGTTCACTCTTTTCCTTGGTCGCCTAACTTCTTTGTTAGGAATATTCCTTACCATATTTCTTTGAACCTGATTCCTTCCACAATCTTCTACCCCTATGGCCACCATACCTACTTGAAAATTCTACTTGGATTCATCTAATGTAAATTTAAAGTCAATATTTCATACTTTCCTGACCTACCTCTCTCTCCTATCCTCTGTTCATCCACATCTACTCCCTTCGTTTCCTTATTTTTGTAGATGGTTTTGCTACTTTATCTCCCAGATAGCCCATCTAAAATACCCAGGAGTTTTCTTTTATGCCCCTTTTCCTTTCCTTAGTGCTCATCTCTACCACCTATGTCTTCTTAAATGTCACACCCTGTCAGTCACTAAATCTTATCGATTCTACCTTCAAAATGTTTCACATCCTTCTCTTGATTTGATGTTAGAGTGTTTAGGTCTTATACATAAGTGACATCTTTAAAATTGTTCTAACAAAAAGTCTTTTTTATGATTTACCCTAAACCTTGCAGCTAGATCAGTATCTTGAAATTCAGGAAATATGTAGTCTTCCCTTTTCAGAAATATTGTTTCTTAGTGACTCAGTGTAAAGTGTGCTGTCTTTCTCCAAGGATTTAGGAAGTTGGCTTTCTGTAATGGTTAGGATTGGTTCAGCTGTGAGTGATAGGAAATTCAAAATAACAGTAGTTCAAACAAAATATGTATAAAAGTCCAGAGTGATCCAGGGCAGATTTGATATTTCAAACTGTCAAAGACCTTTGCATCTATCTTTTTTGTTTTCCCTTCATGTGTGGCCTACATTTCCCATGGCCCACGATGGCTCTCTAACTCTGTCTTCCTTCCAGTCAGCAAGAAAAAGAAAAGAAGAAAGGACATGCCCTTTCCTTTAAGGAAACTTCCTGGATGTTGCACCCACCATGGCTGTTTATTTGTTTGGGTCCAAATTTAATCTTAGGGCCAAATATACTTTTATTCTAATGATTATGTGTCCAGCTAAAAATTGGAAAATGGATAAGGGTTAGAAACAGCAATCACTGCCACATTTACCCTCTAATTGCTTCTTCCTTTCTCTAATCTGCTATGCCAAAAAATTCTCTCCCTAGTTCATTCAAATATAAACTCCTCAAAACTCCAGCCAGCCATTCTTTTTGCCCTTTAAACCACAGAGACTTTTCATTTGGCAGGCAATCAGGAATTTGTTTTGCAGTGGCCTTATTAATGTGGTCTTAATGATTAAAGCATTGCTTAAATTTTACTCCTTGTCTAATCCTCTCAGCTACATTGAGAGAAGGACCTAAACCCTATATATCCCCAGAACAAGCTGACAGTACCAACTTGGAATATATCATGTGTACTCCATTATTTGGGAGGGGTTATGGTAAGATGTCTTATGATGTGTGGTACTGCATCAATCTCAGCTGCATATATATACATAAAAGAAGTCTATACAATAATTAAAATATGATAAATATCTACAATAATCTTCCTGCCATAATATTAGGAATATGTGGTACGGACATTACTCTGCATATAAATATATAACTTAGATGGGGAGATAAGAGTTATAAAATTCTAACATAGGTAAGTGAAATATTATTTGAGAAGATATTATCAACACATAGACTTTTCAAATCCCCTTCCCCATCTCTGCAAAACTGAAAAATCAATAAAAGGTAGTGTGTTCATTTGTTTGTTTGTTTGTTTACCACAAGACAGCACAGTAGGGACTTCCAGGATTCAGTTCATCCTCCAGGGCATGTGGGTGAGGTGGGAGAGACTCAGCCAGGTGCCTATTGCAGCTTCTGACTAATGGATTCAGACTACTGGGTACCAGCTCTGAGTATAGCTAAATATACAACTCACCCAAGACAGAAATTACCCAGCAGTTTCTGTTTTAACCTTGCTCCTAGGAGAGGAGGAAGCTGGGAGAATTGAGAAACATTGTAAATTCTCAGGGGAGTAGAGGTCAATTTGCTGAAGGAAAACTCTTCTCAAGAGAAGAGGGGAGACAGGGAGCAGGCACTGACTCTGGCTCTTGAGTACTGAATTTGGGATGCTAGACTCCAGCTGTGAGAACACCAGTTTAAACAGCCCAACAGAAAATAGCTGTTAGCCACTTTTTCAAACCAGTTCCTGGCAGGGAAGGAATCAGGGTTGAAGGGGAGACAGTGTAACTTCTCAGGGCAGTGGGGAGAAGTTTGCTAACAGACAGCTCTTCCCTGAGAAAAAGGGGGGTGCAGGGCAGAGCTGGGCACTGACTCTGGATTTTGATCAGTGAATTTAGAGTGCTGTATTTGAGCTCTGAGAAAACAGCTACAGTTTTAACTGGCATGGGGAAGAGAGTAGCTGGCAGCCTCCATTTCAATCCTGTCTCTGGCAGGGGCAGAAGTGGCGCTGATTGAGTTGATACGTAACTTCTTGGATTGTGGGGTCAGTTTGCTGAAGAGTAGCTTGGTCCCCAAGTAAAGGCAGGGGTGGGGAGGTTGGAAAGTCCCAACGTCATTTGCAACTGTTTTTAGAGAACTCAGATCCCAAAGTATGGGATCTGAGCAAACCCACCCTGGCCAAAAGCAGCTGGCAGCATCTATCTCAGATAGATAGCAGATAGATAGCAGCATCTATCTCAGCCATGTACCCTGCAGGGCTGTAGGGGCTGAGTTGGCTGAGGATTAAAAGCACAGTATCATTTTAGGACCCTGGGGAGCAGATGGCTAAAGAGTGCCATCTGTTGGGCTGACAGGAAAACACGGATTCAGGGAGACATCATAAGGAAGGCTGGTATCCTGACCCTCCTCCACAGGGCACTTTCCTGATCTACATCTACTTTGTGGGTCCTGGGCCTGTTTTGATGGGGAAAAACTAGCTTGGGTAGGTCCTCTTAGGGGTTCCTCCTCTCAGAATTAGCCCTACAGGTAAAAGTAGCTAAAGATAACAAAAGGAGTGTTAAAAACATATAGAGGCAAATTATACACAAACAGAACAGATCAAAACTCCCAGAGGAAGAAGAGGGAAAAGGTAGATTCTTCCTGGGTTTGAAACAATTGCAGAAATAGTTCAGTCTCAAAATTGTACTGTATATTCAGGGCAAGAATAAAATTATAAAAGCTGAAAAACTTCTGATTGGTTAAACGTGCTATTTTTTTTTTCTTTTTGCATGGGCAGGCACTTGGGATTCGAACCCAGGTCTCTGGCATGGCAGGCAAGAACTCTGCCTGCTGAACCACTGTGGCCCACCCAAACATATGCTATTTTAAAGGTCTAGAGTAAGTTGAACCAAGTCAAAGAAGAGCTATAGCACAAAGCCAATCAACAATGAAATCATAAGCAAGAGAAGCAAATTGACCTCCAGAATAAATTCATCAAGAAAATCAAATGCCTAGACACAAGCAAAAAAAAAAATACAAACCATACTAAGAAACAGCAAGATATAGCCAAGTCAAAGGAACAAATTAAAACTTCAGAGAAGATATAAGGAGTTGAGAAGACTAATTAGTGATCTGTAAATAAACCTAAATTCTAGTAGATGAAGAAAGATGTGGCAAAAGAAATAAAGAAGACATTAAGTGAGCATAAAGAAGAATTCAAAAGCACGCAAAAAAATAACAGAATTTATAGGAATGAAAAGCACATTAGAAGAAATAAAAATACAATGGATACATACAACAGCAGATTTGAAGAGGTGGAATAACAGATAGGCAAACTAGAGGATAGGACATCTGAAATCTTACAGACAAAAGAATGGAAAATTTTGAGCAGGGTTTCAGGGAATTGAATGACAGCACCAAACAAGCAAATATATACATCCTGAGTGTCCCAGAAGGGGAAAACGGGGAAAAGAACAGAAAGGATATCTGAGGATATACTGGTTGAAAATTTCCCAACTCTTATGAAAAACATCAATATATATAGGTCCAAGAAGTGCAATGTACTCCAAACAGAATAAATCTGAATAGGCCTACTTTAAAACATTTACTTATCAGGATGTCAAATGCCAAAGACAAAGAGAGAAATCTGAGAGCAGCAAAAGAAAAGCAATCCATCACATACAAAGGAAGCTCAAAAGACTAAGTCCCAATTTCTCATCAGAAACCATGGAGGTGAGAAGGCAATAATGTGATATATTTAAGATACTGAAAGAGAAAAACTGCCAGCCAAGAACTATTTATCTGGAAAAAAATGTCCTTCAAAAATGAGGGAAAGTTTAAAATATTCACAGATAAACAGAAACTGAAGGAGTTCTTTAAGAGATCTGCCCTCCAAGAAACACTAAAGGCAATGCTACAGGCTGAAATGAAAAGATAGGAGAAAGAAGCTTGCACAAGAGTATAGAAATGAAGAATATCAGTAAGGGTAACTAAAAGGGTAAAAAAGACAAAAATAAGATATGACATATAAAAACAAAAAGATAGTGGTTTAATGGTAGAATGCTTGTCTTCCATGCAGGAGACCTGGGTTCAATTCCTGGACCATGTACACACACACACACACAAATTAAAAACAAAAGGATAAAACAGTTGAAGAAAGTATTGCCTTTATAGTAATAATTTGGAATGTTAATGGACTAAACTCCCCAATCAAATGACATAGGCTGGATGAATGGATAAAAAATATGACCCATCTATATGCTGTCTATAAGAGACTCACTTTAGAGCAGAGGGCAGAAACAGGTTGAAAGTGAAAGGTTGGAAAAAGATATTCATTGTAAAGAGTAACCAGAAAAGAATGGGGGTAGCTATAATAATATCAGACAAAATACAGTTTAAATGCAAAAAATGTTAAAAAAGGACAAAGTAGGGCACTGTATATTAACAAAAAGAACAATCTGCCAAGAAGAAGTAACAATCATAAATATTTATGCATCTAACCAGTAGGATGCCCAAAATATATGAGGCAAACACTGGCAACAGTGAAAGAAGAAATAGATACATCTACAATAATAGGTGGAGACTTCAATACAACATTCTCATCAATAGATAGAACATGTATACAGATGATTAATAAGGAAACAGAGAACTTCATACAAAAGCTACACCTGACAGATATTTACAGAACACTGCACGCTACAACAGCAGGATATACATTCTTCTCAAGTGCTCATGTATCATTTTCCAGGGTAGACCACATGTTGGATCATAAAACAGGCCTCAATAAATTTAAATACTGAAATTATACAAAGCATTTTTCCTGATCATAATGGAATGAACCTGGAAATCAGTAACAGGTGCAGGACTTGGAAATTCATAAATTTATGGGGCTAAACAACACACCCTAAAACAATCAGTACATCAAAGGAAAATTACAAGAGAAATAATTAACTATCTCAAGATAACATATTAAAACTTATGGGATGCAGGAAAGGTACTACTAAGAGGGAAATTTACTGCCCTAAATGCCTGCATTAAAAAAGAAGAAAGAGCTACAAAGGAATACCTAACTACATACTGGAAGAACTCGAAAAGGAATAGCAAACTAACCCCAAAGCAAATAGAAGGAAAGAAATAACAATGATTAGAGAAGAAATAAATGCAATTGAGAATAAAAAACAATGAGAGCATCAACAAAACCAGAAGTTGGTTCTTTGAGAAACTCAACAATATTGACAAATCTTTCGCTAGACCAACAAAGAAAAAACTAAAGAAGATTCAAACAAATAAAATTAGAAATGAGAATAGGGCATTACTACTGACCCCACAGAAATAAAAAAGATTATAAGAGGATACTATGGCAATAAACTAGACAACTTAAATGAAATTGACAACTTCACAGAAAAACATGAACAACCCACACTGACTCTAGAAGACATAGAAGATCTAAACAAAGCAATCACAAGTAAACAGATTGAAATGGTCATCAAAAACCTCCTAAAAATAAAAACCATGTCCAAATGGCTTCATAGTGGAATTTTACCAATCATTCTAGAAGAATTAATACCAATTATGTTCAAACTCTTCCAAAATATTGAAGAGGATGGAACTCAATCTAACTCATTCTATGAAGCCAACATCACCACATGTATTAGTTAGGGTTCTCTACAGAAACAGAATCAACAGGGAACGTTCACAAATATAAAATTTATAAAAGTGTCTCATGTGACCACAGGAACGCAGAGTCCAAAATCCACAGGGCAGGCTGTAAAGTCGGTGACTCCGATGGATGGTCTGGATGAACTCCACAGGAGAGGCTCACCCGCCGAAGCAGGAATGGGACCTGTTCTCCTTAAAAGGCTTCCCGTGATTAGATTAAGCATCACTCATTGTAGAAGACACTCCTCTTTGGCTGATTACAAATGGAAGCAGCTATGGATGCAGCTAACGTGATCATGATCTAATTCTATGAAATGTCCTCATTGCAACAGACAAGCCAGCACTTGCACAACCACGTAAACATCCCTACCACCATGACCACTTTGTTCATGAGCCCATTGGGCAATAACAGGAGTTGCTGGGGTAAGAGACTGAGTGGTATCCACAGAACGGGTCATCTTATCCACTTGATTATTAAAATCTTCCTCTGCTGAAGTCACCCTCTGGTGTGCATTCACATGGGACACAAATATCTTCATGTTTTTAGCCCACTCAGAAAGGTCTATCCACATACTTCTTCCCCAGACCTCTTTGTCACCGATTTTCCAATTATGGTCTTTCCAAGTTCCTGACCATCCAGCCAAACCATTAGCAACAGCCCATGAGTCAGATTACAAATGCAACTCTGGCCAGTTTTCCTTCCAAGCAAAATGAACAACCAGGTGTACTGCTCGAAGTCCTGCCCACTGGGAGGATTTCACCTCACCACTGTCCTTCAAGGACACCACAGAAAGGGGTTGTAATGCTGCAGCTGTCCACTTTCAGGTGTCACTTGCATATCGTGCTGAACCATCTGTAAACCAGGCCCAAGTTTTCTCTTCCTCAGTCAATTCACTGTAAGGAACTCCCCAAGAGGCCATAGCTCTGGTCTGGGAAAGAGAAGGTAATGTGGCAGGAGTGGAAACCATGGGCATCTGTGCCACTTCTTCATGTAACTTACTTGTGCCTTCAGGACCGTCTCTGGCTCTATCTCATATACACCATTTCCATTTTACGATAGAGTGCTGCTGTGCATGCCCAACTTTATGGCTTGGTGGGTCAGACAACATTCAGCTCATGATAGGCAACTCAGGTCTGATGGTAACTTGGTGGCCCATGGTTAAGTGTTCAGTCTCTACTAAGGCCCAGCAGCAGGCCAAAAGCTGCTTCTCAAAAGGAGAGTAGTTATCTGCAGCAGATGGTAAGGCTTTGCTCCAAAATCCTAAGGGTCTGCATTGTGATTCTCCTATAGGAGCCTGCCAAAGGCTCCAGACAGCATCTCTATTTGCCCCCGACACTTCCAGCACCATTGGATCTGCTGGATCATACAGCCCAAGTGGCAGAGCAGCTTGTATAGCAGCCGGGACCTGTCCCAGAGCCTCCTCTTGTTCAGGTCCCCACTCAAAATTAGCAGCTTTTCTGGTCACTCGATAAATGGGCCAGAGTAGCACACCCAAATGAGGAATATGTTGTCGCCAAAATCCAAAAAGACCAACTAGGCGTTGTGCCTCTTTTTGGGTTGTAGGAGGGGCCAGATGAAGCAACTTCTCCTTCACCTTAGAAGGGATATCTCGACATGCCCCACACCACTGGACACCTAGAAATTTCACTGAGGTGGAAGGCCCCTGTATTTTTGTTGGCTTTATCTCCCATCCTCTTGACAAGCAAATGCCTTACCAGTAAATCTAGAGTAATTGCTACTTCTTGTTCACTAGGTCCAATCAACATGATATCATCAATATAATGGACCAGTGTGATGTCTTGTGGGAGACAGAAATGATCAAGGTCTCTGTGAACAAGATTATGACATAGGGCTGGAGAGTTGATATACCCCTGAGGTAGGACAGTGAAAGAATACTGCTGGCCTTGCCAGCTGAAAGCAAACTGTTTCTGGTGGTCCTTACTAATAGCTATTGAGAAAAAAGCATTTGCCAGATCAATGGCTGCATACCAGGTACCAGGGGATGTACTGATTTGCTCAAGCAATACCACATCTGGAACAGCAGCTGCAATTGGAGTTACCACCTGGTTGAGCTTACGATAATGCACTGTCATTCTCCAAGACCCATCTGTTTTCTGCACAGGCCAAATAGGAGAGTTGAACGGGGATGTGGTGGGAATCAATACCCCTGCATCTTTCAAGTCCTTAAGAGTGGCAGTAATCTCTGCAATCCCTCCAGGAATCCGGTATTACTTCTGATTTACTATTTTGCTTGGTAGGGGCAGTTCTAGTGGCTTCCACTTGGCCTTTCCCACCATAAAAGCCCTCACTGCATGAGTTAGAAAGCCAACGTGGGGATTCTGCCAGTTGCTCGGTATGTCTATGCCAAGTATACATTCCGGAACTGGGGAAATAAATACAGGATGGGTCCGGGGGCCCACTGAACCCACTGTGAGATGGACCTGAGCTAAAACTCCATTGATCACCTAGCCTCCATAAGCCCCCACTCTGACAGGTGGCCCAGAGTGATGTGTTGGGTCCCCTGGAATTAATGTCACTTCTGAACCAGTGTCTAATAATCCCCAAAATATCTTATCATTTCCTTTTCCCCAATGCACAGTTACCCTGGTAAAAGGTTGTCAGTCTCCTTGGGGAAGACGTGGAGGAAGAGTAACAGTATAAATTTGTGGCAGTGTAACAGGTTTCTCCCTCAAAGGGACCTGGCCTCCCCTTCATTCAAGGGGCTCTGAGTCTGTAAACTGTTTCAAGTCTGGAAATTGATTAAGGGGCCATGACTCTGTGTTTTTGTAATTCAGGTTAGACTTCTGTTCACTTGACCTAGAACTCTTTTGTTTATACAGCTCAAACAAGAATTTAGTAGACTGCCCTTCTATTGTATTTCTAGGTACCCCATGATTTACTAGCTAATGCCACAAATCTCTGCATGTCATATAATTTTGACACCTCCTTTGAGTTTGCTGTCTATTATAATAGCCACGTCTACCCTGTCTTTGGTGATTAAGTGCTGCCACCTGACTTCTGCCAACTCGGGATCCTGTCATCCCCATTGTGTTCAAGGATTCCAACTCAGTGACAGGAGTTCCTACAATAATATCTGACCTACCGAGAAGTGCAACCACAGAGTTCTTTAGGGATGATGGTGCTAGTCTCACAAATTTATTTCTCACTGTTCTGGTAAAAGGTGCATCTTCCGGACATTCTTGGGGTGTAAGAGCAGGCTTTGCATGATAAATCCACTTTAACATTCCAATCTCTCTAAGCCTCTGGATCCCCTCATCTACATTATGCCAGGGCAGTTCTGGCATTTCAACCTCAGGTAATGTTGGCCACCTTTTGATCCATGTTTCAACCAACCATCCAAACAAACTATTAACACCTTTTCTAACTGCTCAAGCTATAACACTGAATGCAGAATCTCTGCTTAGTGGGCCCATATCAATAAATTCAGCCTGATCCAGCCTTATATTCCTCCCACCATTATCCCACACTCTTAGAATCCATTGCCACACATATTCCCCTGATTTCTGTCTATATAAATTGGAAAACTCACACAGTTCTTTTGGAATATAACGTACCTCCTCATGTATGATACTTTGTACCTCACCTTTAGGGGCCTGTTGGGACTTTAGTCTAGTTATAGGTCTGGAAGAAATGAGGGGTGGTGGGAGTGGGTCAGGAAAAGAATTAGAAATATCTTCCAAGCCATTTGCTTCAGGGCCTTCATTTGCAGTTTCATCTGGTGAAACAGAATTAATCACTCCAGGGCTAATCCCTTCAGGAGGAGGTTGGGTGGCCAATTCCTCAAGGCAGGCTGGAGGTGGGGCAGTGATGTCCTCAGGGAAAACTATTACAGAGTTATCTAGAGAAGACTCAGCATGATCTAGGGCTTCAACCTCACCCCCGACATCATTATCAATCCATATGTCACCATCCCATTTTTCAGGGTCCCACTCCTTTCCAATCAATGCCCTCACTTTAACGGCAGACACCATGCAAAGACTGAGATTTCAGTTTACATTGTAAAGTTGCTACTCTAACAATAAGACTCTGAATCTGATTTTCAGAGATCTCAAGTCTACAGGTACAGGAAATAAGATTTTCCTTCAGGATACTCATAGAAACGTCTACATCTTTCAGACGGCACTTAAGCTTCTTGTTTGAAGCCTTAAGCCCATCCCTTTCATCCCTTAATGTAGGCAGTGTATCTAACAACAACCAACCAACATCTCTATAACTCTTACTTCTACAAAACTCTGTAAAGGTGTCAAAAACATTATCCCCGAGTCTGGCTTCGTATAAGCGAAGCATTAGGAGAATTGAATGATGATATTTTGACTATCTCCTTTGCCAACTCAGTCCATGGATTGGGAGTGTCATTCTGATTACGAGAATCAGAGTCCTTAGTGTCTCTGGGTCCAGTCAGAGTAGAAAACCATTCATAAAAACCCATTTTTAAGATTCTGTTTCTTAAGAACCACTCCTGGTACCAAGATGTATTAGTTAGGGTTCTCTAGAGCAACAGAATCAACAGGGAACACTCGCAAATATAAAATTTATAAAAATGTCTCACGTGACCGCAGGAACGCAGAGTTTCACAGGGCAGGCTGTGAAACTGATGACTCTGATGGATGGTCTGGATGAACTCTACAGGAGAGGCTCATCAGCCGAAGCAGGAATGGGACCTGTCTCCTCTGAGTCTTCCTTAAAAGGCTTAAAAGGCTTCCCGTGAATTGAATGTATGTAATCTGTGATCCTGGAAAGTACAAAGTTGGGCAATATGGAATTCAAACTCATGACCTTGGCTTCATCAACACTGAACTAAACAGCATGGGCTTCTCTTAACATAATCATATTTATGTGTAGAATTTGGGGAGAACTACAGCCTTTGTGTCACAAAAGTTAATATACCACCCCATATATTCTTCACACTCTGTGAAACCCTTTCACAATTTTATGAGGTTGGCTTATCTGCTGCTATGTATACCTATTTAATAATAATGAGTGGCTGAGTCTGACTCAACCCAAGTTCTTTTATTCTGGGTAAATATTTTGTATTATACCATGCTGGAACTCAGTTATTGACGACTAGTCAGTCTTTGAAGGTACATTCTTTCCACGATGCCCTAAGTACAAAGAACCAAAATTCTAATTTGGATTTCCTCAGAAGTATTCTGCCATTATCTATCTAGGCTAACATCTTTGAAATAGCTGGAAAGTCTCTTCATATTTATCGCCCAAAAAAAGGTGTTTAAAGAAAGATGTGTTTGAGAAATCAGAAATTTCCAAGTATGGGATGATCTCTCGAATTCTCTACATAAAAAGTCAAAACCAACAGTAGTTGCTAGTTGCTAGTGTTTGAGAGGAGATAGTAATTAGTTGTAGAGTGTCTGGCTGAAGTAGAAAAAAAGCTATTAAGGAAAAAGGCAATAATATTAAGACCATATAATTCATATTATTAATTTTTTTCACTATTAGCATTTATTAAGTAACTTATTGGATATGGCATTAAAAATTATGTAACTATGACTACATTACATATGTATTAGCATGAACACAAGTACTAGAGAGATAAGAGGATTAATATTTTTGCATCATGGTTTTCTCCAGGACAGGAAAAGGGGTAGGAAACCATCACATAACTGCTATGAAAAGGGAAGAAATCATTATTGTTCCATTCACTTCAGGAAGAGGAAAACTGTTGAGTGTACTAAACCAATTTCAGATTTTAGATGATCTGGTTGAGTTTATCTTGAATAGGTTTCAAATTTTGCTGATTCTACATCCAAGGAATACCATTTATTACACAGGAAAAAATATTTAGGAATCAAAGATACTTTAAAGATTATTTCATCCAGCCAATGTAGAAGATAATAGTTATCGTTTACTGAGTGCCAGTTACTGTGTGCCAAACACATGCTACTGTGTACCTTGCAAACCTTTTTCCATATTTCAATAATCACATGAAACTAGGTGCTACCATAGCCACTTGGCAGAGGCTTCAACAGTTAGTAACTAAGATCATACTGTGAGGAGGAGGTAGAGCAAACTTTAAGTCTTCCAGCTCTTGAGCTCAATCACTCAATAACTAAATAACCACTATTTAGTGAAGCAAGAGCAAATTTCTTTAGCTGGGTCTCTGACGGCAAAGATCACATAGAGTAATCTCTAAACTGGATAAGGTATTAATGTTGCCTCGGATTTCCTGACGCTTCAATTGAGCTCAAACTAACTACTTCAGGTTTCTTAGCTTTTGACTGTTATTACATCAATTAAGTGGGGGAACTGACTGACTCTTGCTATTAATAACATCATAAGAACCCCTGGGTCCCCAGGGGGAGAAATAATAAAAAAGGACCTTCTCAAAATCGTTGGGAAACCATTTTCTAGGGTTTATCTCCCAGAAATAGGGAGTTTCTCTAATCTTATAAACTCTTTCAAATTGAAAGTCAATCCAAAGTACTTTAGAGTATATACGTTGAATCTGACTATCCAATTTTGTCAAAAAAATAATAAACTATTAAACATTGTAAATGTGAGTTGCTATCACTTGTTCACAAGCTGCTGGAGATGTACACAGGTGTTACCAATTTATTAGCTGGAAGATTAAGTAGCTGGCATTATGATAGTACTTTGTGTACCGCACTATTTTTTAAGCCCACCATTTGCAACTGATTACATGGACCATCTGTAACTGACTGTGAATCATGAAGAGTTCCCCTACTGGCATTTACTGAATATTTGTAGCAAAATGTTGTGTAAAAAAAGTTGACACTTAACAGTTTTAAGGTTTCACTAAATCAACTTTAAATAACAAGTTATGGGTACAATTCATTCATGCGTAGTCTCCAGAAAAATGTTAAAGTTTCTGATTTGATTAAAGAATACCGCCTCACCCCCAAGCCTCCTGTGAGGTGGACAAAAAAGGTTTTGAGTCCAGTGAAGTGCGGTTGTTCAACTGTTTGTACCCACGGAACTAAGCGGGGGTGGATTCAAAAGTGGTGAGGAAAGAGCGGGTGGAATACAGCTGAAAACGCAGAGGGAGCTGCGGGTCTCGCCTAGGAGAAATAACTGGAAGTTTATGCCTCGCGGAGCGGGACAGACCACGGGACTTCTTCTACAGGATGCGTTTACGCTACCTGTCTGACAGGAGTAGCAGCCTGGGATGCGAAGGGGGCGAAGAAGAGGGCGCCCGGGTTCCCGAAAGAAAGCTGCGCTATGCTGGCGTGCACCGTCCGGAGCAATAGAGTACACAAGGCCTGGAGGAGCTTTCACGTGGTCTCCAGAGCTCTGCTGGGGGTTTACGAAGGGGGTGGTACTGCCTGCCTCTCCCCTGAATCCCTCAGCCCCTCCTCCCGACACGTGACCGCGACCCGCTGGTCCCTGAGCTCCTGCAGCGTAGCTCGCTCTGTTTCTTCCCTCCCGCCGCTGTGTCCTTCTTCTCCCCAGTTGCCGTCCCTCCGCCCTCCCCCACCTCTCGCTTCACACGCCCCAATCGCGGCTCGAGTTGCGAAGCACCCGCCCCTCCGTCCTTTTCTTGGCCTTATCATTGGCTGAGACCTCAAGGACGCGTCCCGAGGGCGGGTGGCAGCCATTGGTGCGATGAGCAATCCGAGTTCCCGGATGAGGGAACATTCTGCAGTATAAAGGGAGCGGGGAAGGCGGGAGACAGCGCAGTTTGAATCGCGGTGCGACGAAGGAGTAGGCGGCTGGGCTTCGCTGGGGGTTTGACTAGCCCTTTCTCTGCCTTGTTTGTTTGAGCTACAGCAGAATTCGAAATGGTAAACTTAGCAGAAGAGCTTGACGACTCCGCGGGTTTTTGCCAGTGGGAGTAAGATCCGTTATACACGGGGATGGGGTGAAGTGGCGGCTGTTGGGAACGCGCGGAGACAGGATTTAGAAGATCTGGGGGAGGTGTTTTGTCGGCAGCAAGCGGAGCAGCCTCGGATCTCGTGGCGGGCGGCGACGGTTAGGTCGCGCGCGCAGGGCCACTGGGGGCGGGCGGGCGGAGGCGCGCGGCCGCGAAGAGCGCGCGGCGGGGGGCCGGCGGGCGGGGTCGCCCCCGCGGCGCGGCGGGCCGGAGACCCCAGCGGGGCCGCGCTCGCGCCCGGGTTGCGTTGCCGTGGGGGAGGGGCGCGTCGCCCTGGTAATCCTATATTCTGCGTTCCTCCTCCGCTTTCGGGCGTGTGCGCGCCGCAGGCTGGCGGTAAGGCTGGGAAGGACTCCGGAAAGGCCAAGACAAAGGCGGTTTCCCGCTCGCAGAGAGCCGGCTTGCAGGTCAGTGGATGTTCGTGCAGTGTTAGAATCGTGACCTTTTTCCTTGCACCTCGTTTCTCGTTTGTCACCGCTCTGTGGTGTTTTGTCTGTTCAGGAGAGATGTGGTGTCGCGACTTGGGTTGCCGATATGATAAATATGGGGGGGGGGGAGCCGATCACGCGTGTCGATCCTGGGGCGTGTTGCTGCACCAGCGTAGCCCGTAATCATTGCTTTGGTGCTTGTATAATTTTTCCGTCTTTGACACTTACATCTTTGTGCATTTATGTTTGTGTGTGCTTACGATTAAGTTTCCGGTGGGCCGTATTCATCGACATCTGAAATCTAGGACGACCAGCCATGGGCGTGTGGGCGCGACTGCCGCTGTATACAGCGCAGCCATCCTGGAGTACCTCACCGCAGAGGTAAATGGGTGTATACCTGTAATCTGGGAAAGGTTTTGGTTAGGGGGGGAGGAAAGGAAAGGAGGAAAGTGATGCAAGAAAACTCCCAGGCCGTAAACCCAGCGAGAAGCCTCTCAGAACGCTAGAGGGAGCTGGTGTTCAATAAGGGATCCTGTTGGGCTTGAGTTTGCAGCTCTTGGAAATAATTGGTTGCCCCCTCTGTAGTTTTTGTTTTATCTTGCCATTCAGGTAGTCGGGGAACGATGACAATGGGTAGATCTACATTCACGAAGGTTTAATTTTGCTTTCTGGGTCTTGGCCGAAGGAGATTGATTAGATTCTGCCTTCTAGGTACTTGAACTGGCAGGAAACGCATCGAAAGATTTAAAGGTAAAGCGTATTACCCCTCGTCATTTGCAACTTGCTATTCGTGGAGATGAAGAATTGGACTCTCTGATCAAGGCTACAATTGCTGGGGGTGGTATGTAACTAAAACTTTAAAATGCTTTAGAGAAAAAAAATTCTCTTCTAGTTTAAGAGGACACATTTTTATTGATGCAGTGTGGTCGTATATCGTGAAATTTGATTTATGATATGTAACTTAAAATGCATTTTTATTTGAGTGTCACGTTTTAAAGACATTTTAAGTTGAACTGTACAGTGCCTTCATTTTAAGTACTGTGTGACTTTTTAAAATATGTAGATTAAAGTAAAATTAATCCCTGTCACTCTCCTAGGTGTCATTCCACATATCCACAAATCTCTGATTGGGAAGAAAGGACAACAGAAGACTGTCTAAAGGATGCCTGGATTCCTTATTATCTCAGGACTCTAAATACTCTAACAGCTGTCCAGTGTTGGTGATTCCAGTGGACTGTATCTCTGTGAAAAACACAATTTTGCCTTTTTGTAATTCTATTTGAGCAAGTTGGAAGTTTAATTCGCTTTCCAACCAACCAAATTTCTGCATTTGAGTCTTAACCATATTTAAGTGTTACTGTGGCTTCAAAGAAGCTATTGATTCTGAAGTAGTGGGTTTTGATTGAGTTGACTGTTTTTAAAAAACTGTTTGGATTTTAATTGTGATGCAGAAGTTATAGTAACAAACATTTGGTTTTGTACAGACATTATTTCCACTCTGGTGGATAAGCTCAATAAAGGTCATATCCCAACCTAATTGTGTTTTAAATTTGCTTGATTGTAATGGGAACTTATATTTTGAATAGGCAACTCATCCAACGACATAACTAAGCACATTTTCTTCCCTTCAAATTACATTAATTCTGTAGTTCAAAGCAGATGGTTCAACTAAAATTGTTTTAAGGTTATGTAATCAGCTTTGTAAGGTTTTTAAACTGGCAGGAGTTCCTGCAGTAGGATATGATACTGTGATTTTTAGATTAAGGTTTGGCCATCTGTACATCGAGTGGTCTATGTGACACTATTACACCAGTGCACTATTTACTTTGGTGGGCTGGGGAGGGAAGTAGGGAAATCTTGAATACAGCAGTTTCCACAGAATTAACTTGACGTTTAGACTTCAAAGATAATAACAGTGTCCTTTTTGAGTGCTAGACACTTTTTAATAAGGTCTATAATAACATTTGAGGAGATACGTTACCCCTTTTTATACAAGAAAACTAGAATTTCTTTGAAAGTGGGCTATGGTTCATTCAGCATGGCTAAGTTAAATCAACATAGAAAATGGATCGTTAGTGACTGGATTAAGTGGGTCATTTTGACACGTGGCTTCTGGCAAGTTACTCAGAAAATGTAAAATTTGGATATAGACATTATAAAACAATGGCAATCCCCCAAGAGATCGATATGACATTTGATGTCATCAGTATGACATTTTATGATAGTAATAAAAATGAAAAAGGGGAGAAAACCAAGAAGTCTCTTGTGATGGTGAGGCGTTTGTGAAAGGGCTGGTTCCTGCTTTGTTTTGGTCACGAGAACAGGACAGTGCTTTTCATGAGAAAAGTACAAAGAAAACAATGTTTCTTGTCTAATTGGTCCGACAATCTAATAGTGTCTGGGTCTGAAAGGTGTAGGTAAAATAAACAGGCTGTAAAGCGAGCCCCGGGTTGGGAGTCACACGACGCACTAACATTTATGAACAGTGCGGTTAGTGTTTCGCGGGGACTGGCTGCGTCTGCACCTGACTGGATGCTCCACCGCTAAGGTGGCCCAGAGGGAGAGCCTTCGTCGTGCCCAGGGAGTTATACTGAAAATGAGAATCCCCTCAGTCCCATCACATCACCCTGACCTCCCGAAAGCCTGGTTTGGGTCTGCGGAAGTCGCGGCCGGAGGTCAGGGGTCCGGGATCCGCGGAACGCGCCCTCCATCCGGGTAGCTTAGCTAGTATCGCCCGCCCTCCCGCTTCCTGGGGTTGGGAACCTGTAGGTGCCGCGCACCGGTCGCCGAGTCCCGGGCCAGGAGGGATGCGGTCTTGGCCGTAGCTGCCCGCAGGGGGCGGGAAGACCACCGTGAGGAGGCGGAGCTGCGAAGCCCGCCCTCAGCCCGGGCCGCAGCCTCGGTCCTCTGCGCTCCTCCCAGTTCTCCGCACGCCCCCGCCCCGGCGGCTTCCGCCCCTGGTAGCTGCGCTGCCAGAGGAAACGGAAGGAGGCACAAGCCATGGAGGGGAATCGGGATGAGGCGGAGAAATGTGTCGAGATCGCCAGGGAGGCCTTGAACGCCGGCAACCGCGAGAAGGCCCAGCGCTTCCTGCAGAAGGCCGAGAAGCTCTACCCACTGCCCTCGGCCCGCGGTGAGGACCTCAGCGTCCCTCCCCTCCCTGCCCATCCCTAGACCACCGAGTAGCCCGTCCGCTGCCCCCGCCATTGCCCCTCAGGGAGCCGGCGAGACCCCGGCCTGCTCTGTCCTGCCGCGGGGCACTGGGGAGGAGTGTCCCGACACACCCCCCGCCCCAGGTCCAGCCCCAGCCCGGCCTCCCTGGGCCGGGCTCGGGGTGGGTAAACGGAGTCCCTCTCTGCACCAGCCTGCCTGCGGGTCGCAGGCTCCGAGCTGACAGGCGAGAGTTGCTGGCTCTCGGGTCGGTTTTCGTAAATGTACTCGCGCTCATCCTCTGGGAGGAAATTTGTCGGATGCTCTCTTACCGGAGGGGGATGCTTTGAATCTAAGTGTTTAGTTGTGGGGCCCCTTCCCTCCCCAACTCACCCCCAAATAAGGCCTAGGCCCCAAATGAAGTGAGAGAAACAGGGAACTCTAGTGGCTAATTTATAGATCTCAGGTTCCACCATCTCTGGAGTCGAAAGCTATTCCCAAAGCGAACATTTCCAAATACCTTGGATGACATTATTTTTCCCTGGGAAAGAGCGTAGAGAGGAGCATACATTTGGCAGGAATGATCAAGAGTCAGTAATGATTTGCTAAATAGTATCTGAGTTGATAACACCATAATTGTCAAAAAATTAGACAAAACTCTTAGGAACACAATACTTCCTTCAGTTGAAGTCACAGTGTTCATTTTCCTCCTTGCTAGGCTTAAAGGTAATAATAATAGCCAACATTTATTGAGCACTACAAAGTGCCAAGTATTGTCAGGCATTTCAGGTGAATTATTTCATTTACTCCTCAGAATAAACCTATGTAGAGGTACAGGCTTCGTTTGGCGATGTGGAGGCAGACTTTTCAAGGATTGAATGAACGAATGAATGAAAATGTCTTATCCAAGGTCTCACAGTATGGCAAAGTCAGAATAGTACTTGAGCTGTCAGACTCCAAAAGGTCCAGAAACACTACACTCTATTATCTTGCCAATAGATGCTATTTTACTTGAGGTTTAAAGTATTTTCAAGTTAAGAAGAAAATTATTGATATCTGAATAAGAATGTAGGGCTCCCTTTTTAACTTTATTTCCGATGTTATTGAAGCACTTACGCTTTCTGCTTTTCTGTCTCTCCCGTAAATTGCCTTTGATCACTCTACCAGGGAGGACAGGAAAGGGAAGAGAAGGAAAAAAAAGGCATGAATAAGTTTTTAATTCCTCCGCTGTATGAATATATGGTTTCAATTAACCATTATCTAGTCTTAGAGAAACAGTTTTGACAATAAACTTTTTGGCATTACCGATAGAATACCTTGATTTTGAAGCCTGGTTCCTTACTTAGTAGTTTGTAACCTTCTGTTCTTGGGAAAGTTAGGGAACCTCTCTAGCCTTTGGCTTTTTCATCTCTTGAGTGGAAACAACAGTGTATTGATCTCATACTGCTTTTGTAAGGATTGAAATGGTTAATACAGGTAAGCCATTTAACAGTAAGCACTCAGTTTTGGTGTCATCTCCATTTTACATGTGTGAGTCTCTGAAAAATTTTAAAGCCTGTCAAAACTTACACAATTTGCCATTATTCTGTCATAAAAGCAACTTGAACCAACCTGCTAATGGACACTAAAACATATCAAAGCACAATTATTGGTCTTAAAAACATAAACAGAAGAAAAAATTATGAGCAAAAATCAGTAGCACAAATGTATTGTGAGGCAGTATGTGATTACCAAATAAAGAGATAGGAAAGGTACATTTGTGTTACGTGATGAAAACAGTTCAGATAGTCTTTACCTCTTAACAGCTCTGTAATCAAGGACAAGTCACTTAGCTTCTCTAAGCCTTGTTGAGTTATATGTAAAATGAAGATGTCCTCACAGGATTGATGTGAACATTAGCTGAAATAAGGTATGTGCAATACTTAATAAAGTCTATGTTACATAGAAAGTGCTCAGAAGATTTATTGAAATAATTTAAGAATTCAGGGAGGGAAATATCTAGAACGTTTGTGTAAGATATGATAAAAGGTTTGGTGTTGACGGAAATTGAAGTTATTGGTTACACTGAGATTTAAAAGTTTTATTCCTGAATTTCACCTAATTAGACTACCACCAAATCTTTATAACTCAGAAAGTTAACTGAATGTTCTTCTGGATGTGTTTTCATACTAACATAGGCTAAAGTAAACAGTGTGTTTTGATTTCCATTATTCTTTTGTAGTGAATGGAAAAATGTGAGGCTAAAAGAGCTCAATTCTAGGATATTTATGCTTATAATTTTATTCTTGCCAATTTAAAGGAAAGATTGATAAAATAGCTTAAAATATTGGGAAGAATTTTCCTTCAGGAAAATTGATCTCAAATGGATTTAGAACATTGTTGCTTTCTATGTTTTTAGTTGAGAATATTGTTTTACAGTTTATTTATTGAAGTGGACTTCTGAATGAAGTGTTCAAGTATTTGAGTTTAATTTAGCTTTAAAAGTATTGCTATATATATGAAAAGCTATGACATACAAAATAGAAACATTCTGGAAAAATGGTGTCAATAGGCAAAAAGTAAATGTCATTTTCATTTCTTAAACAATAAATTTATTGAATTATTGATATGTGCTGGACATAATCTCATTGTTTTGATGTTCTACATTGCTTTTTTTTAATTGAGAAATCTTCACACACATACATTTTATACGTGGTGACAATCAGTGGCTCACAGTATCATCACATAGTTGTGTATTCATCACCATGAACATTTTTTTAGAACATTTGCATCACTCCAGAAAAAGAAATAAAAGGAAAAAACTCATACATACCATACACTTTACTCTTCACTCTCACTGACCACTAGTTTTTCCATCTACCCAATTTATTTTACCCTTTGTCCCACCTATTACTTATTTATTTATCTGTCCATATTTTTTGCTCATTTGTCCTTACTCTAGGTATAAGGAAGATCAAACACAAGGTTTTCACAATCACACAGTCACA
This sequence comes from Tamandua tetradactyla, assembly GCF_023851605.1. Classification (NCBI taxonomy): domain Eukaryota; kingdom Metazoa; phylum Chordata; class Mammalia; order Pilosa; family Myrmecophagidae; genus Tamandua; species Tamandua tetradactyla. The sequence continues at coordinate 24,393,369 of NC_135350.1, forward strand.
TTGTAAAAGTTGTATCTTTATACAATCTTCTTCAAGAATCTAGGCTACTGGAACACAGCTCAGCAGTTTCAGGTGTTTCCCTCTAGCCACTCCAATATACCATAAACTAAAAAAGGGATATCTATATAATGCATGAGAATAACTTCCAAGATAACCTCTTGACTCTGTTTGAAGTCTCTCAGCCACTGAAACTTTACTTTGTCTCATTTCTCTCTTCCCCTTTTTGGTCAAGAAGGCTTTCTCAGTCCCTTGGTGCCTGGTCCCAGCTCATCCCAGGACTTCTGTCCCATGTTGCCTGGGAGATTTACACCCCAGGGTGTCATGTCCCATGCAGAAGGAAGGACTATGAGTTCACCTGCTGAGTTGGCTTAGAGAGAGAAGCCACATTTGAACCACAAAAGAGATTCTCTGCGGGTGACTCTTAGACCTAATTTTAAGTAGGCTTAGCCTATCCTTTGTGGGAATAAGTTTCATAGGGGAGAACCAAAGATCGAGTGCTTGGCCTATGATTTGGTTGTCCCCACTGCTTGTGAGAATATCAGAAATTCTTCAAATGGAAACGTTGAGTATTTCTACCCCTTCCCCCAAAGGGACTTTGCAAATACTTCTTTATTAACTGCCCAAATCACTCTAGGATTTATCAGGGCATCACACTAACCTGGACAAACCAACAAAATCTCACACCTTATTCAAGATTCCATGTACTTATGGTGTTCAACTACAAGTTAAATTAGGAAATGCACTAGCCGAAATATAAATTTGCACCCAATAAATCTCCCTTTAGTCTCACACAGAAGTTAAAGTTTTAAAATGTGGATGATATCATCCTTTACCCTGTATTCCAGTATACCTTATTCCTATCCAGATCAGCTTCATTTGTATTTCAACTCGATGTCTGATCAATTTTTCAGCTTTTTAAACAATTCCTGTATGGGGTACTGCTGACTTTCATATCTTCAGAGCTCTAACTCTGAGTCTCAGGTGTCACATAAATACCCAAAACTTTTTTGAAAGACCATGTTATTATATACAAACAGCTTAGTATCTTAAAATTGAGAATTAACATTTACACCTCCTGAATATATATGACTGCTGTTAAGAACTTATAATCTAGGACCCTTTACAATAACCCTCAACCTGAAAACCCATGCTCTCGACTTTAGTTCACTGAATTTTTATATTACAGTTAGTACATATGATTGAGGCACAATAATATTTGTCTTTTTGTACCTGACATTTCATTCAACATACAGTCCTTAAGGTTCATTCACCTAGTTGTATGCCTCACAATTTCATTCCTTTTAGCAGCTGCTCAGTAGTCCATTGTATGTATATGCCATAGTTCGCCCTTCCATTCCTGAATCCTTTAGGCTACCTCCATTCATTGTAGGTCAGGAACACTGTTGCCAGAAACACCAGTGTGCAAATGTCCATTCATGTCCCCACACTCAGTTCCTTCAGGTATATACTGAGCAATGGGGTTTCAGGATCATTTGGCAAACCCACCCCTACCCTCTTGTGGAACAACATTGCTATTTTAATACTTTATTGTTTCAGACTAATTAGGGGGACTGGCAATCTGAAGAATAGATTTTTTTTACTTTTTTCAGAGAAAGCACTTTTATTGTTTTCAAGAACATGTAGTAATTTGAACCAAATAGTGGCCTACAGCTTCAAAAAATTGGCCATCCTAAATCTACTTTAGTGAATGGATAACTCATTTCTAATTTGCAGTACCAGCCTGCACCTTAGTAAGGAAGATCGCCCTCTTTTAATTTTTCCCCTCCTGTGAGAGAGATGTGTGTAGATGACATCCCCCTTCTCCTTTTCCTACTGCATTTTGGAATGTATATACATAGAAAGTCAATATATTCAAGTGATATATTTAATTGTTGTTTTGGACTTGCCCTTATATCCAATATTAGATTACTTAACAAGACCTTCGTGGTTCAGCTGACCACAAAAAGTTAGTTATGTATCCTCAAGCCAGCTGCTTTTTTCTTCCTTTCTTTCCCTATGTTATTTTAAAATTTATATCTAGTAAAAAAATTCAAAGGTCTGACCCTTTTATCTCATTTAAAATGGTAAAATAAAGCTCCTTAAACTGTCATAATTCTGGAATATTATACAAAGTATTCATTTAAGACAATTGCATTATTTTTCTGTTTCTAAATTATATGTTGGTGTCAAGTACAAAATTATACATTTGGAATAGTTATTTCTATTTATCCAACTTAAGTTTTATAAAATTTTTTCTAAGTTTCAGCTACTAGCCAAACTATTTCAGACATTATAGTTGAAAGAATCCTGAATTTGGGTTTGAACTTTAATTTAATCATTGTGTGACCTTGACCTTTCTAAGATAACTCAGGAAGTTAACTTAATTTTTCTGAGCCTCAGTTTCTTTACCTGTAAAGTGGGGATGTAGTTACTCAACAAATAAGTTTCTGAGTACTCACTACTGCATGCTATGTACTATTCGAGAAGCTGGGGATTCAGCGGGCAATGGCCTTGTCTTCATGGAGCTTCAGTTGTAGAGAGTACAGAAAGTGCCCTGGTGAACATAAAAATCATGCAATTCCATCAATCCCCCTTCCTTGTTTGAATCTTAGTTTTCTTATCTTCGTAAGATAATTATGAGGATATTTTATTAGTTTAAGCACTATAAGAATGCCATGTATAATTACATGGTAAAAAAAATTGGATGGTGCTTTGAAGTTGTTAGGGTTAATATTTGTCTCTTTTTTGTAATTTTTAGTGTATTTATTTGAGCACAAAATAATTGCTTATAAATTAGGATTAATTTCTGTTTGGATTCAGCTGTTCATACCATGCTTAGTTGGTAACATTTTGTTCCCTTGCTTTGCCTTATTCATTCTTTGTATTGCTTTAAATGTAGCTGTCCCTCTCTTACATTAAAAAAACTCCTTTGAACTTTTAAATGAAAGCTATTTGAATCTTAATCACCCTTTTTTTCTCGGGTGGTACCTAACAGAGTTTTTTGCATTTACCTCTGGCATCTTAAACTGGGATGATAACCTATTTAATATAATTTTGCTCCCTTTAAAAGGATGATTTCTTAGTAAATAATTAAGTGAAAAATTAATTTTATAGTTTTTAGACTTTTCATATTAATACATTCACAAGTGAAGCTTTTTCACAATCAGAAAGTTTAGATAAAAATGTTATGTATAAGCGTTGTCACTGTAGCAAAAATTCAGAAAGTGTATAAATGTCCATTAGAGGGAATTAATTAAATAAATGGCATTGCATTCAAATGGTAGAATACTCTGTACCTCTAAAAACGATGTAGATCTCTATTGCTATAAAGTGGTATCCATAATGTGTCAAAAATTGAATAAAGGTAGGCTACAGAACATGTGGATTATTCTATTTTTATTTAAAATATCCAAAAAGTTGGAAAGCTAGTTATCTAGAATAGCTAGAGTTAAATATACCAAAATGATACTAGTGATTTTTTCTATTATCTGGGATTTATAAGTGATTTTTACTTTGTTTCTCTTTCTTCTTCTTCTTCTTTTTTTTTTTTTTTTTTTTTGATGAGCTGAGCATGTGTTACTTATATAATTACACAAATAGTAAAGCTATTTCTAGTTTGGATGAGAAGGGGAAAGTCCATTTGTTTTTCAAATCATTTGTTCTGATTTTAGATGCTGCTTATGATGGATTTTATACATAACAGTATGCAGCAGAAACTTATACAATAAAAACAGATCTCAGTTTTTCACTTTTGGATTATCTACATAAACATATTTAATACTGTGTTTTTCTTCACTTTTCCTTAGTATGGAATATATTTAATTAAATCCAGATTACCTTAAAACTCCAATCACAACAGGGTGTTTGGAAGGTGAATGCATAAAATAAGGTTATATAATTTTAAAACCCAAAGTAAATGTTCTCTGGTTTATAGATACTATATCCTGTCCAACTGATGTTTTCAATACTGCATGTTATTAGAAATGAGATCCCATGTGATAGCTAAGATATTTAATAAATCAGAAAAATCCATGTGTACTAAATTCTGGCAGTACTTGAATTGGACCATACTGCTTTCTTCTACATTTGTTCCAGTGATTGTTAATACAGAAAACCTTGCTGATTCCATTTTGTAGATGATCAAATTGGATACTGAGACTCGGAGGTAATGCAACTTGTCCAGATTTTTACTCTGTGGAGAAAATGAGTGTTTGGTGTGAGTATATATATGTACACATTCAGCTGTTGTTAGGCAGATGTGTGCATGAAATTGTTAAGGAGAAAAATTTTCTATATTCTAACAGCAGTTAAAAATCTAACACAGCTGAAGGTCCTGCTTTAACAATACCCAAGATCTAGCTAGCAATGTGGAAGAAGATGTGCAGAAGAATATTAGAAAAAAATTAATATCTGTGCTAAGAGAAGAGGGGAACATACAGATAAATTCCAGCTAGTATCCATGGGGACATTGTGACCACCTGTAAATACTAAACATTTATAACTACTTTTGTATCTGGCTCCTCAATGTTTAAAAATCATTTCTTCATTTATTCACTGAAATACTTCTGTAAAGCAACATCTATCTTATGGTTAGGCAGTGGTATAGTTCATATATGAAAGGAAATATAAATGCTTGATTGCTTTTATCAGTTTTCAAGGAAAGGAGTTTCTTTTGAAGAAAAGGAGTCATTTTCTGAAAGCAACTAATTATTATTTTTAAATTTTTATAACTATATTATTATTTTTCTTTGGCCAGTCATAAAGACTGTTATCTCCTGAGTACTTTGTGCACCATCCCAGTGGTCTTTTATAGCTACCTTGCTCTTTGGTATAACAGAATGTTCAGGCTCATCTTGTACATTTCCTATGCTAGAACTAGAATCAACCTATCTCCAACAAAGCCATGGGTTTTGTCCTCAGTCACTGAGCTGCCGCTGAGGACTCGGCAGCCTCCCACTGGAACCCCCTCTTTTTCTAATGCTTTCCAACCCTGCTACCTTCCGCATGTGGGCCGTTTGCAACGAGAATGAATCGTATTGTATCTCTACTCTCCAGAAACTCCATTCTTTCAACCCCTTACTAGTTTGAAAGTATTGTGTATCGCAGAAAAGCTATGTTTTAATCCTGATTCAGTCTTGTGGGGCAGCCATTTCTTTTAATCCTAACTCAACACTGTAGGTTGGAAACCTTTGATTAAATTATCTCCACAGAGATGTGATGTACCTATTTGTGGGTGTGACCTTTTGATTAGATGGAGATGTGGCTCCCCCACTCCACATGGGTCTTGATTTGTTTATTAAAGTCTTTAAAAGGGGAAACATTTTGGAGAAGCTTCAGAAATGACAGAGCCAACAGAAACTTTAGAGCAGAGCTGACACATGCGACACTTGGAGAACAGAGACACAGATATTTGGAGAT